>NW_027507870.1:4782246-5382246 GCF_037356315.1 Lithobates pipiens | reverse complement strand
ACAATAAAAATTTAATATTACTTTAAATATCGTGCCTGGGGGGTCACCTTTGTCTAAAAAAGCTGTAAAGCAGCGCATCTTTCCCATGTTTAGAACAGGACCGCAGCAAAAATACATTTCTAAAGGAAAAAAATATCATTTAAAACTGCTTGCGGCTATAATGTATTGTCGGATCCCGGAAATATAGATAAAAATCATTGAAAAAAACCCACTCCCTTCTGACATCGCGTAACGTCAGAGGGGGCCGGGGTCACTCATTTACGTCACCGGATGGCCCCGCCCTCAGGTATATAACAGTTATCATTGCAAAAAGCCTGCAGTTGCGGGACACCTCCCAACGAGGCAGAGTTTTTCCATTTTTTTCTGGGTCGTCTGTGCTGTCATTGCGCTGTACATCGCGGGACATTTTAATTTTCAATAAAGGGCTTGTCAAAAACTGTCTCCATTTTTACCATTTTGACACTTTTTTTGGTGAATGTGTAGGGATACAATGTACCCCGCTCGCAGATCGCCACAACCACCAGGTAAGGGTTGTGGGGATGAGGCCCTCGTCCCCATCAACATGGGGACAAGGTGGGACCCTGGGGGGGGACTCTAAAACACCCTCCCCATGTTGAGGGCATGTGGCCTGGTACCTTTCAGGAGGGGGGTGCTTTCTTGCCCCCCCCTTTTCCTGCGGCCTGTCTGGTTGCGTGCTCGGATAAGGGTCTGGTATCAATTTTGGGGGGATCCCACTCCATTTTTTTTACTTTTGGCGTGGGGTTCCCCTTAAAATTCATACAAGACCTGAAGGGCCTGGTATTATGGATTTTGGGGGGACCCCACCCCATTTTGTTTTAAATGTTGGCGAAGGGTTTACCTTAAAATCCATACTAGACCCAAAGGGCCTGGTAATGAACTGGGGGGGGAGGGGCATTGTAGAAATTTTATGAAGATGTATTTTAATATGTATTGTCACAGTGTCTCCCAGTGTTAGATCTCCAGCAACCCGCTCTAAAGAGGGACTGGACAACTGGGTCCATGCCAGCCACTGCAAGAAGCTGCTCAACTACACCAAAGGATATGGAGTATCCTTGTTTATTTATATTTTTAAAGTAAACTTTCCAACTAGCTAAAAAAACAGGACGCGTGGTTGGGTCTACTCTGAGTCTCCGCCGAGCTCTAGTGCCCCAGCAATGATGGCGGTATATGATATATGTGATGTTCATATTGGTATGAAAAGTTTTGACAAACTAGTAAAATCCAAACAGACACTTGTCAATAGAATTTAACGATACATTTCTAGAGGGTAAAATTAATTATAATTTTAACAATAGCTCTGGTTCTTTGGTATTGTGACAACTAGGTAGCCCACTAGTGTGTTTCGGCTTTAATTTGGTATTAATGTGGATCTACAGCTTATAAGGTAATTTCCCTAATGCTGCATACACACGACCAGACTTTTCGAGGGACTAGGTCCGACGGTCTTTCCGACGGACTTTCGGCAGAGTTCCGACGGACTTTCCGAATGAACGGACTTGGCCACACACAATCACACCAAAGTCCGACGGATTTGAACGTGATGACGTTCGACCGGACTAGAATAAGGAAGTTCATAGCCAGCAGCCAATAGCTGCCTTAGCGTCGGTTTTTGTCCGTCAGACTAGCATACACATGAACGGATTTCTCAGTCCGGTGGAGTTCCGGTGGAAAAATGTAAAACATGTTCTATTTCTAAAATCTGCTGGATTTTTGGCAAGCAAAGGTCCGATTGTAGCCCCACACAAGATCGAATTGTCCGACGGACTCGTTCCGTCGGACCTTTGCTGTCAAAAAGTCCAGTCGTGTGTACGCGGCATATGACAAGAGGTTCATGTGTGCTGGTGAAACTTGTCCCAGCATCTTATGTCATGGCCGATCGTGAGGATCTGATTGTGCGAGAGAAGGTAAGAAGGGCAGGGACAGCTGGAAGGGAATTGCTTGTACATGGTGGGGGATGAGCTTATGAAACGATTGAACAATTTCTCATCCATTGAGGATGGGATGTTTTCATGTAACTGTCTGAATCGGGGATACTAATGACAAAGTTCAGGCCCATATTGATAAGGTTCAGACCCCTGCAAGGCAAAGCCAGAGCTATAGCTAGTGAAGGTTGAAGTCCTTTTAAGGGTCTGGGAATCTTTGGGGATTACATTCTTTTTTTGCAGCGGATCATAATTGAAGGAAGTAGGGGTATATATACTCATGTTATTTTTGTTTCTATTCCTTCTATATGCCGTGATGAGGTGCTACTGTTGCCTGATTGGACGAGTGAACAGAGCCCGAGCAGATGACGACGCCCTGAAGCCCAACCCAAGTACAATTCACTGAGGATCCCAGAAAGACCGGCCTTCATGTCCTCCTCTAAGTCATCCCTCCTGAAGAACAAAGTCTATATGTCAAGCCGTGTTTTCCTTTTTATGGACTCATATGGACTGTAAGGATTGATTCATTTCCAGCTGTGAGAAGAAGATCAAGATTCATCGAGGAACACATGGGAGCATATGACAAGAGGAGGGACTGATGTGGAAATGTCATGAAGATGTATTTTAATATGTATTGTCACAGTGTCTCCCAGTGTTAGTTCTCCCACAACCCACTCTTAGCCCTTGTACACACGGTCGGACATCCCGACGGAAAATGTCCGATCGGACCGTGTTGTCGGATAATCCGACTGTCTGTGGGCTCCATTGGAGCTGGGCTATAAAACTTTCCGACAACATGATCCCATCGGACTTTGTTCGATTGTGTGTAGAGAATTCCGATCGGACAAAGTGCCACGCATGCTTAGATCAAATTCCTAGACCAAAGCTATTGGCTACTAGCCTGAACGCAGTCCCGTCGTAATGAAATAATGTTGTCACGTTATGTACGATTGGATTTTCCGACAACTTTGTCCGACCGCGTGTATGCAACGCAAGTTTCGGACAAAATCCGATGGATTTTGTTGTCGGAATGTCCGACCGTGTCTACAAGGGCTAAAGAGCTGACTGGGGCAGACTGATGCTGGTTGAGATCTGTTTGGTAGTGGAAAACTTCCTGTTGTTTGGAAAGAGGTGTTTGCGAAGTGGGGATATGTCCACCAGTGAAGGGCCCTTGTGTGATGCAGAGAACGATCGTCTAGGAGGGATGTGTTCGCGTTGAAAACACATTATCGGTTTAGCGGATGTACGCTCTTGTCACCCCTGTATGCGTGATCAACATATTTGAGGTGCCATGACATACATCTGCAGATAAGCTCCCATCAGCAGGAACGGTATTCATTGTTTTGTATTGGTTGTTGTATAATTTCATTTTTCCTGTGTTGACATTCACATCCTGTGTTGTTACATCCTTATTTGGTCATAACCCCATGAGGTCACATCCTGTGTAAGAGGCGATTGGCTGTCAGAGCCAGGACCTCCTATTTGTGATTTCTTTTGTTGTCTTTGAATAAAAGAACCAGTGAACTGCTCGGCGGCAGTGATGCTGAGATGAGGACATAAGAATGTGGTCATGTCTGTTTACTGGGTTAAGTAACACGGGTTATTTAAAGATGCATTATACTGAAAAGCTGGAAGGGCGCATGTTAGCGCAGGTGAGATTGATTACTTATAGCGTATAGCCGAATCTATCCACGACACCCATGCCTTTTTTTCCAATGATTTTTATGTATATTGCGGGATGCGACAATTCATTACAGCAGTGAGCAGTTTTAAATTACATTTTTTCCTTTACAAATATCATTTTGCTGCTCTCATTCCTACAATATACAGCCACTATGTTAGCAAAATAACATAAGTGTGAGGCGTGGACTCAGCCCCCTGAGCCATGATTGATCATAGCAGAGTCCCCTGTGATTGGCCAAAGCATGCAGGTCAGGTGCATGCTTTCGCCAAATCAGCACCCGTCATTGGCGGTCTCGATGTTCATATGGGGTGTTCCTCAGGCGCTCAAATTTCCCACGAACGCCCCATAGTGTACGGTATTCGTCGAACGTACGTTTGACTCGAACATTGGGTTCATCCCTACTCCTGAATTTCTGCAGAGAGCTCATCTAAATCCTAACTCGGACCCTTTCATCAACTCCCCTCACACCAGGTGCGGTACCAACTCCGAACGTGATTGGCCAAAGGTTATAAATCTGTCCCCACACATTGCCTATTTAAACTGAGTCTCCAACATGAACATTGTAATTCATCTGAACTGCAACCCCAGCCCCCTAATACTTGCCTGAACCCCACCTCCATCCAGGGATGTGCACAGGAGCAGCAGCTCTCACAGGTCTTTCCCACCTCATTGGTTGAGGCAGCAACGGGAGCCATTGGCTAAATTCAATCAGAGCCAATGAGCCAATGAGGAGAGAGCAGGGGTGGAGCCGTGCCGACCTCTGTGTGTGAATAGTCACACAGAGCAGTGGCTCGGGGGGGGGGGGGGAGTCTTCCCGCGTGCCCTCATACCCAGCTGCTTTCTATGTTGCACTCAGCAGGAGGGAGGGGCCAGGAGCACCGGGGGACCCGAGAAGAGGAGGATTGGGGCTATTTTGTTTTTTAAATCTACCTTTAATATCACTTTTAAAAAAAATGAATTATTAGGCATCCTTCGGGTACCAAGCTAAAAATGCATAGCTCCTAGAGAGATTGTTGCATTATTTTATCAGTGTTTGTATGTTCAGTTGTCAATAACCTATATGTTTATGGCTGCCTAGCCAGATCCGTCATCTGAAAAACTGCAGGTGGTGGCAAGTTCCAGCTTACAGGATAGTTTGGGCAATCTCAGAAGTGTGTGTGAACAATCTAGAGATTGCACACCTTTAGAGTACACCAGATTGTATGCAAGATTTGCATTTTGCCTGTGTGAGTCCAGAAAGCTAAATGTGGGGGAGTTGCCCTTTAGTGGTGGCTGGTGGTATTGCAGGCTGTGATAACTTTTGCAGCTCTGTTTATACTTTCTCACGGCAAGTTCTCATCTCCTTCTTCTACATTCACACAAAAGTGCGACCACGATGCTTGACACTATTCCTTTGGTGCATTAACCTGCTTAGTGTGCAATAATGAGGGTCATTAATTTTATATGTAGTTTGCTTCTTTTTCCTTTTATTTTCAGATAAAATGTTGACCTGCTCATTTTTGCATCTCTGTACGAGCGGCTAGATGGATTCAGAGATCGTGTTTTCACTTTCATGTGATCCCCATCTCTTCTTAATTTCTTTTACCAAATCAGCCCCATTTTCTGTAATAGACGTCACACTCTTGTTCTTCCTGTCCTTGTACAAAGCTGACCACAGTCAGCAGACACAGAAGAGCTCTCAGGTCTCATAACCTCTTCCTCTCCTGCTGGAGAGACCACAGAACATCATATGAGAGCAGAGACACCATGCAGGAGGACATCGTGTATGCCCAGAGGAGCGCTCAGAAAGCAGGTAACCCAGGGAGGGGTGTGGGAGAACAATGTGAGGACATCTTTTTTTAAAAGCAATTGGGGCTCAAATCACCGGTAAGCATATACATCTTGTGTACAAAAATGTCACCAACTGTTCATAAGAGACTACTTTTGGTGGTCATTGCCAGAATACATCACCATGACCATCACACTCCATTTCACCAACTGTCCATAAGACACTTCCATTGGTGGTCATTGCCAAAATACATCACTATGACCACCCCCTCCATATCGCCAACTGTCCATAAGACACTTCAATTGGTGGTCATTGCCAAAATACATCACCGTGACCACCCCCCTCCATATCACCAACTGTCCATAAGACACTTCCATTGGTGGTCATTGCCAAAATACATCACCATGACCACCCCCCTCCATATCACCAACTGTCCATAAGACACTTCTATTGGTGGTCATTGCCAGAATACATCACCATGACCATCACCCTCCATTTCACCAACTGTCCATAAGACACTTCTATTGGTGGTCATTGCCAGAATACATCACCATGACCATCACCCTCCATTTCACCAACTGTCCATAAGACACTTCTATTGGTGGTCATTATCAGAATACATCACCATGGCCATCCCCCTCCATATCACCAACTGTTCATAAGACACTTCTATTGGTAGTCACTGCCAGAATACATCACCATGACAATCAACCTCCATATCCCCAGTTCTCAATAAGACACTTCTATTAATGGTCATTGCTGGAATACATCACCATGACCATCACCCTCGATATCCCCAACTGTCCATAAGACACTTCTATTGGTGGTCATTGCCAGAATACGTCACCATGACCATCACCCTCCATATCACCAAATGTCCATAAGACTTATGTCTTGTGCACAAAAATGTCACCAACTGTTCATAAGACACTTATATTGGTGGTCATTGCCGAAATACATTACCATGACAATCACCCTCCATATCCCCAACTGTCCATAAGGCACTTCTATTAATGGCCATTGCTGGAATAGATCACCATGACCACCACCCTCCATATCACCAACTGTTCATAAGACACTTCCATTCGTAGTCACTGCCAGAATACATCACCATGACAATCACCGTCCATATCCCCAACTGTCCATAAGATACTTCTATTGGTGGTCATTGCCAGAATACATCACCCTGACCATCACCCTCCATATCAACAACTGTCCATAAGACACTTCTATTGGTGGTCACTGCCAGAATACATCACCCTGACCATCACCCTCCATATCAACAACTGTCCATAAGACACTTCTATGGGTGGTAATTGCCGGAGTACATCACTATGACGATCACCCTCCATGTCTTCAACTGTACATAAGACCCTTCTATGGGTGGCCATTGCCAGAATACATCACCTGCACACACACAGTCAGCTCTGCTGTCACTCAGGCACATTATTATACAAATCATGGTATTCTTCTTTGGAGAAATTTAGATTTTAAAGTACAGAAAGGCCAAGGAAGGTGACAGAGGAGATGGGGAGTGAGAACACCGATCATCACTAGTAGCATTTAGTCACATTCAGCTGTACTTGTCCTGTAATAATGAGAACATTTCACAGCTTTTCCAACCAGCGTCTTAAGTACTAGTGTGTTAGGAATATCCCCCAGTATTTGTATCCACACATATATCTCAGTCACCTTCATCCCATCACCATGGAAGGTGTGAGGGGAGATGATGATTGTCCAAGATCATGAAGAAAGGTGTATTTTCATCATCCAAACCCATGGTGCCTTAAAATTTAGGACAAATGTTAACCTCTTCCCCCATGGCTGCCTCCTGGCCATTTAAGGGTTCTAAACACTGGGAGGCAGAGGCTGGCATTCAGATCATGTGACCACTGTGATTGGCTGTCACAGTGGTCCCATGATCGGAAAACTCCCGCTAGTATGCATCGGGAGCTTTCCAGTAACTGCTGGCTACCGTGCTGGGAGCACGCTCTTGGTGCAGCAAGTGGTTTACACAGGGTCGCATATATGCTGCCACTCAGTGTGAGGGCTCACGTGATGAGAGGACGCAGATATGTGTGCGGCCAGTGTGAAGAGGTTAATTGTCTGAGTTGAGTGGCTGAAGATTTGAATTGTCAAATATTTGGGGTAGAGACAGGGACGGACTGACCATTCGTCCACTCGGGCACTGCCCGAGGGCCCCAGGCCACTAGGGGGCTCCATCAAGGTTGCCAGCCTCAGTAAAACCAGGGGCACTATGTAAAAATGTGTGTTTTTTTACATCTGTCTCCCTTACTGACATCCCTTTGGTCTAAAAACCCTGAGATTATAGCTGTCCCACCTCTCCAGTACCTTCTCAGCCAATAGAAACATGTCTGTGTATGTGTATACTGTGTGATTGTATACTGTGTGTGTATACTGTGTGGTCCCATAATTTCTGATTGCCTGGGGGCCCCATAATCTCCTATTGCCAGGGGGGCCCATGAGTTGTCAGTCCACCCCTGGGTAGAGATAGTAAAATGGTGTTATATGTGGGTGAGCTATGAATTCCAAGGCCCCCGCCCTATTCAGGGATGGTTGTTTCATTCTGACATACAGTAGATGACCTATTGGACAGAGAAGACAATTGAAGGCTGCTTAAATATGAGGTGAAATGTCTTCAACATTATAGAACAGGTCCAATTCAATGAGACCAACTACCATTAGATATACATATATCATATATATCAGGGATATGCAATTAGCGGACCTCCAGCTGTTGCAAAACTACAAGTCTCATCATGCCTCTGCCTCTGGGTGTCATGCTTGTGGCTGTCAAAGTCTTGCTATGCCTCATGGGACTTGTAGTTCTGCAACAGCTGGAGGTCCGCTAATTGCATATCCCTGATATATATATATATATATATATATATATATATATATATATATATATACACAGTGACTATATATAGTGACTATACAGTGACTATACAGTGACTACAAGTAGTATTCAACCCCCTGCAGATTTAGCAGGTTTGATAAGATGCAAATAAGTTAGAGCCTTCAAACAAGAGCAGGATTTATTAACAGATGCATAAATCTTACAAACCAAAAAGTTATGTTGCTCAGTTAAATTTTAATAAATTTTAAACATAAAAGTGTGGGTCTATTATTCAACCCCTAGGTTTAATATTTTGTGGAATAACCCTTGTTTGCAATTACAGCTAATAATCATCTGATCTGGACCTGATCAGGCCGGCACAGGTCTCTGGAGTTATCTTGGCCCACTCCTCCATGCAGATCTTCTCCAAGTTATCTAGGTTCTTTGGGTGTCTCATGTGGACTTTAATCTTGAGCTCCTTCCACAAGTTTTCAATTGGGTTAAGGTCAGGAGACTGACTAGGCCACTGCAACACCTTGATTTTTTCCCTCTTGAACCAGGCCTTGGGTTTTCTTGGCTGTGTGCTTTGGGTCGTTGTCTTGTTGGAAGATGAAATGACGACCCATCTTAAGGTCCTTGATGGAGGAGCGGAGGTTCTTGGCCAAAATCTCCAGGTAGGCCGTGCTATCCATCTTCCCATGGATGCGGACCAGATGGCCAGGCCCCTTGGCTGAGAAGCAGCCCCACAGCATGATGCTGCCACCACCATGCTTGACTGTAGGGATGGTATTCTTTGGGTCGTATGCAGTGCCATCCAGTCTCCAAACGTCACGTGTGTGGTTGGCACCAAAGATCTCGATCTTGGTCTCATCAGACCAGAGAACCTTGAACCAGTCTGTCTCGGAGTCCTCCAAGTGATCATGAGCAAACTGTAGACGAGCCTTGACATGACGCTTTGAAAGTAAAGGTACCTTACGGGCTCATCTGGAACGGAGACCATTGCGGTGGAGTACGTTACTTATGGTATTGACTGAAACCAATGTCCCCACTGCCATGAGATCTTCCCGGAGCGCCTTCCTTGTTGTCCTTGGGTTAGCCTTGACTCTTCGGACAAGCCTGGCCTCGGCACGGGAGGAAACTTTCAAAGGCTGTCCAGCCCGTGGAAGGCTAACAGTAGTTCCATAAGCCTTCCACTTCCGGATGATGCTCCCAACAGTGGAGACAGGTAGGCCCAACTCCTTGGAAAGGGTTTTGTACCCCTTGCCAGCCTTATGACCCTCCACGATCTTGTCTCTGATGGCCTTGGAATGCTCCTTTGTCTTTCCCATATTGACCATGTATGAGTGCTGTTCACAAGTTTGGGGAGGGTCTTAAATAGTCAGAAAAGGCTGGAAAAACAGATAATTAATCCAAACATGTGAAGCTCATTGTTCTTTGTGCCTGAACTACTTCTTAATACTTTAGGGGAACCAAACAGAATTCTGTTGAATTGAGGGGTTGAATAATAATTGACCCTCTGAATAAACTTTTCACTATTTAAAAAAAAAATTAAACAAAGAAATAGCATTCACACTTCCAGGCTGATCTACAGTCCAAATGTCACAATGCCAAGTTAATTCCGAATGTGTAAACCTGCTAAATCTGCAGGGGGTTGAATACTACTTGTAGGCACTGTATATATATATATGACCTGGCTACATGAGAATCTTCAGAGACAACACAGATCATCATGTTGTTGTAATTAATAGTTTAACCAATTATCTGATATAAGAGGCTCTGGGGACAGAATGTTTGAGAGTTCCTGACACTGGCCACAGTTGGGGTATAGTAACTCCCACCGGTGACATCTCCAAATGAGTTCCTCTTGGTTTGGGAGTGAAGTGGTTTTATTATCCATTTGTTTATGTTGACAATGCTTTGGGTCTATACTAGTAGTTTTTGTCTTAAAAACTGGAAGAAATTTTGTTAACATGATCACTTCTTATAGAGTACTTAAAAAAAAAAAATTGGGTGGAGTTATTTATAGAAGAAAGAAGTGGACACTGAAGAAATGGATGCATTTCTGTCTAAGAAGAGTTAATAAAAGTGATCTTGTTATTTCCATAACTGGCACGTTGTTTATGTTATGTGTTATATTGTATCTTTTTTTATTCATTGCATGAGAGGTGTTTTGTTACATTGTGTTTTTATATAGACTATTGAACTTCAGCCTCCGTTCACACAGGGGGCGACACGAGGCGACACGACTTGCCGTGCCGTGACCTGACAAGTCGCTCCCCGTTCTGTACTACGGAACCGTTCTAAGAGGAGCGACTCGAGTCGCTCCGACTTAGAAAAAAGGTTCCTGTACTACTTTTGAGCGACCTTGGGGTGACTTGCATTGACTTCTATACAGAAGTCATTTGCAAGTCGCCGCTGAGGTCGCGGCAGGTCGCGGCGCGGCAAGTCGTGTCGCCTCGCATCGCCCCCTGTGTGAACCGAGCCTAAGTGTTATAATGATTTACTAAGGGCTGCCTTTGGAGTGATTTCCTTTACATACGTCTGCTTTTTGAACATTTTTTAAAACACGTTTACAAGTTTGAATGTTTTTGCTAACCATTGTGATTTATTAAGTGGACTTATGTGTAAGGTAATCCAAGCACCATCCTCCATCTCAAACTCCCGTATTACTTCCTAACCAGAGAGCCATAAATAAAAGTAAATTCCACACCCCCATACCAAATCTCTTATCCAAGCCACTTTTAGCCAACTAACCCCTCCCCCCCACCACCACCACCACCCCAACCCATTCTACACCTTTCACCCCACCCAAACACCTTCTCCCATCCCAAATGCCCTTACCAACCTAAAACACCCTTTTTCCAGCCCATTGATCCTCACTTAAAACATCCTCTTCCAGCCCCTTGATCCTCACTTAAAACACCCTCTTCCAAACCATTGATCCTCACTCAATCCAAACAACTTTAATATTCCCTAACCCGATCAAAGAGCACTCTTAAGCCAGACGTCTCATTCGACCCAACTGTTGCACTCATTCAAAACCCTTGACCTAATCCAAACAGCCTCCCCAAATACAAATATTTTTATACTTCCTAACACTTTCACCCACCCCAAACACCCTCATCTATACCATACGTCACCCCCCCAACCTAAAAACCCTCATTATTCTTAATCAACGAAAAACACAGAATCAAACCAAATTTCTCAGCCAATCGAGTCCCTTCACTCATTTCTAACCCATCACCCAACTCAAAACCCTCACCCACACCAAACACTTCCTCTACTATAAACTCACCACTACCTCAACCCCAATTTGTTCATCCAACTTACTATTCACAAAGCCCAAATATCCTTTACCCAACCTAAACATTTTCATTATCCCTTCACCCAACTAAAAGCATGTCCCCAAATAAAAAAACCTAATTTAACTAAGACACCCTTACATAACCTACAAACCTCATCAAGATCCCTCATAAAGACATATACTATATTGTGAAAAGCATTGGGACGCACTTGAACTTTAATGGCATCCCCAGTCTTAGTCCATAGGGTTCAATATTGAGTTGGCCCACCCTTTGCAGCTATAACAGCTTCAACTTTTCTGGGAAGGCTGTCCACAAGGTTTAGGAGTAAGGATGAGCCAAACACCCCCTCTGGTTTGGTTCGCACCAGAACCTGTGAATAGACCTAAACTTTGTGTGAACTTTAGAACCCTATTAAAGTCTGTGGGGCTCGAACGTTCAAAATCTAAAATGCTAATTTTAAAGGCTAATATGCAAGTTACTGTCCCAAAAAGTGTTTGGGGACCTGGGTCCTGCCCCAGGGGACATGGATCAATGCAAAAAAAAGTTTTAAAAACTGACGTTTTTTCAGGAGCAGTGATTTTAATAATGATTAAAGTGAAACAATAAAATTGTAATATTCCTTTAAATTTTGTACCTGGGGGGTGTCTATAGTATGCCTGTGAAGGGGCACATGTTTCCCATGCTTAGAACTGTCCCTGCACAAAGTGTCATTTCTGCAGGAAAAAAAGTCATTTAAAATCACTCGTGGCTATAATGAATTGTCGGCTCCCCTTAATACAGAGAGCACTCATTGAAAGTACTTGATAAAAAAAAATATTACAAAAAAGCGTGGGGTTCCCCCAAATTCAATTACCAGGCCCTTCAGGTCTGGTATGGATATTAAGGGGAACCCCACGTCAAATTTAAAAAAAATGGCGTGGGGTTCCCCCTAAAAATCCATACCAGACCCTATAACCTGGCAGGCCGCAGAAAAAGAGGGGGGACGACAGAGTGCCCCCCCTCCTGAACAATACCAGGCCACATGCCCTCAACATTGGGAGGATGCTTTGGGGTCCCCCCCAAAGCACCATGTCCCCATGTTGATGAGGACAAGAGCCTCATCCCCACAACCCTGGCCAGTGGTTGTGGGGGTCTGCAGGCTGGGGGCTTATCAGAATCTGGATCCCACCTCCCCGTTTGAAATGGTAAGGGGGTACAAAAGTACCCCTACCATTTCACAAAGAAAGTGTAAAAAATTGTTAAATAAGACAAACAAACTTTTGAAAAAGTCCTTTATTAAATATAAAAAATAAATAAAAAAAAGATTCCAGCGGTGGTAATCCACTCTTGCTATCCAGCTCAGAGAAGGAAGTTCTGAGCCCAGCCCTAATTCCTTCATCCAACATAACACTCTCATGAAATCCAAAAATCCTCACCCAACTTAAACACTTCATTATCCCCTCACCCAACTAAAAGCTACTCCTGGACCAAATCCCTCACTCAACCAAAACACCCTTACACAGCCCACAATCCTCATCAAATCTCTCATGCAAGATATGCATCTTCACCCAACTTAATCACCCCAACTGAACCCAAGTATCTTTACCCAAACATTCCATTCCAGGCCAAACGTTTTTTTATCAAGCCTAAATGTACTTACCTGAGACATCCTTACCAAAGCCAAATGCCAATACCAAACCCAAACACCCTCATTCAAACCAAATGCCATGACCCAATCTACACATCACTGATGAATGGGACAATTCCGGGACACCCTGAAATACTGTGGCTGCACCTACTGATCTTGGTGAAACTATTTTAGTGGAATAAACAATTTTGGACTCTAACCTCTTGGTGTTCTGTTCCTCTTCATCATTCCTCCTCCAACCATACTTCATTTTTATGTATTCTGTGTATTTCCAGAGTCTGACAGTCAGGTTGTGAGCTCTGAATCCAGGTACCTGTATATTATTCCTACAGAATCCAATTCTAAGTGCCAAGAATCTAATGTGTATGAAAATTTGATCCCAGGACCACCCAGCATCAGTCCTACAACAAACATCTCTCAGCAAGTGGACCTCACATCATCCAGAAGAAAACATGTGGCCTATGGAGCATCCCGCTATGGTTGTCTGGTCTCCGCATTGATCTTGGCATTGCTGATGACGTGTGTCATTCTGCTGTCAGTCCTGATAGTACTAGTCGTTTCAGGTAATAAAAAAAACTCCTTAGGGATGGGCCTGATTGTACATACTAGATACACTGAGAGATAAAATGGTGCAGAGATTCTGAGTTGTGTAAGACAAGTCTACCCAGGAAGATCAGTCACTACTAGGTGTTGATGGCTTTTGCTACTAATACTTTTCTCTCACAGCTGGTTCCAGGTCTGATTATTTCCAGTTGTCCCTGTTTTGGAGACCAGATTGTCCCTTAATGGGAAGGTCTCCTATCTTGTGGATATTTTGAATGGGTCATTGCCAATTCAAGCTGGGTCAGCTGGCAGTTTTGTCTCCTGGGGTTGTGTTATCAGACCAGCACCAGGACTAATGACCAGAGTGATCACCCAACCCCAATGTGCACCATGATATACCAACAGAGGAGTAACAGTCCTCTGGAAAAATACTGTGCAGAAAGTTTTATAAACAGGAGACCGGCAAGAGGCTGCAGTCCCGTCTTCACATTGTTGCAAGTTGTTCTTAATGATAAATGTGTATCACAGGAAGACAAAGAGAAGTCAGGAGAGACGACAAATCCCTTCTGTATTTGTCAGAGGAAGAACTGAAAACAGATCTGATGAACAGAAGCCAACAATGTGACCAATGTGTGAAAATCTGCCTCCAGAGCGATCCGACCCAACGAGGTAATACAGCCGTCTCTTCATCATTACTGACTCTCTATTATTCCATATTACAGGACGGTCTCTCCTGTGTCCGGCTGTCTCTTCATCATTACTGACTGTCTCTATTATTCCATAATTACAGGATGGTCTCTCCTGTGTCTGGCTGTCTCTCCATCATTACCCACTGTCTCTATTATTCCATATTACAGGACAGTCTCTCCTGTGTCCGGCTGTCTCTTCATCATTACTGACTGTCTCTATTATTCCATATTACAGAACGGTCTATCCTGTGTCCGGCTGTCTCTTCACCATTACTGACTGTCTCTATTATTCCATATTACAGGACGGTCTCTCCTGTGTCCGGCTGTCTCTCCATCATTACCGACTGTCTCTATTATTCCATATTACAGGACAGTCTCTCCTGTGTCCGGCTGTCTCTTCATCATTACTGACTGTCTCTATTATTCCATATTACAGGATGGTCTCTCCTGTGTCCGGCTGTCTCTCTATCATTACTGACTGTCTCTATTATTCCATATTACAGAACGGTCTCTCCTGTGTCCGGCTGTCTCTTCACCATTACTGACTGTCTCTATTATTCCATATTACAGGATGGTCTCTCCTGTGTCCGGCTGTCTCTCTATCATTACTGACTGTCTCTATTATTCCATATTACAGGACGGTCTCTCCTGTGTCTGGCTGTCTCTCCATCATTACTGACTGTCTCTATTATTCCATATTACAGGACGGTCTCTCCTGTGTCTGGCTGTCTCTCCATCATTACTGACTGTCTCTATTATTCCATATTAAAGGACGGTCTCCTAAATGTCCGGATCTTTGGATCACCATCAATGATAAATGCTATTTCTTCTCTGAGAACAAGTTATCCCGGTCATTAAGTGATAGATACTGTACAGAACGTGGTTCCAAACTGGCCACCATAACGGAGGAGACCATACAGGTCAGTGATAGTAATTTTTGTTCCAAAGAACAAAAACTGTAGAAACGCCAAAAATAATACAGTTAAATAATTGGATGTTATTGTACAAAGGATAAAAGAACATATGTGTGACTATTGTCAGATGGAACACAAAATCGGTAGTAACCCTAAATCTAATTAGCAATCTAAGTGAACAATTATGTTTACAGCATGACATGGACATAGTTTTGTGCAGCCAATTGCATTAGGGTGAGCACCCCAAAGCTCAAACATACATATGTGTCAGTAGGGCAGAGGACGGTGTCAGTAGGGCAGTGGACAGTGTCAGTAGAGCAGAGGACGGTGTCAGTAGGGCAGAGGACGGTGTCAGTAGGGCAGAGGATGGTATCAGTAGGGCAGTGGATGGTGTCAGTAGGGCAGTGGACGGTGTCAGTAGGGCAGTGGACAGTGTCAGTAGGGCAGTGGATGGTGTCAGTAGAGCAGTGGATGGTGTCAGTAGAGCAGAGGACGATGTCAGTAGGGCAGAGGACGGTGTCAGTAGAGCAGAGGACGGTGTCAGTAGGGCAGAGGATGGTGTCAGTAGAGCAGAGGACGGTGTCAGTAGGGCAGAGGATGGTGTCAGTAGGGCAGAGGATGGTGTCAGTAGGGCAGTGGATGGTGTCAGTAGGGCAGTGGACAGTGTCAGTAGGGCAGTGGACAGTGTCAATAGGGCAGAGGACGGTGTCAGTAGGGCAGTGGACAGTGTCAGTAGAGCAGAGGACGGTGTCAGTAGGGCAGAGGACGGTGTCAGTAGGGCAAAGGATGGTATCAGTAGGGCAGTGGATGGTGTCAGTAGGGCAGTGGACGGTGTCAGTAGGGCAGTGGACAGTGTCAGTAGGGCAGTGGATGGTGTCAGTAGAGCAGAGGACGATGTCAGTAGGGCAGAGGACGGTGTCAGTAGAGCAGTGGACGGTGTCAGTACAGCAGAGGACGGTGTCAGTAGAGCAGAGGACGGTGCCAGTAGGGCAGAGGACGGTGTCAGTAGGGCAGAGGACGATGTTGGTAGAGCAGAGGACGGTGTCAGTAGAGCAGAGGACGGTGTCAGTAGGGCAGAGAACGATATTGGTAGAGCAGAGGACGGTGTCAGTAGAGCAGAGGACGGTGTCAGTAGGGCAGTGGATGGTGTCAGTAGAGCAGTGGACGGTGTCAGTAGAGCAGTGGACGGTGTCAGTAGAGCAGAGGACGGTGTCAGTAGGGCAGAGAACGATATTGGTAGAGCAGAGGACGGTGTCAGTAGAGCAGAGGACGGTGTCAGTAGGGCAGTGGACGGTGTCAGTAGAGCAGTGGACGGTGTCAGTAGAGCAGTGGACGGTGTCAGTAGGGCAGAGGACGGTGTCAGTAGGGCAGAGGACGGTGTCAGTAGGGCAGTGGACAGTGTCAGTAGGGCAGAGGACGGTGTCAGTAGAGCAGGGGATGGTGTCAGTAGGGCAGTGGACGGTGTCAGTAGAGCAGTGGATGGTGTCAGTAGAGCAGTGGACGGTGTCAGTAGGGCAGTGGACGGTATCAGTAGGGCAGTGGACGGTGTCAGTAGGGCAGTGGACGGTGTCAGTAGTGCAGAGGACGGTGCCGGTAGGGCAGTGGACGGTGTCAGTAGAGCAGAGGACAGTGTCAGTAGGGCAGAGGACTGTGTCAGTAGAGCAGAGGACGGTGTCAGTAGAGCAGAGGACGGTGTTGGTAGGGCAGAGGACGGTGTCAGTAGAGCAGAGGACAGTGTCGGTAGGGCAGAGGACGGTGTCGGTAGGGCAGAGGACGGTGTTGGTAGGGCAGAGGGGCGGTGTCAGTAGGTCAGAGGACGGTGTCGGTAGGGCAGAGGACGGTATCGGTAGGGCAGTGGACGGTGTAGGTAGGGCAGAGGAAGGTGTCAGTGGGGCAGAGGACGGTGTCAGTAGAGCAGAGGACGGTGTCGGTAGGGCAGAGGATGGTGTCGGTAGGGCAGAGGATGGTGTCAGTAGGGCAGAGGATGGTGTCGGTAGGGCAGAGGATGGTGTCGGTAGGGCAGAGGATGGTGTCGGTAGGGCAGAGGACGGTGTTGGTAGGGAAGAGGATGGTGTCAGTAGAGCAGTGAATGGTGTCGGTAGGGCAGAGGATGGTGTCGGTAGGGCAGAGGATGGTGTCAGTAGGCAGTAGACAATGTCAGTAGAGCAGTGGACGGTGTCGGTAGGGCAGAGGGCGGTGTCAGTAGGGCAGAGGACGGTGTCGGTAGGGCAGAGGACGGTGTCGGTAGGGCAGAGGGCGGTGTCGGTAGGGCAGAGGACGGTGTCGGTAGGGCAGAGGGCGGGGTCAGTAGGGCAGAGGGCGGTGTCAGTAGGGCAGAGGACGGTGTCGGTAGGGCAGAGGGCGGGGTCAGTAGGGCAGAGGGCGGTGTCAGTAGGGCAGAGAACGATGTCGGTAGGGCAGAGGGCGGGGTCAGTAGGGCAGAGGACAGTGTCGGTAGGGCAGATGACGGTATCGGTAGGGCAGAGGATGGTGTCAGTAGAGCAGTGAATGGTGTCAGCGGAGGAGAGGTTGGTGTCAGTAAGACAAAAGATGGTGTTAGTCAGTAGAGCGGTGGACGGCCATTGGAGGGCTTTGTTGCAATATATTAGGAGTCTAAACAGACACCTGATGTCTCATTTTTGGGACAGAGAAAGGGACTGAGGTCAGAGATTTGGTGCTCTGTTCTGAATAACTTCCTGTTCATTCAAAAACCGAAGCATAAACACAGTTTACTATACTTCAATTATGAATGAACACAGTGAGTGATTGGTACTGATCACGCAGGGCCAGGAAACCAATGGATTATGCCGCGTACACACGACTGGACTTTCTGACAGACTTGGTCCAACGATCTTCCCGACGGACTTTCTGCAGAGTTCCGACGGACTTTCCGAACGAACGGACTTGGCCACACACGAATGGACTAAGTCCGTTCGAAAGTCCATTCATTTTGAAAGTGATGACTAGGGATGAGCCGAACACCCCCCGGTTCGGTTCGCACCAGAACTTGCGAACGACCCCCGCGTTCGGTACAAACGTTAGAACCCCATTGAAATCTATGGGACTCGAACGTTCGAAATGGAAAGTGCTAATTTTAACGGCTAATATGGAAGGTAGTGTCCTAAAAAGGGTTTGGGGACCTGCCTTCTGCCTCAGGGGACATGGGTCACTGCAAAAAAAAGTTTTAAAAACGGCCGTTTTGGCGGGAGCACTGATTTTAATGACGGTTAAAGTGAAAAAAAAAAAGTGAAATATTCCTTTAAATATGGTGCCTGGGGGGTGTCTATAGTATGCCTGTGAAGTGCCACGTGTTTCCCGTGTTTAGAACAGTCCCTGCACAAAATGACATTAAACGGAAATAACACCATTTAAAGCTGCTTGCGGTTTTAATGTTATATCTGGTTCCTGCAATATGGTTGAAAATCATTGAGAAAAATGGCATGGGTAGCCCTCCCTGCCCATTAACAGCCCCTTTGGGTCTTGTACGCATATTAAGGGGAACCCTGTACCCATATTAAAAAAAGGAAATGCGTGTGGCCCCCAGGCCCTATATACTCAGAACAGCAGTATACAGGCGGTGCAAACAAGACAGGGACTGTGTAGGTTTGTTGTGTTAAGTTGAATCTGTTTGTAATTTTCAACTGGTACATTTTTAAAGTGTAGCTCCAGTCAAAAAAACTATTTTTAAGCTTTTTGGAAAACATAGGGAAGGGTTATCACCCCTGTATAATTTGTTTTGTCGTCCATCTTTTTTCATCTCACTTGCTGCTGTCTCCTTGCGTTTGCAAGTAGGAGATGTTTGTAAGTTGGATGTTTGAAAGTAGGGGCCTGCCCTATATTATAGCGGTATGTACTGGGTACAGAGCACGCAGACAGCACGCACTATCTCCTAACACTACTGACTGCAAGCTCTATTATTAACCACTTGACCACTGGGCACTTAAACACCCTTAATAACCAGACCAATTTTCAGCTTTCGGTGCCCTCACATTTTGAATGACAATTACTCAGTCATATAAAGAAAACTCTAAAAAAATGGTGCAACTCCTGCAACAGGTGAGTTAATCCATCAAGAAAGAGTTAGAAACAGCGCGTATTAATCTAACCATAAACATTAGCAAAAGACAGCATTCACATAGTCAAAAAAAAAAAAAAAACTCCTAAAAAATGATCAAGCAAAAAAAAGGGAAGATAAATGATTCCCAGGATCAGTCTTTGATATTATGTTTATATAAAACAATGTCCAACTGAAGATTAAAGCTTGATAGCGAAGATTCCGGTCTCACAATTAATTCATTGAAAGATATATGTAGTTTTATATTGCACCAATGCCCGACATACACCTCCACACATGCATACATGTAAGATCCTGTCCCAGATTACTGCCAGTGGAGAGGTAGTCCCCCTTAGGTATTACTCTTACCAGACAATAGCTGGGTTCTCGCAGTTAGTAAGTCAATTCTCATAGGCGAGGGGTGCAGGGATCTTCTTTCACTTCTTCATATACTCCTCCACTCCATCTCCATCAAGGTATAATCAGAAGAAAGAAAAGTGCATATAGCGTGATACCGTAAAACCAATAAATGCTTTATTAAATTAAAAACCCACAAACATTGCACTCACAAAGGTAGAAAGAAAACAAGCATAAATACAATATGCAGATTGGCAGCTAGGGTCAAGGAAGATGGTTAGGCTAAACGGTGGTCATACCGCCTTCGGCAACAGCTCACTCAGCTAGTATTCCTCGGCTTAGCACTTCTCCCCCTCTAATTCCTGTCGCTCCTGCTGCATACAATCACGTATGGTTCCACCCTGACGCGTTTCGTCTTACTGACATCATCTATCTACATAATATCAAAGACTGATCCTGGGAATCATTTATCTTCCCTTTTTTTTGCTTGATCATTTTTTAGGAGTTTTTTTTTTTTTTTTTTTTTGACTATGTGAATGCTGTCTTTTGCTAATGTTTATGGTTAGATTAATACGCGCTGTTTCTAACTCTTTCTTGATGGATTAACTCACCTGTTGCAGGAGTTGCACCATTTTTTTAGAGTTTTCTTTATATAATAGTGATAAGGCTATATCCACGTATATATCCTAATTAAAACAGCTGCGAAATAGGATTGTAATTCCACACCCTCCAGCAAAACGCATATATGCAGTTTTTGATTTAAGCGCTTGTTAAATTTTTTTACATTGAGCTAGACGGCGCGCGAGGTGTATGAAAATTGTGGTTTTTAATTACTCAGTCATGCAACACTGGACCTATAGGAAATGTTTGTCCTTTTTTTCACACAAATAGAGCTTTCTTTTGGTGGTATTTAATCACCTCTGTTTTTTATTTTTTGTGCTATAAAAGAAAAAAGACCGAAAATTCTGCGAAAAAATGAATTTTTCTTTGTTTCTGTTATAAAATTTAGCAGATTAGTCATTTTTTCTTCATAAATTTTGGCCAAAATTCATACTACTACATATCTTTGGTAAAAATAAGTACAAATTGGTGGATATTATTTGGTCTTTGTGAAAGTTATAGAGTCCACAAGCTATGGTGCCAATATCTGAAAATTGATCACACCTGAAGTACTGACGGCCTATTTCCTTTTTTTTTTTTTTTTTTCCACAAAATTGTCATATTATCAGGTTATTTCACACACACAGCATATGCATACCACAAATTACACCCCAAAACACATTCTGCTATTACTCCCGAGTACGGCGATACCACATGTGTGAGACTTTTACACAGCCTGGCCACATACAGAGGCCCAAAATGCAGGGAGCGCCCAGGCCAATTCTGACATTTCTCTCCTACATGTAAAAATCATCATTTATTTGCTAGAAAATTACAGAGAACCCCAAAACATTATATATATATTTTTTTTTAGCAAAGACCCTGGAGAATACAATAGTCGTTGTTGCAAATTTTTATCTCACACGGTATTTGCACAGCAATTTTTCAAACGCGTTTTTTTGGGGGAAAAAACAGTTTTGTGCTTAAAAAACAAACAAAAAAAACAGTAAAGTTAGCCCAATGTTTGCATAAAGTGAAAGATGAAGTTATGCTGAGTAAATAGATATCAAACATGTCACTCTTCAAAATTGCACATGCCCGTGGAATGGCGCCAAACGTTGATACTTAAAAAATCCCCATAGGCGACGCTTTAATTTTTTTTTTACTGATTACATGTTTTGAGTTGCAGAGGAGGTCTAGGACTAGAATTATTGCTCTCGCTCTAACGTTCTCGGCGATACCTCACATGTGTGGTTTGAACACCGTTTTCATATGTGGGCGGGGCTTACGCATGCGTTCGCTTCTGCATGCGAGCACATGGGGACATGGGCGCTTTAATTTTTTTTTTTTTTTTTTTTATTGTTCATTTTACTTTATTTATTTTAGTTTGACATTTTTTTCCCCAAAAATATATTTTTGATCACTTTTATTCCTATTACAAGGAATGTAAACATCCCTTGTAATAGGAATATGGGGTGACAGGTCCTCTTTACAGTGAAATCTGGGGGGTCAATATGACCCCACATCTCACCTCTAGGCTGGGAAGCCTGAAATAAAAAATAAAAAAAAAGATTCTGGCTTTGATCGTACTGGCGAGTTGGTAGAAGCACCGGAGGGCGGTGAGGGGTGGGGGGCGTCTATGGCTGGGTATTTCAGGGTATCACCGAGTATGGCTGGGTATCTCCGAGTATGGCTGGTTATGGCAATTTATGGCAGGGTATTGCTGAGTATTGGCAGGGTATTGACGGGGTACTACAGAGTAATAGCAGGGTACTGCAGAGTATTGGGGGGTACTCCAGAGTAATGGCAGGGTACTGCAGAGTAATGGGGGTTACTGCAGAGTAATGGGGGTTACTGCAGAGTAATGGCAGGGTACTGCAGAGTAATGGCAGGGTACTGCACTGCAGAGTAATGGCGGGGTACTACAGAGTAATGGCGGGTACTGCAGAGTAATGGCAGGGTACTGCACTGCAGAGTAATGGCGGGGTACTGCAGAGTAATGGCGGGGTACTGCAGAGTAATGGCGGGTACTGCAGAGTAATGGCAGGGTACTGCACTGCAGAGTAATGGCGGGGTACTGCAGAGTAATGGCGGGGTACTGCAGAGTAATGGCGGGGTACTGCAGAGTAATGGCGGGGTACTGCAGAGTAATGGCAGGGTACTGCAGAGTATGCACTGGTATTGCAGAGTATTGGCAGGGAATTGAGGGGTTAAATTCGGTGAGCAGCGATGTGGGCACTGCAGATGCAGCCCACATCGCTGCTGACACCGATCTCTTCCCCCTCCGCTGTACCAATCGGTACAGAGAGGGGAGGGAGGAACCGTAACATAACATGACGCCGGTTTGTTTACAAGTGATCACTCCGTCATTTGACGGAGCGATCACGTGGTAAACGGCCGCGACGAGCGGCCGTTTACCGTGATCCGTGATGCGCCGGGTCCTGTGGACCCGGCGGTCACGGATGCTCTCGAGTGCGCACACCTCGGGGCGCGCGAGAGCAGAATTCTGGGAGGCCGTTAATTAACGGCCTCTCAGAGTTAAACAACCGCCCTGAAGCCGTTAATCGGCAATGGGCAGTTGTTAAGTGGTTAAAGATAGATCACTAGCTATATAGGTGAGGTGAATATAGTGGTGTATACTGCGGTCAGGGCACAGACAACAACCACTACACAGCAGCAAGATAGGAAATCAGCCAAAAACGATCGGTGTGTACTGTGTTGAAGGTACACAGAACAGCCACTGCTTCAGATGCTAAGTAACACACTACACGAGGCCGCCTCAAAGGCGGCCTTATATAGTGTGGGGCGTGCACTACACAGCCTGAGCTATGGCTCTCCTCGCTGCTGGCGCTGCGATTGGCCAAGCATGCGGGGTCACAGTGCATGCTTGGCCAATCATGAAGCAGCAATGCACTGCGCCACCGCAGTGCATTGTGGTCCGCGCGCGCGCCACTCGAATTCGCCGAACGCCCGAACAGCCAATGTTCGAGTCGAACGTACGTTCGACTCGAACACGAAGCTCATCCCTAGTGATGACATAAACGGGACTAAACAAGGAAGTTTAATAGCCAATAGCCAATAGCTTCCCTTGCGTCATATTTGAGCCGTCGGACCAGCACACAGACGAACAGTTTCCTGATTTTAGTCCGTCAGAGTTGAGTCTGTCGGATAGATTTGAAAAATGTTCTATTTCTAGGTCCGTTTTTTTTTTTTCCAAAAAAATATTGGACTAGCCCACACACATGATCACATTGTCCGATGGACTAATCCCTTCAGACCTAGTCTGCCGGAAAGTCTGGCCGTGTGTATATGGCATTAGTCATCAACATTGCCGAATTAGTCACCAATAGAAAATGAACAGAAACAAACTGGTGTGTCCGCCCCCCCCCCCCCCCAAATGCATACCATCCAAAAAGATTTTGAGAGGAACCCCACACCAAAATGTAAAAAAAAATGGCGGGGGCGTGGCCGGAAGCCGAGGTGGACGGACGCACTGGAAGAGAGCTCCGTGCATCCCCGTTTACATCCATCTCCATCCGCACACAGGATCGACTGCCGAGGCTCCAAAACGGCTCATCCTGAGTGGGGAAGCCGCCCGGATCGTTTTGCGGGCGGAATTTCCACCCTTCGGCGCTCTCACCATTCGCGGCCTAGTGCGCGGCCGGCGCCACGGTGAGAGTCCCGCCGCCGCCATCTTGCGGCCTACCTCCTCCGTCGGGCCCTGCAGGCTACGGGCTCCACCGCACAGGCAGACACATCTGCCCACCGCTAGACCGTCGCACACACCGGAGGGTGAACCTGGACGGCGAAAATATCCACAGCAGTATCCCCGGAGGTATCGAGGAGGAGCAGCAGTTCTACAGCCTCCTGAGGAGCTCCGGCGGCCATCTTGCTACACCCAGGGCCTAAGGTGAGGAGAAGCCCTGGGAGTTTATTAGAGTGGTTACCCTTGCTGGCTTGACTCTGCACTCTGTGCCCGCAGGCAGGGCAATAGTCTTCTGCCTCTCCCCCTACCACTACCCTCAGCTGAACACAGAGGCTCTGGCCTTCTCTGGCGGCCATATTGGGACTCCCGAGACATCAGTGAGCACTGCTCCTCAGTTCTTTCCCCGGATCCCTCCACCTCACCAGCACAATTTACCCCCCTGGAATCCTCTTTCTCATCTAGGGGCCCCACGTTGCCCTTTCTACCTGTGTGGTCCCTATACCTCATGTGCTTCATTCTCTGCTGTGGGGGCCACACATATGGTCCCATAGGATGAGCACCATGTAACTATTAAATGACGCCCTAAGCCGCCTTCCTACTCCCCCTACGACGCATAACTAGCAACTTTACAAAGGGGGACAGCACGACTGTCTGACTTCTAGTCCAAACGCCTCATGGTGAAATACGGGCCAAAACATCCCACTCAGTCTCAATCTCCAGACCTGCGACCCTCGCATACACTTGACCGTTTTCTGAGCAGACCTACATCCCCTCCCCCGACCTCGACGGCCACCCTGTCCACGCAAACGCCTTCTCAAGGGGTGACGCGGAACGCTTCTCAGCTTCCCTCAGCCGCCTCACCAGAATCAATGGCCGCCCCTGTCACGGTCGAAGTCCTTGATGACAAACTCAAGGCCCTGCTGCAAGACCTGACCAGCAACGTCTCTAAAGAAATGGGGAAGCTTGCACACGAACTACGGGGAGAGATAGCTCAAATTGGTGAACGCACCGATGTCTTGGAAACGAAGTTTGATGATATGATCCAATATGTCCACGTATTGGAAGAAGACAACGCCGGCCTGAAACAATCAATCTCCCAGCTTCAATCCCAGCAAGAAGACTTAGAGAATAGGGAACGCCGTCAAAATTTACGTATCAGGGGCGTGCCGGAGACCGCTAGCGAGGGAGAGATTAGACATATCTTCTCAGCTTGTTCAATGTGGTGGCCCCTCGGATTCCGGACATTGACTGGAGACTGGATAGGGCGCACAGATCCCTGGCCCCCAAACCCCCAGCGGGCGCCAACCCCAGAGATATCATAGTACGTTTTCATTACTATGACAGTAAGGAGGCTTTAACAGTGGCTACCCGCAACAAATCCCGCCTAGAGTTTAAGGGGGCGAAGATACAGATTTTCAGCGACTTATCTCCGATCACACTTGCCAAACGCAGAAGCTTCTGACCGGTGACTACACACCTACAGAATCTTCAAATCCCATACCGATGGGGTTTCCCCTTTCGCCTGTCTGCCTCAAAAGACGGAATTCAATACTCCATGAGAGACTTACAGGAAAGTGAAGCATTTCTCCGCAGCCTTGGTCTACCACCGATTCCAGATGAAGACCCCACTCCTCTTCCCGTGACACCCAAACCCACGTCCATTCCAGGACGACTCTGGACCCCCGCTCGGCAGAGGTCGCAGAAGAACTTTTCTACCCCTCAACGCTCACCATTTGCCAGACATCCTCCTTGAGATGGACCCATTTCCTAACCCTGGTTGGGATTGTCTTCGGCCCCTAAGTCACCATGTTTCCCCTGTTGTGGGGTTGGCCATGCCCGTAATTATGGGTCTTTCATTGCTCCTTTGGACTAGAGTCAAGTTAAGTTAAATTGTTTTGTTTATTTTTTTCTTTTTTGGCTATTTTTGGGCGCTGTTGGAAGGTGGCGAGGGGAGCCACTCCCGATGAGATGGAACCCCTTGTGTGCCTCCGTTTGTTCCGCGGCCTTGGCCGTGGACTCCTGGGTGGTTTTTACCCCCCAGGCTCTTTTTCTCCGTTTTTTCCTTTCTTTTTTTTGTTATGGGCTTTTTTTTTGGCCTATTGGATGTTTTTGACCTACACTGCTCAAGGTATTGTGTAGCTTTTTTCCTTATAGTCGATGTTGTATGCACACGTCTGCTTTTATCCCACAGGATACACCATGGTTTATACTGCCTAGTTAATTTTTACGGGTATTTTTGGTTAATACATGTTTGTTCTGCTTACATTGCATTAATGCTAATCCATGAAGATGGCTTTAAGGGTTCTTACTTATAATGTTAAAGGCTTGAACTCTATTCATAAGCGCTGGCTGGCTCTGAAAGAGTTCAAATCTTCGGCTGCGGACATAGTCCTGGTCCAGGAGACCCATTTCCGCCCCGGGGGTTCTCTTAAATTTGCTGCTAAATACTTTCCAAATTCCTTTCTGGCTTCTGATCCCTCTGGCAAAGCAGGGGTTGCAATCCTGATTAGGAAATCTTGCCCGATCAGGGTGAAATCTTCATTTATAGACCCCCATGGTAGATATATCCTCCTGGACTGCGAATATCTCTCACGCTCTCTTACTGTGATTAATGTGTATGCTCCTAACTCGGGCCAAATCCAATTTCTTTCTGACTTACTGGACAGCTTAGGTAAATACGCTCAACCCTTCATGATCATGGGGGGGGATTTCAACATGGTCATGTCTCCTAGGAGAGACAGACAGACGCTTTTTCCTTCCATTCCCTCATCTAGAGTGGAACGTCAGTCCACCACATTTCGTAAACTAATTAGAACCCATAACCTGTTGGACATCTGGAGAATCAAGCACCCCACTAGCAGACAATTTTCATTTTTCTCCCCCCCACATAAGATGTACTCCAGACTTGACCACCTTTTTATATCAGCGCCCCTACTGACATCGGCGGTGGCATCAGAACTGAACCCCATAACATGGTCAGATCATGCCTCGGTTCAGCTTGACCTGGTTCTTGCCTACTCCATGCCGAGAACCTGTCATTGGAGACTTAATGACTTTCTCCTCCGCAATCCCACTGTCGAGGCTCAACTGTCCCAAAATTTATCGGAATTTTTTCAACTGAATGACGGCTCAGTGGCAGGGGTGTCTACCCTATGGGAAGCCCACAAGGCATTTTTTAGAGGTGTGTGTATCTCTGCCGGCGCCCGCTTAAAGCGGGACTCGGCAGCCCTGAGGCAAGACACCCTCTTACAGCTCCGTAAGGCTGAAGATCTGCTCCTGGCTTCCCCTACGGTGACTCGTCTGCGCACGGTCACAACCCTCCGTGAGCATTTGAAATCGCTAGATATGCAAAAATGTTCTAAGGCCCTAATTTGGGCAAAGCAGACATTTTATGAGTTCGCTAACAAACCCCACAGGATGCTAGTAAACAAACTTAAACCGCGTCCCTTTCAATCTTATCCTGACCTCCTCCTTCAGGCTGACGGCTCCCCAACCCATTGTCCTTTGACGATGTCCAAAGTTTTTGGCTCGTTTTATGACAAATTGTACAACTGTTTAGCTTCTGACCCTAAATACTCCTTCACTCAAGAGGCTTTTGATTATTTTTGCTCCCCTTTAAAGTTGCCTAAAATATCACCGTCACAGCTAGCCGCCCTTAATGCAGATATCTCGACAGAAGAGTTAGCAGCAGTAGTAAAAGCACTGCCCTTACATAAGTCCCCTGGGCCTGACGGTCTTCCGTATCAATATTATAAAACTTTCCTTCCCATCCTCGGCCCTCACTTATTAAAGCTTTACTCCTCCTTACAAAAAGGGGTCACTCCACACTCGCAATTCCTACACGCTTATATCACAGTCCTTCCGAAACCGGGCAAATCCCCATCCCTGCCAGATAATTACAGGCCCATTGCCCTACTGAACTCAGATTATAAAATCTTTACAAAAATTTTAGCCAATAGACTTTCTTCCATAATCCCTGCCCTTGTTCACAATGATCAATTGGGTTTTGTTTTAGGTAGACGAGCGGGCGATAACACCAGACGCACCATTGATCTAATTGACATGCTTGATAAAACTGCTCGCTCTGCTCTTATTCTCAGCCTAGATGCCCAAAAGGCTTTTGATAGGCTTGGATGGCCTTACATGTTTGCCACACTTGCACGCTACGGTTTTTCAGGCTCCTTTGTATCGGCTCTTCAAACCCTCTATTCCCATCCCACCTCACAAGTTCAATTGGCATCCTTCAAATCCCCAACGTTTACACATAGCAATGGTACCAGACAGGGCTGCCCCCTTTCCCCCTTGTTATTTATATTGTGCCTTGAACCCCTGGCAGCACGCATTCGGGAAGACTCAGACATCAGGGGAGTCTCTTTACGACGGAAAGAATACAAGCTGTCCTTGTTTGCTGACGACATATTGCTTACTTTAACTAAACCTCACACCTCACTCCCCAGCCTCCATGCCCTCCTAGAAACATTCGGTAATATATCAGGATATAAAGTTAATACAGCTAAAACCGAAGCGCTTCCCATTCATATCCCTCCCCCACTTCTCGCCGCCTTACGCAACACCTTTCCCTACCAGTGGCGTTCTGACTCGCTCAAATATTTAGGCATTCATTTAACAGCATCCTATCGCACACTATACCAGGCTAACTTTCTCTCTTTGATTTCAGAAACACACGGTCTACTCCGTAAATGGATGGAATGTCCCCTATCCCTTTTAGGTAGGATAAATGTCCTTAAAATGGCAATACTCCCTAAATTTTTGTATCTTTTCGAAACTCTACCTGTGGCCCTTCCCATGCCCCAACTCCGCAGTATCCAGAGGGCCTTTACTAAATTCATATGGGGTGACAAAGCACATAGAATTGCCCATACGGTTGTCTTTGCACCGCGCTCACACAGGGGTCTGGGAGCTCCCGATATTATATGATATTATTACGCGACCCACTTATCTACGACGGTCTCCTGGTCCTCCTATTTTGCGACGAGTCGTTGGGCGGAGATAGAAATGAATATCACTGACCCGGTCCATCCCTGTTCTATGCTCTGGTCTGACCTATCCTCCTCTATATCACAACTTAGACGTATTTGCCTTGCTCCTATGCTATTTACTTTGGATATTTGGAAAAAATGCCACAAGAAGTTCTCTCTTTCCTCCCCCTGTCCACCCCTTTTAAATGTTACCCACAACCCAGACATACCTGACAGTTTGTCCACAATGGCTATGACCCCGTGGACTCAAGCAGGCATTTTCCAACTTCGCCACCTAGTTCACCCAGTGTCCCGCAAACTTTTATCTTTTCCAGACTTACAAGACAAATTTGACATTCCACAGCGGTCCTTTTTCACTTACCTTCAATTTAAGCACTACTTTTGCTCTGTATCTCCTACCATGAGCCTGGAAAAACCTAACGCCTTTGAACTGTTATGCACCCAGGGTTCACATCAGAAGGGCCTCATCTCCGCTATTTACAGGATTCTTCATGACTCACTACCCCCCACTTTAGACTCACACCTTTATATGCGGAAGTGGGCCAAAATCCTACCCGCTACTATTTCTCTCTCTCAATGGCAGGAGATCTGGACTTCCATCTCCAAAGTTTCGAGATGTGTTGAGCAGAAGGAAACTGCTTATAAAGTATTAATGTTTTGGTATAGGACCCCCGAAGTTTTACATAAGTATGATCCCTCACTGTCTCGTTTATGCTGGAGGTGCCTACAGGATATTGGCACACACCTTCATATCTTTTGGGATTGTCCACGTATCACGTCTTTTTGGTCTGTGGTCCAATCCATTCTCCAATCAATATTGAAAAGAGATATCCCACTGAATCCGATACATTAGCTGTTAGGCCTTCCGATCCTAGATCTCCCTAAATATGCTAAGAAACTAATGGCTTTCATACTCCTAGCTGCCAAGAGAGTGATACCGGCTCATTGGCTATCTCCCATACCTCCCACACAAGCACATGTAGTCTCGTCCATTGCTCACATACGTAGGATGGAACATTTGACGGCAATAGCTCATGATTCCTTGCCCAAATTTTCCAAGACATGGGACCCATGGGATGCCTCCGTATTCAACCCAGAATCTTTTATTGCCCCCTCTGCCAGTCCTTCCTTAAGTGACCATAGGGAGATTGGATATCCTGTTTACTCATACACTCAACACTCATACGTCTGATTTCCAATGTCTTAGTTCGCTCTATCCTTCTTTTTCAGTTATGCCATCACCATTGTTTACAGCTTCATGGTGTATCCTATCACTTACCTCGTTTGTAATCTACAATATGATGCCCCTATTATGTTTACCCAATGTTATTGACTGCTGTACCGTATGTATGACATTTTTGTACTGTTTACAAAATTTTTTTCAATAAATATACATGTAAACAAAAAAAAAAATGGCGTCGGGTCCCCCCAAAAATCCATAGCATACCCTTATCTGTGCATGCAGCCTGGCAAGCCAGGAAAGGGGGGAACAAGTGAGTGCTAACCCCCTCCTGAACCATACCAGGCCACATGCCCTCAATATGGGGGTGCTTTGGGGCAGGGGGGTGCCCCCCACCCCAAAGCACCTTGTCTTCCTGTTGATGGGGACAAGTGCCTCTTCCCAAAAACCCTGGGCGGTGGTTTTGGAGGGCTGCCATATCCCACCCCCCCATGTAAATGAGTATGGGGTACATTGTATCTCTACTCATACACCAAAAAGAGTGTAAGACATAAATAAAAACAGTACACCCGTTTTTGACAATTCCTTTATTAAAAAAGTAAAAAATAAGAAAACAATGTCCCTCGCTGTAGATCCATCGTCAATCAACCACCCGCCACATCACAGGACCCCAACGCTCCTCTCCGCTTAACTGCCGAGTGCCTGCTCCTCCGTCTGATGGGCACTGTTGAGGCTGCACTGATGGGCACTGTTGAGGCACCACTGATGGCCACTGATGAGGTTGCATTGATGGGCACTATTGAGGCGGCACTGATGGGCACTGATAAGGCTGCATTGATGAGCACTGTTGAGGCGGCACTGATGATCACTGATAAGGCTGCATTGATGGGCACTTTTGAGGTGGCACTGATGGGCACTGATGAGGCGTTAATGATGGGCACTGATATGCTGCACTGATGGGCATTTTCTGAGGCTGCACTGATGGGCACTGATGAGGCAGCACTCATGGGCACTGATGAGGCTGCACTGATGGGCACTGATGAGGCGGCAGTGATGGGCACTGATAAGGCTGCATTGATGAGCACTGTTGAGGCGGCACTGATGATCACTGATAAGGCTGCATTGATGGGCACTGTTGAGGTGGCACTGATGGGCACTGATGAGGCGTTAATGATGGGCACTGATATGCTGCACTGATGGGCACTTATGAGGCTGCACTGATGGGCACTGATGAGGCGGCACTCATGGGCACTGATGGGCACTGATGAGGCGGCAGTGATGGGCACTGATATGCTGCACTGATGGGCACTGATATGCTGCACTGATGGGCACCGATAAGCTGCACTGATGGGCACTGATATGCTGCACTGATGAGGCTGCACTGATGGGCACTGATAGGCTGCACTGATGGGCAGATATGCGGCACTGATGAGGCGGCACTAATGGGCACTGATAGGCTGCACTGATGGGCTGCTCTGATGGGCACTGATATACTTTATGTTAACCACTTCGGCCCTGTAAGGATTTACCCCCTTAATGACCAGGCCATTTTTTGCGATACAGCACTGCAACAATTGCATGGTCGTGCGACGTTGCACCCATATAAAATTGATGTCCTTTTTTCCCCACAAATAGGGTTTCCTTTTGGTGGTATTTGATCACTTCTGGGTTTTTTTATTTTGAGCTATAAACAAAAAAAGAGTTTGAAATTTTTTTTTACTTTCTGCTATAGAACATATCTAAAAATATATATAAAAAAAACAAAAAAACAACAATATAGGCCAATATATATTTTTCTACATTTTTTTGGGGTAAAAAAATTGCAATAGGCGTATATTGATTGATTTGCGCAAAAGTTATTGCATCTACCACCTATGGGATAGATTTAGGAAGTTTTTTTTTTAAATTATTTTTGTTTTTACTGATAATGGCGGAAATGGGCTGCCCGGGACATCACAGAGATTGCTGTTCCCGATGACTGGGAACAGCAGATCTCTGAGATTTCCTGTGTCAGAACGGGGATCCGCCTTGTTTATAGACAGATCCCCGTTGTGCCTCTGTGTTCAGTGATTGCGGGCGGCAGGCAGACATCGAGTCCATCGGACCCCACACGCGTGCGCCCGCAGTCTCACGTGCACGGAACGGGATCGGCGGTTCATGCAGGAGAGCCGACCTGCCGTAACTGCGGCGGCTGGTCTGCAAGTGGAATAGTTAATATTTATTTTTGTAACCTAATTCTCCATTAAACATTTAATAGTGACGTTTCATGAGATACTTTACGAGGGCGTGTTTAGGGTGGAATTAGGGGCGGGGCAGGGGAGGGGCTGGATCGGGCAACTGGTGGCGAGTAATTCTTCAGGCCTGGCTAGTAGCTCAGGACTTTAGAGATTTTGAGTCCTGCTGTATATGATTGGTCCTGTATATGAGTCTAGTATAAGGATACAGAGATGTAGAACATCCCAATGACACATAACAGTAGTATCCTCGGGGGATGTATATTATTTATATGACCAGGTGCAATACTTGTGTCTGGAGCCAATGGAAGGAGATGGGTAGGGATGAGCTTCGAGTTCGAGTCAAACTCATGTTCGACTCGAACATTGCCTGTTCGCCAGTTCAGCGAACAGTGAACAATTTGGGCTGTCCGCGGCAAATTCAAAAAGCCGGAACACCCTATACAAGTCTATGGGAGAAATCTAAAGTGCTCATTTTAAAGGCTAATATGCAAGTTACTGTCCTAAAAAGTGTTTGGGGACCCGGGTCCTGCCCCAGGGGACATGTATCAATGCAAAAAAAAGTTTTAAAAACTGAAGTTTTTTCAGGAGCAGTGATTTTAATAATAATTAAAGTGAAACAATAAAAGTGTAATATTCCTTTTTTTTTAAAATTGACGTAGGAGTCCCCCTAAAAATCCATACCAGACCCTTTATCCGAGCACGCAACCTGGCAGGCCGCAGGAAAAGAGGGGGGGGCGAAAGAGCGCCCCCCCTCCTGAAATGTACCAGGCCACATGCCCTCAACATTGGGTGGATGCTTTGGGGGTCTGTGACCCCTCAAAGCACCTTGTCCCCATGTTGATGTGGAGAAGGGCCTCATCCCCACAACCCTGAGCGGTGGTTGTGGGGGTCTGCGGGCGGGGGGCTTATCAGAATCTGGAAGCCCCCTTTAACAAGGGGACACCCAGATCCCGCCCCCCCCCTGTTTGAAATGGTTAGGGGGTACAAAAGTACCCCTACCATTTCACAAAGAAAGTGTAACAGGGAGGGGGGGGGAGGTATTCAGCCTTAGAGATGGGAATACAGTTCATAATCTGCTGTGTATTGTGTTATCCAGGCACTGGTGACCTTCAAAGGAAAGGAATTCTGGGTCGGATTATTCCCATATAACATCCATGGTGGAGTGTGGATAGGAAAATGGACGGATGGCAGAATGGAGTAAGTATCTCACATAAGACACCAAATCTTCTCTGTTTGATTTCCTGCTCCTCCCCCCCACCTCTTCCTCCACAAAGATTTTCACACTCTGATTGGATGACAGAACAGTTTATTTCTCTTTACTGAACCCTGAAAGCCAATGAGAAATCAATGATTAAGTACACATAAGTGGTGTTATTACTTGTTAGCAGCCCAGGGGCATGACAGACCTCCTATGAGGGATCTCTTGTGGTAGCTCCCATATGGCATCTCTCTTATCACAGGTCTCTCATGTCAGCTCCCGTATGGAACTCTCCTATAGAAGATCTACTATAGCATCTCTTTTAGACAACTTTCCTATGGCACTCCTCTTTTGACAACTCTCTTATGGCACTACTCGTCTGGCACCTCTCCTATGGCCCTCCTCCGCTGGCACCTCTCCTATGGCATTTCTATTATGGCACTCCTCTTTTGGTACCTCTCCCATGGCAGCTCTTATGGCACTACTCCTCTGGCACCTCTCCTATTTCAGCTCTCTTATGGCACTCATCGTCTGGCAGCTCTCCTTTTGCACTACTCCTCTGGCACCTCTCCTATGGCAGCTCTCTTCTGGCACCTCTCATATGGCAGCTCTTTTATGGCACTCCTCTTTTGGCACCTATTGCATACCCGGTGATGACTGGAATGCGGTGAAGGCCTCTCTGGCACCTCTCCTATGGCATATCTATTATGGCACCCCTCTTCTGGCACCTCTCCTATGGCACTCCTCTTTTGACACCTCTCCCATGGCAGCGCTCTTATGGGACTCCTCTTCTGGCACCTCACTTATGGCTGCCCTCTTGTTGCACTACTCCTTTGGCACCTCTCCTATTTCAGCTCTCTTATGGCACTCCTCTTTTGGCACCTCTCTCATGGCAGCTCTCTTATGGCACTCATCGTCTGGCACCTCTCCTTTGGCACTACTCCTCTGGCACCTCTCCTATACCAGCTCTCTTCTGGCACCTCTCATATGGAAGCTCTTTTATGGCACTCCTCATTTGGCACCTATTGCATACCTGGTGATGACTGGAATGCAGTGAAGGCCTCTCTGGCACCTCTCCTATGGCATTTCTATTATGGCACCCCTCTTCTGGCACCTCTCCTATGGCACTCCTCTATTGACACCTCTCCCATGGCAGCGCTCTTATGGGACTCCTCTTCTGGTACCTCACTTATGGCTGCCCTTTTGTTGCACTACTCCTCTGGCACCTCTCATATGGCAGCTCTCTTATGGCACTCCTCTTTTGGTACCTATGATGTACCTGGTGATGGTTACAGAGCCAAGGTCAGTAACAGCTGGGCAGCACAGTACAGAATCAGCAGTCAAAGATAAGGCCAGTAAACAGGCTGAGGTCAGGGAGATCAGGTGAACAAGGTTAATGCAGGAGCAAAGGCAGAGTCCAGGAGGAAGCCGGGTCATACACAGGTGTAGCACTAACCCCCGAAGAAGCTGCTGGTTAGATTGGGCTTACCGTTACCTTCTTTTTCTTCTCACTTCTCGTCTAGGGGGTGTCCCGTGGTAAATGGCCCAGTAACTCGAGAGACTGACAACAGATCCACTTAAATGGATTTTATTTGCAAAAACGTAGACAATGAACAGTCTCTTAAAATGGGATCAGAGGGTTGGAAAGGAAGTTCAGGTACTCTTAGTGTCAAAGTCAATATTGAAGAGTTTGCTTACTTTGACTGCATCCAGAGAATAGCCATTCACAACTGGATGATCACTCAAGTTGGACAGTCCCTCTCTCACAAGGCCTAGCAGCCAACAAGGTGCTTACTCAGGAACAAAGTCTCTGCCACAGACGTTGTTGTAGAACATACAAGATAAGTCTCTGCTACAGACGTTGTTGTAGAACACGTAGAAAAACTAAACTTGTAGAACACTCGTGTGCTACCTGCATCTTTCAGCCAGCTTGGAGATATCCACAAGACCGGATTCTCTTGGGTACTTCAGCTCCTCCAGGCTCTTGCTAAGAAACCAACCCATACGTGGCCTTCTTCTGAAGAGTCCTCCCTTGGATAGCATGGAGTCACTGGGTCTCTCCCAAACCGGAGACGGCACCCAACCACCTCAGAATCCTCCTTTAGTTTCCTTGCCTCAGGCTAGCCAGCCCCGAGACAACAAGATCAGGTGGATCCATACCCCAGGCCATAGCCTTGCTGGGGGCTGGTCAGAAGGACCAGGACCATGAAGTCAGCACATCCTTCTGGACTGGAACCCCGAACCACGTGACGTCCGCATCTTAAATACCCTCTACCCGGAAAGCACAGCAAGAGCGCCCATCCCACTGGGCGGGCTCCGAGAGAGAGTAACTTAAGCACCCGACCAGACCATGGCTCCAAGCCTGCCAGAAGTGACAGTGCCCCCCTGTGGTCAGGCGGAACATCTCATAGTCCAGTTAGAATACAAACGAAGATACTAATGCGCACAACCCTTACTAATATCCCTGATATAACTCTAACGCTCAAAAAATGAATAAGTGAAGCTGCCAACATATAAAGTGATCTCTACACTATCAAAATAATTGTGATAAAAATATTATGTGGCGCTACCTAACTAGAAAAATTAATTATCAATAAATTAAAAATTAAATAGAAAATACATCAATATAAAATAAATATGAATATGTGCAAAATAAGCAATGAGAAAACTATACAATGAATGTGCAGTGTGCAAACCTTACGGTAAATGTGCAACAATTATAGAAGTGCAAAAATCTCATACAGTGCAATAGACAACTCATTTAAAAATAAGCTGTGCAATAATCATATCTGTGCAATCCTCAAAATAGAGTACACAAACAAATATAATAAAAGTCCATGTATCACAGCAAATATGTGACCTTAATAGACAATCGTGCAGTAAAAAGAATATAGACTCAGGCAGTGAAAGTCCAAACAATCTCCATGCAGTGAGATCAGGATGTAGAAAACCACCAAAGCTGTGACATTCCACCGATATTAGACACTTCAGTGCTCACTGCACCCCTTATTTCCCCCAGCCTCTCACCTCAGAATCAGACCACTAGGGGCCATATATCGCTGTGAATGTACTGATGACAATCCCAATCCTCCTTAATTCCTCGTATGGTCAGCTCATCAGTGTAAACAACACCATCAGTGATAAGCGTACATAGGATGAAAAAAGAGGGAGGGGGGCTCCGATAGTGTAGTAATTTAAAACCCAAGTTTAATGAAAAATATCCACACTTACATATAAATAATAATCGCGGGTATACAAACAGGTGAAACTTCCGGTCTCGGCCGCGACCGGAAGTGACGATCGTGACACTTGGCTCCTCCCTGACGTGTTGCGTCACATCCACGTGACATTATCAAAGGTTCAGAGACTTTGGGCGCCATGTATGCACACTAATCTGTATGCGCATGTGCACATTGTAAATGTACAAGTGCATACATGAATGGGAGTATGATGAGCATTGATGCCGCGTACACACGATCGGAATTCTCGTTGGAAAAAGCTCTGATGGTTTTCCCGATGGAATTCGGCTCAAGCGGTCTTGCCTACACACGGTCACACCTAGTTCTGATCGTTTATAACGCGGTGACGTACAACACGTACGACGCTACTAGAAAAAGGAAATTCAATAGCCAGTAGCCAATAGCTTCTGTCTCGTAGTTGAATCTGAGCATGCGTGATTTTTGGCGTGTCGGAATTGCATACACACGATCGGAATTACCGATAGAAAGTTTTTTCCGTCGGGAAAATTGAGAACATGCTATCAATTTTTGTCTGGCGGGAATTCAGACAGCTAAATTCCGATGGAGCATACACACGGTCGCATTTTCCGATGAAAGGCTCTCATCTGTCTTTTTCTGGCCGGAATTCCGATCGTGTGTATGCGGCATAATAGTACATTTTTGCTTAGAAGTATTAGCATGTGAACAATGCACCTACACACGCATAGGAGCATAAGCCGCACTGGTTTTCTGGTGCTGGGAATCTGGTTACCTTAGAGTACCTCTCCTATGGCAACCTTCTTATGGCACTCTTCTGGCACCTCTCCTATGGAAGCTCTCTGATAGCTTTTCTATGGTTACTACAGAAGATCTCCTACAGAAGATCTTTTTATTGCAGCTCTACTATGGAAGTTCTTCTACGGCATCCTTCCTTTGGCAACTCTGCTATGGCTGCACTCCTCTGGCAGATCTCTTAAGGCCGATCTCCTATAGCAGGGTTCCTATAGAATATGACTTTAATGGAAACTTTCCTGTTGTAGTTCTCCTATGGCATCCCTTATTTGTCAACTCCCACATGCACTCCCATGGCTTCTTCTTCATGGTAACTCTCCTATTAAATCTATCTTATGATCTGCTTTGTTAGACCAGATTCCCCATGGCACTCCTCTTATGGCAGCCCCTCCATGATGGTTCTCTCTTTCAATGGGGCTGTTATGGGCACTAGTCACCCATCTGAAACATTACTGTCATGGTTATGCAATAAGAGTTTGTCTGTCAGCTTACCTGTCTCCATATGTTCATCTCTAGAGACCAGTCGACTCTCACCTGACTGCTTTTATAATCCCTCCTGTAGCATGGCTCCACCCTAGCTCCTATCAGAGAACTCTATATTAACCTGAGCACTGCAGGCCAACCCTGCTGATCAACCTTTGTGTGTTTGACTTCTTGTTTCCTGCCTGCCGTGTTTCTATTACCGACCTTGGTGTGTTCTCTACTATTCTTGTCTGCTACTGACCCTGACCTTTTAGCGTGTCCCCAACTATCCCTGTTTGCCTGTGACCCTGAAACTTTGGCGTGAACTCTGTCCTTGTCTGCTTGTGGCCCCCGACCTTGGCTTATTCCCTTACTATCCCTATCCTCCTGTTGCCTACTGTGGGTGTGAGCTGGGGGACCCTGGGGGTTGTGACCTGGAGCCAGTTGCAGCCCAGTCCATCCTCACCACTATAGGCACTGGTGAACACCTGCTGGCCCTTAGACCTGCTGGCCCGCACCCTAGGGAATCTTAGGCTCTAACCCCGGTGGGATCCGTCTTGGTGTTCCGGCGGCCCTGCCTTCCTTACCACCTTGATTCCCATTCGCAACAGTCAGCCATAGGGTCCACCACCTTGCGGTGCACTCCTGATCTCTACGATGGGCATCTGCCACCTAGCCTCAAGGTGACCTGACAATTCCTGTGACCCCCATTCCCTTGTAGTGGGACTGAACATATTATATCTGTGCATTGCCCTCTATAGTATCTCAGTGTGGCCCCAATACATATATTGCTCCATGATCTCCACTCTCCCCTCCTCCCATTACTGCACCCCAAACCCCCCCAACAATGACTGCGGGAATTTTTTCACCTATTTGTTTCCCCCTATATAGAAATATCACCGAAGGGACAGGAAGCTGTGCCAAGCTCGGATCTAGGCTGAAATTGGAGAACTGTTATACTGAACTGAACTGGATCTGTGAGAGAGATCCTGTGTGACCGCACTGATCTGAGGAACTCTGTGTGACCGCACTGATCTGAGGAACCCTGTGTGACCGCACTGATCTGAGGAACACTGTGAGACCGCACTGATCTGAGGAACACTGTGTGAATGTTCTGGTCTAAGGAACACTGTGTGAATGTTCTGGTCTCTGGGCCATTATCGTGAATTGTATATAAAATACAGAAGGAGCCATGCTTGAATTTTGCTGGTTCATGTTTTATTTCTGTATCTCTTGAGTAATAAAACGATTGATATCAAGATGTGTGTACTGATTATTGTAATATTAAAGGATAGACACTTTTCTCACACCATCCTCAGAGCCGAGAGTGTTTATAATAGAATACATTGGAATAGAGCCAATTGGAGCAGGGTGGAGGGGAGAGGAGAGCAGTTGTGATGAGGAGGGAGAGGAGAGGAGTGGAAGGGAGGAGACTGATAGGGGAAGGAGTAAAAAGGAGGGGAGGGGAGGGAAGAGAAATGTAGGGTAGGAGAAGTAATAAATGGTGGGGGTGGTGGGAGGTTAGAAAAGGAGAAGGGAAAGGATGGGATGGTTCAGGAGAGAAAGAATATGAAGGGTAATAAAAGGGAAGAGAGAAGAGTTGAATGAGGAAAGTGGAGATGAGTTGGAAGATGAGAAGTTTGGAAGGGGGAGGAAGAAAAAATGCCATAAACTATCCCCTATTTTGTAAACACTATAACTTTTGCGCAAACCAATCAATAAACACTTATTGTGATTTTTTTTTACCAAAAATATGTAGAAGAATACGTATCGGCCTAAACTGAGGAAAAATTGTCACTCTTTTTTGTTTATAGAGCAAAAAATAAAAACTGCAGAGGTGATCAAATACTACCAAAAGAAAGCTCTATTTGTTGGGAAAAAAAAAGATGTAAATTTTCTTTGGGAGCCACGTCGCGTGACTGCGTAATTATCAGTTAGAACTATGCAGTGCCGAATCGCAAAAAGTGGTTTGGTCCACGGCTTAGGTGGTTAAATTTCATACCTGGGGGGTGTCTATAGTATGCCTGTAAAGTGGTGCATGTTTCCTGTGTTTAGAACAGTCCCACAGCAAAATGACATTTCTAAAGGAAAAAAAATAATTTAAAACTACTTGCGGCTACAATGAATTGTTGGTCCCAGCAATACACATAAAAGTTTATTGATTAAAATTACATGGGATTCCCCCCCCAAAAAAAAAAGGGAGGGTGCCCCCAAATTCCATACCAGGCCTTTCAGGTCTGGTATTGATATTAAGGGGAACACGCGCCAATTTTTTTTTTTTAAATAGAGTGGAGTCCCCCCCAAAAAAATCCATACTAGACCCTTATCCGAGAATGCAACCTGCCAGGTCGCAGGAAAAGGGGGGGTAAGAGAGTGCCCCCCATCCTGAACCGTACTAGGCCACATGCCCTCAACATTCTTCTCCCCGTCAACATAGTAGGCCCCCAAAGCCCCTTGTCCCCATGTTGACGAGGACAAGGGCCTCATCCCCACAACCCTTGCCCGGTTGGTTGCAGGGGTCTGCGGGTGGGAGGCTTATCAGAATCTGGAAGCCCCCTTTAACAAGGGGACCCCCAGATCCTGGCCCCCACATGTGAATTGGTAATGGGGTACAAATGTACCCCTACCATTTCACTAAAAAATGTCAAAAATTTTAAAAAAGACAATAGATGGTTTTTGACAATTCCTTTATTACGGTAATGTCTTCTTCTTTCACCGCTTCTTCTTCCATCTTCTTCTGGTCTCCCTTCAATGTTCTACTTCTTCCTCTTTTTCTTCCCCGGCTTCTTCCTCTATCTTCCTCCGCTTCTTCCTCCGGTCTTCTCGTCTGGCATCTTCCTCCAGCTTCTTCTTCTCCCCTTCGTCCTCCAGACGATCTGCCTCAATGGGAGTATCCCACTGTGTGACACTTCCATTCAGATGACAGCTCTTATATAATGGAGGGTGGGGCCATCCAGTGACCCCGCCCCCTCTGACACATTTGATGGGCACAGTGGCTGCATTTGATGGCACAGTAGCTGAATTTGATGACACAGTGGCTGCAATTGATGGGCACAGTGGCTGCATTTAATGGAACAGTGGCTGAAATTGATGGCAAAGCGGCTGCAATTGATGGGCACAGTGAGGCTGTAATTGATGTTTTTTTTTCCTGTATTTTTCAGAATTTTTCAGTTTGTTTGTGCCCCCATCAAAAAAATGTGAGCATCAGCCGCCACTGCACACAACACTTACCACATTTATTTGGAGAGGGGTGTGTAGAACTTGGTTAGGGTGAAACTAGGGAAACTCCAGTAACTGTAATCTTGAAAATGAGGACACTAATGCCGCGTACACACGATGGGACTATCCGCCGGACTTTGCAGCGGAGGTCCGCCGGACTTTCCAAACAAGCGGACCTGCCCACATATGACCGGACTTATCTGGCAGACTAGGTCCGGCGGAAAATCCACCGGACAATCCACCGGACAATCCACCGGACAATCCACCGGACAATCCACCAGACTTTTGAAATGAACAGACTTGCCCACACAGGAAGAAAAGTCTGTTCATTTTGAACGTGGCTCCAGGTAGCCGGGACTAGCAAAGGAAGTGAATGTCACCGATTCCATCGGCGAGATTGACACCTCGCTAGCCCCGTCACCTGGTATGGATTTAAAGGGGAACCCCTACGCCAAAAAAATGGCATGGAGGTCCCCCAAAGTCCATAGCAGACCCTTATCCGAGCACGCAGCCTGGCCGGTCAGAAAAGGGGGTGGGAACAAGCGAGCGCCCCCCCTCCTGAGCTGTACCAGGCCACGTGCCCTCAACGTGGGGGGGTACTTTGGGGAAGGGGGGCCCTGCTGCCCCCCCACCCCAAAGCACCTTGTCCCTATGTTGATGAGGACAAGGGCCTCTTCCCGACAACCCTGGCCGTTGGTTGTCGGGGTCTGCGGGTGGGGGGGGCTTATCGGATTAAAAAGGGGGCCCCCAGATACCGGCCCCCCACCCTATGTGAATGAGTATGGGGTACGATGTACCCCTACCCATTCACCTGTGTAAATAAAAAAACACAACACAAGTTTCGGGGTCTTGTCCCGCTCTTCGGGGGTCTTGTCCCGCATTCAGTTCTTCTTGCCAGGCCTCCACTATCTTCTTATAGCTCTTTTACTAGCGTTGGCCTGGTCTTCTGTTGCCACTGCCTTCTTCTCTTCTTCTCTTCTTCCTTGCGATGTTGACACGACGCTCTCTCTGGCCCCAATGGCTGGGACGCGTTGTGCGGCGACTTATATGGGGACAAGGGGTGGGGTCACCGGGTGATGTCACATGTTCACCCCGTCCCTTATGATGTCACAGTCTCAGCATCCTCCGGGCTGTGACATCATAAGGGGCGGGGTCAACATGCTAGTAAAAGAGCCATGTTGAGGGCACGCGGTCTGGTATGGCTCAGGAGGGGGGGGGGGCGCTCGCTCGTCCCCACCCCCTTTCCTGAACAGCCGGGCTGCGTGCTTGGATAAGGGTCTGCTATGGACTTTGGGGGGAACCCCACTCCGTTTTTTCAGTGTAGGGGTTCCCCTTTAACTCCATACCAGGTGACAGGGCTAGTGAGGTGTCAATCTCGCCAATGGAGGTGGCGACATTCACTTCCTTCGCTAGTCCCATCTACCTGGAGCCACGCTCAAAATGAGCTGACCTTTCTCTATGTGGGCAAGTCCGTTCATTTCAAAAGTCCAGCGGGCCAGTCAGGCGGATTGTCTGCCGGACTGCCGAGTCCGGCGGACAAGTTTTAGTCAAAACTTCTTTCTAAATCCACCAGGCTTTTGGAAAGAAAAAGTCAGCTGGGGCCCACACACGGGCGGATTGTCCGGCGGACTCTGGTCCACCGGACCAAGTCCACCGGATAGTCCGATCATGTGTGCGTGGCTTAACTCTCCACCAAGACTTCGGGGTGAAGGCACCCCTCTTTGAGGTGTATAGATGAACAGTACAAAACAGGGACTCCTCAACAGGAATACAGTCTTGAGTGTCCAAATAGTAGCTGCCGATCTGCCAGAAAAGCCAGAAGGCTGATAATCATTGTTTCCTGATCTCTGTGCAGCCATGAACAAGGCCACTCAGCTTCTGTACTTCTGTTGCCCGTGTCCTGCATCCTTAGGAGACTTTCTGTAAATACTCCAGGATGGTACAACAGAGGTCTCCCCAGCCAAACAATAGCCAGGATCCCAATAAAGCTGATTGCAATTCCAGGAAGATTTCTCAGGGATGCCAAAGCCCTCAGGATAGGTCCTACTCCCCCAGGCAAAATATACCTCTGCTCTGGACCAGTGGTGGCCGCTCATTAGTGGTGCAGGGGCTCCACCCCCCTAATCCATGCGCCAGGCCCCTAATCTACATGCAGGGCGTCGGACGCATGGATTCCAATGTTTTTTTTTTTTTAAACATGTGATTAGAGCTGCAGGCTCTAATTGGCTTAAAAAAGGGTGGGCTCGGGGCACAGAGCACTGCGCCCTGAGCCCACCCCGTTGTGTGACATTAGCGAAATAATATTCACTAATGCCATCCTGTTTCTCCTCCCCACCAATCAGGAGGCAGGTCCTGAAACCCCATTGGCCGGGAGTCCTAAGACCCCATTGGCCGGGAATCTGAAGACCCGATTAGGCAGGAGTAGAAGCGACGGCCAGACACAGAGGAGATGGAGGGGGGAACCCGTCGCCGCAGCTGTGACCTGCATGGGGTAAGTGCAGGGCTAATGGGGGGCCTGGTGGGGGCCAGAGGGCGAGTAAGCGTTCCAGTGGCCTGGGGGAGGGGGGTGTGGGTATGGTGTGCGGTGGCAGGCTCGAGCGAGGGATGGGGGAGGGTTAGTGTGGGATGGCGGGCTGGAGCAATGGGGGGATGTCTGTGGTCAAGTCTGTCTGCCGCCCCCCCAACCGATGGAGCACCAGCCGCCACTGCTCTGGACTCTAGCCCATGCCTTCAGTCCCTGCTGGTCACCTGCCATATTGACCAGGGATTAGCTGGGGAGATAATAACATGCAGGCTGGGGACATGATTCTCCTACCCACTATGTCCCTGGGAGACAGGGGGAAGTAATTGAGCCCATACCAACAGGCGGCACAATGGTGTAGTGGTTAGAACTCTCACCTAGCAGTAAGAAGGGTCGCTGGTTTGAATCCCAACCATGACTCTACCTGCCTGGAGTTTGCATGTTCTCCCTGTGCCTGCGTGGGTTTCCGCCGAGTACTCCGGTTTCCTCCCACAATCCAAAGACATGCAGGTAGGTTAATTGGCTTCTGTCCAAAATTGGCCCTAGTATATGAATGGGGACCTTGGATTGTGGGCTCCTTGAGGGTAGGGACCAATGTGAGTGTGTAATGTACAGGGATAGGGACAACTGTAGACACTCAGGTTGAACTGGATGGACTGGTGTCTTTATTCAACCTTACTAGCTATGAAACTATGAAACAGAACCCAGAGCAGACCTAACTAAGCCATCAGTGCTCTCCCTAACTACAGGGAGGCCAAAAACTAAATCCAACACCTGTAGCTGCATGGTGTGCTACAGATGAATCATGGATCCTGGCATATCCAAAGAACTAGGGTCAGTAAAGCACATACAGGGTATGAAGCAAAGCCATCAACTACAAGGCAAGACAAACAGGAGGAATAATGCAGTTTCTATGGGTAACCAAGAACTAGTGCAAGGTACATTAAAGCATCATACCTGGCATGGTGAAGGGTCCTCCGGTAGAGAGGGGGTCGTGGTCTGGCTCCCTCCCAATCGGTCGGTTTCCCTTAGCAATCGGCATCTAGCTTGCATTACGAAGACCCAGTGTTTCTCTGGGTGCGTAGCAGTGCCTCGTTCTGTTGCTGGAAGTAAGGTGACAAAGGTACCCTGGACTGGTGGATGTAGTGATGTAGTAGTGGGTAGATGATAATTAATTAATTATTCCTATCATGCGATATATTCCAGCAACACTCGCTTCTTCCAGAGAACGAATTTAATGACTCCCAAAGCAGAAGAAAGTTCAAAAGATACTTGCAACAGATGAGAAAATTCAAGAGTAAATATTACACGGACCAGTAGCCTTCAGAGTCTTATTCATCCTAGATTATATCTAGACCTGTGCCCATCCTCTCTGCTAAAAACGGGTCACTGGAGTGCAAAATGGTTTGCACTCATGTGATCCATAGAAGAAGCCCAGCCAAACGAGCTCAGACTGGACTTCACCTTTAAGGTAAGCTCTCACCTCATTCCTCTGCATTCAAAGAAGGCTGTTTCTCTGGTTAGGAGGCAGGGGCGGACTGACAACTCATGGGGCCCCCGGGCAATAGGAGATTATGGGGCCCCCAGGCAATCAGAGATTATGGGGCCACACAGTGGACACAGACACACACACACAGTATACAATCACACAGTATACACAGACATGTTTCTATTGGCTGAGAAGGTACTGGAGAGTAGACATGTGCGATTCGTTTCGTACGAATCTCAAATTCGTACGTTCGGGAGGATCCGAAATACGAATTGCCGTGCGTCCGAATTCTGTACGGAATACGAACTTTTGTTTACGAATTCCGGATTTCGGATCAGTTGTCGTCGAATCGACGACGACTTCAAGCGTTTTTTGCGGCGTTTTATACCGCGATTCGCAGCGTTTTTTAGTGCGTTTTTCAGTCATTATGCTTATTATGACTTGCAGAAGACTTCTGTGATAGAAGTCAATGTAAGTTGCCTGAAGACATCAGTGAAGGACTTTCCTCCTCTCTGGGCTGCCAAGAAAAGATCAAAGTGATCCAATGTTTCTTCTTCAATGGGCTGAACTCCCTGTGTAGAAGTTCTCAGTTTAACCATTTAAAGACTAAATCGTTTCTGACACTTGTTGCTTACAAGTAAAAATCCAGTATTTTCTGCTAGAAAATCACTCAGAAGCCCCAAAAATTATATATATATTTTTTAGCAGAGATCCTAGGGAATAAAATAGCGGTTGTTGCAATATTTTATGTGACGCAGTATTTGCTCAGAGGTCTTTCAAACGCACGTTAGCCCTTTTTTTTTCGGTCGACCTCTAGAGAGCACTGACATTAGCAGTGTGACATACAGCAATGACACCTGCACCGTGATAGAGTGATCTGACACCAGCACCGTGATAGAGGGCACTGACATCAGCAGCGTGACATACAGCAATGACACCTGCACCGTGATAGAGTGATCTGACACCAGCACCGTGATAGAGAGCACTGACATCAGCAGCGTGACATACAGCAATGACACCTGCACCGTGATAGAGTGATCTGACACCAGCACCGTGATAGAGAGCACTGACATCAGCAGCGTGACATAAAGCACTCACACCAGCACCGTGATAGAGTGATCTGACACCAGCACCATGATAGAGAGCACTGACATCAGCAGCGTGACATAAAGCACTCACACCTGCACCGTGATAGAGTGATCTGACACCAGCACCGTGATAGAGAGCACTGACATCAGCAGCGTGACATAAAGCACAGACACCAGCACCGTGATATACAGCACTGACACCTGCACCATAAGCAGCCCCAGGAGGAAGTCAGCATAGCACAGGGATGGTGGGAGCCCCTCATAATAAGCAGCCCCAGGAGGAAGTCAGCCCAGCACAGGGATGGTGAACTTTACAAACCTACAGGTCATATTTGCAGCCACAAAAAAATTATTAGCTGTGCACACATAGTCCCACCACATGGCCAATGACATAACACATGTATGAGGTGAATCTGGGATCGACAACTACAAGTATCTTTTTTTATATGTGAAATTCTGAAAATTCAGGAATCTTGAGACAATGGAGGCGAGGGAAGGTGAGGGTAGGCAAAGAAAAGGGTGCAGGAGATGATCACCAGCACCAGCACCGTGATATAGAGCACTGACACCTGCACCGTGATAGAGTGATCTGACACCAGCACCGTGACATAACACATGTGTGAGGTGAATCTGGGATCGACAACTACAAGCATCCTTTTTTTATATGTGAAATTCTGAAAATTCAGGAATCTAGAGACAATGGAGGCGAGGGAAGGTCAGGGTAGGCAAAGAAGAGGGTGCAGGAGATGATCACCAGCACTAGCCCCGTGATATAGAGCACTGACACCTGCACCGTGATAGAGTGATCTGACACCAGCACCGTGACATAACACATGTATGAGGTGAATCTGGGATTTACAACTACAAGCATTCTTTTTTTATATGTGAAATTCTGAAAATTCAGGAATCTTGAGATAATGGAGGCGAGGGAAGGTCAGGGTAGGCAAAGAAGAGGGTGCAGGAGATGATCACCAGCACCGTGATATAGAGCACTGACACCTGCACCGTGATAGAGTGATCTGACACCAGCACCGTGACATAACACATGTATGAGGTGAATCTGGGATCGACAACTACAAGCATTCTTTTTTTATTTGTGAAATTCTGAAAATTCAGGAATCTTGAGATAATGGAGGCGAGGGAAGGTGAGGGTAGGCAAAGAAGAGGGTACAGGAGATGATCACCAGCACCGTGATATAGAGCAATGACACCTGCACCGTGATAGAGTGATCTGACACCAGCACCGTGATAGAGAGCACTGACATCAGCAGCGTGACATAAAGCACTGACACCAGCACCGTGATATACAGCACTGACACCTGCACCGTAAGCAGCCCCAGGAGGAAGTCAGCATAGCACAGGGATGGTGGGAGCCCCTCATAATAAGCAGCCCCAGGAGGAAGTCAGCACAGCACAGGGATGGTGAACTTTACAAACATACAGGTCATATTTGCAGCCACAAAAAAATTATTAGCTGTGCACACATAGTCCCACCACATGGCCAATGACATGTATGAGGTGAATCTGGGATCGACAACTACAAGCATTCTTTTTTTATATGTGAAATTCTGAAAATTCAGGAATCTTGAGACAATGGAGGCGAGGGAAGGTGAGGGTAGGCAAAGAAAAGGGTGCAGGAGATGATCACCAGCACCAGCACCGTGATATAGAGCACTGACACCTGCACCGTGATAGAGTGATCTGACACCAGCACCGTGACATAACACATGTGTGAGGTGAATCTGGGATCGACAACTACAAGCATCCTTTTTTTATATGTGAAATTCTGAAAATTCAGGAATCTAGAGACAATGGAGGCGAGGGAAGGTCAGGGTAGGCAAAGAAGAGGGTGCAGGAGATGATCACCAGCACTAGCCCCATGATATAGAGCACTGACACCTGCACCGTGATAGAGTGATCTGACACCAGCACCGTGACATAACACATGTATGAGGTGAATCTGGGATTTACAACTACAAGCATTCTTTTTTTATATGTGAAATTCTGAAAATTCAGGAATCTTGAGATAATGGAGGCGAGGGAAGGTCAGGGTAGGCAAAGAAGAGGGTGCAGGAGATGATCAAAAGCACCGTGATATAGAGCACTGACACCTGCACCGTGATAGAGTGATCTGACACCAGCACCGTGACATAACACATGTATGAGGTGAATCTGGGATCGACAACTACAAGCATTCTTTTTTTATTTGTGAAATTCTGAAAATTCAGGAATCTTGAGATAATGGAGGCGAGGGAAGGTGAGGGTAGGCAAAGAAGAGGGTACAGGAGATGATCACCAGCACCGTGATATAGAGCAATGACACCTGCACCATGATAGAGTGATCTGACACCTGCACCGTGATAGAGAGCACTGACATCAGCAGCGTGACATAAAGCACTGACACCAGCACCGTGATATACAGCACTGACACCTGCACCGTAAGCAGCCCCAGGAGGAAGTCAGCATAGCACAGGGATGGTGGGAGCCCCTCATAATAAGCAGCCCCAGGAGGAAGTCAGCACAGCATAGGGATGGTGGGAGCCCCTCATAATGAGCATAGCACAGGGATGGTGGGAGCCCCTCATAATATGCACAGCAGAGGACGGTACAGCCCCAGGAGCAAGTCAGCATAGCACAGGGATGGTGGGAGCCCCTCATAATAAGCAGCCCCAGGAGGAAGTCAGCATAGCACAGGGATGGTGGGAGCCCCTCATAATAAGCAGCCCCAGGAGGAAGTCAACATAGCACAGGGATGGTGGGAGCCCCTCATAATAAGCAGCCCCAGGAGGAAGTCAGCACAGCACAGGGATGGTGGGAGCCCCTCATAATGAGCATGATCACTGTGCAGGTGTCAGTGCTCTATATCACGGTGCTGGTGATCATCTCCTGCACCCTCTTCTTTGCCTACCCTCACCTTCCCTCTCCTCTATTGTTTCAAGATTCCTGAATTTTCAGAATTTCACATATAAAAAAAGAATGCTTGTAGATGTCGATCCCAGATTCACCTCATACATGTGTTATGTCATTGGCCATGTGGTGGGACTATGTGTGCACAGCTAGTAATTATTTTGTGGCTGCAAATATGACCTGTAGGTTTGTAAAGTTCACCATCCCTGTGCTGTGCTGACTTCCTCCTGGGGCTGCTTATTATGAGGGGCTCCCACCATCCCTGTGCTATGCTGACATCCTCCTGGGGCTGCTTACGGTGCAGGTGTCAGTGCTGTATATCAGGGTGCTGGTGTCAGTACTGTATATCACAGTGCTGGTGTCAGTGCTTTATGTCACGCTGCTGATGTCAGTGCTTTATGTCACGCTGCTGATGTCAGTGCTCTCTATCACGGTGCAGGTGTCAGTGCTTTATGTCACGCTGCTGATGTCAGTGCTCTCTATCACGGTGCTGGTGTCAGATCACTCTATCACGATGCAGGTGTCATTGCTGTATGTCACGCTGCTAATGTCGGTGCTCTCTAGAGGTTGACCGAAAAAAAAAGGGCTAACGTGCGTTTGAAAGACCTCTGAGCAAATACCGCGTCACATAAAATATTGCAACAACCGCTATTTTATTCCCTAGGGTCTCTGCTAAAAAAAATATATATAATTTTTGGGGCTTCTGAGTGATTTTCTAGCAGAAAATACTGGATTTTTACTTGTAAGCAACAAGTGTCAGAAAAGATTTAGTCTTTAAATGGTTAAACTGAGAACTTCTACACAGGGAGTTCAGCCCATTGAAGAAGAAACATTGGATCACTTTGATCTTTTCTTGGCAGCCCAGAGAGGAGGAAAGTCCTTCACTGATGTCTTCAGGCAACTTACATTGACTTCTATCACAGAAGTCTTCTGCAAGTCATAATAAGCATAATGACTGAAAAACGCGGTAAAAAACGCAGTGAATCGCGGTAAAAAACGCCGCTTCTGCAAGTCATAACAAGCATAATGAGCAATGTTTTTGCCTTTAAATTCATCGTAAAGAACGTTCGTACACATCAACGAACCTAACGACAATTCGTATTTCGTACGAAACAGAACGGAATTTCGGACACGAAATACGAAGTACGAATTAATTTTATTACGAATCGAAACGGAACAGAACGAAACAAATTTATTGACGGCGCCCATGTCTACTGGAGAGGTGGGGCAGCTATAATCTCAGGATTTTTAGACCAAAAGGATGTCGTTAAGGGACATTTTAGAGACAGATGTAAAAGAAAAAACACTAATTTTTACATACTGTCCCTGGTTTTACTAAGGCTGGCAACCCTGATGGGGCCCCCTAGTGGCGTGGGGCCCTCGGGCAGTGCCCGAGTGGCCCAATGGTCAGTCTGCCCCTGTTAGGAGGTCAATGTGACCATGATCCTTAAAACTGTTCCTCTGAGTGGTGCAATAAATTGCTTAGTGTGCAAATGTGTGGGCTGTTACTTTTTCTTTATTTTATTATTTAGTAATTTTCAGATAAAATGTTGACCTGTTATTTAGTGCACTGCTCATTGGACATGAGTGTATGATTGTCTAGATGGATTTGGGAATCATGTTTGCACTCTCATGTGATTCCCTGCCTCTACTTTTTCTTTTTCGTTAGTACATCAGCTCCATTGTCTCTAACAGATGTGCCACTCTTGCTCTTCCTGTGCCCGTACACAGCTGACCACATTCTGAGGATCTCTCAGGTCTCACTACCTCTTCCCCTCCAGCTGGAGAGACCACAGAACATCATATGAGAGAAGAGACACCATGGAGGAGGACGCCGAGTCTGCCTGGAGGAGCGCTCAGAGAGCAGGTAACCTGGGGAGGGATGGGGGAGATCCAAGTGAGGACATTTATTAACCGCTTCAATACCGGGCACTTTCACCCCCTTACTGCCCAGGCCAATTTTCAGCATTCAGCGCTTTTGCACTTTGAAGGACAATTGCTCGGTCATGCAATGATTTACCCAAATTTAATTTTTATTATTTTTTTGCACATACATAGAGCTTTCTTTTGGGGGTATTTAATCACTACTGTTTTTTTTTTTTTTTTTTTGCTGAAAAAAAACAAAAATATAGAAGATTTTGAAAAAAAAATGTTTTCTTAGTTTCTGTCAGAAAATGTTGTAAATAAGTAAGGTGGCACTGATGAGCACTGATAAGCTGCACTTACTGTATGGGCACTGATGAGACAAGACTGAACTGATGATGAGGTACTAAGATGCCACAATGATGGATAGAAATAGGTGGAACTGATATGCGGCACTGATGAGGTACTAAGATGCTGCGCTGATGGGCACTGATAGGTGGCACTGATGGGCACTGTTAGGCGGCACTTATCAGCAATGATAGGTGGCACAGATAGGCAGCACTGATCACGGCACTAATGGAGGTCAGTGATGGGCGGCACTGATGGGAAGGCACTGATGGGCACTGAAAGGCAGCACTGTGTGGCATCACTGATGGGCACAGATTGGCATCACTGATTGGCACAAATTGGCGTCACTGATGGGCACAGATTGGTTTCACTGATGGGCACATATTGGCATCACAGATGGTCACTGACTGGCATAACTGCTGGGCACTGCTGGGACTACACTAATGATCAGTGCCCTGATTACCTGTATAGGTCTCCTCTGCGAGGAGATGCCCCTGGTCGTCTCTCCTCTCCTTGCACTCTGTCAGTGTGAGATGAGGAGAGCCATTTACAGACACAGCCAATCACATCAGTAAAGAGCCACATCATTGGCTCTTTACCAAGATCAGGGTTGCACCGTGTCCCCGGATCGCTACGCTGCGCGCCCCCTGTCAGTGCGCGAGAGCGGTGGGACTGGGGTGATGTCATATGGGATGGGACCCCACCTGTCGTCATTTTACTATATAGCAGGTGGGAGTTGGTTAAAGCAGCTGGCCTTCAAATTTGCATATACAGTATATTCTGTGTGCAAAAAATGTCAGAAATGATCTTTATGTCTAATTTTCAACTGAAGCAATAGATGTAGTTTTGTGTGATCATTCCTCCAAAGAGCGGCTGTCCACCTCATCCCTCTGTTCTGCCAAAACTGTGAGCACTTATCGTATTCAACAATAAATCTAACATCAGAACTGTCACAGAACTTAGAGCTAAGGAGCAATTTATAACCATGTGCAGATATGTACCTGAAACCAGCCCTCCACCGCCATGACCATCACCCTCCATATCACTCACCAACTGTCCATGAGACTCTTCTATTGGTGGGTGGTCATTGCCATAACACGCCAACGGCACACACACCGTCACACAATTGATTGTTGCTTAAATATGAAGTGAAACATCTTCAACGCTATAGAACAAGTCCAGCTGAATGTGATCAAATACTGCTAGATATACCATGACTTGTATACGTGAGAACCTTCACAGACTACATGGACTATCATTTTATTTTTATTATACTCTAAACCAGGAGTTTCCAAACCCGAGGACCAGATGTGGTCCTTTGCTAGCCTTTATGCAGCCCTTGGGGCTATTTCTTCCACTGATATGAAGCACTATTCCTCCGACTAACAACAACAAGGGTGGGGGGGGCACTATTTCTTACACTGATACCAAATGATGGGATACTATTCCTCCTACTAATAGGAACATTACTCCACCTTCTAATGAACACCAAACCTGAGGCCATATTTATTCTCATTGATGCTGGGCCCGGGACATTTTTTGCCCCTGCTGGCCACAAGTTGGCCCTCCTAAAGTCTGTTTGAGATTTCCGGCCACTGACCACATTTGGGGTATAGTATTTCCTACCAGTGACATCTCTAAATGAGCTCCTTCCTCCTAGGTTTGGGAGTGAAGTGGTTTTATTATCCATTTTTAATGTTGTCTTTACCAGTATTTTTTGTCTTTACAATTGGATAAAATTTCATTAAACTATTACTTTTTATAGAGTACTTTTTTATTCTTTTGGGTGGAGTTATTTATGAAAGAAAGAAGTGGTCACAGGTGAAATTAATACATTTCTGTATATTTAATGGACTTGTTCTTCTTTTTTCCAACCCACATCTGACATGTTGTTCATGTTATGTGTTAAATTGTACCTTGTATTAGATTGTATAAGAGGTGTATTCTTTCACTCTATTTTTATATGGTGTATTGCACTTGGGCGGGCCCGGTCTGGGACAAAAAATAGGACCGGCATTTTAGACTGAGCAGCCCATGACATATTTACCTGTAGGCACGGAGAGCATGGGGGGGGGGGGGCAGAGAGCACTGGGGGGGGGGGGGGACGGAGAGCGCTAGGGGGGCTGGAGAGCACTGGGGGGCCAGAGAGCACAGGGGGGAAGAGAACAGTGAGGATGAAGAGCACTAGGGGGAGCCGGAGAGAGCAGGGGGGGCTGTAGAGCAAAGGGGGGTCACAGAGCACTGGGGGACTGGAGAGCACTGAGAGGGGCGGGGACCACGGGGGGCTTGAGACCACAAGCGGGGCAGAGAACACGGGGGGCTGAAGAGCATGGAAGGTGAACGGAGAGAGCACAGAGGGGCCGGAGAGTACAGGGGAGTCTGAGAGCATTAGGAGGGGCTGGAGAGCATTAGGGGGGCTGGAGAGTAGAAGGGGAGTCTGAGAGTAGGGGGAGCCTGAGAGCACTGGGAGGGTCAGGAGAGCACAGGGGCTGGATAACATTGGGGGAGTTGGAGATCACTGGGGGGGCCCTGGAGAGCACTGGGGGGCCCAGGGATAACTTGGGGAGCCTGAGAGCAGGGGGCACCTGAGAGCACAGGGGGAGTCTGAGAGCACTGGGGGAGCCTAAGATCACTGGGGGGGGGGCGGAGAGCACTTGGGGAGCCTGAGAGCATGGTGGGAGCCTGAGAGCATAGGGGGGCCTGAGAACACTGGAGGGAGCCTGAGAGCATTGGGGGGCCCAGAGAGCACTTATAGAGCCTGAGAGCGGGGGGAGCACTTGAGAGCATGGTGGGAGCCTAAGAGCACAGGGAGAGCCTGAGAGCACTGATGGGGCAGAGAGCACTTGGGGAGCCTGAGAGCAGGGGGGCACCTGAGAGCATGGTGGAAGACTGAGAGCATAGGGGGGAACCTGAGAGCACTGGGGGTGCCTGGAGAGCACTTGGGGAGTCTGAGAGCAGGGGGGGCATCTAAAAGCATGGTGGGAGCCCGAGAGCATAGGAGGAGCCTGAGAGCACTGGGGGGAGCCTGAGAGCATGGGGGGGCGGAGAGCACTTGGGGAGCCTGAGAGCATGGTGGGAGCCTGAGAGCATAGGGGGGCCTGAGAACACTGGAGGGAGCCTGAGAGCATTGGGGGGCCCAGAGAGCACTTATAGAGCCTGAGAGCGGGGGGAGCACTTGAGAGCATGGTGGGAGCCTAAGAGCACAGGGGGAGCCTGAGAGCACTGATGGGGCAGAGAGCACTTGGGGAGCCTGAGAGCAGGGGGGCACCTGAGAGCATGGTGGGAGACTGAGAGCATAGGGGGGAACCTGAGAGCACTGAGGGTGCCTGGAGAGCACTTGGGGAGTCTGAGAGCAGGGGGGGCATCTAAAAGCATGGTAGGAGCCAGAGAGCATAGGAGGAGCCTGAGAGCACTGGGGGGAGCCTGAGAGCATGGGGGGTCAGAGAGCACTTGGGGAGCCTAAGAGCAGGGGGGCACCTGAGAGCATGGTGGGAGCCAGAGAGCACAGGGGGGAGCCGGAATGCCCATGGGAGGGAGAGAAGGAGAAGCTGGCATTCAGAGGCTATAAGAAAAAAATAAAGAGATGTATTCTTCTACTGTGTATGCAGCCACTCCTCCTATCTCCGGCTCCCCCCTGGGCTCTCAGGCTCTCACCATGCTCTCAGGTGCCCCCCTGCACTTAGGCTCCCCAAGTGCTTTCCGCCCCCCCATGCTCTCAGGCTCCCCCCAGTGCTCTCAGGCTCCTCCTATGCTCTCGGGCTCCCACCATTCTTTTAGATGCCCCCCTGCTCTCAGACTCCCCAAGTGCTCTCCAGGCACCCTCAGTGCTCTCAGGTTCCCCCCTATGCTCTCAGTCTCCCACCATGCTCTCAGGCTCCCCCCAGTGCTCTCAGGCTCCTCCTATGATCTTGGACTCCCACCATGCTTTTAGATGCCCCTAGGTACACGGGGGGGGGGGGGCAGACTCACTTTCCTTCCTGTCCTGCATCTTGTGTAGATCTCATCCATCTTCATGGTCACAGGTAACTTGACCTGTAGTCTCTGCCCCCCGGCCCAATGGCCGAACTGAAATTGCAGCCTGCCAGTAAGCCGGCCGCAGAGAGGCCAGGTGAGTGGCGGGGGCCCAAGGCGCAGCTCAGCTGCCTTGGCCCCACAAGGGCATGCAAGTGGCCAGTGTGCCCTATGGCCAGGCTGGGCCTGCACTTGGGTGATCTAATGATTTACCGAGCACTGCATTATGAATGATATTGGGTTACATACTTCTGTTTTTTATATACCTTTAAACACAATTACAATTTGAATGTTTTTTTCCAGCCATTGGGATTTATTAAGTGGATTTGCAAGGTCATCCAAACACTATCCTCCAACTCAAACACTCTTATTACTTCCTAACCAAAGAGACAAAAACAAAAATCAAAACCCCACTTCCATACCAAATCTCTTATCCAAGCCACTCTCAACCAGTTAACACCTATCATGTAATCTAAACCTTTTCCCAAACCCAAACACCTTCTCCTATGCCAAATGCCCTTACCAAACCCAAACACCCTCATCCAGCCCATTTATGCTCCAAACACCTTTAATATTCAATAACCCATTCAAAGAGCACTCTTAAGCCAAATGTCTTGCCCAACTCGTTTACTATACTCATTCTAAATCCTTGACCTAATCCAAACAACCTCCCCAAATCCAAATATCCATCCCATAATCATCCCCCAACCCAAAACCCTCATTACCCTATTAATCAACCAAAAATCCACAATCAAACCAAATTTATCATTCAGTTGAATCCCCTCACTCATAACACCCCAACCGAAAACCTTTGCCCAAACTAAACACTGCCTCTAATACAAACTTACCACTACCTCAAACCCAATTTATTCACCTACATAACATTCTAAACACAACAAAAATCCTTACCCAACCTAAACATCTTCAACTAAAAGGTGCTGCCAAACCAAGCCCCTCACTCAATTAAGACATCATTACACAACCCAGAATCTTCATAAAAAATCCCTCACCCAAGACATCTGCACTGTATCCTCAGCCAATCTGATCACAGCTAATGACCAAAAGAATTTCACCAAGACTAAACATTTTTACCCAACCTAAATGTCTTTAGCCAATTAAGACGTCCTTCACTGAACCAAATGTCCTAATTGAACCCAAACACCCGCACTCAAACCAAACACCTTACTCTACTGCAAACACATTACCTCAGCGGGCCTAATTCCTTCATCCTACATAACATTCTCACCAAACCCAAATATCCTCATCCATGGGCATCCGCAGGTAGGGGCAAGTGGGGTCAAGTGCTGCCCCCTGGAATCAGGGATCAGATCTTAAATTCAACACAGTTCCATCGCTATCGGGGTGCGGGCAGCGCACGCCCATGTGCAGCCCACCAGTGGGGTGACACCATCAAGGTTCTGTCAAGCCCCCCTATCATTGTAGTGTGACTGCGGGCTCTTTTCCCTGCTCAGTCCAGCAGAGAACTTGACGGAGCTGTGACAGGAGAAAGGCGAGCTGTGGACTATCAGAGGTTTCCCCCGCTCACCCCCCCCCCCTTCTCCTGTCAGGGAGAAGAGACGACGGCTCTCACCAGGTTCCTCGTGCAGCTTCCTGCCCGCTCTGTTCCTTCCCTATTGGCCATAACTGAGGGCCAATCAAAGGAGACTAGGAAAGGAGAGCATCACGGGACATGTAAAAGGAAAAAGAATGAGGAGTGGGCTGGGCAAAAGCCAGAGAGAGAGAGAGAGAGACAGGCTGCCCAGCGCCACCAGAGAGAGCTACACTGCCCCGCGCCACCGGAGAGCCATGCTGCCCAGCGCCGCCAGAGAGAAAGATTGAGCCACTGCCAGGGTACAGACATGCTACACTACTGACCCGAGTCGCCCCTAGGGAACCCAGAGTGAGCGATCGTCCAGCCAGAGGGATCAATGCTGTAGTTTCGCTGGGTCTGGTGAGAGGGCCTGATGGCCATTATCCATTACTTATCCTAGGGACTGTACTACATCTGCAGTCTCTGACCATGATAATGTGATAATGACATTGTCGAAAAAGGGGCGGTGCATGGGTGACCCTAAAAGTATGCCCCCCCCCCCCTGAAAAAAGTTCTGCGGACGCCCATGTCCTCATCCAACCTAAACACTTCACCCCCCAACTAAAAGCCGTTCCACAACCAAATCCCTCACTCAACCAAAACACCCTTACACAATTAAAAAATACTCATCAAAATCCCTCATCCAAGCCATACATCCTCAGCCAACCTATTCACCCCATCAAACCCAAATATCTTTACCCAGTCCAAACATTTTTACCAAGCCTAATTTTCATTACCTGGGACATACTTACCTAACCCAAATATCCTTACCCAACCCAAACAAATATCCTTACCCAACCCAAACAAATATCCTTACCCAACCCAAACAAATATCCTTACCCAACCCAAACAAATATCCTTACCCAACCCAAACAAATATCCTTACCCAACCCAAACAAATATCCTTACCCAACCCCTTACCACGACCCACTCTACACATCACTGATGAATGGGACAGTTCTTGAACCCTGAAATATTATGGCTGCAGCTACTGTTCATGATGAAACAATTTTAGAGGAATAAAAATGTTAGGACCTCTTGGTGTGCTGCTCCTGTTGTCCATCGTTGTTCCTTCAACCATCCTTCATCTTTTTTGTACTCTGTGAATTTCCAGAATCTGACAGTAAGGTTGGGAATTCTGAATCCAGCTATCTGAATGTGTTCCTTACAGCGCCCATTTATACGGAGCGGGAATCTTCTGTATATGAAAATATGGTCCCAGCACCATCCATTATGAATCCTACAACATTCATCTCTCAGCAGCATGTGACCCCAGCCTCATCCAGAAGAAAGCATGTGGCCCATGAAGCATCCAGCTATGGTTGTCTGGTACCTGCGCTGATCTTGGCATTGCTGCTGACGTGTGTCATTCTACTGTCAGTCCTGATAGTTCTAGTCGTTTCAGGTATAAAAAAAAACTCCTCAGGGGTTGGGCTTATTGTACATACTAAATACATTGAGAGATAAACGGGTGAAGAGATTGTGAGTTGTATAAAACATGTCTACCCAAGAAGACATCTAGGTGTCCATAGCTCTTCCTAGTAATACTTTCTCTTACAGCTGGTTCCAGACCTTCACACTTACAGAAGGTTTCTCATTTGGTTCACATTTTGGAAGGTTGTGGTCAAAATAAGTTGAGTCTGCCGGCAGTTTTGTTTCCTAGGGTGCTATTATTTTGGACCAGCACCAGGACTAATGACCAGAGTGACCACCAAACCCGACTGTGCACCATTTATATCATCAGAAGTATAACAGTTCTCTGTACATAAAGTATTATACATGGGAGGCCAGCGAGAGGCTGCAGTCCTGTCCGCACATTGTTACTGAATACACTGAATGCTTGTCCGGAGTTCCTCCTAATGATGAATGTTTATCACAGGAAGAGAGAGAGAAGCCAGGAGAAACGACACTGATAACAGATCCCTTCTGTGTGTGTCCGAGGAGGAACCGATAACAGATCTGCCAATAAACAGAAGCCAACAATGTGACCAATGTGAGCAAATCTGTGTCCAGAGAGATCCGACCCAACAAGGTAATATGGCCGTCTCTTCCTCATTACTGACTGTCTCTATTATTCCATATTACAGGACAGTCTCTCCTGTGTCCGGCTGTCTCTTCATCATTACTGACTGTCTCTATTATTCCATATTACAGGACGGTCTCTCCTGTGTCCGGCTGTCTCTCTATCATTACCGACTGTCTCTATTATTCCATATTACAGGACGGTCTCTCCTGTGTCCGGCTGTCTCTTCATCATTACTGACTGGCTCTATTATTCCATATTACAGGATGGTCTCTCCTGTGTCCGACTGTCTCTTCATCATTACTGACTGTCTCTATTATTCCATATTACAGGACGGTCTCTCCTGTGTCCGGCTGTCTCTTCATCATTACTGACTGTCTCTATTATTCCATATTACAGGACAGTCTCTCCTGTGTCCGGCTGTCTCTTCATCATTACTGACTGTCTCTATTATTCCATATTACAGGACAGTCTCTCCTGTGTCCGGCTGTCTCTCCATCATTACTGACTGTCTCCATTATTCCATATTACAGGACAGTCTCTCCTGTGTCCGGCCATCTCTCCATCATTACTGACTGTCTCTATTATTCCATATTACAGGACAGTCTCTCCTGTGTCCGGCTGTCTCTCTATAATTACTGACTGTCTCTATTATTCCATATTACAGGACAGTCTCTCCTGTGTCCGGCTGTCTCTTCATCATTACTGACTGTCTCTATTATTCCATATTACAGGACGGTCTCTCCTGTGTCCGGCTGTCTCTCCATCATTACTGACTGTCTCCATTATTCCATATTACAGGACAGTCTCTCCTGTTTCCGGCTGTCTCTCCATCATTACTGACTGTCTCTATTATTCCATATTACAGGACGGTCTCTCCTGTGTCCGGCTGTCTCTCCATCATTACTGACTGTCTCTATTATTCCAAATTACAGAATGGTGCTATAGATGTCCGGATCTTTGGATCACCATCAATGATAAATGCTATTTCTTCTCTGAGAACAAGTTATCCCGGTCACTTAGTGATGGAGACTGTACAGAACGTGGCTCTAGACTGGCCACCATAATGGAGGAGACCATACAGGTCAGTGATGGGAATTTTTGTAGCAAAGAACATCAAATACCTGTAGAAACACCAAAAATCATACAGTTAAATAATTGGATGTTATTGTACAGATGTTAAAAAGGACATATGTGTGACTATTATCAGATGGAACACAAAATCGGTAGTAACCCTAAAAACAATCTAAGTGAACAATTATGTTTACAGCATGACATGGACATAGTTTTGTGCAGCCAATTGCATTAGGGTGAGCACCCCAAAGCTCAAACATTCATATGTGTCAGTAGGGCAGTGGACGCTGTCAGTAGGGCAGAGGAAGGTGTCAGTAGAACAGTGGATGTTGTCAGTAGGGCAGAGGAAGCTGTCAGTGGGGCAGAGGACGGTGTCAGTAGAGCAGTGGATGTTGTCAGTAGGGCAGAGGACGGTGTCAGTAGAGCAGTGGATGGTGTCAGTAGAGCAGTGGATGTTGTCAGTAGGGCAGAGGACGGTGTCAGTAGAGCAGTGGACGGTGTCAGTAGAGCAGTGGATGGTGTCGGTAGGGCAGAGGAAGCTGTCAGTAGAGCAGAGGACGGTGTCAGTGGGGCAGAGGACGGTGTCAGTAGAGCACTGGATGGTGTCAGTAGGGCAGTGGACGGTGTCAGTAGAGCAGAGGATGTTGTCAGTAGGGCAGAGGAAGCTGTCAGTGGGGCAAAGGACGGTGTCAGTGGGGCAGAGGACGATGTCAGCGGGGCAGAGGACGGTGTCAGTGGGGCAGTGAATGGTGTCAGTGCTGCAGAGGACGGTGTCAGTAGAGCAGTGAATGGTGTCAGTGGGGCAGAGGACGGTGTCAGTAGAGCAGTGGATGGTGTCAGTGGGGCAGAGGACGTTGTCAGTAGGCAACCTAATTCTCCATTAAACATTTAACAGTGATTCATGAGATAATTTACGAGGGCGTGTTTAGGGTGGAATTAGGGGCGGGGCAGGGGAGGGGTTGGACCGAGCAACTGGTGGCGAGTAATTCTTAAGGCCTGGCTAGTAGCTCAGGACTTAAGAGATTTTGAGCCCTGCTGTATATGATTGGTCCTGTATATGAGTCTAGTAGAAGGATACAGAGATGTATCCCAAAGACACATAACAGTAGTATCCTCAGGGGTTGTATATTATTTATATGACCAGGTGCAATACTTTTGTCTGGAGCCAATGGAAGGAGATGGGAATACAGTTTATAATCTGCTGTGTATTGTGTTATCCAGGCACTGGTGACCTTCAAAGGAAAGGAATTCTGGGTCGGATTATCCCCATATAACATCCATGGGGGAGTGTGGACAGGAAAATGGACAGACGGCAGAATGGAGTAAGTATCTCACACATAAGACACCAAATCTTCTCTGTTTGATGTCCTGCTCCTCCCTCCCACCTCTTCCTCCACAAAGATTTGCGCACTCTGATTGGATGACAGAACAGTTTATTTCACTTTACTGAACCCTGAAAGCCAATGAGAAATCAATGATTAAGTACACATAAGTGGTGTTATTAGTTGTTAGCAGCCCAGGGGCATGACAGACCTCCTATGAGGGATCTCTTGTGGTAGCTCCCATATGGCATCTCTCTTATCGCAGGTCTCTCATGTCAGCTCCCGTATGGAACTCTCCTATAGAAGATCTACTATAGCATCTCTTTTAGACAACTTTCCTATGGCACTCCTCTTTTTGGCAACTCTCTTATGGCAGCTCCCTTGTGCCACTACTCGTCTGGCACCTCTCCTATGGCCCTCCTCTGCTGGCACCTCTCCTATAGCAGCTTTCTTATGGCACTGCTCTTCTTGGAGCTCTCCTATGGCATTTCTATCATGGCACTCCTCTTCTGGCACCTCTCCTATGGCACTCCTCTTTTGACACCTCACCCATGGCAGCTCTCTTATGGTTTTCCTCTTCTGGTGCCTCTCCTATAGCAGATCTCTTATGGCACTGCTTTTCTGGTACCTCTCCTATGGTTGTACTCCTTTAGAAGCTTTCCTATGGCAGCTCCCTTTCAGCAGCTCTCTCGGAGTAACTCCCCCATGGTAGCCCTCCCAGGACACGTCTCCTGTGGAGGTTCTTCTATGCCAGATCTCTTGTGCCAGCTTTCCCATGGTTACTACAGAAGATCTCCTACAGAAGCTCTTTTATTGCAGCTCTACTATGGAAGTTCATATACGGCATCCTTCCTTTGGCAACTCTGCTATGGCTGCACTCCTCTGGCAGTTCTCTTAAGGCCGATCTCCTATAGCAGGGTTCCTATAGAATATGACTTTAATGGAAACTTTCCTGTTGTAGTTCTCCTATGGCATCCCTTATTTGTCAACTCCCACATGCACCCCCATGGCTTCTTCTTCATGGTAACTCTCCTATTAAATCTATCTTATGATCTGCTTTGTTAGACCAGATTCCCCATGCCACTCCTCTTATGGCAGCCCTTCCATGATGGTTCTCTCTTTCAGTGGGGCTGTTATGGCCACTTGTCACCCATCTGGAACATTCCTGTGACCCCCATTCCCTTGTAGTGGGACTGAACATATTATATCTGTGCATTGCCCTCTATAGTATCTCAGTGTGGCCCCAGTACATATATTGCTCCATGATCTCCACTCTCCCCTCCTCCCATTACTGCACCCCAAACCCCCCCAACAATGACTGTGGGAATTTTTTCACCCATTTCTTTCCCCCTATCTAGAAATATCACGGAAGGGACAGGAAGCTGTGCCAAGTTCGGATCTAGGCTGAAATTGGAGAACTGTTATACCAAACTGAACTGGATCTGTGAGAGAGATCCTATGTGACCACACTGATCTGAGGAACCCTGTGTGACCGCACTGATCTGAGGACCACTGTGTGACCGCACTGATCTGAGGAAACCTGTGTGACCGCACTGATCTGAGGAACCCTGTGTGACCGCACTGATCTGAGGAACACTGTGAGACCGCACTGATCTGAGGAACTCTGTGTGACCGCACTGATCTGAGGAACACTGTGTGACCGCACTGATCTGAGTAACTCTGTGTGACCGCACTGATCTGAGTAACTCTGTGTGACCGCACTGATCTGAGTAACTCTGTGTGACCGCACTGATCTGAGGAACTCTGTGTGACCGCACTGATCTAAGGAACACTGTGTGACCACAATGATTTGAGGAACACTGTGAGACCGCACTGATCTGAGGAACTCTGTGTGACCGCACTGATCTGAGGAACACTGTGTGACCGCACTGATCTGAGGAACACTGTGTGAATGTTCTGGTCTCTGGGCCATTATCATGAATTGTATATAAAATACAGACGGAGCCATGCTTGAATTGTGCTGGTTCATGTTTTATTTCTGTATTTCTTGAGTAATAAAATGATTGATATCAAGATGTGTGTACTGATTATTGTAATATTAAAGGATAGACAATTTTCTCACACCATCCTCAGAGCCGAGAGTGTTTGTAATAGAATACGTTAGAATAGAGCCAATCGGAGCAGGGTGGAGGGGAGAGGAGAGCAGTTGTGATGAGGTGGGAGAGGGGAGGAGTGGAAAGGAGGAGGCTGATAGGGGAAGGAGTAAAAAGGAGGGGAGGGAAGAGAAATGTAGGGTAGGAGAAGTAATAAATGGTGGGGGTGGTGGGAGGTTAGAAAAGGCAAAGGGAGAAGATGGGATGGTTCAGTAGAGAAAGAATGTGAAGGGTAATAAAGGAGAAGAGAGAAGAGTTGAATGAGGAAAGTGGAGATGAGTTGGAAGAGGAGAAGTTTGGAAGGGGAAGGAAGAAAAAAGGAGAGGGGATGGAAAAAAGAAGTGGAAAGGGGAGGAGAGGTGTGTATTGGAATTGGTGGGGAGAGGAGAAGAGGGAGATGGATAGGAGTAAAGGGGTGGTAAGGGGACAAGAAGTGGAGAGGAAGGGTGGGAATAAGAGAAGGAGGGTGAGGATTGGTAATGAGCTGAATGTACCTGGGAAGCGTTCAGTTCACCAAACATAATTAAAGTACAGGTGTCGAATCTGAGCCCCATTGAAGTCAATGGGAGCCAGTTGTTAAAAATAGTTCTGGCCAAGGCTAATAGGCAAGGATCTGTTAAATAAATGGGTGGGGGGGGGGGGGGGCAGTATGGGAACTGGCATTAGGGACAGAGCCATCTTAATAGCATCATGGGCCCCTGGGCAAAGTAATGCACTGAGGCCCCTACAAGCCTTCCCCAATTTATGTACCAACTCACAAGAATGACAGTATAAATAGTTGATAGATTTGAGCTTATATTTCCTAGTACTTTCAATAAAATTGATTTAAAAACAATAAGAAAACATGCCATAAATCAACCGCTAATCAACACTATCCAAGCAATATTAAAAGTTTTGAAGAAAAAAATATTTCACCCTATACACAATATGTTGTTATACCAGTGGTGGAACTACCATGGTCTCAAAGGTCGAACTTGCCAACGGGCCCTGACGTTCCGCCACTGTCGGGCATCTCTCTCATACAGCCCAGAGCCTGCACTGAGAGCTCCCCCTCTACCCTTGCATAGATGGGAAAGGAGAGAGCCGATCTGCTCCTTCTCCTCCCACCCCTCTCCTCCCATGTGCACCACCATGAGTGTGAATGGTTCAATTCAGCTGCTTAGCTTCACACTTCCCGCGGTGAAGGCTCCGCCCTGTCAAAGAGAGACGTCCTTAGCTCAGAATCCTGCTGAGGAGGCACTGATGTGCTGCATTGATGAGCACTGATAGGCATTGATGAGCACTGATGGGCATCGATAGGCGGCATTGATGAACATTGATAGGTGGCACTGATAGGCAGCTTTGATGAGCGCTGATAGGCAGCATTGATGAGCGCTGATAGGCAGCATTGATGAGCGCTGATAGGCGGCATTGATGGGTGATGATAGGCGGCGCTGATGGGGCTGTACTGATAATCAGGGCAGTGTAAACAATGTATAGACAGCCTTGCAAGTTAATGGCTCTCCTTTCCTCACAGAGACAAAGCGTGAGGAAGGGACTGCTGAAATAACCGACAATTCTGTTTACATCTGATTAGTTGATCACATGGTAAAGGGCCGCTATGATTGGTCCTTTAATGTGATCCGCTGTGTCCAAACGACACAGTAGTCAGAGAGCACGGGATGTATGCCCCAAGGGGAACACTGGAAACAGGGTTTTGGGAGGATGTCCATGGATGCCCTCCCAGAACTGGAAGCCCAGGGGTCAGGGGAGCCCTTCATGGTTTCTTGCACACAACATACAGGGATATACAATGTAATACTGACATATAATCACACACATAGGTTGGACTTGATGGACTTGTGTCTTTTTTCAACCTCACCTACTATGTAACTATGTAATATAAATCTTCCTTCTGCCAAACTCCAACTTCTACAGGTGCATGGATGTCACAGATAGGGATGAGCTTCATGTTCGACTCGAATTCCGAATTCGCATCATGGCCCATAATTCACTGCGGCATTGCAGTGCATTACTGGCTGCCGATTGGCCAAGCATGCTTTGGCCAATGACAGCACAGAAAAAAACTGAGTGCTATGATTGGCTAAAGCCAGGGTGGCTTTGTCCAATTATGTCTCAGGGGGTTTAGTACACACCACACACTATATAAGGCCGCCTGTGTGGCGGCCTTGTGTAGTGTGTTGCGGTGGTGGAGAGAGAGACAGTGTCATTTGATTTAAGTTAGATAGAATAGGCAGGCGAGTCAGTTAGCTTCAGTTACAGTGTGTAGAGGATATATATGCATCCCAGGTGTGTTGTATATATATTTATACACTGTATTCAGTTTAGCTAGATCCGTTCCTGTTATTCTCTTCATAATATACTGACAGGCAAAGAGCTGCACTATTTTCACTTAGTGTACTGTGTCCTTTGCACAGTGTGCACCTAAAGCTTTACCTGAATACAATTGCCGGTGGTCTCATACAAATACAGGCAGGGAGCTGCAGTATTTTGTTTTAGTGTCCTTTGCACAGTGTGCACCTAAAGCTTTACCTGAATACAACTACCAGTGTTCTCATACAAATACAGGCAGTGAGCAGCAGTATTTTGTCTTATGCTGAGTACACACAACCGGACTTTTCGAGGGACTAGGTCCGACGGACTTTCAGCGGAGTTCTGACAGAGTTCTGATGGACTTTCCGAATGAACAGACTTGGCCACACACAATCACACCAAAGTCCGATGGATTCGAACGTGATGACGTACAACCGGACTAGAATAAGGAAGTTCATAGCCAGTAGCCAATAGCTGCCCTCGCATCGTTTTTTGTCTGTCGGACTAGCATACACACGAACGGATTTCTCGGTCTGGCGGAATTCCGGTGGAAAAATGTAAAACATGTTCTATTTCTAAAGTCTGCCAGATTTTTGGCAAGCAAAGGTCCGATGGAGCCCACACAAGATCGAATTGTCCGACGGAATCGTTCCGTCGGACCTTTGCTGTCAAAATGTCCGGTCGTGTGTACGTGGCATAAGTGTCCTTTGCACAGTGTGCACCTAAAGCTTTACCTGAATACAACTACCGGCGTTCTCATACAAATACAGGTAGGGAGCTGCAGTATTTTGTTTTAGTGTCCTTTGCATCGTGTGCACCTAAAGCTTTACCTGAATACAATTGCCAGTGTTCTCATACAAATACAGGCAGATAGCTGCAGTATTTTGTTTTAGTGTCTTTTGCACAGTGTGCACCTAAAGCTTTACCTGAATACAATTGCCGGTGTTCTCATACAAATACAGGCAGGGACCTGCAGTATTTTGTTTTAGTGTCCTTTGCACAGTGTGCACCTAAAGCTTTACCTGAATACAATTGCCAGTGTTCTCATACAAATACAGGCAGATAGCTGCAGTATTTTGTTTTAGTGTCTTTTGCACAGTGTGCACCTAAAGCTTTACCTGAATACAATTGCCGGTGTTCTCATACAAATACAGGCAGGGAGCTGCAGTATTTTGTTTTACACCACAGTGTTGGGTACATGCTCTAGGAGAATGCCCATCGTTTTGAAGGCTCTGATGATGGTACCCAGCTAGAGGAAGGCAGTAATGTGAGCCCAGAGAGAGGGGGTGCCCAAGAAGGACAGCAATCCATCCGTTTCTGGCTTTGTTCCACTCTGTCACTAGCCACCGGAAGAGCCGGATCGACGATCGACTCTCCGTTGCCACTGGGAGGCCCGGGAAGAGTGGCGAGAGGCGGGGCGGGAGGGGTGGACGTCACCTCCCACTCCTCCCGGGTTAACAACCGAGTGGATTTTAGCTGCATCGGTTGTTATCCTCGGAAAGCCGATCGCCCGCTCTAAACAATGGTACTGGCATGATGCCTGCAGCTGCGGGCATCATCCCGGCATAACCCCTGAAAGCCGAGTATGCACATCTGTGTACGCTCGGCGGGAATGGGTTAATGCACAAGATACAGAAAAATGCTTGTATATGCAGAGAAGCCCATGCATTTCACAGACTTCTGCTTCCTTGGGGCAGCTCGGCATGCATCTATAACATTATATAGGTTACAAAAAAGCACCGTTAGTATCGATAACAATTAATTTCTTTCTCGGACCATGTCAGGAGCACGATATCATCGAGCCAGAGGCAGTCTAAGAATATCAAATGTATTTAAATACTTTAGATCATAGTAAGCTAATTGTCACCCAAGCCCCAGCAAGTGAACATATTTATCTCAATGGTAAAGATATCACCAGATAGACTCCTCATGGCCAGATTCAATTATACATATATATATACATCAATCCAAAAATAACCAAAGGCATGATGATATAATCGGGTCACCAATTCATCAACCGTCCAATTCACTTCCGGCGGTGACCGTGGACAGATAAAAGCAGTGGCTGTCGGCTTAGCCACCGACATACACATCATAACGCTCATGCTTGTTGGCGTTTGGAGACTCCAGTGTAGTCGCCAGCTTCTGCTTGGACCCTTTTTTCAGGTAAAGTACCCTGCTCCTGTGGTTTATTTATCAGTCTACCTTCACCATTGTCTCAATACTTGAGTCCTATGGGACCTGTTTGCTCTTTAATGGGGTGGGTACAAGTATGTGCTCAGTAACTACTTATTACAGTGGTGTGAAAAAGTGTTTGCCCCCTTCCTCATTTCCTGTTCCTTTGCATGTTTGTCACACTTAAGTGTTTCGGAACATCAAACCAATTTAAACAATAGTCAAAGACAACACAAGTAAACACAAAATGCAATTTGTAAATGAAGGTGTTTATTATTAAAGGTGAAAAAAAATCCAAACCATCATGGCCCTGTGTGAAAAAGTGATTGCCCCCCTTGTTAAAACATACTATAACTGTGGTTGTCCACACCTGAGTTCAATTTCTCTAGCCACACCCAGGCCTGATTATTGCCACACCTGTTCACAATCAAGGCATCACTTAAATAGGAGCTGCTTGACACAGTAAGGTCCACCAGAAGATCCTTAAAAGCTACACATCATGCCGAGACCCAAAGAAATTCAGGAACAATTGAGAAAGAAAGTAATTGAGATCTATCAGTCTGGAAAGGGTTATAAAGCCATTTCCAAAGCTTTGGGAATCCAGCGAACCACAGTGAGAGCCATTATCCACAAATGGCGAAGACATGGAACAGTGGTGAACCTTCCCAGGAGTGGCCGGCCGCCCAAAATTACTCCAAGAGTGCAGCGACGACTCATCCAAGAGGTCACAAAAGACCCCACAACAACGTCCAAGGAACTGCAGGCCTCACTTGCCTCAGTTAAGGTCAGCGTTCATGCCTCCACCATCAGGAAAAGACTGGGCAAAAATGGCCTGCATGGCAGAGTTCCAAGGAGAAAACCACTGCTGAGCAAAAAGAACATCAAAGCTCGTCTCAATTTCTCCACAACACATCTTGATGATCCCCAAGACTTTTGGGACAACATTCTGTGGACCGATGAGACAAAAGTGGAACTCTTTGGAAGGTGTGTGTCCAAGTATATCTGGCGTAGAAGGAATACTGCATTTCATAAAAAGAACATTATACCAACAGTAAAATATGGTGGTGGTAGTGTGATGGTCTGGGGCTGTTTTGCTGCTTCAGGACCTGGAAGACTTGCCGTGATAAAAGGAACTATGAATTCTGCTGTCTACCAAGAGATCCTGAAGGAGAATGTCCGACCATCTGTTCGTGTACTCAAGCTGAAACGGGTTCTGCAGCAGGACAATGATCCTAAACACACCAGCAAGTCCACCACCGAATGGCTGAAGAAAAACAAAATGAAGACTTTGGAGTGGCCTAGCCAAAGTCCTGACCTGAATCCTATTGAGATGTTGTGGTATGACCTTAAAAAGGCCGTTCATGCTCGAAAACCCTCTAATGTAACTGAATTAGGACAATTCTGCAAAGATGAGTGGGCCAAAATTCCTCCAGGACGCTGTAAAAGCCTCATTGCACGTTATCGCAAACGCTTGGTTGCAGTTGTTGCTGCTAAGGGTGGCCCAACCAGTTATTAGGTTTAGGGGGCAATCACTTTTTCACACAGGGCCATGATGGTTTGGATTTTTTTTCACCTTTAATAATAAACACCTTCATTTACAAATTGCATTTTGTGTTTACTTGTGTTGTCCTTGACTATTGTTTAAATTGGTTTGATGTTCCGAAACACTTAAGTGTGACAAACATGCAAAGGAACAGGAAATGTGGAAGGGGGCAAACACTTTTTCACACCACTGTATATATGGTGGTATGAGCGCTTGCAGACCTGATGTGGTATATAGGCTGAGTAGGCATGTATATTTAACTCATGAGTACCTAGGCGATTATTAAGATGCAGGCAGTCCCCGAGTTATGAACACCCGATTTACAAACGACTCCTACTTACGAACGGCCTAAAATGCTGGGCACTTGTGCTCCACGCTGGTCCTGGATACCTTTTGAGCACCTCTGGACACATCCGGAAACATCCCACACTGCCGTACTACGCCCCAGATAACATAACAAGCATCCGGAACATCTGACATCCAAGCACAGGCGGCAGTTACACTTACGAATGCAGTGTTCCGACCAGAAGTTACACTTACAAATGTAGTGTTGCGACTTACGAACAAGCCTACAGTTCCTATTACGTTCGTGACTCTGGGACCTCCTGTACCTATATATAAAATAGAGGGTATTTTTACAATAAATTCAAAAATAACATTCAATCATTTTTGGGAACAGTCTACTAGTCTTAACTGTGGTCCGAGGTGTGGATAGATTTAGTATTGGTGACCAGGGGCGGACTGACCATTCGGGCATTGCCCGAAGGCCCCATGCCAATAAGTTGCCCCATCAGGGTTGCCAGTCTCAATAAAACCAGGGACAGTATGTAAAAATCATTTTTTTTAAATCCTAAGATTATAGCTGCCCTGCCTCTCCAGTACCTTTTCAGTGCGCGTATGTGTATTCTGTGTGTGTATACTGTGTGTGTATATTGTGTGTCTGTGTGTGTATACTGTATGTGTGTGTATACTGTGTGACCCCATAATCTATTGCCTGGGGTCCCCATAATCTCCTATTGCCTGGGGGCCCATAATCTCCTATTGCCCGGGGGCCCATAATCTCCTATTGCCCGGGGCCCCATAATCTCCTATTGCCCGGGGGCCCCATGAGTTGTCAGTCCGCCCCTCTTGGTGACCCGATTATATCATCATGCCTATGGTTATTTTTGTATTGATGTATATATGTATGCTTGAATCTGGCCATGAGTAGTTTATTTGGTGATATCTTTACCATTGGTATAAATATGTCCTCTTGCTGGGGCTTGGGTGACAATTAGCTTACTATGATCTAAACCAGGGGTACCCAACCAGTGGCCCGTGGAGCCCTCTGATGTGGCCTGCGACCTTCTGCTCTGGGATGGCTGGTTGGCAAGCCTGGATCGCTGATCCGTCATCCTAGAGCCTCGGTGTTGTGAATGAAGCCAGCGGTGGAGAAAGCAAGCGGCTCCTGTCACAGGCGGAGTGATACCACTCGGTCTGCCGATATACAGCAGTAATGGTGCACACTGGACAACGATGAGCACTCTGCATTCTCCCTCAGGACAGAATGAAGCTCCTGCACAGCCTTAAAAAAAAATACAGCTCGTTCCCCTCCTCCAGGCAATCTCATCTATGGGGTAGTCAGTTGAAAAGCTCTTGATTACACAGTACAGCAGCCTTTCTCAACCTTTCCAACACCGAGGAACCCTTGAAATAGTTCTCCGGTCTCGGGGAACCCCTGCTAAAAAATTAGAAATCTACAACTCATGATACATTAGTGTGATGGTCAGTGGGAAGAATGGTCCTTACACTTGTGGTCATTGGAAAGAATTACCTCCTTACAGATAGCTAATGTAGCGGATGACATTTGGGACCAAATGTCACACACTTTGTAAATTTAGTTTTTGCCTCGGGACCTTACGGTACTGAGGGTTAATTGTGTAGGTAAGACTTAACACCAGTCTGGCCAGGCCATGATTGATGTTCTGCCTGGTCATGTGAACGGTGAGGTGCACATGACAGGAGAGAACCAGGCCTGGTTGGATGTTTGGGTATGGCCCTCTCGGAGACAATCAGGGTGAGTGCCGGACCCACTGAGGAGTCTGGGAGGGGGTACTTAAGCAGGTGTGGGTCACTTATTCGGGGTTTCCGGAGTTGTTTGAGAGACTCGTGTGGTCTGTTCTGGTTCCAGCACCTGGTTAGCCCCGTGAGGGGTCCTGGTCACGGGGTGTTTGACATCCCACAGCATGTTCCTGTCAGTGGCCCCTGTGAGACCCGACTGGTCTGGGGTAGGGATCCATCTGTTCCTGAGTCTCGGAACCTGCTGGTCCGAGGAGCTGTAACTGAGGGAGGATACAAAGTGTCCGGGTGTGCTCTCAGCTTGGAGGGGCACCACAGCTCATGCAAGTGACTGGGGGAGGACTCTTCAGAGGAGGGCCGACAAGTGGCATCCTGAGAAGTACCTGGTTACTGAGTTGGGAAGGACATTGACGAGTCCACACTTTTCCAGTACCTCAAAGGAAGCGGGAAACGTTCCAGGTACAGCCGGAAAAAGGTTCCTGTTTATCTTCGGTTGATTCTTCAAGTTTGAGTCAACGTGCTGACTGCCATGACCTCTGGCTAGAGGTCTGTTAAGCCTTGAAGTACCCAGCTGCGAGTGGCTACTCTATGGGTGGAAATAGAGACTTTGTTAAACCTGCAGTTCGAGGTACCTGAGTTCTTCACCCCATGCCCTCTGTTCCTAAAGAGACTGTGTTTTGTGAGAGTTCTACTGCAAAATAAAACCTTTTGAAAGGACTTTATCTGTGTCAGTGTACAAGTCGTTGGGTATCAACCCTGGGAACCCCTAGACGCGGAGGAGCAGGCCAAGAAAAGGTAACCGGTAAGCCCATTAAGTCAAGGTCGCCCTGCAACGGGTTATGGCCGCTACACTAAAAAGATCAATGGTGTGAGTGGGAACTTATCTGAGAGGAAGAGATTGCCCAATGCTTAAGGAACCCCTAGCAACCTCTGGAGGAACCCTAGTTGAGAATGACTGCAGTAGAGTCTCTCTTCTCTGGACTGCAGTTCCCACAATGCAGTGCTGCCCGACTCAGCCTATTGAATTCTTACTACTCAGGAGCTCCCTCCTCTGGCTGATATAGCTGTTAATCAGTTCAGCCAAGTGAGCAACAGCTACAGAGAGCAGCTGCAGCCAGTGTTTCTCTAACTCCCCATTCTTAGCCAAGCACCTGGATACACGGGGCTATTATAGTATACATGCACTGATATATCTGCTGTGCTGGGTGTACCATAGTACACATACATCTCTTCTTCATTTCCTTTAGTAATTGATCCCCATTGTCTCTAACAGATATCGCACTCTTGTTCTTCCTGTCCCCGTACATGGCTAACCAAAAAGAGGACCTCTCAGGTCTCATTACCTCTTCCCCTCCAGCTGGAGAGACCACAGAACATCATATGAGAGCAGAGACACCATGGAGGAGGACGCCGAGTCTGCACAGAGGAGCGCTCAGAGAGCAGGTAACCTGGGGAGAGATGGAGGAGAACAATGAGAGGACATTTTTAAAGCAGTTGAGGCTCAAATCACCAGTTTGCATGTCCATTTTGTGTGCAAATTATTACATAGTGGATTATTACATAGTTAAGCCCCATACACACTATCAGTTTTTCTGCTGAGTTTTTCCTTCAGACTTACCAAAACCATGTAGTAGAAGGGCCTGCCTGATTGCATACAAACTGAAACTCCTAAGGTTTGACCTCATATTATACGGTTTTGGTAAATCTGAAGGAAAAACTCAGCAGAAAAACTGGTAGTGTGTATGGGGCTTTAGTGAGGTTGAATAAAGACACCAGTCCATCCAGTTCAACCTGAGTGAGTGTCTACAATTGTCCCTATCCCTGTACATCATGTCTTATTAAGATACTCCCCTATTATATATTATTTATTTAAGGTACCCATATAGCACTGTCAATTTACGAAGCGCTCCATGCATAGATCACACACTCACATTGGTCCCTACCCTCAAGAAGCCCACAATCCAAGGTCCCCAACTCACATTCATATCCTAGGGCAATTTTGGACAGAAGCCAATTAACCTACCAGGATGTCTTTGGACTGTGGGAGGAAACCAGAGTAAACCCCCGCAGGCACAAGGAGAACATGCAAACTCCAGGCAGGTAGTGTCGTGGTTGGGATTTGAACTAGTGACCCTTTTTACTACTAGATGAGAGTGCTAACCACAGGGCCGGACTTACCATTTGGCTTGCCGGCGCTCAAGCCTTTGGGCCCTGCCCAATAGGGAGCCCTGCGGGCCCCGCCAAGATACATAGACAAGTGTATTGGCTCGGCACCACTCACAGTCATGCCCAGTCCCCGCCCTATCATGGACATAACACAGGGACTGGGCATGACTGTGAGCCGAGCCGAGTATACTGCGAGAGAACCCAAGAGCCACTGTAACATCATATTTGGTGACCCATCGCAGTTTGCTATGGAAGTGACGTTCCGTCGCCGCCATCTTGCTACACCTCACACTCGTCCACAGTAAGGATACACTAAGAAGGGGGAAAGCGGACATGTTGTTACACCCACCGGAGTTTTGCATTTTACACATATTTATAACAGTAAACTGCGTTTATATAGTCAAATACAGGACTTAGTGACATTTCTAAAGGTAAAAAAAGTCATTTAAAACTGCTTGCAGCTGTAATGTAATGTTGCCCCCCCCCCCCCCCCCATTACCAGGCCCTTTGGGTCTGGTATGGATATTAAGGGGAACCCCACACTTAAATAGAAAAAAAAGGCATGGGGCCCCCCAAGCCCTATATACTCTGAACAGCAGTATAAAGGTGGTCCCTAGGTTAAAAACAAGACAGGGACTGTAGGTTTGTTCTGAAGTTGAATCTGTTTGTAGTTTGTAACTGATACATTTTTTAAGTGTAAGTCCAGCCATAAAAATCTATTTTTAAGCTTTTTTGGAAAACATAGGGAAGAGTTATCACCCCTGTAACATTTTTTTTTGCTGTCTGTGCCCCTATTCAGAAGATTTCACCTCACTTTCTGTCCTAATGACAATTGGATTTTGAAGATTTTGGGTTATGAGGTAAACAAGGATTGGTGATAAACATCAGTGAGTGGAGACACCTTTTTCCCATATTAACTCTTATGCCCTGTACACACGGTGGGTCATTCCGACCACAAAATCCATCGGATTTTTTCCGACGGATTTTGGCCGAAACTTGTGTTGCATACACACGGTCGCACAAAGTTGGTGGAATTTCCAATCGTTCTGAACGAGGTGACGTCAAACACGTACGTCAGGACTGTAAACGGGCCAGTAGCCAATAGCTTTCGCCTCTTAGTTTATTCTGAGCATGCGTGGCACTTTGTCCGTCTGAATTGTCTACACACGATCGGTAATGTATGCAATCGGATTTTGTTGTTGGAAAATTTTAGATCCTGCTCTCAAACTTTGTGCATCGGAAAATCCGACAGAAAAAGTCTGATAGAGCCCACACACGATCAGATTTTTCGACAACATAATCCAATCAGACTTTTTCCATCGGAATTTCCGACCATGTGTACAAGGCATAACAGGAGAGAATTTCCCTTCCTAGGGGTAGATTTTCTCTCACTTCCTGTTGTCTCCCTCCATTTGTAAATAGGAGTTGTTTGTAAGTCGGATGTTTGAAAGTAGGGGACCGCCTGTATATACTATAAGTCCTGCCCTATACACTCTGCGGAAAATTGGACCTTAAGTGTTGGTGATACCAGAACACTGTAAGCCCTCACAGTTACTCTTGGTGGGTGCAGGAATGGGCTCTGCTGTGAAATATTAGATCAAAAATTGTAATTACATGCCCCTGTTAAACAGGGGCAGAAAAATTGGGCCTTAAGCGGTGGTGGTGATGCCACAACACTGCAGCCTCTCACAGTTACTCTTGGTGGGCGCAGGAACGGGCTCTGCTGTTAAATATTTGATCAAAAATTGTAATTGCACGCCCCTGTTGAACAGGGGCAGAAAAATTGGGCCTTAGGCAGTGGTGGTGGTCCCCTGAACCAAAAATATTCCTAGAATCTATCATCATGAAGATTGAGGAGGAATAGGATAGTCACTCAGCATATGCAGTCTTCAAGGGACCCCACATCCATAGAAAAATCAATTGGTTACATCAGCATCGGGTGCTTTGTAGCTGGTGATCCAAGACTGATTCATCTTTATGAATGTGAGCCAATCACTGAATGTGCATTCAGAAAGAACACTGGATGCAGGACAGGCCAGTAGCTCAACTGCATATTGAGCAAACTCTGGCCAGTGATCCATCCTCAAGACCCAGTAACCCAGTGGATGTTCTGGTGGAAAGGTCTCCAAGTCTGATCTTGCCCCTAGATATTCCTGCACCATGTAATTCTGACGCTGACAATGATTGCTGGAACCAATCAGACCTGGGCACTGAGGACTGAAAAATTGTCTTAAGGCATCGGTCAGCCGGCCACCTTCTCCACCGTTCTTTCTGTGACTGAACGAAGCCTCAGCAACACGTTGTCCAGCACCAAGGAATTGTAACCTCCCAGGCTCTGGAAACGCATTGCACAAACCTTTCTGCAAGGCCTCTCATAGATATTTCATTCTCTGCTCCCTCTGCGAAGGCTGGATAAGTTCTGCAACCTTACCCTTGTAACGTGGATCAAGAAGGGTTGCCAGCCAGTAATGATCCCTCTCCTTGATACCACAAATACTAGGGTCCTTTCACAGGCTTTACAGGATCAGGGAGGCCATGCAGCATAAGTTTGCAGAGGCATTAGATTCTGAGTCCTCTGGGTCACTAAGGATCACATGATCCTCAACCACCTCCTCCCAGCCACGTACAACTCCATGGGTTTCTGGGGACTGAAAACGATCCCTTGAAGACTGCTGCTGATGCTGAGTGTTATCCTCCACCTCCATGCTGACACAATCCTCCTCCTTCTCCTCCTCTTTTTCTTTCTGTGTGATCGACGGGCCTGCAGGAATACTAGTATCTGGATAAAGGGGGCCTTGAGAGGTAAGGAAGTCCTCCTCTTCCTCCCGCAGTTCTGCCTCAAGTGCCCTATCCATTATTCCATGAAGCGTGTGCTCCAACAGGAAGAGAAGAGGGGCAGTATCACTGATACATGCACTGTCACTGCTCACCATCTTTGTGGCCTCCTCAAATGGTGACAGGACAGCGCATGCATCCTTGATCAGCAGCCACTGGCGTGGCAAAAAAATCCAAGCTCCCCTGACCGTGTCCTGGTGCCATACTCACACAGGTACTCATTGATGGCCCTCTGCTGCGTGTGCAGCTACTGCAGCATTGGCAATGTTAAGTTACACCTGGTGGGCATGTCACAAAAGAGGCGGTTCTTGGGCTGGTTGCATTCTCTTTGAATGTCAGCAAGCCGAGCACTGGCATTATATGACGGAAATAACCACAGACTTTCTTGGCCTGCCTCAGGAGATCCTGTAAGCCCGGGTACCTGCTCAAGAACCGCTGCACTACCAAATTCAGGACGTGAACCAAACAGGGAACATGGGTGAAGTGTCCCTGTCGGAGGGCAGAGACGAGGTTGCTGCCATTGTCGCATACAACCATTCCTGGCTGAAGCTGGCGTGGCGTCAACCACCTCTGAGCTTGCCCCTGCAGAGCTGACAGAATCTCTTCCCCAGTGTGGCTCCTGTCCCCCAAACAGACCAACTCAAGCACCGCGTGTCATTTTTTTACCTGAGTGCTTGCGTAGCCCCTAGAACGCCTACAGAACACGGCTGGTTCAGAGGAGAAATCTGCAGAGGAAGAGGCCATAGAGGAAGAAGAGGAGGGGGTGGAGGAGAGACCTGTGGTAGAATCACCACTAGCATTTTGGAGGCGTGGTGGCAGAACAAGCTCCAACAATACTGAACCCTGTCCTGCATCCTTCCCAGCTGCCAGCAGAGTTACCCAGTGCGCCGTGAAAGAAAGGTAATGTCCCTGTCCATGCCTGCTGGACCATGAGTCAGCAGTAATATGCACCTTACTGCTGACTGCCCTGTCCAACGAGGCCAAGACATTGCCTTCCACATGCTGGTAGACAGGGGAGAAACTATAGGGGGTGCAGCAGTAGCGACCGCAACTGGGCCCTGTGATGCAGGGGGCCCATGCAGCCCCCTCTACATATGGCTGGCAGCAGCATAGGCAGCTAGGGGTACCAGTGCACCATGAACACGGGTGGCTGGAGGTGGAGGGTGACTAGCAGAGCTCCATGCTCGACTATCGCACTGGCTGCTCTTTAGTTGTGCATTCCTCGCATGACCTGTGTCCTCGGCCGGCTCCTCAGAGTACCCCTCTCCTGCTCCATGCATTGCCGCTCAGTCCGATGTCTGTTCTCCCCAGCCAGAGTCCCGCCCCCCCTGAGTCCGGCCCACACTGCACTGCATACTTCTCCCGGGTAAACAAACTTTAAGCACACAGATGCAGTGCAGTCCTATGAGAGCTCCCCGGAGGACACTGCAGGCTTTTCTGCCAGCCCCCCTCCTCCCCCGTCATACACAGATGATGAAAGGTCTTTCTGGGAGATATGCTGATCGCTTGTCCAGCACACTGGATGAAGCCCAGGCCAACATGGATGAGTGCGCGGCCTACAGCTTGGTCATGGTGAGTGAGAGGACCCCATCCCCCACACACCATTACATACCCCCTCCATCTTCCCCTGGGGAAAGGGACCCCTTCTCACGTGCGGACATGGACCCTCACCTCCCCTGAGGACAGGGACCCCTTCTCACCTGGGGGCAGTAACTTCATCTGCGCTGGAGAAAATGACCTCATCTCTTCTGGGGACGGGGACCCCATCCTGCCTAGGGACAGTCCCCCAATGGGGCACCTAAAAATAATAAAAAAATAATTTAAAAAATCTACTGATACCAGTGGTGGAACTCCATGGCTCACAAAGGTCATACCTGTGACCACGCCCTGGAGTTCCACCGCCGGACTCGGATGGAAGGGCCCTGGCTGGGGTTCAGGGGGGCCCTTCATGGTTTCTTGCATCGGGCCCTGAAGGTTCTAGTTACACCACTGCTGGTAGAGAGCCGGAATGGCCTTCCGTGAAAAGAAATGGCATTTGGGAACATGCCATTGAGGTACTGCACATTCCACAAATTCACGAAAGGGGGCAGAGTCTACCAGCTAAAAAGGCAGCAGTTGCAGTGCTACCAAGTTGGCCAAGCTAGCATTCAGGTGCTGAGCATGTGGATGGCTGGGACCCAATTTCTTTTGATGGTTTAGCAACTGGGGTAGGGAAATTTGCCTGCTAAAATATGATGTTGGTGTACACAGAGCCTGCTTGCCCTCTTTTAGTGGCCTGTGAGCGTCTGCCTCTCCTTGGTGGCCTTCCAGATATGCTGTAAATTTTGTTTAGCAAAACCACACTACACTGTATTGTGTACTGTGTACACAACCAGGAAAGTAGTAGCAACTGCACTATGGGTGCACGGAAATGTATACACCAACAGAAGTGTAATAACAACTATGGGTGTACTATATGTATTGTGTACTGTGTACACCACCAGAAAAGTAGTAGCAACTGCACTAGGGTTGCACGGTACTGTGTACACCAACAGAAGTTTAACAACAACTATGGGTACACTGTATGTATTGTGTACACCATCAGGAAAGTAGTAGCAACTGCACTATGGGTGCATGGTACTGTGTGTACACCAACAGAAGTTTAATAACAACCATGGGTATACTGTATATTGTGTACTGTATAGCTAAACTGGATACAGTATATATATATATATATATATATATATATATATATATATATATATATATATATATATATATACACTACCGTTCAAAAGTTTGGGGTCACCCAAACAATTTTGTGTTTTCCATGAAAAGTCACACTTATTCACCACCATACGTTGTGAAATGAATAGAAAATAGAGTCAAGACATTGACAAGGTTAGAAATAATGATTTGTATTTGAAATAACATTGTTTTTACATCAAACTTTGCTTTCGTCAAAGAATCCTCCTTTTGCAGCAATTACAGCATTGCACACCTTTGGCATTTTAGCTGTTAATTTATTGAGGTAAGCTGGAGAAATTGCACCCCACGCTTCTAGAAGCAGCTCCCACAAGTTGGATTGGTTGGATGGGCACTTCTGGCGTACCATACGGTCAAGCTGCTCCCACAACAGCTCAATGGGGTTCAGATCTGGTGACTGTGCTGGCCACTCCATTACCGATAGAATACCAGCTGCCTGCTTCTGCTGTAAATAGTTCTTGCACAATTTGGAGGTGTGTTTAGGGTCATTGTCCTGTTGTAGGATGAAATTGGTTTCAATCAAGCGCTGTCCACTGGGTATGGCATGGCGTTGCAAAATGGAGTGATAGCCTTCCTTATTCATTTATTTAATGAAGATGCCAGTTGGGGACCTGTGAGGCGTCTGTTTCTCAAACTAGAGACTCTAATGTGCTTAACTTCTTGCTTAGTTGTGCAACGCGGCCTCCCACTTCTTTTTATACTCTGGTTAGAGCCTGTTTGTGATGTCCTCTGAAGGGAGTAGTACACACCGTTGTAGGAAATCTTCAATTTCTTTGCAATTTCTCGCATGGAATAGCCTTCATTTCTAAAAACAAGAATAGACTGTCGAGTTTCAGATGAAAGTTCTCTTTTTCTGGCCATTTTGAGCGTTTAATTGACCCCACAAATGTGATGCTCCAGAAACTCAATCTGCTCACAGGAAGGTCAGTTTTGTAGCTTCTGGAAGGAGCTAGACTGTTTTTAGATGTGTGAACATGATTGCACAAGGGTTTGCTAATCATCAATTAGCCTTCTGAGCCAATGAGCAAACACATTGTACCATTAGAACACTGGAGTGATAGTTGCTAGAAATGGGCCTCTATACACCTATGTGGATATTGCACCAAAAACTAGACATTTGCAGTTAGAATAGTAATTTACCACATTAGCAATGTATAGAGTATATTTGTTTAAAGTTAGGACTAGTTTAAAGTTAGCTTCATTGAAAAGTACAGTGCTTTTCCTTCAAAAATAAGGACATTTCAATGTGACCCCAAACTTTTGAACGGTAGTGTATATATATATATATATATATATATATATATATATATATATATATACAGTATATATATATATATGTATTAAATACACTGCAGCTAACTGAATAACCTGCCTGCCTGCTCAATCTAAATGACACTCTCTCCATCCATGCCAACAACACACTACACGGGGCCGACGTGCAGACAGCCTTATATAGTGTGGGGCGTGGACTAAGTCCCCCTGAGCCATAATTGGCCAAAGGCACCCTGCCTTTGGCCAATTATGGCTTTTCTTAGCTGAGGGCGCTGGGATTGGCCAAAGCATTCAGGTCATGGTGCATGCTTAGGCCAATCATCATACAGCAATGCTCCCACAGTGCATTATGGGCCGTTATGTGGTGCTCAAATTTGGCACGAACGGCTCATAATGTTCGGTTTTCCATGAATGGGCGAACAGCCGATGTTCAAGTCGAACAAAAAGCTCATCCCTAGTGCTAAGGAGAACATGATAAATATATGCAGATAGGCACCTGAAACCAGCCCTCCATCACCATGACCATCTCCCTGCATATCACCAACTGCCTATGTAACTCTTGTATGTTGTATTGGTGGTCATTGCCTGAATACATGTCCCTGACCATCACCCTCCGCATCACCAACTGTCCATAAGACACTTCTATGGGTGGTCATTACCAGAATATATCAACATGGCCATCACCCTCCATATCACCAACTGTGCATAAGACTCTTCTATTGGTGGTCATTGCTGGAATACACCACCATGGCCACCACCCTCTGTATTAACAACTGTCCATAAGACTCTTCTATTGGTGATCATTGCCAGAATACATCCCCATGATCAACACAATCCATATCACCAACTGTCCATAAGATTCTTCCAGTGGTGGTCATTGCTGGATTATATCCAGCACACGCATAATAAGCTCTGTAGATAGTCTAATCTCCTGTGGTGTGATGTCCTCTTCTGCCTCAATTTCAGTGTTCAAAGATGGACGTTGTTAGCATTTTGAGGAATAGGCAGCACTGAGCTTCCAAGAACACCTCCTTCCTCCTGGTTCGTGAGCGAAGTGGTTTTATTATCCTTTTTTTTTTCATGCTGGATATGCTATCGATCTTTACTGGTGTGCTCAAAACTATCACCTCTTATAGAGTACATTTAAAACACATTTACATTTTGAACATATAAACTGAATGTTTTTATTTGTGTTGTGGATTTATATATAAGTTACCCAAGCACCATCCTGAACCTCAAACACCCTCATTACTTGATAACCAAACAGTCAAAAATGAATGTCAAAACCCCGTTCCCATACCAAATCTCTTATCCAAGCCAGTCTCAGACAACTAACACCCCTCACTCATTCTAAACCTTTTCCCCAACCCAAACACCTTCTCCCATTCCAAGTGCCCTTACCAAACCCAAACACCACAATCCAGCCCATTGATCCTCACTCATTGCAAACACTTTTATTACCCCCCCCCCCCCCCCCCCTTGTGATATTTGAGGAGCCGAGGATCACCAGTCAGCCATCTTAGTAAAAGGAACACTTTATTTTTCCTACAGATAAACAAAACTGATTATTTCAGCCTGAAAAAAAAAAAAAAACACCAGCCATACTTCTCTTAGCCCTTGTACACACGGTCGGAGATTCCGACAACCAAATCCGTCGGATTTTGTCCGACGGATTTTGTCTGAAACTGTTGCATACACACGGTCGGACGAAGTTGTCGAAATGTCCGATCGTTCAGAACGTGATGACGTTATTTCGTTATAACGGGACAATGTTCAGGCTAGTAGCCAATAGTTTTGATGTAGGAATTTGATCTGAGCATGCGTAGCACTTTGTCCGATCGGAATTCTCTACACATGATCGGAGTATGTCCGATCGGAGCATTTTGTCGGAAAATATTTCCGGCAAGTTGGAAAATTTGGTCTGACGGATATTCTGACAGAAACAGTCCGATGCAGACCACACACAGTCGGAATATCCAACAAAACGCTCCGATCGGACACATTCCGTCGGAATCTCCGATCGTGTGTACAAGGGCTTACACAAAATAAAACTTTGGCTTACAGATCTTGTACCACCACCGGTTTTCTTTTATGTTCCTGTCTGCTTCAGGAGTCCAGGAATGTTGCAAGCACTCAGCAGCCACACTTCCATACCAAGACAGTCAAGAGTCCTCATACAACTCTTCCCTGTTCCATACAACATCTCATGGACACCCGCTGACTGCTTCCTGCTCCTTTCAGCCCTCTCTTGAAGGCGTATTAACCCTTTGAAGACCACAGTACCCATAGTCAGGGTTAGAGGTTATTTCCCATCCAAAATCCCTCTGAGTACTTAACAATCCTGGGAAAACTGTAAATAAGGTTTCCCTCTTTATCGGATTACCCCTGAACCCCTCACATTGCATGGGAGAGAATCCCAGAGTACTCCACGGTGGTTCCTTTTGTCCCCCTTAAAGGGACCGCAACTCAAATAGTGGGGATGCATAGTATCTCCCCTACTGGACCCATTTCTGGCATGCTGTACAGTTCCTTATGCATAACCCAATGAAGGTGCACACGTAAGCCAAATCCCTTCTCCAGCTTAACTCCTTCCCTCATTCAAAACCCGTAAATCAACCCAAACACCCTCTCCAAGGTCAACTATCATTACCCTTCCTCACACCCTCCCTCATCCCAATCACCCTTATCTATCCCGCACCTCATTCTACAACACCTTAATTAACCTCACAGTAAATTAAAAGACCCCTACCAAGCCAAATCTCTCATCCAACCTAGTCTTCACGTATTCTTAACCCATCACCCACACCATAGTCATAACCCAACTAAAACACCTTCCTTTAATGCAAACATGCTATCTCAACCCCAACTGGTTCATCCTACCCAATCCTAAATGCCATGTGCACATCTACACATCCCTGGTGACTAGGGTAGTTCTTGGTCCCTGAACCATACTAACTCCACTGCTGGCCTTGGCAAAACAATTTTACGATAATAAACAGTTTGGTGTGCTGCTATTCATCATTTTTCTCTGATATCCCTTTTATCTTTTTGTCCTCTGTTTATTTCCAGCATCTGGCAGTGGGATTGTGACCTCTGGATCCGGCCCTCTTAATGTGGTCCCTACGACACCCATTTATCAGTATGTGTACGATGATGCAGCTTCAGCACCATCCAACAATACTCCTACAACATTCATCTCTCAGCATTTGACCCCGGCATCATCCAGAAATCAGCCCGGGACCCATGGAGCCTCCCGCTGTGGTTACCTGGTTCCTGCAATGCTTGCCACATTGCTGTTGACATGCGTCACTCTGCTGTCAGTGCTGATATCTCTCAGAGTTTCAGGTAAATTGCTCCTCAGGGGTGGGGCTGATTGTAACCTACTAAACAGATTGACAGATAAAATTGGTACTGAGATTCTAAAAATTCTACAAGTCTAAAAATTCTACAAGTCTACCCGGGGAAGAGAGGTTGTTAAAGGGGTGTTCATGGCTCTCTGTAGAAATTTTTACTCTTACAGCTGGTTCCAGCTCTGCACACTTCCAGTCCCTCCCGTTTTGGAGACTAGATTTTCCCCCGAATAAGAGGCTCTTTAATCTGATTCGTGTTTTAGATGGGCCTGCTGCCAATTTTGTCCTCTGGGGTTCCGTTAGCAGACCAGCACCAGGACTAACAACCGGTGTGACCACCAAACCCCACTGTGCACCATTATATACCATCAGACGTTTAAAGCCGTTGGGAGCATACAATGTTATGGAGACTTTCTACTACAGTTATAACAATGCCGGCACCATAACTACTTTTGCTTAGTTTAAAAGATGTTCTTTCTTTCCTTTTTTTTATAAGGATAAAGACTTCTGTCATGTGACCATGCATTTCTTCTTCCTGACAGTGTGGGGGGGACAAGGATTCAGGACACTGTGCAGAAAAACATGACATAACATCAATTGGCATTAAATAGTTTAATTGTATATGAAATGTAACAATAAAGATAGCATAGTACAGTGACATAATAAATTCATATTGTAGGCATTATAAAGACAAAGGCATTTATTAAGGCATGTATCCAATATAAATATAAATAACAGTAGCCCTGATATGCTGGTAAACTCCAATTGATATAAGAAGTTGTAGCGGATGACATTTGGGATCAAATGTCACACGCATTGTAAATTTAGTTTTTGCCCCAGGACCCTACGGTACTGAGGGTTAATTGTGTAGGTAAGGCTTAACACCAGTCTGGCCAGGCCATGATTGATCATGTGAACGGTGAGGTGCACATGACAGGCTAGAACCAGGCCTGGTTGGATGTTTGGGTATTGTCGTCTCGGAGACAATCAGCGGGAGTGCCGGGGCCCACTGAGGAGTCTGGGAGGGGGGTACTTAAGCAGGTGTGGGTCACTTGTTCGGGGTTCCGCAGTTGTTCGTGAGACCCCTGTGGTCTGTTCTGGTTCCAGGACCAGGGTAGCCCCGTGAGGGGTCCTGGTCATGGGGTGTTCGACATCCCGCAACATGTTCCTGTCAGTGGCCCCTGATAGACCCGTCTGGTCTGAGGTAGGGATCCGTCTGTTCCCGAGTCTCGGAACCGGCTGGTCCGAGGCGCAGTAACTGAGGGAGGATTCAAGGTGTCCGGGTGTCCGGGTGTGCTCTCGGCTTGGAGGGACACCACAGCTCGTGGAAGTGACCGGGGGAGGACTCTTCGGAGGAGGGCCGAGAAGTGGCATCCTGAGAAGTGCCTGGTTACTGAGTTGGGAAGGACATTGATGAGTTCACACTTTTCCAGTACCTCAAAGTAAGCAGGAAACGTTCCAGGTACGGTTGGAAAAAGGTTCCTGTTCATCTTCAGTTGACTGTTCAAGTTTTGAGTCAACGTGCTGGCTGCTATGATCTCTGGCTAGAGGTCTGTTCAGCCTTGAAGTGCCCAGCTGCGAGTGACGACCGGCAGTTCAAGGTACCTGAGTTCTTCACCCCATGCCCTCTGTTCCCTAAGAGACTGTGTTTTGTGAAAGTTCTACTGCAAAATAAAACCTTTTCAAAGGACTTCATCTGTGTCAGTGTACAAGTCGTTGGGTATCAACCCTGGCAACCCCTAGACATGGAAGGGCAGGCCAGGAGAAGGTAATCGGTAAGCCCATTCAGTCAAGGCCACCCTGCAACGGGTTATGGCCGCTACAAAGTAATTATACAATTGTAATAATAATAATAATAATAAGGGGGCATCTACTGGCTCATAATCCCATAATAAAATAACATAATTAGTTCATAGTATAAACATTAAAAAGGACCAAATTCATTGAAGCGTGTCTCCATGGTAAAAATCTATAACCCTGATTGGTTGGTACAATCCAATTGGTATGTAAGACAGTCGATGGTGTTAATGCAGTATATAAACGAGGGGGGCATCTATTGGCTCGACGCGTTTCGTGGCGATTACCACTCTTCAGGAGCAAGTGTGAAATAGGTGTCTATAAATATTGAAAGATACATTAAAATCTAGAGTTTGTACTATCTAGAGGTAGAGAAAAAAGGGAAACAGAACGCTACTTGGGCAGCTTTTGCTGCTCAGTCGTTTGGCGCCGCTCCCTCCTTTTGGTAGAAGATAGTTGCCATAACCCCAGTATTCTCTTCAATGGTCGGACGGTCCTCTTTCTGATAAAAATGGTCTCCACTGCGGATTCGCTGCAGAGATTTGTTTACTATTTATTATTTTTAGATCCCTTTTATCGGGGGGAGGGAGAGGGCAAGCCAGTAAGCGGCGGGAGCCAATCGGGTCCTCTCCCCTCTGAGGCATGGAGCAGAGTGAGGGGAAGATGGCCCTCCCCCGGCTCGGCTCCATATCATCTCCACTGGTCTTAAAGAGGATTTAAATGTATTTATTTATTTTATTGCAATTAAGTGTAAATGTGAGATCTGAGATTTTTTTGATCTCACATTTAAGAGGACCTGTCATTCTTTTTTTTTTTTATTCTTTTTTTTTTTATTCTTTTTTTTTTCTATTACAAATGTTTACATTCCTTGTAATAGGAAAAAAAAAAGTGACCCAAAAATTTTTTTCGGGGAAAAGAACAGTGTAAAAATAAAAAAATAAAAAGTAAAATAAATATGATTTTTTTTTTAGCGCCCCGTCCCTCCATGCTCGTGCACAGAAGCGAACGCATACGTAAGTCACGCACGTATATGAAAGCGGTGTTCAAACCACACATGTGAGGTATCGGCGCGATCGGTAGACCTCCTCTGTAACTCAAAACTGGTAACCTGTAGAATTTTTTAAATGTCGCTTACGGAGATTTTTAAGAATTTTTAAGGGTAAAAGTTTGTCGTCATTCAGCGAGCGGGCGCAATTTTGAAGCGTGACATGTTGGGTATCAATTTTGTGTAACATCATCTTACACAAAATAAAAATAAAAAATTGGGCTAACTTTACTGTTGTTTTATTTTTTAATTTTAAAAAGTGTATTTTTCCCCCAAAAAATGCGCTTGTAAGACCGCTGCGCAAATACGGTGGGATATAAAGTGTTGCAACGACCGCCATTTTATTCTTCAGGGTGTCTGAAAAAAAATGCTTATAATGTTTGGGGGTTCAGAGTAATTTTCTAGCAAAAAAAACCCCAAAAAATTATTTTAACTTGTAAACACCACGTCTGAAAAATAGGCCCGGTCCTTAAATCGGAGCTCCACCCAAAAATTTAACTTCTGCTTTAAGTGTGTGTCAGATCCGACATAGCAATACATTGGTCTCTCCATCATTACTGACAGTCTCTATTATTCCATATTACAGGACGGTCTCTCCTGTGTCCGGCTGTCTCTTCATCATTACTGACTGTCTCTATTATTCCATATTACAGGACGGTCTCTCCTGTGTCCGGCTGTCTCTCCATCATTACTGACTGTCTCTATTATTCCATATTACAGGACGGTCTCTCCTGTGTCCGGCTGTCTCTCCATCATTACTGACTGTCTCTATTATTCCATATTACAGGACGGTCTCTCCTGTGTCCGGCTGTGTCTCTATCATTACTGACTGTCTCTATTATTCCATATTACAGGATGGTCTCTCCTGTGTCCGGCTGTCTCTTCATCATTAATGAATGTCTCTATTATTCCATATTACAGGACGGTCTCTCCTGTGTCCGACTGTCTCTCTATCATTACTGACTGTCTCTATTATTCCATATTACAGGACGGTCTCTCCTGTGTCCGGCTGTCTCTCCATTATTACTGACTGTCTCTATTATTCCATATTACAGGACGGTCTCTCCTGTGTCCAGCTGTCTCTTCATCATTACTGACTGTCTCTATTATTCCATATTACAGGACGGTCTCTCCTGTGTCCGGCTGTCTCTTCATCATTACTTACTGTCACTATTATTCCATATTACAGGATGGTCTCTCCTGTGTCCGGCTGTCTCTCTATCATTACTTACTGTCACTATTATTCCATATTACAGGACGGTCTCTCCTGTGTCTGGCTGTCTCTCCATCATTACTGACTGTCTCTATTATTCCATATTACAGGATGGTCCCTCCTGTGTCCGGCTGTCTCTTCATCATTACTGACTGTCTCTATTATTCCATATTACAGGACAGTCTCTCCTGTGTCCGGCTGTCTCTTCATCATTACTGACTGTCTCTATTATTCCATATTACAGGATGGTCTCTCCTGTGTCCGGCTGTCTCTCTATCATTACTTACTGTCACTATTATTCCATATTACAGGACGGTCTCTCCTGTGTCTGGCTGTCTCTCCATCATTACTGACTGTCTCTATTATTCCATATTACAGGATGGTCTCTCCTGTGTCCGGCTGTCTCTTCATCATTACTGACTGTCTCTATTATTCCATATTACAGGACAGTCTCTCCTGTGTCCGGCTGTCTCTTCATCATTACTGACTGTCTCTATTATTCCATATTACAGGACAGTCTCTCCTGTGTCCGGCTGTCTCTTCATCATTACTGACTGTCTCTATTATTACATATTACAGGACGGTCTCCTGAATGTCCCCGTTATTGGATCACCATCAATAATAAATGTTATTTCTTCTCCGAGTTCAAGAAGTCCTTTTCACGTAGTGATGACGATTGTGGAGAGAGTGACTCCAGCCTGGCCAGTGTGAAGGAGGAGACCATATGGGTCAGTTTTGGGGTCTTCCGGTGGGGTGTGGGGTGGGCGGTCCATATTTTGGGTTGCTTTACTGGAATAGCTTTCCTATTTAGATTAGAGTTGCTCAGCCCATTCTGTGGAGGGGCCCCCAGCTAACAGAGAAATTGGTTTGTAAGGAAGAAGAATCGTGAAGTCAAATCCCCCAATTGTGTAGAAACATATGATGATGTATAGTTGGGAATTGCGGGACAATAGTAACCCCCCGGGGGGTCTTCTATGAATTACTGTATATCTCCAGGTAGAATATTGTTGTCTGGGGCTAGTACAAGATCACGGGGATGCAGTGAATAATCTGTTGTGTATTGTGCTATCTAGAGACTGGTGGCCATCACGGGAAAGGAATTCTGGGTTGGATTAACCAAAGATGACATCTATCGGGGATTATGGTCAAGCACATGGACTGATGGTGCCATGAAGTAAGACTTTTTTCTTGTAGACACACAACTCTTCAGTAGAAGTATCTCTGTATAATGTCATACTTTCTCCTCCTTCATCTTCCTCCACAAAGATTTGGACTCCTCTGATTAGATAAAATAACAGTTTATTGATGTTTACAAAACCTTGACAGCCAATGAGAATTCAATTAGTTAAGTACACAGTGGTGTCATTACTGGTTAGCAGCCTGTGGGCATGACAGACCTCCTATGGTGGATCTCTCATGGTGGCGCCTTTCCCGTGGCAGCTTTCTTATTACAGATCTCCCTGTCAGCTCCGTATGGTAAATCACCTATAAAAGATCTCATATGACATCACGTTTGAAGCATTTCTCCTATGGATGATCTTTGATGGTACCTCACCTAATGCCACATACACACGACCGGACTTTCCAGCAGACTAGGTCCGACGGTTTTCCCAAAGGACCTTCGGCGGATTTCCGACGGACTTTCCAAATGAGCAAACTTGCGCACACACGAATGGACTTTCTGGCAGACTAGGTCTGACGGACTTCCCAACGGACTTTCCGTGGAGTTCCGACAGACTTCCCAATGAACGAACTTGCCCACACATGGGCTAAAGTCTATTCATTTTGAACCTGACTCCAGGTACAACGGGACTAGAAAAGGAAGTCAATCTCGCCAGGCTGAAAAAACGGCATGGGGGTCCATTCCAGACCCTTATCTGAGCACGCAGCCTGGCCGGTCAGGAAAGGGGGTGGGGATGAGCGAGTGCCTCCCCCCTGAACCGTACCAAGCCTTATGCCCTCAACATGGGGGGGGGTGGGTGCTTTGGGGAAGTGGGGCACCCTGTGGCTCCCCCACCTCAAAGCACCTTGTCCTCATGTTGATGAGGACAAGGGCCTCTTCCCGACAACCCTGGCCGTTGGTTGTTGGGGGCCGGTGGGAGGGGGGCTTATTGGAATACGGGAGCCTCCTGCCAGCAGACCCCAACAGCCAACAGCCAGGGTTGTCGGGAAGAGGCCCTTGTCCTCATCAACATGGGAACAAGGTGCTTTGGGGTGGGGGGGGCGCTGGGCGACCCCCTTCCCCAAAGCACCCACCCCCCCATGTTGATGGCATGCTGCCTAGTAAGGTTCAGGGGGGGATCTCGCTTGTCCCCACCCCCTTTCCTGACCGGCAAGGCTGCGTGCTCGGATAAGGGTCTAGTATGGACTTTGGGGGGACCCCCATGGTGTTTTTCCGGCGTAGGGGTAGCCCTTTAAATCCATACCAGACCAAAGGGCCTCTCTCTCGAGCTCGCTGCGATAGGACAATGTGTTTTTCCTATTGCAGCCAGCGCGAGATATACAGTACCCTGCAGCCGAAAACCAGCACGATCTTGCGAGCAGGTGCTGTAGCTGCCCGGGCGTCGTATTTGGTCCGTCGGACCAGCATACGGACGGACAGGTTTCCCGATAGAAACTGGGTCCAGCGGAGTTCCGGCGGGAAAATTTAAAACATGTTCTATTTCTAGGTCCGTCTGATTTTTGGACAGCAAAGGTCCGATGGAGCCCACACACACACACGATCGAATTGTCAGACGGATTTGTTCCGTCTAACCTTTGCTGTCAAAAAGTCCGGTCGTGTGCACGAGGCATAAGGTGTCCATCCTTCGGGCAACTGTCTTATGGCTACACTCCAATGGAAGCTCTCCTATGGTGACTCTCCTACAGAAGCTCACCTATGGCATTTTTGTTATGGCCGTGTCTCCATAGAAGATCTTCTATGATGGCTCTTCTTGGAACCTCTCGTATGGCAGCTTTCCTTTGGCAGTTCACATATGACACTCCTCCTTTCACAACTTTCTTATGGCTGCTCCTATCATCTCCTTTGATCTCCAATGATGATCCTTTTTGGAAATACTCTTAATGGCCGTTTTCCTTTCGCAGTTCTTTCATGGCCTCCCCTTAATGTCATCTTTCTTGTAGCATCTCGCTTGTGGTAGTTCTCCAATTGCAGTTCTCTTATGACAGCTCTCCTAAGGCAGTTATCTCTCGCTCTCATCTGGGCTGTTACGGGCACTATTAACCCAACTGTCACAATCCGGTGACCCCATTCACCCATTGTGGGACTGGGCATGTCATATCTCTGCAGTGCCCTCTATGGTATCTCATCACCAGCCATTGAAATATGACAACCTGTTCAACCATTTAAGCCCGGGACCATTTGGCCGGCCAAAGACCAGAGCGCTTTTTTGCGATTAGGCACTCCGTCGCTTTAACTGACAATTGCGCGGTCGTGCGACGTGGCTCCCTAACAAAATTGACGTCCTTTTTTCCCCACAAATAGAGCTTTATTTTTGGTGGTATTTGATCCCCTTCTGCGGTTTTTATTTTTTTGCTCTATAAACAAAAATAGAGCGACAATTTTGAAAAAAACGCATTATTTTTTACTTTTTGCTCTAATAAATATCCCCCAAAAATATATATAAAAAAAACATTTTTTTTCCCTCAGTTTAGGCCGATACGTATTCTTTTACATATTTTTAGTAAAAGAAAAAATCACAATAAGCATTTATTGATTGGTTTGCGCGAAAGTTATAGTGTCTACAAAAAAGGGGATCGTTTTATGGCATTTTTAATAATAATTTTTTTATTTTTTACTAGAAATGGCAGCGATCAGCGATTTTTATCCTGACTGCGACATTATGGCGGACACATCGGACAATTTTGACACATTTTTGGGACCATTGGCGTTAATACAGCGGCCAATGCTAAAAAATTGCACTGATTACTGTACAAATGTGATTGGCAGTGAAGGGGGTTAACCGCTAGGTGGCACTGTAGGGGTTAAGTGTGTCCTGGGGAGTGATTCTAACAGTGGGGGGGGGGCTGAGTGTGACACATCACTGATCAGCGCTCCCGATTACAGGGAGCTGTGATCAGTGAGTGTGTCGTTAGGCAGAACGGGGAGATGCTTGTTTACATGGGCATCTCCCCGTTCTTCCTCACTGTGAGATGATCGCGGGTATCCCCGCGGACATCGAGTTCGCGGAAAAACATGTAGAGGAGCGCCAGTTCAGTAAAACGCATTTATTTATTTAAAACAAGTAAATGTCTCACTTACATATAAGACAAATGCTGTGCGAGTATACAGTCCGATATTCCATCAGCAGGCGGTGTCTGTGAGTAGGAGGATTGATAATATCACCCGGAGATAGCCGGGAAGGAGATCAGCTGTGCCCTGTAATCCACAGGGACACAAGCCGGTGTTCTGCCATATAGTGTCCGGCCATCATATAGTGTCCGGGCCAGACTGCGCATGCGCAGTACGGAGCAGACGAAGCTTCGGAAAATCTCCGAAGCTGAACGGCGCCTGCGCCATGAGTGGAGGTGGTAGCCCCACCATCCAAGCGGACATAGGGTTGTGAATATTAGAGGGCCCCTCGCGGGCGAGCTTTGCTCGCCACGCTTCGGGCTAGGCCTCGCTGCGCTTGTCTCTTTTTTATTCCTACTCTATGTCCACTTGGATGGTGGGGATAGAACTTGGACTCACGGCGCAGGCGCCGTTCATCCTCGGCAATTTTCGGAATCTGTGTTGCTGTGTACTGCGCATGCGCAGTACGCAGCGGACACTATCGGATGGAGGACCTTATATGATAGGACACCGGCCAGTCAGGACAGCGTGCAACAGCGCAGCGGCGTGTGACTTCAGAGGAAAACACCAGAGGGCACGACGCGTTTCTGAGCATGCGCCAAGTCCAGAACGGACATGCGCATGCTCCTTTATCAAGTGTGGGTGTACAAGGAACAACGGTGCGCGGCATTTAAATAGAGGAATGGGCGGACAGTAGATTTAACCCATTAATATACATTAATAAGCATTCATCAGAGGAAATAACATCTCTATTAATGGCAAAACAAATGTGTTAATATATAAAGGAAGTTTATAAAAAGGTGAAATTTATAATAATGAAAAATGAATAATAGATAATAAATAATAAATAGTAAAGTGAAAATAATAATAATAGTAATGAAGGATAAAAAAATTAAAGGTATATGATAATATAAATAAAAATGAAAATAAATGTAAATAATAAATAATAAAAATAAAGATAAGTGAACTTGATAATGAAAATAAAAATAGAAATAAAAATAAAGATAGAAATAAAAATAAAATAAAAATAAAAATAAATACAAAAATAGAAAATAAAAGAAATAGAAAAATCTGCGGGTGATATTGTCAATCCTCCTACTCACAGACACCGCCTGCCGATGGAATAGCGGACTGTATACTCGCACAGCATTTGTCTCTTATGTAAGTGAGACATTTACTTGTTTTAAATAAATAAATGCATTTTACTGAAACTGGCGCTCCTCTACATGTTTTTTTTTTTCTTCTATTTATGAGCTGACTTCACTCTGAGAAGAGCTGCCGCTCAGTGATATTGCAGATCCTCCATTGGTCCCCCATTTGTTGCAGCCAGCAAGTGACTCCATCTGGATCTACCACGCTGTCTAAGTACTTTTATTACTCTGAATGAATTTATAATACTAGACTGATCAACCAATTAGACATTTTAGGGTCTTAAGTGCCAGCACTCCGTGTTGTTTTTATTGAGTCCGCAGGACCCACGATCCCGCTCACGGAGCTACTGGCGGGCACGCGCGTGCCCGCAAGCCACCTCTTAAAGGGCAACGTACGGGTACGTTAATCTGCCTGTACGCGCCCTTCTGCCGCAGTATATCTGCGTGAGATGGTCGGGAAGCGGTTAAGTGCCAACCCTAAATACATTAGTAGAAGCCCCTATACATGCAGTATTTTTCTCCGTGCTAACCTCTTTCTCCTTGTCCTTTTCTTCCATACTGATCATCAACAATCAACTTTATCTCCTTATCTAGAACTGTCATTGAAAGTGCTGGAAACTGTGTCAAGCTGGGATCTCGTCTGGCGCCTGAGAAATGTAATACCGAACTACACTATATCTGCGAAAAAGACTCTGCGTGACCGCACTGATCTGATAACTGCTAGGTGACCACTCTAATCTACCAACTGTTGTGTGACCGCAGCGATCTGATAACTGCTAGGTGACCACTCTAATCTACCAACTGTTGTGTGACCGCAGCGATCTGATAACTGCTAGGTGACCACTCTAATCTACCAACTGTTGTGTGACCGCAGCGATCTGATAACTGCTAGGTGACCACTCTAATCTACCAACTGTTGTGTGACCGCACTGATCTGATAACTGCTAGGTGACCACTCTAATCTACCAACTGTTGTGTGACCGCAGCGATCTGATAACTGCTAGGTGACCACTCTAATCTACCAACTGTTGTGTGACCGCACTGATCTGATAACTGCTAGGTGACCGCACTAATCTACCAACTGTTGTGTGACCGCACTGATCTGCGAGAGAGATGCTGTGTGACCGCACTGATATGAGAAATGCAGAGCGAATGTTTTGGTCACTGTGAAATTATTCTGAATTGTGAATAAAATACAATTTAAGCCATGGTTGTATTCTGCTCTTTTGATTTTTAGATCTGTAGCTGTAGATATGTAGACTGATTCTTTTCTCACACCATCCTCAGCCGTATCCTCAGAGTAATAGGTTATATTATTGTAGCACCCTTTAGTGTTGTACTAGTGTGAGTGTATGCAAATTTATGTTTTGGCTGATAGTTACCTTGTGAGTCTTAAATGGGTCATGGGTTTACTGCAGGTCAGGCTGGATGACTGATACAGGCATGTCTTAGGTTCCTCCCCTTGGTTCTGGAAGTTTGGAAAAAAGTCTAGAAGCTGGAGGGTGGAGGCCAGGAGGGTTGATCTGCATGCTTAATAAATCTTACCCAATCCCCAGGCAGAGGGCCTGGCATGGTGGCTGAGCCAGCCCTTAAAGAGTTCCCATTATAAAAAACAAAAAAAAAAAAAACAAATAAAAGTCAGCAGTTACAAATACTGCAGCTGCTGACTTTTAATAATTGGACACTTACCTGTCCCATGGTTCAACGATGCAGGTGATCGAAGCCCCACTCATATCCCCCTCCATTCAGCGGCGCCGGCATGTTAACTGTGGGCGCCCGGCGGTGGCTTCACCGCCGGGCACCCAGGCCAGCACGAATGTGCGAGCCGCTCCGCATGCCTTGACTGGCCACGCAATCATCTGGGATCGGTCACGTATCCCATATGATTGCCTAGATAGAGGGGGAGAGGTGATCTCCCTTCCTGTGCCAAGGGAAGTGATGTCAGGAGCCCAAGTGCTGAAGGAGGCAGATTACGAGGGACCCCCTAGCAACAGTCATTTAGAGGTGAGTAAAAAAAAAATTCTCCAAATTTTTTTTACATTTTTTTTTTAATCTCAATAATTAATTCTTTGTTTTTGGGGTGGAACTCCACTTTAAATATGGATAAGTCATGCCAGATGGGGAGTTGGGTGGAAGATGGAGTACTGAGGAGACGGTCGGTGGCCTTGGAGGAGAGCCCCTGGTCTAGGGGAGGCTCTGCATCTGGTTGGAGCTCGGGCTGGCTTGGGAGGACCCCGACGGCAGTGCGGTTTGAAAAAGATCTTACCTAAGAAGCAGCAGAAGCAAGGAGGACAGAGTGAGTACATCAGGGACTTACAAGGGGAGAGACAGCCACATGGAGCAATCCTTTCTTGAAGACAGCTTTGTGCTTAATCTTTCCTTTCCCTTGGCCTGGGAGATCTTCAGATCAGCCGGGTGAGCAGGTGAAGAAGTAGCCAGGTGGGCTGGTATTTCCTGCAGTCCGTAGAGCTGGGATCAGTGTCTACAGTGGGGTTGGAAATACTCCGGAATGTAGCCTACTACACACTGGGGTTGTTTTACTAAAGGCAAATAGACTGTGCACTTTGCAAAGTGCAGTTGCGCTCTGCAAGTGCAGCTGCTCCAGAGCTTAGTAAATGAGGTAAAGCTTCGCTCTGCAAAAAAGTACCCAATCACGTGCAAGGAAAAGAAAAAAAAACCTGAATTTTTGCTTGCGTGCGATTGGATGATGGAAATCCGCAGAGCTTTTGCTCATTTACTAAGCTCTGGAGCAACTGCTCTTGCAGAGTGCAACTGCACTTTGGAAAGTGCACAGTCTATTTGCCATTAGTAAAGCAACCCCAGTGTGCTACTTTCTAAGCCCTTGTACACACGGTCGGACATTCCGATGGAGAATAGCCGATTGGACCGTGTTGTCGGATAATCTGACAGTGTGTGGGCTCCATCGGACTGTTTCCGTCGGAATATGCGACCGACAAAGTTTTAGAGCTGGGCTATAAAATTTTCCCACAACATGATCCGATGGGACTTTGTCCGATCATTTGTAGAGAATTTCCGATCGGACAAAGTGCCACGCATGCTCAGATCAAATTCCTAGACCAAAGCTATTGGCTACTAGCCTAAACGTAGTCCCGTCGTAACGAAATAACGTCATCACGTTACGAACAATCGGATTTTCCGACTACTTTGTCCGACCGTGTGTATGCAACACAAGTTTCGGACAAAATCCGTCGGACAAAATCCAACGGATTTTGTTGTTGGAATGTCCGACCGTGTGTACAAGGGCTAAAGGACTGAGAGTTCCTAGTCCTTACAGGGCTTTCACATCTTTTATTATCGGAGACTGTCAGCACTGGTCAGGAGAAGGACAGTTCTGGAGAGTGTACAAAGGATGGAATTCTCCCTGTTTTGTTGCAAGTCAAGTTGGGCATCCCACCATTCCTATTCCCCCTCCACATTATTACCCCTAATAAAACAAAAAACACAAAGCTTAAAGACTGGCCCTTGTGTCTGGAGAAAGTATGGGAAATGCTTGTGATTATGGAAAAAAAAACAAGAAATGCTTGTTGCCTTGCTGTAAAGGAGTGGGAACCCAATCATCTGCAGCCCCTGCAGGGGTAGTGCTACATAGTATTAAAGTGGTTGTAAACCCTTACAACACACTTTGACCTACAGGTAAGCCTAGATTAAGGCTTACCTGTAGGTCTAAGAAATATCTCCTAAACCTATACGGTTTAGGAGATATTTACAAAAAGACAGCCACCGCTGTCTATTGGGCAGGCCGCAGATCGCGGCGATATGCCGCGAGTGTCGGCTCCCGTGTGCATGCGCGGTAGTGACAGCATCGCTGCTCCGGCGAATCACAGCGCCGGAGCAGTGAGACCCGGAAGTCACTCCGGGATCCATGGCAGCGGCAGATATGAAGACGGAGGACCAATTCGGGGGCTTCGTTCTCAGGTAAGTTATTCATAATGAGCTAGTATGCTATGCATACTAGCTCATTATGCCTTTGCCTTGCAGGTTGATTTTTTTTTCCAGATGGGTTTACAACCACTTTAAAGTGGTTGTAAACCCTTACAACACACTTTGACCCACAGGTAAGCCTAGATTAAGGCTTACCTGTAGGTCCAAGAAATATCTTCTAAACCTACACGGTTTAGGAGATATTTGCCGAAAGACAGGCACTGCTGTCTATGGCGCATGCGCTGTAGACAGCGGCGCGCAGGCGCACTGAGCGCGGCACCGTCAACTACGAAGATGCCGCGCGTGTCGGCTCCCGTGCGCATGCCCGCGAGTGACGTCATCGCGGCATCGTCGAATGACAGCGGCGGAGCAGCGAGACCCCATCGAGAAGATGGATGCGCTGGACTACAGGGGACAGCGGTGACATTGCTGGCTCCTGTGTCAGGTAAGTGACACATAATGGACTACTATACGATGCAATGCGATGCGATGCATAGTAGTCCATTATGCTTTACCTTTGCAGGGAATGAAAGAGGAAGTAAACCCATCATGGTTTAGTTCCTCTTTAATAGTGATAGGTTAGACTTGAAAGGAGCTCCTCGGAGGAGGGTGCAGGGTAGGGGAGAGCAGATGTGAGGAAGGGAAGGGAGGGGATAAAAAGAGAGACAAAGGAAGGGAGATGAGTGGATGGTGAGAAGTAAAGAGTTAAGGAGAGGAAGGGAGAGGAAGTTAGAAGAGAAAAAGGAAGAAGAGTGGAAAGATGTGAGGATGAGAAGAAAAAAGAGAGATGAGCTGAAAGAGGAGACCTGACACGTACCTTGGAGGTGAGCCTGAGGTGCAGCGGGAGACCTCTCCTGAGACTCCGGTTCCGGGATCACTGGGGCGGGAACAGTAACCCTCGGAGCACAGTGGGGAATGACAGCCTGCAGGGCTTGCTTGGCTGAAGATGATGTCCGCTTGGCAGAGACAGGAATAGGCTTGGTTGCTGTGGATGCAGGAACGCTGAGAAGCAGAAGCCAGATGGGCACAAGCGCAGGACAGCAGGCAGGAGCAGGGTCAGACAAGCCAGGTCACAACAGCGGATCAATCAGACAGAAGCGGCAGGCAGAGAATGGCCAAAGTTCAGGCAGGATCGACAACAGGAGGTCAGACAAACAGGTACACAGGGCAGGTCAAAGGCAAGCCAAGGGGTCTGGAGACAGCAGCGAGGTCAGGAGATCCGGGTAAACACTGGAGCAGATGCGGGTTCAGGATCGAGTTACGGGATGAGCTGCAGATCAGACAGGAAGAATACATTCTGAAGAAGCCCCTTTTAAAGATAACTGGGCGCCAAAGCTGTGTTATGCCCCATACATACACGGTCGGACATTCCGACCACAAAATCTCGTCTTGCATGCACACGGTCGCACAAAGTTGTCGGAAAATCCGATCGTTCGGAACGAGGTGACGTACAAAACGTATGTCAGGACTACGTAGAGGCCAGTAGCCAATAGCTTTCGTCTCCAAATTTTTTCTGAGCATGCATGCCACTTTGTGCGTCGGAATTCTCTACACATGATCGGGGAAAAAGTCCGATCGGATTTAGTTGTGGGAAAATTTTAGATCCAGCTCTCAAACTTTTTCCGTCGGAAATTCCGACAGAAAAAGTCCGCTGCAGCCCACACACGATCGGATTTTATGACAACATAATCCGATCTGACTTTTTCGGAACTGTGTATGGGGCATTACTGTGCGCACGTGCACGATCTCCGTGATCTGCGCACGCGCATGCACATTGGTGCACGTCTATTCACCGCCCGATGCCTGTGAACTGGAACACATGTCAATGGACCCGTGCGCCCGTGGCCAGTTGCAGCGCCATGCGCAGTGTGTACAAGGCAAGAACAGTGGAAGAGTGAGGGGGGGAAAGGAGAGAGGGTTGGGGGGGAAAAGTACAAAAAAGGGGAGGAGTGTATTGGAAGTGATGGCGAGAGAAAGTAAGGAGAAGGGAGAGGAAGGAAGGAAATAGAGGACGGAGGAGGGAAGGGAGATGGATAAGAGCAAAGAGGGTGGTTAGGATAGACGAGGGGTGGTGATTAAACAAAAAGGTACAGAGTCAGAAATGGGGGTTATGGATAAAAGGGTAGAAGTGAGAGGAAAGGGCCAAAAAAAGTAGGGAAGGGGAAAGTAGGGTTAGGGATAAGAAGTGAAGGTTACGGGATGGCAAAGTAGGGGAGGCTAGAGGAAGGGGGAGGAAAAGAGGAGAGGGATGGGGAACAGTGGGGAGAGAGGAACGGAGGGGAGGAGTGAGCAGTGGACAGTAGAGAAGAAGAGTGGAGGTAGATGTTGTATTTGCCTACGGATAATATTCCGCTATTCCAAATAGCGGATTTAATGCCGTCGGTAAATAATTCAGCTTCTTTTCACACTCTGATATATTCACAAAGTCATTAAACAAATTGCAGCTGGCTGATTTTGTAAAGCTGAACTATATATATATATATACACATCTTCACCAAGTCTTCTTCAAGAAGCAGGATTTATGACCACTTTGTTTGGCCGCGCCAGAGAGACGTAACTCCGGTGCATGCACACAGGAGTCCAATCACCCCAGCATTAGTGGAAGCCACAATTACACACAGACCTGTGCATGTGCAAATAAAACAAAATGCAAACAGGCAAATAATAATTATTTATTACGTTTTTTTTTTTTTTATTACAGAAGAAACACAGTCCTATATTTTCCCTAGTTTTCTGTTCACTATTTTATTTTTAAATTCTAGGCAAAGTTACACTTTAATCATGTCGTGGATATTCCACTACACTCTTGTGCTAATTAGCGCCCTTCCACCATAATGATATAATGTTGCCTTTTGATCCTTCCATTACCCTTGCATCCTCAAGAAAAACAGACATGACCATTATTCCTTACGTTCCCAGCTCCATCAGCATCTCTGACTTTGAGCAGTTGACTCGTTCATTTATTCAAAGACAACAAAAGAAATTACAAAGAGGGGGGGGGGGGGGTTGGCTCCAACAGCCAATCGCCTCCTACACAGATTGTGACCTCACAGCAAATGACCACATAAGAATGTAACAACACACAGGATGTGAATGACCAAATAAGGATGTAGCACAGGATAAATGAATACATACAATAACCAATGAACGATGACTACAATTCCTCTGATAGAAATCCTTATGCCGCGTACACACGACCGGACTTTACAGCTGACTAGGTCCGACGGTCTTCCCAACGGACTTTCGGCGGAGTTCCGACAGACTTCCGAATGAACAAACTTAGCCATACACGAACGGATTAAGTCCGTTCGAAAGTCTGTTAGTTTTGAACGTGATGACATAAGATGGGACTGAAAAAAGAAGTCCAATAGCCAGTAGCCAATAGCTTCCCTTGCGTCGTATTTGGTCCGTCAGACCAGCATACAGACTTTCGTCAGAGTTCCGACGGACTTTTGAACGAAAGGACTTGGCCACACACGAACGGGCTAAGTCCATTCAAAAGTCCGCTCTTTTTGAACGTGATGACGTAAAACGGGACTGAAAAAGGAAGTCCAATAGCCAGTAGCCAATAGCTTCCCTTGCGTCGTATTTGGTCCATCGGACCAGCATACAGACGAACGGTTTTCCCGATAAACTTTGAGTCCGTTGGACCTAGTCTTTATAATACAGTTCTTTGTGGATGGGAGGCTATCTTCAGGTGCACACTCATGGAGCCACAAATATGTTGATCAGGCACACAGGGGCGACACGAGCGAACACTCGTTAAACCGATAATGTATTTGCAGAGCAAACACACCCCCCACCAGACGATCGTTCTGTGCATCGCGCAGGGGCCCTTAGCTGGCGGACATGTCTCCACTCCACAAACACTTCTCTACATCTCCAAGGAGCTTTTCCACTACATAATGGATCTGAACCAGCATCAATCTGCCCCAGCCAGCTCTTTAGAGAAGCCTGCGGGATTGATAACATTGTGACACTCTTATGACAATAAATATTAAAATACATCTTTCCACAACAATTATCACGTTAAAAAAAAAAAAAATGACAACAGCCAATGTCTAGTTCTGTGTGCCTCCATCTTGCTGTCTGATGCCATGGCAGCAATAGTAGTGCAATGTGAGGGACAGTGAAAAGAAGTATATCCACCCCGCCATATACAAGTGTGTCTATTTGCATTCAGTGGTGCTAAGCTGTAGTCAGTTTAGCTGAACTAATAGTTTCTCCTAAGCTCTGGTTGCTGTTAGCTTCTGTCTGCAGCCAGTAGCAGGGTTATTGCTAGTGGTGCAGGCTGGGAGAGGGTATAAATATTAGGGGAGTGGCCTTGGGAAGTCAGTTCTCCCCTGGGCCTCCTGCCTAGGGGATGGGTGTGATTGGCTGTCAAATCCCCTTAGTCTTGCTACCTGTGAAGGTGACCATATGGTTATGAAAAGTCCTGGTTTTGAGGCCTAGCTTGTGTAACCTGGGGGATTGAGGAGCCAGGGAGAAGGGGGGAATGTGGGGCTGTGACCCTTAAATGGGACATCAGGACTAAGTGAAGTTAACCATTTAAATACCGGGCCTATTCTGGCACTTCAACGTCTAAAATCATAATTTTTTTGCTCAGAACTCAGAATTACTCAGAACCCCCAAACATTATATATGTTTCTTTAGCAGACACCCTAGGGAATAAAATGGCGGTCATTGCAATCTTGCACATTATTTGCACAATCATTTTCCAAACACCTTTAAAAAAAAAAAAAATGGTTTCATAAATTTAAAAATAACAAAACAGTAAAGTTAGCCCAATGTTTTTGTATAATGTGAAAGATGATGTTACGCCGAGTAAATAGATACCTAACATGTCATGCTTTAATATTGCGAAAACTCATGGAATGGCACCAAACTTCGGTACTTAAAAATCTCCATGGGCAAAGCTTTGAAATTTTTTACAGATTACCAGTTTAGAGTTACAGAGGAGGTCTACTGCAAGAATTGTTGCACACGCTCTAACGCACGCGGCGATACCTCACATGTGTGGTTTGAATGGCGTTTACATATGTGGGCGGGACTTATATGTGCGTTGGCTTCTGAATGTGTGCTACCGGGGACAGGGGCGTTTTACTTTTATTTTTTATTTTTTTTTTACTTAATTTTATTTATTTTTTGCACTTTTTTACATTTTTTTTTGAACACTTTTATTCCTATTACAAGTAATGTAAACATCCCTTGCATTAGGAATGATGTGTGACAGGTCCTCTTTGTGGAGAGATGCGGGGTCAATAAGACCCTACATCTCTCCTCCAGGCTGGAAAGCAGGAGATCAAGAAAAAAAATTCACCGATCTCATGCTGACAGCCGCGATCGCGACTTTGTTTACTTCCGGGAACCCTGGCGTGACATCATAACCTCGCTCCCGGGCCTCCAACGGTCATGGAGATGACTGGTGACCATCTGGTCACCGGAAATCTCTATGGTCATCATTCGGCGCAGGCCGATTCTTTCTCCGGGCCCTTGATGGCACGGGAGAGCCCGGAGAAGCACCAGATGGTGGCGGGAGGGGGTGGGACATCCCCTCCCGTCGCCTATAAGAATGATCAAGTGGTGGAACTGCCACTATGAGCGTTCTTATCGTGCACAGATTCGCCGGCTGGAAAGAACGATATCTGGTTGATGCCTGCAGCTGCAGGCATCATTCAGATATCCCCACTCAATGTCAAGGACGTCACATGACGCCCTAAGGTATTGAAGTGGTTTTAAGTGTCTAACCATACATACAATCTCAATTTTTCACTAATATTACATGTAGCACTACACCCGAAGGAGCTGCTGGTTAGATTTGGGCTTACCGTTACTTCTGTTCTCCTTGTTTCACGTCTAGGGGGTGTCCCGTGGTAAATGGCCCAGTAACTCGAGAGACTGACAACAGATCCACTTGAATGGATTTTATTTGCAAAACTTAGACAATGAACAGTCTGTTAAATTGGGATCAGAGGGTTGGAAAGGAAAGTTCAGGTACTCTTAGTGTCAAAGTCAAAATGTTGAAGAACTTGCTTACATTGACTGCATCCAGAGAATAGCCATTCGCAACTGGATGATCCCTCAGGTTGGACAGTCCCTCTCTCACAAGGCCTAGCAGCCAACAAGGTGCTTACTCAGGAACAAGTCTCTGCCACAGATGTTGTTGTAGAACACGTAGGGAAACTAAACTTGAAGAACACTTGTAGGATACATGGATCTTTCAGCCAGCTTGGCAATGTCCACAAGACCGGATTCTCTTGGGTACTTCAGCCCTTCCAGGCTCTTACTAAGAAATCAACCCGTATGTGGTCTTCTTCTGAAGAGTCCTCCCCTGAAATGCTTGAAGTCACTGGGTTTCTCCCAAACTGCCGAGACGGCACCCAACCACCTCAGAATCTTCCTTTAGTTTCCTTGCCTCGGGCTAGCCAGCCCCGAGACATCAAAATCGGGTTAATCCGCACTTCAGGCCATAGCCTTCCTGGGGGCTGGTCAGGAAGACCAGGACCATGAAGTCAGTACATCATTCTGGACCGGAACCCCGAACCACGTGACGTCCTAAATACCCTCTCCCAGAAAGCACAGTGAGAGCGCCACTCCCACTGGGCGGGCTCCGAGGGAGAGTAACTTAAGTACACAACCAGACCATAGTTCTACATAGATAAAGTGCGAGTTCTTTTGGAGAGATGGCAGAGAGGGTTCCACTCTTGGTTTGGGAGGTGTAATATTATTAAAATGAATATCCTGACGCAATTTCTGTATTTATTTCAAGCACTATCCATTGCTATACCTAAATATTATTTCAAACAGATACACTCCCTTCTTGCTAGATTTATTTGGGCAAATAAACACCCAAGGATTAGCAGAACCCTGTTGACTATACCCAAACAAAAAGGTGGACTAGCTGTACCAGACTTGTACAAATATTACCAAGTGGATTTCTTAAGCCGCCTGATTGATTGGAGTAGACAGGGGGATGGGAAGATACGGTCCAGTCTGGAGCAGCCTCAGAGCAGTGCTTTACTGCAACCAGCCGCTTGGCGTTATAAAGACCTTCAGACTACTACGAAGGCCCATCCCTTGATAGGACCCACCCTAAAGATGGGCTTTGAGCTCTTCTCTAAGGGTAAACTATCGGCAATAACCTCACCATTGTTTCCAATACTGGGGAATCCCCCGATTGACCCGGGTCTGAGGACGGGAAAATTCATGGTACTGATAGACCAAGGGATCTTCCAGGCCTCTAATTTTTTTAACAGGGGGAACATGGCCCACAATATTTTCATTGACAAAGGGACCTTTACCATATCATTTGGATTTTTGGTGGGCGGTACAACTGAGACACTTCTTAAATACTTTAATCCCACCAAGTAGGTATGAGCGCACTTTAACAATCTCTGAGGGATATTGCGGTGTACTGTATCAAACTCTCTCTAAAACGTACACATCAGGGCACATTATGGGGCACATCAGGGCACATTATGGGGCACATAGAACATTAGTTCATATAGCACATAAGGGCACGGGGCACATAAGGTCATTGGGAACATCAGGGCATGGGGCACCTCAGGGCATGGGGCAGATCAGGCCACATGGCACATTAGGGCACGGGGGACATGGCACATCAGGGCACATTGTGGCATATCAGGGCACATTATGAGGCACATAGCATATAAGGGCATGGGGCACATAAGGGCATGGGGCACATCAGGCCACATAGCACATCAGGGCACATTATGGGGCACATAGCACATTAGGTCACATAGCACATAAGGGCATGGGGCACATAAGATCATTGGGAACATCAGGGCATGGGGCACCTCAGGGCATGGGCACATCAGGCCACATGGCACATCAGGGCACGGGGCACATGGCACATCGGGGCACATTATGGCACATCAGGGCACATTATGAGGCACATAAGGACATGGGGCACATAAGGGCATGGGGCACATCAGGCCACATAGCACATCAGGGCACATGGCACATCAGGGCAGGGGGCACATCAGGGCTCGGGCACATCAGGGCATGGGGCACATAGCACATCAGGGCATGGGGCACATTAGGGCACATGACACATCAGGGCATGGGGCACATTATGGCACATCAGGGCACATCAGGGCACATTATGGGGCACATAGCACATCAGGGCACATAGCACATAAGGGCACAGGGCACATCAGGTCACATGGCACATCAGGGCACAGGGCCAGTATGCAGAGTAGCACAGGAAGCGTTTGTAGTAAGTTTTCTCTCATGTCATGCAGCGCTGCTCGCTCCCCGGCGTCCCCTCCTTTCTTCTCGTCTATCCCAGGTGATGTCACAAGCCAATGGGGATAGACAAGAAGAGAGGAGGGGCCGTCAGGGAGCGAGCATCGCTGAGTGACATGAAAGAGAACCTATTACAGACAGACGCTTCCTGCGCTACTCTGCATACATCTCATTCGGCTCGGGCGGCTCTAGTCCTGAAAAGGGAACGGCATTCCTGCTGTGAAAAAAGTGCAGGGACGCCGTTCCCACACGTTCCCGCAGGACTCCAGCCCTGCCCTTATAGATGTGAATCACAGTGACTGAAAATAAAAGATGCGGCTAGTAGATTCTTGGTAAGGGAGGAGTAGGCTGGACGGGGGAAGAGGAGGAGGAGGAGGAGGAGGAGGAAGAGGTGAGGTTTTAAAAAAAAAATATTTGCTTGTTTTTGGGTTTTTGTTTGTTTTTGTTTGTAAATATAGAGGTAAGAGAGAGCTATACACTTCAGGAATATATAGATAGAATCCCCCAGGATGGAGTCTGAGATATACTTTGATTAAGGGTGGGAAATGACTTCTGCCTTGATGTAATGGGGGGATTATAATTATAATAAGATTTGGTTGATTTTGTTGTATTTAGAGTGCATGGTCGTGGTTTTGGAAGAAAACGAATTTATATGAAGTTGTTTTTCCTCCATTTAGGAAGGAAGCCTTTTTGGAAGTGTGTAGGCAGGGGGTCACTTCCCCATTTAATGGTCATACATAACGGAAAAAATCACTGTACATAAGTAAAAATAAAATAAATCTGTTTGTGATACCAACACAGATAGATACTTAGGAAAAAACAGAAAGTTCAGCACTATATTAATGACATATGATATTACTATGTGTATGAATATGTCTATCACCTTTACACACGTTTGTTCTATTGTTTTTGAATTATTTTTCTGATATACAGTTTTGTATGAGCATTGGAAACTATTTCTATTTTTTTCATTTTCTTTTATTTATTATAGTGCTGCACTTTTTTGTTTTTTTTCTTAATTGTATGAGCCACCTTGCAGACAGGAAGAGCAGTGGCAGCCCATCCATTAGGGATGCACGGGCTCCGCCCCCCTATTCATGCATCCGGACCCCTGATCTACATACAGAGGGGCTGAATTCCGATGTGGGGGTGTGGTTTTTTTGAAGCACGTGATTAAAACCAGAGGCTCTAATAGGCTTCAAAAAAAGGGGAGGGCTCGGGGCACAGTGCTGTCCCACCCAGTTGTGTGGCAATAGCGAATGTATATTCGCTATTTTCAGACTAAATCTCCTCCCCGCCAATCAGGAAGCGTGTCGTTGGATGCCTAGCGCCTAGGAGGAGGAGAGAGGAAATGCACACCAGAAGCCGCTGGAGGACAGGATATCGGAGCCGCTTGCTCATAGCCTACGGCCCGCCGTCTGGCATGCTGGAGCACACTGGAGCCACAGCCCACCACGCTGGAACACACTGGAACCGCAGCCCGCCATGCTGGAGCACACTGGAGCCGCAGCCCATCACGCTGGAACACACTAGAGCCGCAGCCGGGAACCCAGGCGTGACATCATAACGTTGCGCCCGGGCCTCCATCGGTCAAAGAGATGACTGGTGACCATCTGGTCACCGGAAATCTCTGTGTTCATCATTTGGCGCTGCACGATTCTTTCTCCGGGCTCCCGGATGGCAGCGGGAGGGGGTGGCACATCCCCTCCCGTCGCCAATAAGAACGATCAAGTGGTGGAACTGCTGCCATGATCCTTCTTATCGTGCACAGAATCGCCGGCTGGAAAGAACTTACATTGACTGCATCCAGAGAATAGCCATTCGCAACTGGATGATCACCCTGCAGGCATCATTCAGATATCCCCACTCAATGTCAAGGACGTCACATGACGCCCTAAGATATTGAAGTGGTTTTAAGTATCTAACCATACATACAATCTCAATTTTCCACTAATATTACATAAAGTGCGAGTTCTTTTGGAGAGATGGCAGAGAGGGTTCCACTCCTGGTTTGGGAGGTGTAATATTATTAAAATGAATATCCTGACGAAATTTCTGTATTTATTTCAAGCACTATCCATTGCTATACCTAAATATTATTTCAAACAGATACACTCCCTTCTTGCTAGATTTATTTGGGCAAATAAACACCCAGGGATTAGCAGAACCCTGTTGACTATACCCAAACAAAAAGGTGGACTAGCTGTACCAGACTTGTACAAATATTACCAAGTGGATTTCTTAAGCCGCCTGATTGATTGGAGTAGACAGGGGGATGGGAAGATACGGCCCGGCCTGGAGCAGCCTCAGAGCAGTGCTTTACTGCAACCAGCCGCTTGGTGTTATAAAGACCTTCCGACTACTACAAAGGCCCATCCCTTGATAGGACCCACCCTAAAGATGGGCTTTGAGCTCTTCTCTAAGGGTAAACTATCGGCAATAACCTCACCATTGTTTCCAATACTGGGGAATCCCCCGATTGACCCGGGTCTGAGGAAGGGAAAATTCATGGTACTGATAGACCAAGGGATCTTCCAGGACTCTCATTTTTTTAACAGGGGGAACATGGCCCACGATATTTTCATTGACAAAGGGACCTTTACCATATCACTTGGATTTTTGGTGGGCGGTACAACTGAGACACTTCTTAAATACTTTAATCCCACCAAGTAGGTATGAGCGCACTTTAACAATCTCTGAGGGATATTGTAACGGAAGCGGTGTACTGTATCAAATGCTCTCTAAAACGTACACATCAGGGCACATTATGGGGCACATAGAACATTAGGTCAAATAGCACATAAGGGCACGGGGCACATAAAGTCATTGGGCACATCAGGGCATGGGGCACCTCAGGGCATGGGGCACATCAGGCCACATGGCACATCGGGGCACATTATGGCACATCAGGGCACATTATGAGGCACATAGCACATAAGGGCACGGGGCATATAAGGGCATGGGGCACATCAGGCCACATAGCACATCAGGGCACATGGCACATCAGGGCAGGGGGCACATAGCACATCAGGGCTCGGGCACATCAGGGCACGGGGCACATCGCACATCAGGGCATGGGGCACATTAGGGCACATGACACATCAGGGCATGGGGCACATGGGGGCACATCAGGGCACATTATGGGGCACATAGCACATTAGGTCACATAGCACATAAGGGCACGGGGCACATAAGGTCATTGGGAACATCAGGGCATGGGGCACATCAGGCCACATGGCACATCAGGGCACGGGGCACATGGCACATCGGGGCACATTATGGCACATCAGGGCACATTATGAGGCACGTAAGGGCATGGGGCACATAAGGGCATGGGGCACATCAGGCCACATAGCACATCAGGGCACATGGCACATGGCACATCAGAGCAGGGGGCACATAGCACATCAGGGCACATCAGGGCACATCAGAGCTCGGGCACATCAGGGCACGGGGCACATAGCACATCAGGGCATGTGGCACATTAGGGCACATGACACATCAGGGCATGGGACACATTATGGCACGTCGGGGCACATTATGGCATATCAGGGCACATTATGGGGCACATAGCACATCAGGGCACATAGCACATAAGGGCACAGGGCACATCAGGCCACATGGCACATCAGGGCACAGGGCCAGTATGCAGAGAAGCACAGGAAGCGTTTGTAGTAAGTTTTCTCTCATGTCATGCAGCGCTACTCGCTCCCCGGCGTCCCCTCCTTTCTTCTCGTCTATCCCAGATGATGTCACAAGCCAATGGGGAGCGAGCAGCACTGAGTGACATGAAAGAAAACCTATTACAGACAGATGCTTCCTGCGCCTCTCTGCATACTCATTCGGCTCGGGCGGCTCTGGTCCTGCAAAGGGAACGGCGTTCCTGCTGTGAAAAAAGTGCAGGGACGCCGTTCCCAAACGTTCCCGCAGGACTCGAGCCCTGCCCTTATAGAAGTGAATCCCAATGACTGAAAATAAAAGATACGGCTAGTAGATTCTTGGTAAGGGAGGAGTAGGCTGGACGGAGGAGGAGGATTTTTTTTTTGTTTTTGTTTATAAATATAGAGGTAAGAGAGAGCTATACACTTCAGGAATATATAGATAGAATCCCCCAGGATGGAGTCTGAGATATACTTTGATTAAGGGTGGGAAATGACTTCTGCCTTGATGTAATGGGGGGATTATAATTATAATAAGATTTGGTTGATTTTGTTGTATTTAGAGTGCATGGTCGTGGTTTTGGAAGAAAATGAATTTATATGAAGTTGTTTTTCCTCCATTTAGGAAGGAAGCCTTTTTGGAAGTGTGTAGGCAGGGGGTCACTTCCCCATTTAATGGTCATACATAACGGAAAAAATCACTGTACATAAGTAAAAATAAAATAAATCTGTTTGTGATACCAACACAGACAGATACTTAGGAAAAAACAGAAAGTGCAGCACTATATTAATGACATCTGATATTATTATGTGTATGAATATGTCTATCACCTTTACACACGTTTGTTCTATTGTTTTTGAATTATTTTTCTGATATACAGTTTTGTATGAGCATTGGAAACTTTTCTATTTTTTTTTTCATTTTCTTTTATTTATTATAGTGCTGCACTTTTTTGTTTTTTTCTTAATTGTATGAGCCACCTTGCAGACAGGAAGAGCAGTGGCAGCCCATCCATTAGGGGTGCCCGGGCTCCGCCCCCCTATCCATGCGTCCGGACCCCTGATCTACATACAGAGGCAACAGACTATGAATTCGGATGTGGGGGTGTGTTTTTTTGAAGCACGTGATTAAAACCAGAGGCTCTAATAGGCGTCAAAAAAGGGAGGGCTCGGGACGCACAGCACTGTGCCCCGATCCCACCCAGTTGTGTGGCGATAGGGAATGTATATTCTCTATTTTCAGACTAAATCTCCTCCCCGCCAATCAGGAAGTGGGTTGTTGGACGCCTAGCGCCTAGGAGGAGGAGAGAGGAAATGCACGCCAGAAGTCGCTGGAGGACAGGACATCGGGGCCGCTGCTCATAGCCTGCGGCCCGCCGTCTGGCATGCTGGAGCACACTGGAGCCACAGCCCACCACGCTGGAACACACTGGAGCCACAGCCCGCCATGCTGGAGCACACTGGAGCTGCAGCCCGCCATGCTGGAGCACACTCGAGTTGCAGCCCGCCATGCTGGAGCACACTGGAACCAATTCCCGCCATACTGGGGCCACAGCCCACCGCGCTGAAGCACACTGGAGCCACAGCCCACCATGCTGGAGCACACTGGAGCCACAGCCCACCATGCTGGAGCACACTGAAGCCGCAGCCCACCATACTGGAGCACACTGGAGCCGCAGCCCACCATGCTGGAGCACATTGGAGCCACAGCCCACCATGCTGGAGCACACTGGAGATGATGCCTGCCATGCTGGAGCACACTGGAGCCGATGCCTGCCATGCTGGAGCACACTAGAACCAATGCCCGCCATACTGGAGCCACAGCCCACCACGCTGGAGCACACTGGAGCCGCAGCCCACTGCGCTGGAGCACACTGGAGCCACAGCCCACCACACTGGAACACACTGGAGCCACAGCCCACCATGCTGGAGCACACTGGAGCCAGCCACAGCCCACCACACTGGAGCACACTGGAGCCGCAGCCCACCGCGCTGGAGCACACTGGAGCCACAGCCCACCATGCTGGAGCACACTGGAGCCACAGCCCACCACGCTGGAGCACACTGGAGCCACAGCCCACCGCGCTGGAGCACACTGGAGCCACAGCCCATCATGCTGGAGCACACTGGAGCCGCTGCCCACCATGCTGGAGCACACTGAAGCCGCAGCCCACCATACTGGAGCACACTGGAGCCGCAGCCCACCATGCTGGAGCACATTGGAGCCACAGCCCACCATACTGGAGCACACTGGAGATGATGCCTTCCATGCTGGAGCACACTGGAGCCGATGCCTGCCATGCTGGAGCACACTGGAGCCGCAGCCCACCACGCTGGAGCACACTGAAGCCGCAGCCCACCATGCTGGAGCACACTGGAGCTGCAGCCCGCCATGCTGGACCTCACTGGAACCAATGCCCGCCATACTGGAGCCACAGCCCACCACGCTGGAGCACACTGGAGCCGCAGCCCACTGCGCTGGAGCACACTGGAGCCGCAGCCCACCACACTGGAACACACTGGAGCCACAGCCCACCATGCTGGAGCACACTGGATCCACAGCCCACCACACTGGAGCACACTGGAGCCGCAGCCCACCGCGCTGGAGCACACTGGAGCCACAGCCCACCATGCTGGAGCACACTGGAGCCGCTGCCCACCATGCTGGAGTACACTGGAGCCGCAGCCCACCACGCTGGAGCACACTGGAGCCACAGCCCACCATGCTGGAGCACACTGAAGCCGCAGCCCACCATACTGGAGCACACTGGAGCCGCAGCCCACCAAGCTGGAGCACACTGGAGCCACAGCCTGCCATGCTGGAGCACACTGGAGCCGCAGCCCACCACGCTGGAGCACACTGGAGCCGCAGCCCGCCACGCTGGATCCCACTGGAGCCGCAGCCCGCCATGCTGGAGCACACTGGAGCCACAGCCCACCACGCTGGAGCACGCTGGAGCTGCAGCCCACCACGCTAGAGCACACTGGAGCAACAGCCCACCACGCTGGAGCACACTGGAGCCGCTGCCCACCATGCTGGAGCACACTGGAGCCGCAGCCAACCACGCTTGAGCACACTGGAGCCACAGCCCACCATGCTAGAGCACACTGAAGCCACAGCCCACCATACTGGAGCACACTGGAGCCGCAGCCCATCTCGCTGGAGCACACTGGAGCCACAGCCCACCATGCTGGAGCACACTGGTGTCGCAGCCCGCCACGCTGGAGCCCACTGGAGCCGCAGCCCGTCATGCTGGAGCACACTGGAGCCGCTGCCCGCAGCCCCTTGGGGGGGAGGGTGAGGGTAATGCTACACCACTGTTATACACCAAGGACCAGGCCTTGAGATTGTTAGCATGTCACACTACTTATGGGATTATTCCAGACCAAAAGGAGGACAAATCCATTCATACATTGATGGTTGGAATGGAGGCCCCAATGCTAAAGTCCGGCATTTTTATTCTATGGGTCTTTTTGACCTGTTTTTTTAATTTATGCATTTCATTTCTTAGTAAGCATGGCACTCATCACTTTTTTTGTATCTTTTTTGATCAGTGATTTTCAACCAGGGTTCCTCCAGAGGTTGTAGGGGTTTCTTCAGCATTGGGCAATTTCTGCCCCTCAGATAAGTTCCCACTCACACCAGTGATATTTTTAGCTATCTGTAAGAAGGTAATTCTTCCCAATGACCACAAGTGTAAGGACCATTCTTCCCACTGACCATCACACTAATGTATCATGAGTTGTAGATTTCACATTTTTAGCAGAGAGTTCCCTGAGACCGGATAACTATTTCAAGGGTTCCTCTGTGTTGAAAAGGTTGAGAAAGGCTGTTTTTGATCATCATGTAAAGTGTTGCCACGTTCTTTAGTTTCTATTGGACGTTACAGTCTTGTTCTTACTGTGCTCCTACACGGGGCTGACCACAGTTTGCAGACAGATAGGAGCTCTCAGCTCTCATTACCTCTTCCCTCTGGCTGGAGAGACCACAGAACATCATATGAGAGCAGAGACAACATGGAGGAGGACACTGAGACGGCCCAAAGGAGCGCCCAGAAAGCAGGTAACCCGGGGAGGGATGTGGGAATTTAAAGTGGACAACCTCTTTGGAAACTATCTTTTGGTTTGCAGCTTCTAATCGGTTTTTCCTTTTTTTAATTTAAGTTAAATTTAGCAAAAGATTGAATTTGTGTGAATTTTGTGTAATACGTTATCTGCTATGAAAATTAATATGTATATTTGACGGCATTTCAAAAGTGCCATCAAAACGAGGCAAGGATCTGGTGCAACCCAGAGCAAGCAACGGCAGATCAGCTTCTGGAAGGTTCATGTATCTGAAGTAATTAACGGACATAGACCCATTCTCCACTCCTTGTATTGAGCTATCACCAGAATTGCCCAGATGGTACAGATTATCAGAACGCTTCTCTGTGAGTGACATCATCTACAATGTCAATGCCACCCCCCTGATCACTTTCATCCCTTGGACTAGTTGGGTAAAATGTTAGTCCAATTTTTTGTAAAGAGTTAGGTTCAGCCATGTCCCCAGTCAGGTCTCACACAGCACCGATCCTTCTGGGGGGGGATTAGGCACAGGGTCGGTGCTGCCACTAGGCAAACTAGGCAGCCCCCTAGGGTGCAGTGCTGCCTAGGGGCGACTGGCCACTGATTTCCCTCCGCGTCTGCAGGCTGCAGCATGTAACTAACTCAGGCAGCTGCTCCGTCTGGCCGGTAGTGTAATTAGAGACGCAGCGCAGCACTGGAGCCAGCGCTAGAGGAAGCCGAACCTGTATAGCTCCGCCTCCTGTCACATGGGCAGGATAAAGTGGGTGGAGTCAAGGGTGGGGCCAACGGGGGCGGCAAAATGAGGTTTCGCCTAGGGTGTCAAAAATCCTTGCACCAGCCCTGATTTGGCACTATGTGTATTGAGGTTGAAGTGAGTCTGTAACTATATGTATCTATATACAGAATATTGGAATACCTCAAGAGGGTGGGATTTTAAAGGCAATGTCATTGGAAGTTATATAAAAACAATATATTTATTGATGCAAAACAAACCATTTTTTTTTCAAAATACATACAAAAATGATACATACATATTTAACACAATGCACCATACATTATGTACAAAAAATAGAACAACAAAGAGCGGCTTTTATCCAACGCTTTTCGATTGACACAAAAAATTATCTTCTTCAGGGAAGCCACTCTCTGGAAATACAAAATATCCAATCAAAAAAATATATATAAATGGAAGAAAGATCAAACCAAAACATACATAATGTCCATGCTTTACCACTCACAGCACCACCTTCTGGCTCCAGTTATACTTGTCTCTCAACCCAAGCGGACAGCCTTACATGGATCATTTGAATAATACATCGCAAAAAAGCCCACGAGTCAGATGAGACTCTTTGATAGATGTATACAACGCTCCAAAATTGATGTCACCAAACCCAGATATGTAATTGTATAACAGGGCAAAGAGGGCCCAGAGAATCTAAAAAAAAAAAAAAATCACAAATGAAAATTCAATTCAATTGATATGATATATGGGAAGGCCTGTGGCCTGTGGCCAATTATAGCGCAAGGGGTTTAGTACATGCCCCACACTATATAAGGCCTCCAGAGCGGCGGCCTTGTATAGTGTGTTCTGGCGTGCAGGGAAAGAGCAAGATAGGCAGGGACAGTGTGTTCTTTTCTCAGCCATCTGCAGGAGTTAGTGGGTGTTGTGTGCCTCCAGCACAGTATACACCTGTATCTAATCTTTATTGCTGTTTTTCTCTAATTAAGGCATCTGCAGGAGTTAGTGGGTGTTGTGTGCCTCCAGCACAGTATACACCTGTATCTACCCTTTATTGCTGGTGTTCTGTAATGCAGGCATCTGCAGGAGTTAAAGTGGGTGTTGTGTGCCTCCAGCACAGTATACACCTGAAGATACCCCTTACTAACGCTGGTGTTGTCTGTTGCATATCTTGCATGTTAGCCTTTAAAATTAGCACTTTTGATTTTGAACGTTCGAGTCCCATAGACTTTAATAGGGTTCTAAAGTTCGTACGAATTTTAGGTCCGTTCGAAGGTTCTGGTGTGAACCGAACCGGGGAGGTGTTCGGCTCATCCCTACTGCAGAGGTTGAAGGGGTGGGGGGGGTCAGCCTGTCAGTGCTCAGACCATACGCTGCACACTGCATCAAATTGGTCTGCATGGCTGTCGTCCCAGAAGGAAGCCTCTTCTAAAGATGATGCACAAGAAAGACTGCAAACAGTTTGCTGAAGACAAGCAGACTAAGGACATGGATTACTGGAACCATGTCCTGTGGTCTGATGAGACCAAGATAAACGTATTTGGTGTCAGATGGTGACAAGCGTGTGTGGGGGCAACCAGGGGAGGAGGACAAAGACAAGTGTGTCTTGTCTACAGTCAGGCATGGTGGTGGGAGTGTCATGGTCTGGGGCTGCCTGAGTGCTGCCGGCATTGGGGGCTACAGATCATTGAGGGAACCATGAATGCCAACATGTACTGTGACATACTGAAGCAGAGCATGATCCTCTCCCTTCAGAGACTGGACCGCAGGGCAGTATTCCAACATGATAACCACCCCAAACACACCTCCAACACCACCACTGCCTTGCTAAAGAAGCTGAGGGTAAAGTTAATGGACTGGCCAAGCATGTCTCCAGACCTAAACCCTATGGAGCATCTGTGGGACATCCCCAAACGGAAGGTGGAGGAGCGCAAGGTCTCCAACATCCACCAGCTCCATGATGTCGTCATGGAGGAGGGGAAGAGGACTCCAGTGACAACCTGTGAAGCTCTGGTGACCTCCATGCCCAAGAGGGTGAAGGCAGTGCTGGAAAATAATGGTGGCCACACAAAATATTGACACTTTGGGCCCAATTTGGACATTTTCACTTAGGGGTGTACTGACTTTTGTTGCCAGCGGTTTAGACATTAATGGCTGTGTGTTGAGTTATTTTGAGGGGACGACAAATTTACATTGTTATACAAGCTGTACACTCACTACTTTACATTGTAGACAAGTGTCATTTCTTCAGTGTTGTCACATGAAAAGAGAGAAGAAAAGATTTACACAAATGTGACTGAGGGGTGTACTTACTTTTGTGAGATACTGTATAGATGTAACCAATATCATTAATGGCCATCATTAATGAATGTATTGTTCAGTTGATCGCTCTTATTCAATTTCTGCAACTGTTAGAGACTTTTAAAATATAGGATTAGCAACAGGTCCTCCTCCTCCGGCACCATCACCACCCATTTCACACGATCAACTGTCCATGATGTCACACCTTTATTGGTCTTCATCACCAGAATACGGCAACAGCAGACACACTGTTAATTCCTATTATTTATTTCTGAACAATGTGACAGTGTGAGATTAAAGCGGAGGTCCACCCTAAAGTGGACCTTCTGCTCATTGGAACCCTCCCCCCCTCCGGCGCCACAATTGGCACCTTTCAGGGGGCAGGGGGGTGCAGGTACCTGTACAGTACAGGTATCTGCACCCACTTCCGGCGTAGATTCTGCAGAATCTACGCCCCTTTCCGCAGAATCTACGCCCCTTTCCGAAAGTCCCCCGCTGCCTGCTGGGAAACACATGGATCCCAGAGACAGCGGGGACCGTCCTTATTGCGCAGCGCGACTCGCGCATGCGCAGTAGGGAACCGGGAAATTAAGCCGAAAGGCTCCACTTCCTGATTCCCATACCCAAGATGGTGGCGGCAGCACCCGAGAGACGATCGAGAGATCGGCTTCAGGTGCCGACATCGCGGGCGCGCTGGGCGGGTAAGTGTCCTTATTTTAAAAGTCAGCAGCTGCAGTTTTTGTAGCGGCTGGCTTTTAAAAAAAAAAAACGGCGGAACTCCCGGCGGACTCCCGCTTTAAGAAATGGTTAGAAAAATGACATGGGGTTTTTAAAGGTGCATTTTATCCACTTAAGGACCGGGCCTATTTTTCAGACTTGGTGTTTACAAGTTAAAATCATTTTTTTATTTTTTTTGCTACAAAATTACTTAGAACCCCCAAACATTATATATTATTTTCAGACACCCTAGAGAATAAAATGGCGGTCGCTGCAATACTTTATGTCACACCGTATTTGCACAGAGGTCTTACAATTTTTTTGGAAAAAATTACAAATTTTGACTTAAAAAAAAAAAAAAAGACAACAGTGAAGTTATATCAATATTTATTTTGTGAAAGATAATGTTATGCCGAGTAAATTGATACCCAACAAATTGTCACACCTCGAAATTGCGCCCCGCTCGCGGAACGGCGACAAACTTTTACCCGTAAAAGTCTCCATAGGTGACATTTTAAAAATGTATACAGGTTACCACTTCTGAGTTACAGAGGAGGTCTAGATCTAGATTTTGGCTCTCCTCGCCTAGCACTGACAGAGTGTGAGGGCGAGGAGATCCGATCAGCGCCATATCCTGGCAGCAGAGGCTGTACAGGTAATCGGGGCACTGATCATCAATGTAGGCCCAGCAGTGCCCAGTGACACCAATCAGTGCCCATCAGTGACACCAATCAATGCCCATCAGTGATGCCAATCAGTACTGCCTTTCAGTGCCCATCAGTGCCTGCTCATCAGTGTTGTCCATCAGTACCGTCTATCCATGCCGCCCATCATTGGCCATAAGTGCCACCTATCAGTGCTCATCAGTGCCACCCATCAGCGCTCATCAGTGCCGCATATCAGTGCCCACCAATGTGGCATATTAGCGCCTCCTCATCAGTGCACTTTCTAGCAGCGCCTAGAGGCGATTCAGTTCGCATTGTGCGCTATACAAGTATTTCATTCATTCATTCATTCATTCACTTCAGTTCCGCCTCATCAGTGGCCATAAGTGCCACCTGATCAGTGCCCATAAGTGCTGCCTATTAGTGCCCATCAGTGCTGCCTCATCAGCATTCAGCGCACACAGTGAATACTTAAAGCAGGAGTAAACCCAGTTTCAAAAAACACTTACATTCCCGGTGTTCTGGCAGATAGTGTCCTGCCATAATATAGTGTCCGCCCCATACTGCGCATGAGCAGTACGGGGCAGAAAAAGCTTCAGAAAATCTCCGAAGTTGAACGGCGCCTGCGCCGTGAGTGGAGGTGGTAGCCCCCCCATCCAAGCGGACATAGGGTTCGGAAAATTAGAGGGCCCCTCGCGGGCAAGCTTCGCTTGCCACGCTTCGGGCTCGGCCTCGCTGCGCTCGGCTCTTTTTTATTTCTACTCTGTGTCCACTTGGATGGTGGGGCTAGAACCTGGACTCACGGCGCTATTTTCGGAATCTGTGTTGCTGTGCACTGCGCATGCGCAGTACACAGCGGACACTATCTGATGGGGGACCTTATATGATGGGACACCGGCGTGCCGGAAATGCTAACATTCACATTGATTGTGCTCTCAACCAAACTTTCAAACCATCCAATGGCTGGTTTCATAACTGATCACATGTGCAGCATTATGGCAGTTGGAGAATCATAAGAGGCCAAGATGGCGGCTTCCTTGACTTAAAACGATAGAAGGGTTTACTTCCAATTTAATTACAAAATTTACTGACAGAAACTAAGAAAAAAATTATTTTTTCTTCAAAATTTTCGGTCTTTCATCATTTTTTTTTCGCAAAAAATACCACCAAAAGAAAGCTATGTTTGTGGGACAAAATTGATAACAATTTTCATGAAGGTACAGTGTTGTATGACTGAGTAATTGTCATTCAAAGTATAACAGAGCTGAAAATTGGCTCCGGGCAGGAACGGGGTGAGCGCGCTCAGGTTAAAGAATGCTCACCACTTCTGAGCTACCAACTCCCATATTACAACAGATATATTGTACATTGTATGTATGGAAACCATGAGCTTAGAAAGAGATGTGAAAGTTTCAGATGTGCATTTGAAGGTATAAATAGACCAAAGAAGGTGGGAGGACATGGAAGGAAGGGAGGGGGTTTATCACAGAACAACAATTATTATTCTTCCCCTAAGAAGCCAACTAACACTTATCACTTATTCTAAACTCTTTACACCAGTGGCCATCAACCCTGTCCTCAGGGCCCACTAGCAGGCCAGGTTTGCAAGATAACTAAAATACATCACAGGTGATATCATTTGCTGCTCAGTGATTGCCGTATTCTAGTCTGCACCTCCCCAAGGTAATACATAAAACCTGGCCTGTTAGTGGGCCCTGAGGACAGGGTCGATGACCACTGCTTTACACAACCCAATCAACCCCACCCAGTCCATATATGGCCACTCAATCTAAACACTATTATTAGCCCCTACCTAATCAAAAGCTTACTTCCATTCCAAATTTGTCATCCAGCCAAGTTACCCCCTGCATTCTAAACCCTTCACTTAACCCAAATTCCCTCTCCAAACCAAAGTAACCTCATCCTTCATAAACAACCCCCCCCACCACCGGTTCCAGTCACCAATATTATGGTCCAACCTAGACACCATGATTACCCCTGTCAGGTCACCTTGAGGCGAGGTGACAGATGCACACCGTAGGGATCAGGAGTGCACTGCAAGGTTGTGGACCCTACGGCTGACTGCTGCGGACGGGAGACAGGTCCCACCGGGGTTAGAGCGTAAGATTCCCTGGGGCGCGGAGTCTAAGAGCCAGCAGGTGTTCACCAGAGCCTCGAGTGGTGAGGATGGACTTGGCTGCAACTGGCTCCAGGTCGCGACCCCCAGGGTCCCCCAGCTCACACCCACAGTAGGCAACAGGAGGATAGGGATGGTGAGGGACAAAGCCAAGGTCGGGGCTACAAGCAGACAGGAATAGTCAGGGACACGCCAAAAGGTCAGGATCACAGGCAAACAGGGATAGTCAAAGACACGCCAAAGTCGGTAACGGAATAACAGAAGAGCACACGGCAGGTAACAGGAAGCTAAACACACAATGAATACACAATGGTTGATCAGCAGGGATGGTCTGCAGTGCACAGGTTAATATAGAGTTCTCTGATAGGAGCTAGGGTGGAGTCATGCCAGAGGATGGATTACAAAAGCAGTCAGGTGAGGGTCGGCTGGTCTCTAGAGATGAACACATGGAAACAGGTAAGCAGACCAACTCTATTGCATAACCATGACAACCCCCTCACCAAACAAAAGTCTACTACTCAACCAAATCTTCCAAACATACCTATCCCTTCTCTTATTCTAAACCCCTCAACACACCAAACTCTTTCCTGCAACTTAATTACACTAATCTAACACCTATATCATAATCACACCCAACACTCTAACCCAACCCAACTATCCTCACCCAGCTCAAAAATTAATTACCCACTCATCCAACTAAAACCTGCTCCCAGTCTCCCATCCAAGCCAGTCTTCCCCAACCCAGATTTCTTATTTATTCTTAAACCCTTCTCCAGCCCAAATGTATTTTCGTATCCTAAAGACCTTTATCAAAGCCAATATCACTGTAAAGGGTCAGGCTCCGAGACCAGTAGCTATAGCAGCAGGAGGGCTCCCACTGACCAGCAAGGTAGGTATACAAGCTGGTCACCCTGATGGATGACACGGGCCCACCCAAGATGCTGGGTCTAAGTACTAACTAATATTCACCAGAGCTCCTGATGGTGGAGATGCATTTACTGCATGTTAGTACTATGTTTTGGTCCTCCCCACCAGGAGGTGAGCAAGCTGGGATCCAGTAGCATATATAGTGTAGTCAGTATAAAAGCCAAAGGTCAGTAACAAGTGTTTGCAAGTTGAGATTAAGCAGAAGAGTAGTCAAAGAACAAGGCAAAGGTTGGTAACAAGTGGTTGCAGGTTGGGATCAAATGGGAGGGTAGTCGAGGAACAAGCCAAAGGTGGGTAATGAGTAGTAGCAAAGATATGGACAGCAGCAGGAGTTACAAGAGCGAGATATTGGCTGGGGAGAGCACAATAATCTGGTAAATAGGAAATGCAAAGGTTTGGCTTAAAGTGGAAGTAAGCTTCATTTTTCAAAAATATGCTGAAAGGCAGAGAGTATTTATGACAGAAGAGGCCCTATTGGTCTCTTCTGGCATAAATGCATTCCCCTGCCTATCATCTGTCATGTATACTAAGGCACGCATGTGCAGCTCAGTGACCTTTTATGGCCCCAATTTGTGCCGTGATGATGTGACCCCCATTGTGAATGTGCAGGAGTGATGACATCGCAGCTTGATCCGAAGAAACAGAACCCAGAAGAAAGACTGGGCGAAGATGGAGGTGTCGGGAGTCTGCCGAGTGCTGGAGGGCACCGTTTGACCGGTAAGTCTGCCATAATGTACTAATATACTGTGCATAATAGCACATGATGACATAACCCATTGGGGGCCCCTAAAAAGCTAATTCATAGTTAGTAAGGTTGAATAAAGACACCTGTCCATCCAGTTCAACCTGAATGAGGTGTCTACAATTGTCCCTATCCCTGTACATTGCACACTCACATTGGCCCCTACCCTCAAGGAGCCCACAATCCAAGGTCCCCATTCAATTTTGGACAGAAGCCAGTTAACCTACCTGCATGTCTTTGGATTGTGGGAGGAAACCAGAGTACCTGGAGGAAACCCACGCAGGCACAGGGAGAACATGCAAACTCCAGGCAGGTAGTGTCTTGGTTGGGATTCGAAAGAGTGACCCTTCTTACTGCTAGGTGAGAGTGCTACCCACTACACCACTGTGCCGCCCTAATTATATAGCGGAATTAACTACAACTATAAGTCAGGAAGACCATGGGAGGGGCAAAGAGTTCAAGGTTCAAGAGCAACAAGACTCAAGGCAAGGTTGTCTAATGCTGCGTACACACGACCGGACTTTTCTACGGAATTTGTCTGGGCGGACAATCTGACGGACTATGCAGTTGAGGTCCGCCGGACTTACAAACAAACGGACTTGGACACACACGATAACTGCAAAAGTCTGACGGATTTGTTTCAAATTTCTCTTTATTTATTTATATTATAAAACATCCATTCAATCTTACATTCAAATTTCACATCATTATAAAACATTCCCCATACCCAATAAAAAAAAAAAAAAAAAAAAAAAAACACAACTTATTAATACTATTCCAATCAATCGCCCACCCTCACATAAATTCCCACACTTTTCCTGAGGTACTCAATTCCTCCCATTTCTTCCAATAATCCGAAATCTGTTTTTCTACATATCCCTCTTGTCTAATCTGTTTTTCCATGAAGCACACCTCGCTCATCTCATAATTCCAATCTTCTATTGTTGGGGCTAGTCTGACGGATTTGAACGTGATGACGTAGACTAAGGAAGTTCATAGTCAGTAGCCAATAGCTGCCCTAGTGTCGGTTTTAGTCCGTCCGACTAGCACACAGACAAACCGATTGTCCGTTAAAAGCCGAGTCCGGTGGACAAATTTGAAGCCAGTCTTATTTCTTGGTCCGCTCGGACTTTTGGGAAGAAAAAGTCCACTGGAGCCCACACATGATCGAATTGTCCGATGGACTCTGGTCCACCGGAAAGTCCGATTGTGTGTACACGGCAGGGAGCTGTCCGTCATCTCCGCTGATTTAGCAATAAGAGATACTGCAAGACACAGCAGAGGTAACAGGTTTAGATCCGGGTCCTGACAGCCAAACATCTTCACCAAACCCAGAAGAACTTACTCAACTTAACCACTTGCCGACCGCCGCACGACGAAGTACGTCCTATTTTTTGAAGAGGGATATCTCGGTAATGGCAGCAGCTGCTGCCACAACCGAGATATCCATCTCTTCAGGCGGCGGTCGGCTGTACGATAACGGTGGTCTCCGCGGCGAGATCACCGCTATCGGCCGCGGGAGAGGTGCCACCCCCCTCCCGCCGCCCTCCCGCACCTTCCGCCGCTTACTGGAGCCGTCGGTAGCGGCGGAGGCGATTGGGTCCTCTTCCTAGCTGGGCATAGAGACAAGTGAGGCTAAGATGGCCCCCCCACTCATCTCTATACCATAGGAGGGCGGAAGCGACGTCAAAACGTCACTTCCGCCCATACCTCTTAAAGGTATATTTTTTTTTAAATGTCAGATTTTCTTTTTTTTTTTTTGCATTTTAGCCCAAATATGAGATCTGAGGACTTTTTGACCCCCCAGATCTCATATTTAAGAGGCCCTGTCATGCTTTTTTCTATTACAAGGGATGTTTACATTTTTTTTTTTTTTAAAAACAGTGTAAAAATAAATAAAATCCATTAAAATAAATAAGAAAACATTTTTTTTTTTTTTAAAACCCCCCCATCACGACGAGCTTGCGCACAGAAGCGGGCGCATATGTGAGTAGCGCCCGCATATGAAAACGGTGGTCAAACCACACATGTGAGGTATCGCCGCGATCGGTAGAGCGAGAGCAATAATTCTAGCCCTAGACCTCCTCTGTAGCGCAAAAAATGCAACCTGTAGAATTTTTTAAATGTCGCTTATGGAGATTTTTGAGGCTAAAAGTTTGACGCCATTCCACGAGCGGGCGCAATTTTGAAGCGTGACATGTTGGGTATCAATTTACTTGGCGTACCATTATCTTTCACAATATAAAAAAAAATTGGGCTAATTTTACTGTTGTCTTATTTTTTTATTCAAAAAGTGAATTTTTTCCAAAAAAAGTGCGCTTGTAAGACCGCTGCGCAAATACGGTGTGAAAAATAAGTATTTCAATGACCGCCATTTTATTCTCTAGGGTGTTAGAAAAAAAAACAATATAAAATGTTTGGGGGTTCTAAGTAATTTTCTAGCAAAAAAAACAGTTTTAACCACTTCCCGACCAGCGCACGACGATGTACGTCGACAGCATGGCACGGGCAGGCATATTGGCGTACATGTACGTCCAATATTCGTTGCCGCCGTGCCATCGGGAGCGCGCCGCCGGCGGCGCGCTCCCACGCTGGTCGGGACCCCCGCGAGTCCGGTCGCGGGACCCGCGGACTCGATCGCCGCGGGCATCCCCGCGATCGTCTCACGGAGCGGCCGAATGGAGGAAATGCTGTATAAACAACATTTTCCCATTCTGCCTAGCAACTAGTGACGCTGATCTCTGCTCCATGTGATTGGAGCAGAGATCAGTGTACACTAAATGAAAGCCCAACCCCCCCCACAGTTAGTAACACACCCCTAGGAACACTTAACCCCTACACTGCCACCCACTGGTTAACCCTTTCACTGCCAGTGTCATTTACACAGGAATCACTGCATTTATATAGCAGTGATTACTGTATAAATGACAATGGTCCCAAAAATGTGTCAAAAATGTCCGATGGGTCCCCCACAATGTCGCAGTCACAATAAAAATCGCAGATCGCCGCCATTACTAGTAAAAAAAAAAATAATAAAAAATAATTAATAAAAATGCTATAAAACTATCCCTATTTTGTAAACGCTATAACTTTTGCGCAAGCCAATCAATAATCGCTTATTGCGATTTTTTTTACCAAAAATATGTAGAAGAATACGTATCGGCCTAAATTGAGGGAAAAAAAATGTTTTTTTATATATTTTTGGGGGATATTTATTATAACAAAAAGTAAAAAATAATGCGTTTTTTTCAAAATTGTCACTCTATTTTTGTTTATAGCGCAAAAAATAAAAACCGCAGGGGTGATCAAATACCACCAAAAGAAAGCTCTATTTGTGGGAAAAAAAAGGACGTCAATTTTGTTTGGGAGCCACGTCGCACGACCGCGCAATTGTCAGTTAAAGCGACGCAGTGCCGAATCGCAAAAAGTGGTCTGGTCTTTGACCAGCAAATTGGTCCGGTCTGAAAGTGGTTAAACATGAAAACACCAAGTCTGAAAAAGAGGCCTGGTCCTTAAGTGGTTAAACACCTTCATTGCAACCAAATCTTCTCATCCAACCTACATATGCTCACTCATGTCACTCTGTAATAAGCACGGCATTGGAAAAAAAATTAGTTGTGGAGCTCTGTGATGGTGGGAATTTAGCATCCAATACTATTTGTTTCCTCTTTGACATATACAATATAAGAAAGGATTTTTGCCTAGTAGTTTCAGGCAACAAGTGCTAAATACCTGTTGGCATGCTCTGTTCCCTTGTACTAATAGATTTCCTACAAACACCATTCTCATGTATTCGTTTTATGTTCTTTGTGTGTTCCCAGATCGTGATAGCAATGGTGTGGTCTACGAATACAGCTATGGCAGTGTGGTCCCTACAGCATCTATAATGGAGCATAAGGTCCAGGAATGTTCTGTGTATGACAATTTCGTCCCGGCATCATCCAGCAATACTCTTACAACATTCCCCTCTCAGCATTTGGCCTTCACATCATCAAAAGATAAGAACGAGGCCCCTGGGCCATCCTGCTATGGTTGTCTGGTCCTGGCACTTCTCATAGCATTGCTGTCGACCTGCGCCATTCTACAGTTAGTGCTAATAATTCTCGGAGCATCAGGTAAAAGACTCCTCAGGGGCGGGGTTAGTTGTACATACTAAATACACTGAGAGCGGAGCTTCTGAGTTGTAAAAATCAACCTCTACCCCAGAAGACAGATTGATTCTGGGTATTTATGGCTATTAATCGCTTCTGATCAGTATCGGCAATTATAGGAATGGCCAAATTTAACCAAATCCTGCCGTGCACCACTTTATACTACCAGAAGTTAAAGCATTCTTTCGAAAAGTTCTTTAGAAATCATAATACATGGGTGTTACTAGTAAGAGGCTGCACCCTGTCTGCATATAGTTGCTTAATAAAGTGGATATAAAAAGTCTACACACTCTAATTAAAATGTCAGGTATCTGTGATGTAAAAAAAATGAGACAAAGATAAATCATTTCAGAACTTTTTTCACTTTTAACCACTTAAGGACCGCCTCACGCCGATATATGTCGGCAGAATGGCATTGCTGGGCACAATCATGTACCTGGACGTGGCTCTTTAAGTGCCCAGCTGTTGGTCGGGGGCGCGCCGGCGGCGGCGCGCTCCCGACCCGGTCCTGAGATCCGTGACTGTGGCAGCGGGACCAGTGGACCCGATCGTCGCTGGTGTCACAGAGCTGAAGAACGAGGAGAGGTCTGTGTAAACAAACCTCTCCCCGTGCTCACAGGGCGGCTGAACGGAGAGATGCCGTTGTAAACAGCATTTCCCCGTTCTGCCTAGCAACTAGTGACGCTGATCTTTGCTCCATGTGATTGGAGCAGAGATCAGTGTTCACTAAATTAAAGCCCAACCCCCCCAACAGTTAGTAACAGCTCCCTAGGAACACTTAACCCCTACACTGCCACCCACTGGTTAACCCCTTCACTGCCAGTGTCATTTACACAGGAATCAGTGCATTTAAATAGCACTGATTGCTGTATAAATGACAAAGGTCCCAAAAATGTGTAAAAAATGTCCGATGTGTCTGCCATAATGTCGCAGTTACAATAAAAATCGCTGATCGCCACCATTACTAGTAAAAAAAAAAATATTAATAAAAATGCTATAAAACTATCCCCTATTTTGTAAAGGCTATAACATTTGCGCAAACCAATCAATAATCGCTAATTGCGATTTTTTTTTTACCAAAAATATGTAGAAGAATACGTATCGGCCTAAACTGAGGAAAAAAACATTTTTTTTAGATATTTTTTATAGCAAAAAGTAAAAAATATTACATTTTTTTCAAAATTGTCGCTCTATTTTTGTTTATAGAGCAAAAAATAAAAACCGCAGAGGTTATAAAATACCACCAAAAGAAAGCTCTATAATGTGGGGAAAAAAGGACGCCAATTTTGTTTGGGAGCCACGTCGCACGACCGCGCAATTGTCAGTTAAAGGGACACAGTGCCGAACCGCAAAAAAGGGCCCTGGTCCTTTGGCTGCAAATTGGTCCGGGGCTTAAGTGGTTAATGTATAAACTGTACAACTCAGTTGAACAACAAACTGAAATCTTTTAGGTGGAGGGAAGTAAAACTAAAAAAATTAAATAATGTGGTTGTATAAGTGTGCACGCCCTTACACTAACTTTTTTGATGCTCCTTTTGATTTTATTTCAGCACTCTTTTTCGGGATGAATCTATTAGCATGGCACATCTTGACTATTTGCCCACTTTTCTTTGCAAAAACACTCCAAATCAGATTGCGAGGGCATCTCCTGTGCACAGCCCTCTTCAGATCACCCCACAGATTTTCAGTCGGATTCAGGTCTGGGCTTTGGCTGGGCCATTCCACGGCTTTACTCTTCTTCTGGTGAAGCCATTCCTTTGTTGATTTGGATGGATGCTTTGGGTCGTTGTCATGCTGAAAGATGAAGTTCCTCTTCATGTTCAGCTTTCTAGCAGAAGCCTGAAGGTTTTGTGCCGATATTGACTGGTCTACCTTGACTAAGGCCCCTGTTCCAGCTGAAGAAAAACAGCCCCAAAGCATGATGCTGGCACCACCATGCTTCACTGTGGGTACAGTGTTCTTTTGGTGATGTGCAGTGTTATATAGTTACATAGTCAGATAGTTAGTAAGGTTGAATAAAGACATCAGTCCATCCAATTCAACCTGAGTGAGTGTCTACAGTTGTCCCTATCCCTGTACATTGCACACTCACGTCGGTCCCTACCCTCAAGGAGCCCACAAACCAAGGTCCCCATTCATATACTAGGGCCAATTTTGGACAATTAACCTACCTGCATGTCTTTGGAGTGTGGGAGGAAACCAAAGTACCTGGAGGAAACCCAAGCTGGCACAGGGAGAACATGCAAACTCCAGGCAGGTAGTGTCTTGGTGTTGTTTTTGTGCCAAACATGGCCAAAAATGTTCAACCTTGGTTTCATCAGACCATAACACATTTTCCCACATGCTTTTGAGAGACTTCAGATGTGTTTTTGCAAAATTTAGCCAGACTTGGATGTTTTTCTTGGTAAGAAAAGTCTTCTGTCTTGCCATTCTATCCCATAGCCCGGACATATGAAGAATACGGGAGATTGTTGTCACCACACAGCCAATACTTGCCAGATATTCCTGCAGCTCCTTTAAAGCGGGAGTCCACCGGGACTCCTTGTTTTTTTTTTTTTTTTTTTAAAAGCCAGCAGCTACAAATACTGCAGCTGCTGACTTTTAAATAGTGACACTTACCTGTCCAGCGCGCCCGCGATGTCGGCACCCGAAGCCGATCGCTCGCTCGTCTATCGGGTCCTGCCGCCGCCATCTTGGGTATGGGAATCAGGAAATGGAGCCTTTCGGCTTCATTTCCCGGTTCCCTACTGCGCATGCGCGAGCCGCGCGGCGCAATCCGGACGGTCCCCGCTGCCTCTGGGAGCTGTGTGTTTCCCAGCAGGCAGCGGGGCACTTGCTGAAGGGGGCAGGCGCTTGCGGAAAGGGGCGTAACGTACGCCCCTTTCCGCAGAGAGCTAGCCCGGAAGTGGGTGCAGTTACCTGGATTATCCAGGTAACTGCACCCCCCTCCCCCCTGAAAGGTGCCGATTGTGGCGCCGGAGGGGGGGGGATTCTGATGAGCGGAGGTCCATTTTAGGGTGGACCTCCGCTTTAATGTTGCTGTAGGCCTCTTGGCAGCCTCCCTGATCAGTTTTCCTCTTGACTTTTCATCAATTTTGGAGGGACGTCCAGTTCTTGGCAATGGCATTGTGCCATATTTTCTCCACTTGATGATGACCGTCCCTCACTGTCTTCCATGGTATATCTAATGCCTTGGAAAACATTTTTGTATCTTCTCCTGACTGATACTTTTTTTTAACAATGAGATCCCTCTGATGCTTTGGAAGCTCTCTGTAGACCATGGCTTTTGCTGTAGGATGCGACTAAGAAAATGTCAGGAAAGACCAACTAGAACAGCTGAATTTCATTTGGGGTTAATCAGAGGCACTTTAAATGGTGGCCGGTGTGTACTGACTCCTATTTAACATGAGCTTGAATGTTATTGGTTAATTCTGAATATGGCTATATCCCCAGTTATAAGAGGGTGTGCACCATTATGAAACCACATTATTTTTTTTTTACTTACGCCCTAAAAGATTTCAGTTCATTTTTCAGTTGAGTTGTACAGTTTATAGGTCACATTAAAGGTGGAAAAAGTTCTAAGATGATTTATTTTTGTCTCATTTTTTTTACATCACAGAAACCTGACATTTTAACAGGGGTGTGTAGACTTTTTATATCCACTGTACCTTCATTACTTGTCAGAAACTTCTCTTAAAGATGAATGTGTATCACAGGAACAGCAAGAGTGCAAAAGGACGAACTGATAACAGACCCACCAAGGAACAGAAGCCAACAAGACAACCAGTGTGCCCGATTCTACCTCCGGAGAAATCAGACTCAACAAGGTAATACAGCTGTCTCTCTGTCATCACTGACTGTCTCCATTATTCCATATGACGGGGTGGTCTTTGCTTTGCCTGGCTTGTAGGCTTGTAGCGCCCCCTTCCCCCAAGGGCAGTTAATAGGTGAGTTCCTGCACTTCGAGGCCTACATAAGTAACTTCTGTGTTGGAGAACTATTAGCCCTTGTACACACGGTCGGAGATTCCGTCGGAATGTGTCCTATCGGACCGTTTTGTCGGATGTTCTGACTGTGTGTGGTCTCCATCGGACTGTTTCCGTCAAGAATATCCGACGGACCAACTTTTCCAACTTGCCGGTAAAATTTTCCGACAAAATGCTCCGATCGGACATACTCCGATCATGTGTAGCCTACTCCGACGGACAAAGTGCCACGCATGCTCAAATCAAATTCCTAGACCAAAGCTATTGGCTACTAGCCTGAACGTAGTCCCTTCGTAACGAAATAACGGCATCACTTTATGTACAATCGGATTTTCCGACAACTTAGTCCGACCGTGTGTGTGCAACATCACTTCCGGACCTCTTCCGGAATTAATCCGTTGGAATTACTCCTACAGATTTGGTTGCCGGAATCTCCGACCGTGTGTACAAGGGCTGAGACTGTCAGGATCTGGATCACCAGCTGGTGGCATTGTGCTTCCCAGTACAGAAGTATGCAGTTGCGGTGTCCACCAGCAGGTGTCTTCCAGCAGATCTTTGTAACCAGTCAACACCTGATGTTAGCTGTTGGAAGGGTATTTAGGTCTTCCTCTGCTATTACCTGGCCTCAAGGCCACTGGGCTACTAGATTCACGGTGCAGATGGGAAACTTCACCAGGACACCACCACCTCTCACTAAGCCATGTTCCACATGAAGTTCCCCAGGTATAGGCCACCCATTTTAAATGGCAAGGAAGGGACCCCATTTACTCAACGTGAACTAGTATAAAAAAAAGCTTTATTGATCAAGCAGAAAATGCTTCACAGTTAAATGAAGGGTGCAGCATATAGTACCTTAGTTGCATAAAGTTCTATCCCCTGCCCATTTGGCAACAGCCTTTAAATAATAGTCCTCCAGCTACCCTGGTCTGGCTTATTCAGAGGTAGGGAGGATTGAGGATTCAGGCGTTTCCCAGAGGATAAAGCACAGCGGTGTAGTGGTTAGCGCTTTCACCTAGCAGTAAGAGGGTCACTGGTTCAAATCCTGACCATCAACACCATCTGCCTGGAGTTTGCATGTTCTCCCTGTGCCTGCTTGGGTTTCCTCTGGGTACTCTGGTTTCCCCCCACACTCCAAAGACATGCTGGTAGGTTAATTAGATCCTGTCGAAAAAAAATTGGTCAAATATGTGTATGTTTGTAAGTGTGTCGGGACCCCATGGGGCAAAGGACCCTGCTATACCACAGATGGACACTGGTAGCAAAAAGCACCCTGAGGCAATTCAGTTTGCATAGGTAGTGCTATACAAGTCACTCATAAAGCCAGGGACTGAGAGTGACCTGCTGAATGTTTTTTTCTTCTCTTTGAAAGCTAAGCCAATCCACCTAGTCTGGACAGTTGTTGTCCTATATTTAGGTGCCCTCTTGTGTTCACTCTGCATATTGCTCTTCAACCTGGTCATTGTGTGTCCTCTATGGTGGAGAGTTTGTGATAGTTGAAGAACCTACTATTTAGTCTAATGCCACGTACACACGACCGGACTTTCTGGCAGACTAGGTCAGACGGAATCGTTCCGTCGGGCAATCCGATCGTGTGAGGGCTAATCCGATTGTTTTTTCGTTTTAAAAATCTGACAGACCTAGAAATAGAACATGTTTCAAATCTGTCCGACGGACTCAATTCCTATCAGGAAAACCGTTCGTTTGTGTGCTGGTCCGACGGAGCAAATACGATGCAAAGGAAGGTATTGGCTACTGGTTATTGACTTCCTTCTTAAGTCCCGTCTTACGCCATCACATTCAAAACAAACGGACTTAGTCCGTTTGTAGTGGCCAAGTCCGAAAGTCCATCGGAACTACGCTGAAAGGCCGTCGGGAAGACCGTCAGACCTAGTCTGCCAGAAAGTCCGGTCGAGTGTACGGGGAATTAGTGTGTGTCCTCTATGGTCGCATGGTGCCTCCTCTCTTCGGTGGTGCTGTTCCTAGTGGTGACCGCCTGGGGGCTTGTCGGGTTTCCCATGTCTTCCGGCGGTTTCTTAAATCCTCTGACGAAGCCAACACTGGCGAAACATGTCGGGATAACATATGAACCTATAGCCACCATATAACCGGAATTTCATTTGCCCGACCACCAAAATGGAGATGTACAATTGAGTTTTATTTGATCATATTTTATCTATGTCTACAATAAATGTGATATTTTAGATACTTCTTGTTTCTATTATTATATGTTGGCACAGTTATAATCCCACCCCAATCCTCTTCTAATATATAAAGCTATAGTTTGTTGTACTATATGGTCTCAGCTGTTGACGGTCTTGGATTGCCATTAGGTCTAAATTATGAACACTCTTTGGCCGCGTACACACGGGCGGACTGTTCGCCCAACTTTGTTCGTCAAACAGTACGACAAACAGTCCGCTCAAAATTTGCATGAACGGACTTGACCACACACGATGAACGAACAGTCTGCTGAAAGCGTGCGCGATGACATGAACGGCACGTACGACGGGACTAGAAAAACGACGTCCTATACACTGCAATGCAACCTTCGCCGTGTAAATTCTTTCTGAGCATGCGCGAGACTTAGTTTGTCGAACAAGCCTACACACGCGGGGACTGTCCGCTCAAACCAAGTTTCAGCGGACTGTCTTACGGGAATTCCGAAAAACTTTGTTCGTCAGACTGTCCGCTGAAACTGTCCGCTGAAGCCCACACACGAGCGGACTGTCCGCTGAAACACTGTTCAGCGGACAAAGTTGGGCGCACAGTCCGCCCGTGTGTACGCGGCCTTTCTCTCTGTCTGCCCCCTTCTACTCCAGCAACAACTAACTCCTCCCAATGCTCCTTTGTACTGACTACCGAAACAGGAAAAACCATAGAGATCAAACTAACCGCTCAACCCAAACAGAAGAGCTACAGCAGGGTCCTACGGGCTGTGTCTCTATCATTGCTGATTATGTCTATTATTCCATATTGCAGGACAGTTTTCTGAATGTCCAACTTTTTGGATTGGCATCAATGATAAATGTTATTTCTTCTCTGAGGAGAAGAAGCCCCGTAAAAACGTTGATGAAGATTGTACAAACCGCAACTCCAGACTGGCCCAGGTGAAGGAGGAGACCATACAGGTCAGTACTGGGATCGCTCTGTATTGTTAGGGGACAGATCACTGCTAGGGGTGAGGAAACCTGCATGTTTTGGGTTCATACATTTTTCTTGAGGCTTAAAGTTTGCAAAGTCTATTGGAGGCGAATCATGCTCTTCAATTCTGACCATTTGTAGGGCCCTCACTGAGGGTGGTGAGGGAGTAGGATCAGTCCACTGATGGTGGTGGTAAGGGGGGGGTGGGATCAGTCCATTGATGGTGTGGGGAGGGGGGATTGGATCAGTCAATTGATGGTGGTGGTGGTGGGGAGGGGAGATGAGATCAGTCAACTGATGGTGGTGGGTGGTGGGACCATTGGGTTTGGTCATGAATGTTGCTTGAGGCTTAAAGTCTACAAAGTCTATGGGAGGTGAATCATGCTTTTCAATTCTGACCATTTGTAGGGCCCTACCTAAGGGTGATGAGGGAGTAGGATCAGTCCACTGATGGTGGTGGTAAGGGGGGGTGGGATCAGTCCAATGATGGTGGGGAGGGGGGATGGGATCAGTCAATTGATGGTGGTGGTGGGGAGGGGAGATGAGATCAGTCAACTGATGGTGGTGGGATCATTGGGTTTGGTCATGAATGTTGCTTGAGGCTTAAAGTCTACAAAGTCTACGGGAGGCAAATCGTGCTTTTCAATTCTGACCATTTGTAGGGCCCTACCTGAGGATGATGAGGGAGTAGGATCAGTCCACTGATGGTGGTGGTAAGGGGGGGGGGGGGGGTGGGATCAGTCCATTGATGGTGGGGAGGGGGGATGGGATCAGTCAATTGATGGTGGTGGTGCTGGTGGGGAGGGGAGATGAGATCAGTCAACTGATGGTGGTGGGACCATTGGCTTTGGTCATGAATGTTGCTTGAGGCTTAAAGTCTACAAAGTCTATGGGAGGCGAATCATGCTTTTCAATTCTGACCATTTGTAGGGCCCTACCTGAGGGTGATGAGGGAGTAGGATCAGTCCACTGATGGTGGTGGTAAGGGGGAGGTGCAATCAGTCCATTGATGGTGGGGAGGGGGGATGGGATCAGTCAATTGATGGTGGTGGTGGTGGTGGGGAGGGGAGATGAGATCAGTCAACTGATGGTGGTGGGACCATTGGGTTTGGTCATGAATGTTGCTTGAGGCTTAAAGTCTACAAAGTCTATGGGAGGCGAATCGTGCTTTTCAATTCTGATCATTTGTAGGGCCCTACCTGAGGGTGATGAGGGAGTAGGATCAGTCCACTGATGGTGGTGGTGGTAAGGGGGGGTGAATGGGATCAGTCCATTGATGGTGGTGGTAAGGGCGGGTGGGTGGCTTCAGTCCACTGGTGGTTGAGAGGGAGGATGGGATCAATGAATTAATGTCTGTGGTGGTGGTGATGGGAGGGAAGATGGGATCAGTCAGCTGATGGTGGTGGGTGGTGGGATCAGTGGGTTTGGTCATGAATGTTATTGGAGGCTTAAAGTCTACAAAGTCTATGGGAGGCCAATCACGCTTTTCAATTCTGACCATTTGTAGGACTAAAATGCAATATTGTAAAAAGGCAAGGTTAGCCTTGACCTGCCATAGGGGGAAATCACGTCAATGCAAAAAAAATAAGAAATAAACTCAACAGATTTTTTTTTTCCCTTACATGGAATTGTCAGCTTTCCCCAACTAGACAAGTGCAGAACAAAAAAAAAAAATTGTTCTGATTCGTTATTTACATAAATTTGTTTAGTTAAATTTGTTGAGTCCTTTTAATTTGTTTTCAGAATTCTTTCAGTTTATCCGTATTCTAATCAATTCAAATTCTCCGAATTCGAATTTGAATGGTTTTTCGATTTGTTTTCCAATTTTCAAAGAGAATAAAATGGAAAAGAAGTTAAAGGAATAGAGTAGAAAAACAATAGAATAGAATAGAAAAGAATATAACTGAAAATAAAGAATATAATAAAACATAAAGAATACAACCATCTTATGAAATCTGAACTAAAAGAATAGAATACAAAAGGATTGAATAAAAAAAAAGAATAGAATAGAATTGAAAGAATATAACCATTTCCAAAAAATTCAAAATAGAATCAATTCGACTATGAATAGAATAAAAAAAACATCAAAATAGAATTGAATAGAATGAATATAAGCATCTTCCTATTCTAATCTATTGTTTTATATTCTATTAAAATTTGAATTGATTCTATTTGAATTTTGGAAAATGGTTGTCCATTCTATTATATTATATTTTATAGTTTTTTTTTTTATTATATTATTTTTCTATTTGGTTTTTCTATTCTTGTCTATTTTATTCTTTTCTATTCAAAATTCGAATTTTGGAATATGCTTATATTCTATTTTATTCTATTTCTTTTTTTTATTCTGTTCTATTTTTTCTACTCTATTATATATGTATTTTTCTATTCTATTCCCTTATTTTCTATTCTATTGTATTCTCTTCGGAAATTGGAAAACAAATTGAAAACTATCCGAATTTGAAAAGTATTCGAAATTGATTTGAAATCTATTTGAATCGATTCAAATTTTGTCCGAATTTATTTTTGTTGTTATTTCGGATTTGTTTAAATTCAGTACTATTGTAATTCGAAAGTTCAGATTCATCCGGACTTCCGAAAACAGAAAATTTGTCTGAATTTCAATTCAGAAAGAAAACTGCACATGTCCCTCCCCAATAGCGCCGACACATGTTAACAATATGGTTGCTGTAAACAAAACCTTTTATAGGAAAAGGGGGTTGGCTATCCGTTCCTTAAAAATTTGAGAGCATTAAGTCCGTGGGATGAACGTATGCTCTGCATTATAAGTTACTTGTTATTTATGGTGGTAAATCTGCAAAGCTTTTGTCCAAAAGTTCCAGATTCATGAAGGTCGAGAATTTTAGCAATTTGTGGGAAGCCAATAGTGGTGGCAAACCCGAAACCCATTCCAGATGACCTGTACTAGTACAATGACTAGGGAACTCAGTGATCCCCAAAACCCATTCCAGATGACCAGTACTGGTACAATGACTGGGGAACTCAGTGTTCCCCGAAACCCATTCCAGATGACCTTTACTGGTGCAATGACTAGGGAACTCAGCTATCCTAAAATCCATCCAGATGACCTATATTGGTACAATGACTAGGGAACTCGGTGATCCCCAAAACCCATCCAGATGACCTGTACTGGTACAATGACTAGGGAACGCAGTGATCCCCAAAACCCATTCCAGATGACCTGTACTGGTGTGATAACTAGAGAACTCAGTGATCCCCAAAACCCATTCCAGATGACCTGTACTGGTACAATGACTAGGAAACTCAGTGATCCCCAAAACCCATTCCACATGACCTTTACTGGTGCAATGACTAGGTAACTCAGCGATCCTCGAAACTCATCCAGATGACCTGTACTAGTACAATCACTAGGGAACTCAGTGATCCCCAAAACCCATTCCAGATGACCTGTACTAGTGGAATGACTAAGGAACTTAGTGATCCCCAAAACCCATTCCAGATGATTAGTACTGGTATAATGACTAGGGAACTCAGTGATCCCAAAATCCATCCAGATGACCTGTACTGGTTTAATGACTAGGGAACTCAGTGGTCTGAATTCACATAAAGTGGAGTTCTGTGATAAGAGATGCGGAGTGCTAAATCTTCTGCCTGATGTGCCTGGGAAGTGGGCCTGATACCCGTCACCCAATTGGCTGAAAGTACAGGCAATCCTATTGGACGCCTAGGGGGAGGGGAGAAAACGCATGGCGGAAGCGTGGAGAAGTCACAGGAGCTGCTGCCAATGCCCACTGCAGCCTGATGTCTGCCGATGCCCTCCCTGATGTGCCCACCAATGCCAGATTCCCACCGCTGCCCGTTGTGCCCCCGGGATGCCCCGATCCCTGCCACTGCCTTTCTGGCTCCGCTCCTTAACAACCAGCTTTTACTGTGCCCCGATTGAGCAAAGCTTTGCTCAATCAGGGCATAGAATTCACAGTGAAGTGAACAACCCGCCAAATGCCCTGCAAATTCAGATGTTCGCTGAACGGCTGAAGAGGCGATGTTCATGCCGAACGTTTGCTCGGCCCGAACCGTTCGCCCAACTCTAATGATGTGTAATCCCCACAGGGGCAGATAGAGGGACGTGGTGCCTGGCAGGAACATTAGTTCATTCCTCTGATTATTCAGACAGGAGACTGGGAGATATAAAGTCACATTGTTACTTTTCTATTTACTCGTTTCATTCATCTACAGTACAAAAGAGTTGAGCTTCCATCTGCCCATGGTGTCAATTAAAGGAACAACACCAGTAACTCTTTAAAATAACATAAGTAAAATTTAAACCCCTTATTAACTCTTATGCCGCGTACACACGACCGGACTTAAGTCCGGCAGACTTTCGACTGAGTTCTGACAGAGTTCTGACGGACTTTCCGAATAAAGGGACTTGGCCACACACAATCACACCAAAGTCCGACGGATTCGAACGTGATGATGTACGACCGGACTAGGATAAGGAAGTTCATAGCCAGTAGCCAATAGCTGCCCTAGCATCGGTTTTTGTCCGTCAGACTAGCACACACACGAGCGGATTTCTCGGTAGGAACTGGGTCCGGCGGAGTTCTGGCAGAAAAATTTGAAACATGTTCTATTTCTAAAGTCTGTCAGACTTTTGTAAATCAAAAGTCCGCTGCAGCCCACACACGATCGAATAGTCTGCCGGAATCATTCCGTCGGACCTTTGATGTTGAAAATTCCGGTCGTGTGTACGCGGCATAAGTCTACCAGCCAAAATTAATTATTTTTTCCCCTTGGCTATAATTTTCCAGCTGATTATTTTTTTTTTTATATATATAATGTCTTTTTTTGTAACCACTATCAATTTGTATATAACAATTTTCTGTTTGGAAACAATCTATGATATTTATTGGCATTCCACAATTTCCAGGCACTGGTGACCCTGACAGGACAGGCATTTTGGGTTGGAATAACATATTACAACAGCTATGGAGGCGTGTGGACCGGAGGATGGGCTGACGGCAGCATGGTGTACGTATTGCACATTGTTAAAGTGAACCAGGACAGAAAAAATATATTCACACAGCTTTACGTCAATAAAAAGCTAAAAGATAAAAACATAATTTTTGTTATTATTATTATTATTATAGTACTGCTATATTGTTCTAATGCTACTGCTACGACTACTAATACTACTACTAAGAATAAGGATAATTATTATTATTATCACAAATTAAAAATATAAAAATAACAATAGAAAAAAAAAACAATTATAAAACATAATAATAATAATAATAATAATAATAATAATAATGTAGTACTGCTACTAAAATGTTCATACAGCTTTAGATTAACAAAAAGCAAGATAAAACAATAATAAAAATAATAATAATATTTATAGTACTGTTACTACTATATTATTCTAATGCTTCTACTATAACTACTAATTATTATTATTATTATTATTATTATTATTATTATTATTATTATTATTATTATCATTATTATTATTGTTTTATCTTGCTTTATATTAATCTAATCTAATAATAATAATAATATTTATAGTACTGTTACTACTATATTATTCTAATGCTTCTACTATGACTACTAATTATTATTATTATTATTAGATTAATATAAAGCAAGATAAAACAATAATAACAATGTTAATTATTATTATTATTATTATTATTATTAGATTTGTTTAATAAAAAGCAAGATAAAACAATAATAATAATAATATTTATAGTCCTGTTACTACTATATTATTCTAATGCTTCTACTATGACTACTAATTATTATTATTATTATTATTGTTTTATCTTGCATTTTATTAATCAAATCTAATAATAATAATATTTATAGTACTGTTACTACTATATTATTCTAATGCTTCTACTATGACTACTAATTATTATTATTATTATTATTGTTTTATCTTGCATTTTATTAATCAAATCTAATAATAATAATATTTATAGTACTGTTACTACTATATTATTCTAATGCTTCTACTATGACTACTAATTATTATTATTATTATCACAAATTAAAAAGATAAAAATAACAATAGAAATAAAAACAATTATAAAACATAATAATAGTAATAATGTAGTAGCAAGATAAGACAATAATAATAATAATAATAATATTATTATTATTATTTATAGTACTGTTACTACTATATTATTCTAATGGTTCTACTATGACTACTAATTATTATTATTGTTATTATTATTATTATCACAATTTAAAAAGATAAAAATAACAATAGAAATAAAAACCATTATAAAACATAATAATAATAATAATAATAGTAATAATAATGTAGTACTGCTCCTAAAATGTTCATACAGCTTTAGATTAATAAAAAGCAAGATAAAACAATAATAATAATATTTATAGTACTGTTACTACTATATTATTCTAATGCTACTACTATGACTACTAATTATTATTATTATTATTATTATTATCACAAATTAAAAAGATAAAAATAGCAATAGAAATAAAAAATAAAATATAAATATAAAAGCAAGATAACACAAGAGAAAAAAGTAAGGGCTGTAATATGTAATACAATTAAAATGTGGTTGTAAGACCAGACCTAGATGTGCCTTGCCTGTTATATAACCTATAAGAACAATACAAACCCCACTACAGACTAGAGTCTTCAACCACTACAAAGCTGGAAAAGAGAAGACGAGTGTCATTCCGGGGGGTGTCATTCCGGGGGGTGTCATTCCGGGGGGTGTCATTCCAGGGGGGGGCAGGAGTTTGGAGTCACTCTGAGAAACAGTATTCCAGCTCAATCGGGGTGTCAGTCTATCATTTTGCAAATATCAACCATGAACTTTTGCCATCTGCTGGTCATTACAGAGCACTGCAGCTCAGATCTCTACCCACCTGTTCAAATTAAAAGTTCTTAAAGCGGGATTGCACTGTGGAAAAAAATATTACAAGCCAGCAGCTACAAATACTGCAGCTGCTGACTCTTAATAAATGGACACTCACCTGTCCCGGGGTCGCTCGGCTCTCGGCTGCTGCCGCCACCATTCTAGGTGAGGGAATCAGGAAGTGAAGCGCTGCGGCTTCACTTCCCAGTTCCCTGCTGCACATGTGCGAGTCGCGCAGCGTGATAGGAATTGTCCGCACTGTCTCTGGGACCCGTGTGTGTCCCAGCAGACAGCGCTCAGGGACAGGAAGAGACATAGACTCCCGTAGGAGTCTATGCCCGGAAGTGGGTGTAAATACCTGTCTTTGACAGGTATCTGCACCCCCTCCCCCCTGAAAGGTGCCAATTGTGACACCGGAGGGGGGGAGGGTTCCGATCAGTGGAAGTTCCACTTTAGGGTGGAACCCCGCTTTAACCACTTGACCACTGGGCACTTAAACCCCCTTAATAACCAGACCAATTTTCAGCTTTTGAAGGACAATTACTCAGTCATGCAACACTGTACCCAAATGAAATTTTTGTCCTTTTTTTCACACAAATGGAGCTTTCTTTTGGTGGTATTTAATCACCGCTGGGTTTTTTAATTTTTTGTGCTATAAAAGAAAAAAGACCGAAAATTCTGTAAAAAAAAAAAGAATTTTTCTTTGTTTGTGTTATAAAATTTAGCAGATTAGTAATTTTTCTTCATACATTTTGGCCAAAATTTATACTGCTGCATATCTTTGGTAAAAATAAGTACAAATTGGTGGATATTATTTGGTCTTTGTGAAAGTTATAGAGTCCACAAGCTATGGTTCCTATATCTGAAAATTGATCACACCTGAAGTACTGACGGCCTATTTCAATTCTTGAGACCCTAACATGCCAGAAAAGTACAAATACCCCCCAAATGACCCCTTTTTGGAAATAAAACATTCCAAGGTATTTAGTAAGAGACATGGTGAGGTTTTTAAAGTTGTTATTTTTTCCCACAATTCTTTGCAATATCAAGATTTTTTTTTCCTTTTTTTTCTTCACAAAATTGTCATATTATCAGGTTATTTCTCAAAACACAGCATATGCATACCACAAATTACACCCCAAAACACATTCTGCTATTACTCCCGAAATTACACCCCAAAACACATGGCAATACCCCATGTGTGAGACTTTTACACAGTGTGGCCACATACAGAGGCCCAACATGCAGGGAGCGCCATCAGGCGTTCTGGAGCACCCAGGCCAATTCTGACATTTCTCTCCTACATGTAAAAATCATCATTTATTTGCTAGAAAATTACAGAGAACCCCAAAAACATTATATATTTTTTTATCAAAGTCCCTGGAGAATACAATGGTGGTCGTTGCAACTTTTTATCCCGCACGGTATTTGCGCAGCAATTTTTCTAACGTGTTTTTATTTGAAAAAAAAACAGTTTTGTGCTTTAAAAAAAAAAAACAGTAAAATTAGCCCAATGTTTTTGCATAATGTGAAAGATGAAGTTACGCTGAGTAAATCGATACCTAACATGTCACCCTTCAAAATTGCACACGCTCGTGGAATGGTGCCAAACGTCGCTACTTAAAAATCCCCATAGGCCACGTTTTACATTTTTTTACTGGTTACATGTTTTGAGTTACAGAGGAGGTCTAGGGCCAAAATTATTGCTCTCACTCTAACGTTCGCAGCGATACCTCACATGTGTGGTTTGAACACCGTTTTCATATGTGGGTGGGACTTACGTATGTGTTCACTTCTGCATGCAAGCACATGGGGACAGGGGCGCTTTAAAAATATATATATATTTTTTTATTGTTCATTTTACTTTATTTATTTTAGTTTGACACTTTTTTCCCCCCCAAAATTTTTTTTGATCACTTTTATTCCTATTACAAGGAATGTAAACATCCCTTGTAATAGGAATATGGCATGACAGGTCCTCTTTACAGTGAGATATGGGGTCAATAAGACCCCACATCTCACCTCTAGACTAGGAAGCCTGAAATAAAAAAAAAAAAATTATTCTGGCTTCGATCGTATTGGCGAGTCGGTAGAAGCACCGGAGGGCGGCGGGAGGGGGGGGGCGTCCCCTCTCGCCTCCTGTAAGAACGATCAAGCAGTGGAACAGCCACTATGATCATTCTTATGGTGTAGGGAATCGCCAGCTGAAAAAGCTGGTATCTGAATGATGCCTGTAGCTACACCCATCATTCAGATATTCCCGCACAAAGTCATGAACGTCATATGATGGCCGGCGGGCGGGAAGTGGTTAAAATAAAAACATTTTTTAACACAAACTTGTCCATTTATACAATATTTATAACACATAGCATGTACACACCAAAAATGACACCCCAAAATAGTTTCTCCTACTCCTCCTGAGTACGGCGATACCACATGTGTGAGACTTCCACAGCCTGGCCACATACAGAGGCCGAGTACAGCCAAGCATGGCTGAGCATGGCTGGGTATCACCGAGTATGGCTGGGTATTGCAGGGTATCACCGAGTATAGCTGGGTATTGTAGGGTATAACCGAGTATGGCTGGGTATTACAGGGTATCACCAAGTATGGCTGGGTATTACAGGGTATCACTGATGGCTGAGCATGGCTGAGTATGGCTGGGTATTGCAGAGTATGGCTGGGTATTGCAGAGTATGGCTGGGTATGGCTGGGTATTGCAGGGTATCACCGAGTATGGCTGGGTATTGCAGAGTATGGCTGGGTATTGCAGGGTATCACAGAATATGGATGGGTATTGCAGAGTATGGCTGGGTATTGCAGGGTATCACAGAATATGGATGGGTATTGCAGAGTATGGCTGGGTATTGCAGGGTATCACAGAATATGGATGGGTATTGCAGAGTATGGCTGGGTATTGCAGGTTATCACCGAGTATGGCTGGGTATTGCAGGGCATTGCAGAGTATTGCCAGGGCATTGCAGGGTATTGCAGATTATTGGCAGAGTATTGGCAGGGCATTGCAGAGTATTGGCAGGGAATTTCAGAGTATTGGCAGGGCATTGCAGAGTATTGGCAGGGCATTGCTTGGTATTGCAGAGTATTAGCAAGGCATTGCTGGGTATTGCAGAGTATTGGCAGGGAATTGCAGGGTTAATTGCCAGTGAGCAGCGCTGTGGGCACTGCAGATCCAGCCAACAGCGCTGCTGGCACCGATCTCTCCCCTCTCACTGTACCGATCGGTACAGAGAGGGGAGGGAGGAACCGGCATCATAACAAGACGCCGGTTTGTTAACAAGTGATCGCCCTGTCATTTGATGGAGCGATCACGTGGTAAATGGTCGCGATGAGTCGGCGGTCACGGATGCTCTCGAGTGCGCTCCCCGGGGACACGAGAGCGGAATTCTGGGAGGACATCATAGTACGTCCTCTCAGAGTTAAGCAACCGCCCTGTAGCCATCATTCGGCTATGGGCTGGTTGTTAAGTGGTTAAATAGCCTACTGGGAATTCACACTTTGCTTGATTTATGGGTTGTTCTGACTGGTCATGGATTACTCATTTATGTGGACTGCATTTGTCCAGCTTATCCTGTTCTCTCTGCTGTTGTGAGTCTGTGCTCTCTCCACCATTCTGCAACTTGGACTCTGTTAAAGTAGTTGTAAAGGCTCAAGGATCTTTTCCTTCTGTGTTCACCAGTGTCCCAACCCCCCCCCCCCCAAAACCCCATTCAGATCCAGCATGAGTGCCTTGCCTTTTCCGGGTCTCTCCCTCCTCGTTGGCTGAGACAGCAGCGGTAACCATTGGTTCCTTTTGCTGTCAATCACAGCCAGTGAGCCAATGAGAAGAAAGCATGGGATGGGGCTGAGCTGTGCTGTGTGTGTGAATGGACACACAGAGCAGTGACTCAGGAGTGAGTTGCCCCCCATAGCAAGCTGCTTGCTGTGGGGGCATTCGGCAGGATCCAGGAGAGCCGATGGGGGACCTCGAGAAGAGGAGGATCCAGGAGAGTGGGTGGGGGAACCTGAGAAGAGGAGGATCCAGAAGAGTGGGTGGGGAACCTGAGAAGAGGAGGATCCAGAAGAGTGGGTGGGGAACCTGAGAAGAGGAGGATCCAGGAGAGTGGGTGGGGGAACCAGAGAAGAGGAGGATCCAGGAGAGCCAATGGGGGAACCCAAGAAGAGGAGGATCCAAGAGAGCCAGAGGGGAAACCCAAGAAGAGGAGAATCCAGGAGAGTGGGTGGGGGAACCCGAGAAGAGGAGGGTCCAGGAGAGTGGGTGGGGGAACCAGAGAAGAGGAGGATCCAGGAGAGCCAACAGGGAAACCCAAGAAGAGGAGGATCCAGGAGAGCCGGCGGGGGAACTCAAGAAGAGGAGGATCCAGGAGAGTGGGTGGGGGAACCTGAGAAGAGGAGGATCCAGAAGAGTGGGTGGGGAACCTGAGAAGAGGAGGATCCAGGAGAGTGGGTGGGGGAACCAGAGAAGAGGAGGATCCAGGAGAGCCAATGGGGGAACCCAAGAAGAGGAGGATCCAAGAGAGCCAGAGGGGAAACCCAAGAAGAGGAGAATCCAGGAGAGTGGGTGGGGGAACCCGAGAAGAGGAGGGTCCAGGAGAGTGGGTGGGGGAACCAGAGAAGAGGAGGATCCAGGAGAGCCAACAGGGAAACCCAAGAAGAGGAGGATCCAGGAGAGCCGGCGGGGGAACTCAAGAAGAGGAGGATCCAGGAGAGCCGGCAGGGGACCTCAAGAAGAAGAAAATCCAGGAGAGCCAGGAGGGGAACCTGAAAAGAGGAGGATCCAGGAGAGCCAGGAGGGGAACCTGAAAAGAGGAGGATCCAGGAGAGCTGGCGGGGGAACCCGAGAAGAAGAGGATCCAGGAGAGACAGCGGGGGAACCCAAGAAGAGGAGGATCCAGGAGAGCCAGCAGGGGAACCCGAGAAGGGGAGGATGGGGCTTCTTTGTGCAAAACCATTACAGAGCAGGTTTATTATTAACAAATAAAACAAGCCCATAACATCACTTTTGATGCTCTATCATCTGTCCAGCCTATAAATTGTCCCTGGTGACACCGTGGTTCCACTAAGCTTCGTATAACACTGAATACAATGAATGTGGAAATGATCTAGCCCAATTGTTTCTCCTATCTAGGAATGTCACCGAAGGGATTGGAAGCTGCGCCAAGCTCGGACCTCATTTGATGTTGGAAAACTGTTACATCCCTCTGCGCTGGATCTGTGAGAGAGACGCTGTGTGACTGCACTGATGTGTGGGAGGACGATGGAAGTCTCTGGGGATCCTTCATCACCCCTGCTTTATTTTTCCTCCCTTTTTCTCTTGAATTAAGTACAGTGAGGATTGTTACATCCCCACCACGGAGAGCGCTACCCACAGATTTACTGTTCAGCACTCTACGGCGATTTGCTGGTTACCATGTCACTTGGGCCCATTCTTCAATATCTGACATTGTATCTGTGTGCTTTTGGATTGTAAGAAAGAAATATTTTGTTTCTTTGGACTCATATTCATAAATCTGAAAATCTGACTTTCTGAAATTCTCTGCAGGTGAATCTTCCAGGTCCATGTGTTTTATATGACTGTGATTCTTCATCAGTGAATGTTTGGTGAAAGTCACATTCTCAGCCTTATAAATGGATGTAACCCAGATATTTCGGGCATTCGAGCACCTGACAAGGAGTATAAGTACGCAGCCTATGCGGACGATATACTGCTATTTCTAACGAACCCAGTGACCTCTCTACCAACTTTACTGGCGGAATTCCATAATTTTAGCCTCCTGTCCAATTTTTCAAAGTCCTTCGCCCTCAACATCTCCTTGCCCCCAACTATAGTCTCCCAATGCAAAGATAACTTTCCATTCCAGTGGAAACGGGATTCTATCACGTATCCAGGAATACAGTTGCCATCCAAGCTTTCGGATCTATACATGTTGAACCACCTTCCCCCTTCTGAATAAATTATCATCTGACCTCACTTCATGGAATAAATCTTTATTTTCCTGGTTCGGTAGGGCGGCGATCCTAAAAATGAACGCTCTACCACGAATGCTCTATATATTGCAAACGATACCTATACTACTCCCATCCGTATTTTTCAAAGCATACAGAAGCATTTGCTCCAAATTCCTATGGGGGAACCGCAAACCCAGAATTAGCTTCTCCCAACTTTCCCGCCCAAAGAGACTAGGAGGAATAGGTCTCCCAGACCTCCTGAATTACCACATGGCCATACACCTTACAAGAATAGTAGATTGGAACGTGCACTCGGCCCATAAGGATTGGGTTTCACTGGAAGCATCCTTCACAAACATGCATCTGGCATCCCTTCCTTGGATTCTCCCTAAACATATTCCCCAAAGTTTAAAACAACACCCCCTAATAGGATCCACGCTAGAATGTTTTCGGAAATTATGCCACAAAACCCCAATGTCCTCCATTCCGGGCCCACTAACACCGGTCAAACTAAACCCTGATTTTCCGCCGGGCTTGCATAGTAGATTCCTCACAGAATTCTGGCCGCATGATCAGATGAGGGCCCATCAATTCTTTCACCAACATAAACTACTCACAGCCTCCCAGCTATCTACCCAAGGAGATGAACCACCCATCCCCCCCTGGACATACCTACTGCTGACGCACTTTCTAAAAGCCCTTAACAAGGACATGCACTGCTCTAGACAGCTCACACCTTTCGAACGGTTATGCACCCAATATTCACCACAAGCCCACCTAATAGCTGTCACACATGAGCTCCTCTTCGCTAATATACCAGCCAATGATAGCCTGTCGTGCAAAGCATGGGAGAATGACCTTGCCATATCGCTCTCAGAGGAGCAATGGGAAACAATCTACCTAAACATCCATAAAGGTTCTGTTAATGTTAATACCCAAGAAAACGGATATAAAATCCTAACCAGATGGTACCGTACACCTTCCCTTTTACACAAAATGAACCCAGCCATATCAGACGCCTGCTGGAGGTGTCACCAAGAGAAAGGCTCCCTACTCCACATCTGGTGGTCCTGCGCTACCCTTCAGACGTTTTGGAAAGAAGTTTGCCGGATAACGTCCCAGGTCACCTCATACACTCTTGATTTTACCCCAGCCCAATTTCTTCTACACTACACATCCTTATCACATCATTCATATCATAAGTCATTGGCAATGCATATGATTAATGCAGCAAAACAATGCGTCCCCTTATATTGGAATTCCAATTGCGCACCTTCACTCAAGGACTGGTTTCTCAGACTTAATAAAGTGGCTGAAATGGAAAGACTCATCCACATTGCACGGGATACCCCCACAAAATACAGCACTAAATGGGCCTGCTGGTCTCACTTTCAGTCGACACCAGAATATAGGGATATAATGGCTTCACCCTCGTAGCAGAGAAATTAACAAAAGCCCACTATTAGATATTCCACCCGGAACTCCATTATAACCTCCCTCCCTGCCCTCCCCCCTTATAACTTGCAGGACCTGCCATACAGAAGATCATCCCTACCCCTGGCACTCCGGTCCACTATTGGACCCTAGAGGATTGGGGGAAGCCAGAGACGTCCCCCCCCCAACATCCTCCCTTGACCCCGTCTTTGTCCCTTTATACCCCCCCCTCCCATTTAGTACCTGGTCCCCAATACACTCCCCCGTCACCCCTATCTAGGCACTTTCCTTAATCGGCACCCTTCATATGCAGGACACATACCTAGTTCAACTCTTCCTATTTACAAGGCCCAAGAATGAGGAGCAAATGTCCATTACATGATTGGAAAAACCTCAGACCTTCTTCCCATTCGCGGGGTCCCATATAGTCAAAATTCTTTTAAGCCCCCTGGATTAAGCCCCCAAGACCCAGTCACAACACACCTTCCTATCATTATGCCCCTCCCGCTCTAATGTCTCATACCCCCTTCGCACTCTCTGCCTATCCACCAGGCATCCTACTCTGAACAGCAGGGAAGGTCACGACTCCTGTCTCCCATTCTCATTTGTTACTGTATGTCTTGGTACCATAAGTTTTGTAATAAGATGAAAATGCTTTGGGCTTTGTATCCGCTTTTTGTGTGTGTTCATTCCTACTTTTCAAGACTTCTGTAAGTTCTTTTTTCATTTTTCTCAATAAAAAACTTTTTGAAAAAAAATAAATAAATGGATGTTTTTTCGATCCCCTCTGTTGGATGTCTTCTGGATTTTAAGTCTCTCTGATAAAAACTGGCATAAACAAAAAATGTCTTTAAAAATGGCAGCAATCGTGTAGTATTTATTAAAAGTATGGACAAGTACAAAAAATATATACAGCTGAACGATATTATAAATAAATAGACATGGAAAAATATATGGTGGATCATTATTATTTGCCCATATTGATTGTTTAGGCTGTGTATTATTGAAGCCACGTTTGGGGGAATTCAGACCGACTTGTATTACATCAATTCAAATGTCTGTGGTCCCAGGGGGAGTATTTATCGCCCCCTTTCAATTTAGGAGCTCTGTTGGATTAATATTTCTTACAAATTGGCAAAATCCATCTGTTGACTCCTTGAGACGTACTTTGTGTTCCTTCCTGCTGGAAAAATTCAGAGGACTGTTTCCCCGAGCGACAAGGGATATCGCGTTCTTTGGAAGTAAGGCGCGATTACCGCACATATTTTTCTAACATAACTATTTGGGCTCCCCCGTAAAAACTCCTATGTAATTATTACAGTGCAAGTTGCAGGTTGAAACAAAAAAAAACAAAATATATACTCTATATTTCACAGCTATGGGCAATCGAAAGTGCTTATGTGCTTTTAGTGCAAAATACGTGCATGTGAAGCTTATGAAACTTATATCATTTTCACACAATAAAGTCCATTATAAAACAATAAAGTCCATTATAAAACAATAAAGTCCATAAAAAAAAAAAATGACTTCAAAAAGTTCCACAGAAATTCAATCAAAGTGACTTGTGCTCAGTGTCTGGTATATCCTGAATTGCAACCGGTGCGTTTTCTGTGCATAAGAGAAATTGCCGCACTCACCAGCTCCCCCGCCCCTGCAGGGGTTAACTCGCCTCCACAGTGTGAGCCCCCTGTGTCGCTATGTAAAGCTGGTCCGGTTAATATTCAGTTACTCCTCGTTTCCTCGTGTAGTATAAGAAAATAAAACATCCATAGTGTAGTGTTGTTTGAGACTATTACCTTTATTGCAATTCAAAAGTGGCTACTCACATAGATTAGAGGTAAAAGAACGCTTGTAAAATACAATCACCGCCGCCGCCTTGTGAGAGAGAGTGTGTACACGTTAGGCCACGCCCTACGTGTTTTTTTTTTTTGATTTATAGTGCCTCTTTTAATATTCATTTTCTAAAAAGTTGTTCTGTCCCCACCTTACCCCCCCCCTCCTCTTTGATGTTTTGATAATGTGTGTGTGTGTGTGTGTGAAATATCAATCACCAGAAATTCCAGTTCTGTTTGAAATTGTATAACTATACTCATTGATTAATAAAGTCAAATGATTTACTTATTAATTTTATTGGGAGATATTTATTCATCGGTAAGAAATCCCCATACATTAAAGTGGTTGTAAACCCTTACAAACCACTTTGACCTACAGGTAAGCCTAGATTAAGGCTTACCTGTAGGTCCAAGAAATATCTCCCAAACCTATATGGTTTAGGAGATATTTGCCCGAAGACGGGCACCGCTGTCTACGGCGCATGCGCGGGTGACAGCGGCGCGCAGGCGCACTGAGCGCGGCATCCTCGATAACGAAGATGCCACGCAATGCCGCGCGTCTCGGCTCGCATGCGCGGGAGTGACGTCATCTCGGCTTCGCCGAATGACATTGGCGGAGCTGCAAGACCCACGAGAAGATGGATGCGCCGGACTACAGGGGACAGCGGTGACTTTGCTGGATCCTGTGTCAGGTAAGTGACACATAATGGGCTACTATGCGATGCGATGCGATGCATAGTAATCCATTATGCTTTGCCTTTGCAGGGAATGAAAGAGGAAGTAAACTCATCAGGGTTTACTTCCTCTTTAACAAACTTAGGAAAGGATTGTGGTATGTACTGATTATCTGAACTAAGTTCACAAATTTACCGTAAGGTTGGAGTCACTGAAAAACAAAACACTGAGGAGATCTTAATTAAGATTCCATACCACTCACAACAATATATAGATAGATAAATAGATAGATAGATAGATAGATAGATAGATAGATAGATAGATAGATAGATAGATAGAATCAATATAACCCCCCCCCCCCCCATTCAATGTGCTAAGATTAGAGCCTGAGAATATTCAGTTGGGCCCCATTCAGTACTTAACCCCCCTTCCCTCTGATGTCATCCTGAAATATGTACTGTCTGAGCCTTCTCTATAGGATAAATATATATGTCACAGCACTGAGCCCCTCCCCATTTGGGGTCGTTGTCCTGCTGCAGAATAAATTTGGGGCCAATCACATGCCTCCCTGATGGTATGGAATTAAGGAGAAGTATCTGCCTGTGTTTCTCAGCATTGAGGACACCATTGATCCTGACAAAATCTCCAGCTCCATTTGCAGAAATGCAGCTCCAAACTTGCAAGGTACCTCCACCATGCTTCACAGTCAATCTCCAGGCCTTTGCCAAGAAACTGCCTCCTGCTACAGCCTAATATTTCACATTTTGACTCCTCAGTCCAGAGCACCTGCTGACACTTTTCTGCACTCCAGTTCCTATGTTTTCCTAGATAATTGAGTAACTTAGCCTTGTTTCTATATTGGAGGCGTTTTGGCCCCCATTCCTCCATGGAGACCACATCTAGCCAGACTTCTCTGGACAGAAGATAGGGATACCTGGGTCCCACTGGTTTCCACCAGTTCTGTGCTGATGGCACTCCTGGACATCTTCTGATGTGGAAGGTAAGTAAGCATGATGTGTATTTCATCTGCTGCACTCAGTTTCTTTGGCCGACCACTGCGTCTACGATTCTCAGCGCTACCCAATCAATGGTGTCCTCAATACTGAGAAATACAGGCAGATACTTCTCCATCGTGCCATACCATCAGGGAGGAGTGTGATTGGCCCCAAATTAATTCTGCAGCAGGACAACCACCCCAAACATCCAGCCAATGTCATTAAAGTGGTTGCAAACCCTTACAAACCCCTTTGACCTACAGGTAAGCCTAGATTAAGGCTTACCTGTAGGTTCAAGAAATATCTTCTAAACCTGCACAGTTTAGGAGATATTTACCCGAAGACATCGGCGTGCAGGTGCACTGGGCAGGCCACAGATCACGGAAATATGCCGCGAGTGTAGGCTCCCGCGCACATGCGCTGGAGTGACGTCCTCACTGCTCTGGCGAATCACAGCGCTGGAGCAGCGAGACCCACCAAGAAGATGGACGCTCGGAACTACAAGGGACAGCGGTGACTTCGCTGGCTCCTGTGTCAGGTAAGTGACACATAATGGACTACTATGCAGTGCATAGTAGTCCATTATGCTTTACCTTTGCAGGGAATCAAAGAGGAAGTAAACCCATCAGGGTTTACTTCCTCTTTAAGAACTATCTACTGTGTAAATAAATATAAGGAGCCCTGAAAGTGATGATTTGACCCCCACAGAGCCTTGATCTCACCATTATGGAGTCTGTCTGAGATGACATGAAGAGACAGAAGGATTTGAGGCAGCCGACATCCACAGAAGATCTGTTCTCCAAGATGAACATAGAACAACCTACCTGCCGAGTTCCTTTAAAAACTGTGTGCTGTCTACCTGGAAGAACTGATGCTGGTTTGAAGGCAAAGAGGGGTCACACCAAATATTGATTGGAGTTCTTCTGTTCATTTAATTTCCATCTTGTTAATTGATAAAACATAAACTATTAACACTTCTATTTCTAAAAGCATTCTTCAATTACTGCATTTTGTACAAAGCCTTCTAAAAAGCAAAAAGCCACAATGTAACTCATTAGAAGCCAGATTATCACAATCAAGATATGATGAAAGCCAGAATGAGATCCAACATCAAAACTTCCGACCACCGACCACAAGTTTTTCTCCGAGTCTTCACCATCCAGCATGAAGAGTCTCTGCAGCTCTGAGCTCCTCTTATTATTGCTGTCAGCGGTTTCTTACCTCCCCACTTCCTAAATTTGTACTTTTTTTTTTACTATCAGACTTTCTCTTCCTCTTTTCCTTTATTTGGATATCTTACAAAGCTTCTCTCTGTCCTTCTGATCATGTGTTTCCCATATTGGGGAAAGCAGGGCTTTCTTTCTCAGGAACTCACCCTCCCCGGCTAACCAACTGCCCCCAACCCGGCCTTTCCTCAGGGGAAGAAAGTAAAGAAGGAAAGAGGCACCAAATAGTTTACATCGGTGGCGACTCTAGGAACAATATATAGGGGGCACGTAAGATAACACAGTCAACCCTGAAATAATTTTCACCAATAAATCATTCCGCTGAAAAAACGAAATAAGTATATATCCTGTATATACACTCACTGGCCACTTTATTAACCACCTCAGTACAGTGCAGTTACACCCCCTTCCTGACCAGACCAATTTTCAGCTTTCAGCGCTCTCACACTTTGAATGACAATTACTCAGTCATCCAACACAGTATCCATATGAAACTTGCGTCCTTTTTTCCACACAAATAGAGCTTTCTTTTAGTGGTATTTAATCACTAGTGGGTTTTTTATTTTTTGTGCTATAAATAAAATAAAACATAAATTTTGTGAAAAAAATGCCTTTTTCTTCGTTTCTGTCATAAATTTTTGCTAATTAGTAATTTTTCTTCATAAATTTTCGCCAAAATTTATACTGCTACATATCTTTGGTAAAAATAACCCACATTAGTATATATTATTTGGTCTTTGTGAAAGTTATAGAGTCTACAATCTATGGTGCCAATCACTAAAAATTCATCACTTCTGATCAGGCCTTCAGTACATCAGGTGTACCTCAGTTCTTGAGACTCTAACTAGTCAGGAAAGTACAAATACCCCCCAAATGACCCCTTTTTACAAAGTAGACATCCCAAGGTATTAAGTAAGTAGCATGGTGAGTTTTTTTAAGTTGTCATTTTTTCCCACAATTCTTTGCAAAATGAAGATTTTTTATTTTTTTTTATTTTTTTTTACTAAATTGTCATATTATCAGGTTATTTCTCACACACAGCATATGTATACAACAAATTACCCCCCAAAATACATTCTGCTACTCTTCCCGAGTACGGCGATACCACATGTGTGAGACTTTTACACAGCCTGGCCACATACAGAGCACCAACATCGATGTAGTACCTTCAGACGTTCTACGAGCAAAAATGACGCATCTCATTTCTCAACCACCTATTACACTTTTGAAGGCCCTGGAGTACCAGGACAATGGAATTTCCCATAAAATCACCCCATTTTGGAAAGCTAACACCCCAACGTATAATCTGTGAGGCATAATGAGTCTTTTGAATGGTTAATTTTTTTCCAGAAGTTTTTGGAATATGTGGAAAAAAATTAAAACGCATTTTTTTTTACACAAAATTGTCAATTTATAAGATATTTCTAACACATTACATGTATATAGCAAAAATTACACCCCAAAATACATTCTGCTACTCCTCCCGAGTATGGCGATACCACATGTGTAGGACTTTTACACAGCCTGGCCACATAGATGGGCCAAACATTGAAGTAGTACGTTCAGGCGTTCTAGGAGCATAAATGACACATCTCATTTCATTCCTACCCATCACACTTTTGAAGGTCCTGGACCACCAGGACAGTGAAATTACCCACAAAATTACCCCATTTTGGAAAGCAAACACCCCAACGTATATTCTATGAGACATGGGCTGCAAATAGGTACTCGGGTACTCTGATGGGCTGGAGATAGGTACTCGGGTACTCAGATGGACTGTGACAGGTACTCGGGTACTCAGATGGACTGGAACAGGTACTCGGGTACTCTGATGGCCTGGTGACAGGTACTCGGGTACTCTGATGGCCTGGTGACAGGTACTCGGGTACTCTAATGGCCTGGTGACAGGTACTCGGGTACTCTGATGGCCTGGTGACAGGTACTCGGGTACTCTGATGGCCTGGTGACAGGTACTCGGGTACCCTGATGGCCTGGTGACAGGTACTCGGGTACTCTGATGGCCTGGTGACAAGTACTCAGGTACTCTGATGGCCTGGTGACAGGTACTCTGATGGTTTGGTGACTGGTATTTGGGTACTCTGAAGGGCGGTGACAGGTACTCAGATGAACTGTGACAGGTACTCGGGTACTCAGATGGGCTGTGACAGGTACTCGGTACTCTAATGGACTGTGACAGGTACTCGGTACTCTAATGGACTGTGACAGGTACTCGGTACTCTAATGGACTGTGACAGGTACTCGGTACTCTAATGGACTGTGACAGGTACTCGGTACTCTAATGGACTGTGACAGGTACTCGGGTACCCTGATGGGCCGTGACAGGTACTCGGGTACCCTGATGGGCCGTGACAGGTACTCGGGTACCCTGATGGGCCGTGACAGGTACTCGGGTACCCTGATGGGCCGTGACAGGTACTCGGGTACTCTGATGTGCCGTGACAAGTACTCGGGTACTCTGATGTGCCGTGACAGGTACTCGGGTACTCTGATGTGCCGTGACAGGTACTCGGGTACTCTGATGTGCCGTGACAGGTACTCGGGTACTCTGATGGGCCGGGACAGGTACTCGGGTACTCTGATGGGCCGGGACAGGTACTCGGGTACTCAGATGAACTGTGACAGGTACTCGGGTACTCAGATGGGCTGGGACAGGTACTCGGGTACTCAGATGGGCTGGGACAGGTACTCGGGTACTCTGATGGGCTGGGACAGGTACTCAGGTACTCTGATGGGCTGGGACAGGTACTCGGGTACTCTGATGGGCTGAGACAGGTACTCGGGTACTCTGATGGGCTGGGACAGGTACTCGGGTACTCTGATGGGCTGGGACAGGTACTCGGGTACTCTGATGGGCTGGGACAGGTACTCGGGTACTCTGATGGGCTGGGACAGGTGCTCAAATGCTCTGATGGACTGTGACAGGTACTCTGATGGACTGTGATTGACAGGTACTATGAGGGGTGGTGACAGGTCCTCTTTATTGGGGGGGGTCAATCAGTATGTTTGGTGTACACTGTATGCGGTAACGAGATGTTACCGCAATCTCCTCCTCACACACGATCGGTGTGTGAGGAGGAGAACCCGGTAACATCCCGTTACCGCGGTTTGTTTACATTTTAGTGATCGGCTGTGAAAGGATCACAGCCGATCACGTGGGTAAACAGCCAGCCAATGGCTGTTTACCAGTGTCGGTGACGAGCAGTGTTCCCGGGGAACACGCCGTCACCGACGTGCACGCGCAGCGCGCTTGCGATTGCGCGCATGCGCCGTGCACGTAGGGGGTGTGACCATCTGTGATCGGCCGTGACTTCATCAGCAGATTTGTCGGCTGCAGACTCATGATGCCATCTCTGTGGGGTCTGGTGTAAGGGGAAAACTCTGATGTAAGGGAGTCTCTGGTCACCACAGCCCCCTCCTTACATAAGAGTCCACAGAGCTCCTCCTTACATCACAGTCCGCAGAGACAGCAGACCTAGGTGACCCTGAGGAGGCACTGGTGGGCACAGATTGACAGCACTGGTGGACATAGATTGGCACCACTGGTGGACGCTAGTGGGACTGCACTGATAATCGGATCACGTTCAAGACCCTTTGCCTCACCCACAAATGCGTGCATAGAGAAGCTCCGCAATACCTAATGGAGAAAATAAATCATTACACACCAAACCGCAGTCTTCCATCAGCCAACAAAAACCTCCTCCTCGTGCCCAAAGCCCGGTATAAATCCAAGGGTGATCGGAGATTCGCTGTCCAAGGGCCTCGGCTATGGAATGCTCTACCAATCAACATCCGCCTGGAAGAAAATCACCTGGCTTTTAGGAAAAAACTCAAGACCTTCCTCTTGTAGCAGATGATCAAAGCTCGCCACAGCGCCTAGAGGCGATTCAGTTCGCATTGTGCGCTATATAAGTATTTCATTCATTCATTCATTCAAATAGGACACTGACAATCAGTGTCCTGATTATCAGTGTACATGTCCCTTTTAGAGATGCCGGTTAGCTCTCCTCTCTGATTCTCATGCTATCAGTTTGAGGAAATGAGTGCTGATCAACGGCATCTGTTTACTTCCACAATCAGCTGTGATTGGAAACAGCTGATCACATGGTAAAGAGCTGTTGATTGGCTCTTTACCTCAATCTGTGATCAGCACTGTCCGGAGCACACTGCCATTGCAGAGCATTGCGCCTGCACCTAGCAGTAGGTGCGCAGCGGATGCGATCACGGTACGCCATCATATGACACCGTCCCAGAACTAGAAGACCGCTCTGTAGCCATCATTCGGCTATAGCGCGGTCGACAAGTGGTTAACACATGAATATAACCAATAGGTACCTATGTCCCGGGATGTAAAAAATAAAATAAAAACATAACCGAAGTTCTGTAAACAGAGGTGAAAGAAGTGACTGTGGGGGAGGGGAAGAAGTAGAAAGTAGAGATAAGATTAATATACAGTATCTGTTCCTCCTGGTGCCTCCAGTGCCGCACCCCCCCCCCCCCCCCCTTTTACTACTGCCTTAGATAGATACCTACAGTGCCTTGAAAAAGTATTCATACCCCTTGAAATGTTCCAAATTTTGTCATGTTACAAAGAAAAGCGTGAATGTATTTTATTGGGATTTTATGTGATAGACCAACACAAAGTGGCTCATAATTGTGAAGTGGAAGGAACATGATATTTTTTTTCAAAATGTATTACAAATAAATATGTGAAAAGTGTGGGGGGGGGGGCATTTGTATGGCGCCCCCCGGAGTCAATACTTTGTAGGACCGCCTTTCTCTGCAAGTCTTTTTTGGGGTGTCTCTACCAGCTTTTTAGAGAGGGACATTTCTGCCCATTCTTCTTTGCAGAATATCTCAAGCTCTGTCAGATTGGATGGAGAGTGTCTGTGATCAGCAATTTTCAAGTCTGGCCAACAGATTCTCAATGGGATTTAGGTCTGGACTGTGACTGGGCCTTTCTAACACATGAATATGCTTTGATCTAAATCATTCCATTGTAGCTCTGGCTGGATGTTTCGGGTCGTTGTCCTGCTGGAAGGTGAACCTCCGCCCCGGTCTCAAGTCTTTTGCAGACTCTTATGCCGCGTACACACAGCCGGAAATTTCCGATGGGAGCTTTTCATCGGATTTTCCGACCGTGTGTATGCCCATCGGTCTTTTTTTCTGTCGGCATTTCCAACGGTCTTTAGATTGAGAGCCTGTTCTTAATTTTTCAGACGGAAAACCTTTCTATCGGATTTTTCGATCGTGCATATCCAAATCCGACGCGCAAAATTCCGACGCATGCTCGGAAGCATTAAACTTCTCTTTTATAGTGCCGTCAAATGTGTTGTGTGTCACATGCGTTATTGACTGTCAGAATTTGGTGTGACCGTGTGTAGGCAAGACAGTTTGAGCGAAATTCCATCAGAATTCCGACGGGAAAACCATCAGAGCTCTTTCCGACGAGAATTCCGTTCGTGTGTACGCTAAATAAGAGGTTTTCTTCTAAGATTGCCCTGTATTTGTCTCCATCCATCTTCCCATCAGATCTGACCAGCTCCCCTGTCCCTGCTGAAGAAAAGCATCCCCACCACATGATGCTGCCACCACCATGTTTCACGGTGGGGATGGTGTGTTCAGGGTGATGTTCAGGGTACCTGACTGTGAGATTGTGTGTAACTGCGGCTCGGCATCGGCGATATTGACCCTCCGTGACCCCCGTCGCGAGAGCCAGTGCCGAGCTCTGTCACTCCTCCAACTCGCCGCCCCCAATACATTCCTATGGATACGCTGCATCCCGTGGGGGCGGCGAGCGCGAGAAGCACAGCCTCGCAGCTCTGATTTCCAGAGCGATACGATCGCGCTGGAAACACAATCTCGCGGTCAGGTACTGTAGCATTTTGCTTTTAGGTCAAAAAGTTAAATTTTGGTCTAATCTGACCAGATCACCTTCTTCCACATGTTTGCTGCCCCCCTCCCCCACATGGCTTCTCATGAACTACAAACAGGACTTCTTATGACTTTCTTTCTCCAATGTCTTTCTTCTTGTCACTCTTCCATAAAGGGCAGATTTGTGGAGAGACGACTAATAGTTGTCCTGTGGACAGATTCTCCCCCCTGAGCTGTGGATCTCTGCAGCTCCTCCAGAGTTACCATGGGCCTCTTGGCTCTTCTCTGATGAATGCTCTCCTTGCCCGGCCCGGTCAGTTTAGGTGGACGGCCATGTCTTGGTAGGTTTGCAGTTGTGCCCATACTCTTTCCATTTTCCGATGATGGATTGAACAGAGTTCCGTGAGATGTTCAAAGCTTGGGAGATTTTTTTTTTATAACCCAACCCTGCTTTATACTTCTCCACAACTTTATCCCTGACCTGTCTGGTCTGTTCCTTGGCCTTCATGATGCTGTTGGTTCACCAAGGTTCTCTAACAAACCTCTGAGGGCTTCACAGAACAACCATATTTATATTGAGATTAAATGACACACAGGTGGACTCTATTTACTAATTATGTGACTTCTGAAGGCAATTGGTTCCACTAGATTTGAGTTAGGGGTATCAGAGTAAAGGGGGCTGAATACAAATGCCCCTCCCCCCACACTTTTCACATATTTATTAATATCATTTATCGTTTTCCTTCCACTTCACAATTATGTGCCACTTTGTGTTGGTCTATCACAGGGATCTCCAAACTACGGCCCTCCAGCTGTTGCAGAACTACACATCCCATGAGGCATTGTAAAACATTGACATTCACAGACATGACTGGGCATGATGGAATTGTAGTTCCTGAAAAACTGGAGGGCCATAGTTTGGAGACCCCTGGTCTATCACATAAAATCACGATAAAATACATTTACGTTTTTTGGTTGTAACATGACAAAATATGGAAAATTTCAAGGGGTATGAATACTATTTTAAGGCACTGTACATACATAAATACATTATATTGTCAAATGTATTGGGACGCCTGCCTTTACATGCACATGAATTTTAATGGCATCCCAGTCTTAGCCCGTAGGGTTCAATATTGAGTTGGCCCACCCTTTGCAGCTATAACAACTTCAAATCTTCTGGGAAGACCGTCCACAAGGTTTAGGATTCTGTCTATTGACCATTCTTCCAGAAGAGCATTTGTGAGGTCAGACAATGATGTTGTACGAGAAGGCCTGGCTTGCAGTCTCCGCTTTAATTCATCCCAAAGGCGTTCTATCGAGTTGAGGTCAAGACTCTGTGCAGGCCAGTCAAGTTCCTCCACCCCAAACTCACTCATCCATGTCTTTAAGGGCCTGGTCAATGCGTTTTGCAGTTTTAATAGCTTCCTCAAGACATACTGGGTAGATGCTGATAAACCTTGGGACCAGGTATGGGGGGACACCACATAAGACAGATTATTGATCAAGATCAGTTCTTCCCATAGATAGAGTTCGCAGAGGTAGAAAATGAACCAAATATTTTTGTGTCACTTAGGTCAGCGGTCATCAACCCTGTCCTCAGGGCCCACCAACAGGCCAGGTTTACAAGATAACTGAAATACATCACAGGTGATATCATTTGCTGCTCAGTGATTGCCGTATTCTAGTCTGAATCTCCCCCAAGGTAATACATAAAACCTGACCTGTTAGTGGGCCCTGAGGACAGGGCTAATGACCACTGACTTAGGTGATGAATATGTCCTGAGGAAGCTAGTGAAACACGTTGACAAGAAGGCACGGAAAAGTCTATGGATCCAATTTTTGATATCTTTATACAGTTTGTCTGTATCCATCACAGATTATATGTACTAGATTTTTAGATCCATACTTCCATGTCCATTCTATTGGATCTGTATCTGTTGACCTTGTCAGTTATTAAGGTGTCTTTGTCTGTCTAATGTTTTTTTTATTATTTTTGCAATAAAGTTATTATAGTTTAGAAATCTCTGACTCGTGATATGCACATAGAGTCCGCCTTGCTTTAATAAGTGTTTTTTTTTTAACTCATTTGATCCTTTTTATACAATTATTGGATGTTGGCATAGTGGGGGTCCTCCCTCTCTATGGGTTTATAAAGAGTTCATAAAAAACCTCATAGGAAGGGTGCTATACTTCAGTCAGCAGCTCCACCTGAGACAGGAACGAATCCCTCAAATTACAAAAAGGAACACAAGGGGGTGCCAGCTAAGTGCAGCATCAATGGGTTTATTGTGATCTGCAGCCATGTCACATTGGATGGAAGCCATTGTTAGTGAGGAAACCAAGTCCAGTGTTCCAAGAAGTGAGGAGAACCACTGTGAGACATGGTGGTGGGCTAATTGCTATGGCAAGGCTATGGAAACACATTTCAGAACTCCTATTGAATGTCCACCCCACTCCTGTTAAATAGAGCTTGCCTGTCTATGATTTTTCAGCGGTTGGAGAAAGGAGCCAATAGGAGTTCCGAAAAACACATTACCGTAGCAACCGTCGCTCCCCCCAGGTGTAACATCACATACTGCCTTGTGTCCCACTTCCTGGAACATTGGACTTGGTTTCCTCACTGACGATATATGCTACAAGTGGCTGCCCTTTCCGATGGAAGGCTTTCATCCAGTGTGGCATGGTTTCAGATGAGCTCTCATGCCGCGTACACACGAGCGGACTTTTTCGAGGGACTAGGTCCAACGGTCTTCCTGACGGGCTTTCAGCGGAGTTCCAATGGACTTTCCAAATGAACGGACTTGGCCACACACAATCACACCAAAGTCTGACAGATTCGAACGGGGTGACGTGGTGGTCAGCCCTGCCTGAGGACTGACCACCACGTCCACCTTTTCCTGTGGACACATTTGTTGCCGGTCCCCTTACAGTTCCAATGGAACTTCTGTTTCTCCTTGTTGTCCTCCCAGACTTCATTGGGAGGGAGCGGTGCTTATAAGCAAGTGTAAATAAGAAGTTGAAATCTGTACACAGATGCACTTTAATCAATGTAAAGAGGTGTTCGGTGCACTTTAATTTGAGTACTCACACTACACAGACACACTACACGGATACACTATAATATACTGCAAAAAAAAGAAAAGTACAGTGATGCACAGAACTATATGGCGCTAAACTGGCAGTAATGCACACAAAACGATATGGCGTTAAACTGGCAGTAACGCACACAGAACTATGTGGCGTTAAGCTGGCAGTAACGCATGCAAAACTATATGAGGTTAAACTGGAAGTAACGCACACAAAACGATACAGCGTTAAACTGGCAGTAACACACACAGAAGTAAATGGCGTTAAACTGGCAGTAACGCACACAGAAGTAAATGGCGTTAAACTGGCAGTAACGCACACAGAAGTAAATGGCGTTAAACTGGCAGTAACGCACACAGAAGTAAATGGCGTTAAACTGGCAGTAACGCACACAGAAGTAAATGGTGTTAAACTGGCAGTAATGCAATCAAATAGATGGTGTTTAACAATCACTACACTGACGCTATCTGAACTGTCCCTACTCTAGCTATACACCAATGTATGAATGACACGGTCTCACTACACTACGGTGATACAATCTGAGCTGTCCCTACTCTAGCTGCACACTATACAAAGCTGAATGATGGTCCTCCTCACTACACTCACACTATCCCTAGACTGACACTAAACTAATATTCTACACTGACAATTGAAGCAAAATAACACAGTATAGCACACTAACTAATAGCACTGAACAGAGCCCTGTTTTATCTCTCTCCACGCCAAAATCACACTGAAAATGGCTGCCATTGAAAGAATACTTTTATACTGTGGGACGGGAATGAGCCATGATTGGATAAAGTCACAATGACAGTGTCCAATCGTGACTCTGACATTGCTCTGTGCCCTGATTGGCTGAAGCTTTCACTGCTTCAGCCAATCAGGGCTTGCAATGCACTGTTCAGCGCCGCATGACCTGTTTGTTCGGCTGTTCGTTGAATATCCAAACAGTGAAAGTTCGGCCCGAACTTATGCTCGGGCCAAACCGTTCACCGATCCCTTATCACAACCTTTGCCTGGCAGGTTTTGGGGTCTGCGGGCAAGGAGTTTATTGAAAGCTTGAAGCCCCCCTTGATTTTAATAAGTAAGGGGTACATATTCATTCACAAAAAATATTGTGACCTAGAAATGAAGACACCCAAATGTGTAAAAAGTCCTTGTCAAGAATGAAAATCCCCACAAAGGTGCTTTGTAAATCCATTGTCAATCCCAATTCCCTTCCACCTGCTGACTTAGTAACCTGACGGTGTACACAACTGGTCCTGATGGTACCGATCGCTGAATGGCAGCTCCCCGACCTCTCTACAGCCATATGAGGGAAAGGGGTGAGGATGGTGGTGACATCACTGACCAAACACGGCCAAGAGCTGTATTTCTGACCATGAATAGCCTACATCTGTCTGTTCATGGACAGCAGTACAGTGTATATGTGGGAATGACTAAGAAGCCAAAAGCCACAACGTAACTCATTAGAGCTCAGATTATCACAACCAAGATATGATGAAACCCAGAATGAGATCATCTTACATCAAAACTTCCGACCACCGACCACAAGACGAGTCTTCTCCGAGTCTTCACCATCCAGCATGAAGAGTATCTGCCGCTCTGAGCTCTTCCACTTCTTATCATTGCCAGCGGTTTGTTGCCTCCCCACTTCCTGATTTTTACTTTTTTACTATAAGACTTTCTCTTCCTCTTTTTTCTTTAACCACTTGCCTACTGAGCACTTTTACCACTTTTACCCCCTTCCTGCCCAGGCCAATTTTCAGCTTTCACACTTTGAATGACAATTGCGTGGTCATATGACATTTCTTTTGGTGGTATCTAATCACTTCTGGCATTTTTTCATATTTTGTTATAACATTTTGTACACAGGTAATTTTTCTCCTTTACTGATATGCTCTGATGTGGCTGCACTGATGGGCACTAATAGGCTGCACTGATAAGCAGCACTGATGGGCACTGATAGGTTGCACTTATGGGTACTGATCAGGAGGCACTGCTGAGGCTGCACTAATGGGTGTCACTGATGGTCACTGGTAGGCGGCACTGATAGGTGGCACAGAGAGGCGGCACTGACAGGTGGCACTGATGGGCACTATTAGGTGGCACTGATGGGCATGGATAGGCACTGGTAGGCGACACTGATGATGAGGCACTAATTGGCGGCACTGATGGGCACTGATATGTGGCACTGATATGTGACCCTGGTGGGCACTGATATGTGGCACTGGTGGGCACTGATAGGTGGCGCTGATGGGCACTGATAGATGGCACTGATTAGCAGCACATGTGGGTGCTAAGGGGACCAATGTCCCTCTAATCCCTCTAACAGAAGCTGAAACTTTTTTTCCTTCCCCCTTACAGTGTGAACAAAAAAAAATGATACCCAGCATCTGTTTATTTACATGATCAGCTGTCATTGGTTGATAGCTAATCATGTGGAAAAGGACCTGCTGTGATTGGCCATTTGCCCGATCTTTGATCAGCTGAGTCTCATGGACTTGGCAATCACAGAGCGCACCGCCCGTATGCACCAGGGGGTGCGCGGGAAGAGCGAGAACAGCAGGACATCCATGGACGCTATCACAGAAATTTAGCCTTCTTTCTGCAAGTTGTATGATATCTTACAAAACTTCACTATGCCCTTCTGACACTGAGAAAGTGAAGATGTATAATTAAATTAATTTACCCAGGACATTCCCTGAGGACCCCAACTATCAGTCCCCTGAGGATTTCAACTATCAGTCCCCTGAGGAGTCCAACTAACAGTCTCCAGAGGACCCCAACTATCAATCCCCTGAGTATTACAACTATCAGTCCCCTGAGGATTCAAACTATCAGTCCCCTGAGGATTCCAACTATCAGTCCCCTGAGGAGTCCAACTAACAGTCTCCAGAGGACCCTAACTATCAGTCCCCTGAGGAGTCCAACTATCAGTCCCCTGAGGAGTCCAACTATCAGTTCCCTGAGGATTCAAACTATCAGTCCCCTGAGGGTTCGAACTATCAGTCCCCTGAGGATTCAAACTATCCGTCCCCTGAGGATTCGAACTATCAGTCCCCTGAGGAGTCCAACTATCTGTCCCCTGAGGATTCGAACTATCAGTCCCCTGAGGAGTCCAACTTATGCCTCGTACACATGATCAAACAATCTGGTGGACAATCCGCCCCTTTGTAGGCTTCGGCGGACTTTTTTTTACCCAAAAGTCCGGCGAACTAAGAAAGTAATTTTGCACTCCAATCTGTCCACCGGACTCGCATTTCGGCGGACGGTACGGCCGTGTGTGTGCCAGTCTGCCTTACTTTTGAAATTAATGGACTTTTCCCGCCCGGAGAAAATTCCGCTCATTTTGAGCGCGTCTCCAGGTATTTGGGGCCAGCGAAGGAGGCGTCGCTGGCCCCATCACCTGGTATGGACTTAAAGGGGAATCTCTATGCCTCTGTGACTGTGACATCATAATGGGCGGGGACATCATCCGATGATGTCCCTATATAAGTCGCCGTGTGCCACGTCCCTGCCATTGTGACCGGAGACAGCGACGAGGCAACATCTCCAGAAGAGAAGAAGAGAAGAACAGAAGATGGCGGCAGCGGCGACAGAAGACCGGGCCACCGCTTGTAAAAGAGCTAGAAGAAGGCGCGGTGGCCCAGCAAGAAGAACTGAAGAGGGGGACAAGACCCCCGGAGTCGGAAGAAGAGGGCGGCGGCGAAGAAGAAAGCCGGGCTCCTCTGCTAGTGAAAGAGCTAGCAAAAGAGCAGAAGATAGCGGAGGAGTCCGGCGAGAAGACCCCCGAAGACGGAAGTAGACCCCCGGAGCTGTTCAATAAACTATTTTAACCCTTGTGTGTTGTGTTTTTTTACTTTTTTTCACAGGTGAATGGGTAGGGGTACATTGTACCCCATACTCATTCACATAGAGTGGGGGGCCAGTGCATTATTAAAGGAGGCTCGCGGATTCTGATAAGCCCCCCACCCGCAGACCCCAACAACCAACGGCCAGGGTTGTCGGGAAGAGGCCCTTGTCCTCATCAACATGGGGACAAGGTGCTTTGGGATGGGGGGAACTTAGGAATCACATTATAAATTGTTTAATATAAGGATCACATTGGGGAATGGTGTATTTGGGAATCCCTTTTGAGTTTGGAGGTACATAGTGGAGGGGGGGCAACAGGTAATAGGTGGGAGAAATAAATTTGGCACAAAAAGAATTGTTTTTCATACACATATACACATTTTGCACATAAATGTGTGAAGGTAGTTAGTTATATAAATATGGATATTGATGTGTATAAACCACAGGTCACTTATAAATCACAGATAGGCGCGTGGGGTGTTTTGTTGTGTTTTTTTTGGGGGGGGTTATTTTCTTTTTCGGGGGGTATTTTCTTTTTGGGGGGAGGGAGTGTATTTTGGAGTATATTGTGGGATAGTAAGAATAAGAAGGGGCTTTGGAGGCACTTGGGAGATGTATGGGGAGAACATATGGAGATAGCATGTATATGGATATAATATAAATAAATAAACAAATATAGGTAAGAACCCCCCCCCCCCCCTTAAGGTATAGAATCTTTGGAGATGTGGAGATGGAGATAGAGGGAGGAGGGAGGTGAAATGGGGGGATGGGATGGGAGGTTGGAAAGGGGGAACTTAGGTTGGGATAGGAGGCCATCGTGCTACGTTATTTAATTTTTATTTTTATATATATATATATATATATATATATATATATATATATATATATATATATATATATATATATATATATGAATTACGTATTTAATGGGTGGGGGAGGGGAGGGGAGAGAAGGGACTAAATAAGGCGGTAGGTATAATATAAGGTAATATAAAGGCAAGAAAGGCAAAGACCATATTGGAAACATCCTTTGGGGATAGCAGTGATATGATGTTGTGAGGATGTGTTCTAAGGTAATATTGTTAGAGGATATATAAACATAAACATACATTCTAGAGGAGACATTGCCAAATATGTGTAGAGGAAGTCTAAAAATGTATAGGCCGAATGTATTGAAATATAATTTGGAATGAGGGAAGTGGCTGCTATAGAGGATAAAAAAAATATAAGAAAATAGCTGGAGGGCGTGGGAGGGAGGCTTTGCTGGCCATAGTTAGCCACCCCCCACACTCAGCACCTACAGGAAACTTAGCACCCTTAGGTAGGTGCTGGGAAATTCAGCGGTTCCCCTTAAATTGATTTTTTTTTTTTCGGTTGTTTTTTGTCTTTTCTTCCCTGTCCCCCTTTTGGGCCGACCCCTGGTCCGGAGAAGATGGATGGACTTCGGGTCACATCATTAAATGCTAGAGGATTTAATATCCCTGAAAAACATAGGATGTTATTGAATGATTTAAAACTTTTTAATACTGATGTGGGAATGGTTCAGGAGACACATCTGAAGGCAGGAGTAGTTCCCTACCTTCAAAATAGACATTTTTTGCCAATGCATACCATGCTTCCAACTCTGAGGCTAAAACTAAAGGAGTCGCTATTTTGATTTCTAACCGAATCACATGGTCTTTGTTGGATAAATGTTTGGACTCAGGTGGGAGATATCTCTTTCTTAAAGGATTCATAGGTAATGTAAAGGTTACTTTGGCTACGATTTATGTCCCTAATGTTCATCAAGATTCCAAGGTTCCTGGAAAAAACTCTAGCAAAATTAATGGAATTCAGGGAGGGTAAACTGATTTTAGGGGGAGATTTCAATGTCCCCCCTAGACCCTAAACTAGATACTTCCACTGGAACATCATCGGTACCTAGTGAAACTAGGAGATGTGTCCTTAGGAAATTCCATGAATCCCAATTGATAGATGCCTGGCGGGCCCTTCATGGGGAAGAGAGAGACTATACCTTTTTCTCAAATCCCCATCAGTTATATTCCCGAATTGAATTCCCAAATTGATCTTTTTTTTAATACCACAACAGCTATTTCCTTTGGTACAAGATATATCAATAGGAAATATATCTTTGTCAGACCACGGGCCAGTTACGGTCAGGTTATCCATGTCGGGAGCAACCCAATCAGCGGAATGGAGAAGGCGTCTCAACGATAGTCTATTACAGTTCCCAGAAATTCGAGAAGACCTAATAAAAGAAATGAATTGCTATTTCGAGACAAACGATAATGGGGAGAGTGATCCGGGAATAATATGGGAGGCCCATAAAGTAGTAATTAGAGTAATCTTAATTAAACATGGCTCCAGAATAAAGAAGGCCCGAGAAGAACAAACTAGAAAACTGTTGGAAAAAAATACAGGAAATAGAAGCACAGCATAAGATACCAGAAAGGGGAATGGGTAACGAATTAGCATCCCTGAGGAGACAGTTATCTGATCTCCTCCGGTACAAAGCAAAGGCAGTATTACAACAATGGAGGAGGATGACATATGAATCCAGAGACAGTTGTGGCAAATTGCTAGCAAAAAAATTAAAAAAACAACAGACGCGGTCATATATACCGTATATTAAAACAAAAAGTGGGCAAAAACTTTCAATGCCTAAAGATATAGTAAATTAATTCAGGGAATATTATACTTCTCTATAAAATTTACCGGTGGCACCCTTGCCACCCTTGTCTCTGGAAGAATATTTATCCTCCTCACAATTGGTGCGACTACCGTCTCCTGTCCAACAAGAATTGTAGTTACCGGGGGCGTGGCTTGCGCGCGCGCAGTGATGGACGCCTGAGCAGAGAGCTCCGCTATCCAGACCGGACAAACAGCGACGAACGGGAGCTCGTTCCGCCGATATCAGCCCTAAAGTGCCCTGCGTGATCCTCCCGATCCACCGCCACAGCGATGTCCCGCAAACGGATCCAGGAAAGAGGTCCAAAGAGACTGGAGTCCTTCTCCTTCCAGTCCCGCCGCAAGGCCCAAGATGGCGCCGCCGGCACAGCGCGGACCTCACTGAGCTACACGGATCTCCCCGACGCTCATCCTCGGGACATACAAGCGGATCCACAGACAGCTTACTCGCCTGATACGTCTCCTTCAACTCCGGCCTCCCAGAGCCCAGTAAAATCAAGGATGAGGATGGATTCTAACAACCAGGCCTCAGACACAGTGAGTACAGGCCTCCATAACGAATCTGTTATATCTGACTTGCAATCATCAATAGCACAGTTCCCAACTACGGGACAACCTGTGCTTGATACAACGATGAAGGATATGCTCTTGTCCTTGCAATCGTCACTTATGTCCAACCTATCATCCCTGATCAATAGATTCTCCTTGGAATTGAAACACATGGACAATAGAATGCAGTTCATGGAGAACAAAATGGGAGAATGTACTGACACGGTCAATGATTTAGTAGACGCATATTCTGAACAAAGAGATGAATCTCTTTGGATCAAAGCTAAACTCGCGGACCTCGAGGACCGCTCCCGAAGAAATAACGTCAAAATACGCGGTATCCCAGAGTCCATTCAGCCCACAGAGCTGCATAACTTTGCGACTACTATGTTCTCCAGTATGATTCCCGAACTCACCCCTATTGAGCTCACTATTGATCGAATACACAGACTACCAAAACCACGCCATCCTGAGGCGGATATACCCCGAGACGTGCTTCTACGGGTTCACTTCTTTCAGGCGAAAGAACAAATACTCCAGAAGGCTAGGGAGCATTCTCCACTACCTGCACCATACTCCAATATCCAACTGTACGCAGACCTGTCACAGTATACGCTGCAAATGCGGAGGCAATTAAGAACCATAACTAAAGCACTGAACAACCACAAGATTAACTACAAATGGCGCCACCCAGTGACCATCTTGGCCACCCATAATGGTATTCCGCACACCATCTCCAACTTGGAGGGGGCCTTGAAGCTCCTCCACGCATGGGAAATTCTACCTGATCCCCCACAACGTCCACTGGGTCCTGACGGTCAGCACAATCCGTTTACCTTTGGCCCCTCCGGGAGAAACCCAAGAACACCCATAGATGAACGTTCGGCCCATACTACAATGCTTAACAAACATCTTAGTCCGGTCTGGAGTTGCGATTACACACCTGACTGTTGAACTTTTCCCCACAACTTAGTCAGTTGCTCGCAAGAGCGGTTAATTACTGACATACTTGTGTTTTTTGTTTTCTCTTATACGTTGTTGTTCTTTTTTTTTTTTCTGGTTTGTTATCTCCAGCTCATAGCTGCCGCTATACCGAGTCTCCTAAAAGTGTCAGACACACACAGCCTCAATCTACAGAAATTTGTCTTCCAAGAAGCTTAACGGATCTTCTCATTATATCTGTAACACCGCTTTCTTCTTTCTCGTCTCACCTGGACTTCCGTTCTCGGTCCTCACACGGTTCACCTGTTCCGGCTGGTATCCTGAGATCTAAGTCGGGACTTTCAACCACTGTAAGTACTCTCTATGATATCATACTTTCTCCCAGCACACCATGGGAATCACTATCCTCTCCCTTAATGCGAATGGGCTCAACCACCCTGCGAAGTGTAGCTCCCTTTGGAAATCAGCATTGGCACATAACTGTGATGTTCTATGTGTCCAGGAAACCCATTTTGCCGCAGACGCCACTCCTAACTGTCAATACAGAATGTTCCCACATATCTTTCACTCCTCTTCCCCTCAGAAGAAGCGCGGAGTTCTGATAGCCATAAAGAATACTGTACTGTTTGCCTTACAGGAATTTATTGCCGACCCGGACGGTCGATATATTATTTTGAACTGTACAATCAACCAGGTACATTGCACCCTTGTTACCGTTTATGCTCCTAACCAAGGCCAAATGCTCTTCCTTAGGAAAACATTGAAGAGAGTGCGAAAAGTCCAAAAGGGACTCTTGTTGCTTTGCGGAGACTTTAATCTAGTACCAAACATTACAATGGACTCCACAGCAGGGTCTAAAAGATCTGCCTCTCCTTTAGAGTCTTTTATTGCAACTAACGATTTATATGATGTATGGAGGTGTTGTCATGCGAGTGAGAGGGACTTTACGTTCCTCTCGCCGCGTCACAACACCTACTCACGTATCGACTTGTTTTTAGCAGACAAACGAATACTTCAGAGAACTTTGGGTTCCAGCATCCACACCACCACCTGGTCGGATCACGCCCCCCATCAGCATCAACATCTCTGATGATACGCATCATCCAGACTCCTTTATATGGAGAGTGAACAATTATCTCCTCACCACTCCTCAATTTTCCATCCCTATCAAACAACACTTGGAAGAATACTTTCTATTTAACCAATCTTCGGTATCCGACCCGGCGGTGGTGTGGAATGCCCACAAGGCAGTCATGAGAGGAGTGTTCCTCCAAATGGGCGCTAGAGCCAAAAAACAAAGAACCCAGAGACTGGACAAACTCACGACTGACATCGCCACCACTGAAGCCCTAAATAAATCTAACCCCTCCCAGTCCCTTCAAGCTAATATTTTTACCCTACGCAACGAGTTGCGGTCACTTCTCCTAGAGAGGCATGACAATTTTTATAAACTACTCAAGGCCACATCATACTCCATAGGTAACAAAGCAGGTAAAATGATGTCACTTAAAGTTAAAGGACATAGGAACAAAACAAAAATCCCGTTCCTCTATCATCCACACACCAACGAAAAGCTCCTTAAACCTCAATCCATAGCTGACGCCTTTAGCTCATACTATCGAGACCTTTACAACCTTAAAGGGGACCCAAATACCACCCAACCTTCCCCTGAGTTAATCCAAACTTTCCTAAAAGACCTATCCCTCCCGTCTATATCTCAGGAACAGCTCTCAGATTTAAATTCACCTTTTACGATCGCCGAGATTGTATCAGTAATAAATAAGCTTCCTTGCTCCAAATCCCCAGGCCCGGACGGCTTCACTGGAGAATACTACAAACAATTCAAGGACATCCTAGCCCCCACTTTGTCCCAAACATTCAATCTAGCAACCTCAACCGCCTCCTTCCCGACAGAGATGCTTACTGCCATGGTAGTGACTCTACCCAAACCTGGTAAAGATCCTACAACCCCTAAAAACTTCCTCCCCATCTCACTACTGAACCTTGACTTAAAAATTTACGCGAAATTGATAGCCAACAGATTGGAAGACATTATACCCTCCCTAGTTTCCCTGGACCAATCGGGATTTACCAAAGGATGCCAAACCTCAGACGCCACTAGACGACTACTAAATATCATCCATCATGCAGAATCGACTAAACTCCCCTCGATTCTCCTGTCCCTCGACGCCGAAAAGGCATTTGACAGGGTCCACTGGGGTTACCGGTCAGAGGTACTAAACAAATTTGGAATCATTGGCCCCATACATGATGCTATCATGGCCTTATACTCTTCTCCCTCGGCCCGAGTGTTCTCAGCAGACACTCTGTCCTCACCCTTTCAAATTTCGAATGGCAAACGGCAGGGCTGTCATCTCTCGCCTATAATTTTCAATCTAGTCATGGAACCCCTGGCTGAAAAAATAAGATCCAATCCCGACATCACTGGTATCCCCCTCGCTGGTATAGATCACAAAATTAGTCTGTTTGCGGACGACGTGATCCTTATGATCACTGATCCTGAACGTTCCCTCCCCGCAATCCAGAAGACGCTCGCCTGGTTTAGTTCTGTTTCATTTTACAAAATAAACAAATCCAAATCATTTGTATTAGACTTAGGCCTAGACACGTCCATGAGCGCTCGACTTAAAGAACGCTTCCCTTTTTCATGGGCGGAGAATAGCATAACATATCTGGGTATCCAACTAACTAAATCCACGAAATCTCTGTTTGCAGCTAATGATGTACCGATATGCACAAAGCTACAAAACGACCTCACCAGGCTAGCGTCCTTCGAATTCTCTTGGACGGGACGTTTAGCGGCGTTTAAAATGTTGCACCTTCCCCAAATACTATACCTATTCCGAACCCTACCCATCCCACTTCCCCTTAGCTACTTCAAATCTCTCCAGTCAATTCTATCAAAATTTATTTGGCAAGGTAAGAAAACTAGATGCAGACACGCCCAACTAATTAAACATCGAATGGCTGGCGGCACAGGCTATATAGACTTCCAAGACTACTACATGGCTTCCATTCTCACACAAACCAAGGCATGGTCCCCAATCTCTCCTAATTTCACCATATGGGGGAAAATGGAAGCATTCCTAATCCCAGGGGGAAACTTATTCTCCTGGCTATTTGCAACAATCCTAGGAGCAAAACTCCCTAGTAAACTATCCCCGACCATAGTGGCAACTATTAAAACGTGGACACGGTTCCTCCAATCGCTAACCGCCCAATCTAAGGGGGTGACAGTCCCTATACCTATAGAGACCCTGCATCTACTGATGCAATCAACATCATTCGATTGTTGGAAATCAAAGGGCATAACCTCACTGTCAGATCTAATTGATAACGAGACCGTAAAATCGTTTCCGGCACTTTAAAAAGAATACATGCTACTAAACTCTGATATCTTCTTATATTTACGCACCAAACACTGCCTCGCTTCCCTTAACACATGGAAGTGCACACTCCCCCACGAAGCTTGGCTCTTCTTCAAATCCACCCTGGTTCGCCAAAAAGGTATTTCTCTATTCTACAAATTACTCCACCATAAATCCACATTTACACGCTCAGCAGCAAATCTACACTGGGAAACAGTTCTAGACCACAAATTCACATTGGAACAATGGGAACAGGCCTACCAATCCACCTATAAAGCTACATGTTGCGCTTCCCTAATGGAATTAACATATAAACTGACGTACCGTTGGTATTTGACTCCCGACATAATCTCCAAATTTGACCTGACTAACGACGGTACATGTTGGCGGAAATGTGGCCATCACGGAAACCTACTACACATCTTTTGGAACTGCCCCAAACTCACGGGTTACTGGCACTCAGTATTCAATCTGATTGCTGATGTTACCAAACAATCAGCCACAGAATCTCCCTACCTCGCCCTCCTATCCTTGACTATTGAACAATTCCCTAACCCGACCAGAAATATCATAATTCACATATTCCTAGCAGCACGTTTGAATATAGCACGGAAGTTGAAGGACATTGATCCACCTACCCTAACAGAAGTAATTCACACTACCCACGCACATTACATACATGAAACGGTACTCGCACTCAGACGGGGCCCCAAAACCTGACTACTTTCTAACTGGCAACAATGGAAGGACTGGGTCAGCTCCCCTAAACTGACCCCACTATTCCACCCTTAATCTTTGAAATGAGTTCTAACGCCAACCATAGGCGGAGGAGGGGATGGCTTTGCTCGAGCACAGAATAGATCCCTCAGGGGGTGCTCGGGTGGAACATCCTCTCTCTCTGATGTAGTAGATGAACTTAGCAGACGGTACTGACCCAGTCTTCCACATGACTAGCCTTCCAGCTGGACCCGTGATTCTACTTTATTTCATAGAGGTGTTGATTCTTCCACTGTGTGTATCCCTCATTATTTCCGCTCTTATAATTTACATAGCGGACGACACTTATCTCGACTTCCTAACGTCCTTCTGCATGTGGAATAAGTTATTGTTTTATTGTCTTCTCTTTTGTTCGAAGCATGTTTTTTTGCTTTTCTCTATTTGCAAGGCGTACAATTACATCCTCAAATGTATACACACATGTTACCATCTCTTGAGTTATCTTAGCAATGACGCTTTTGTTGACTTGATTTACCATATGTATTACTAATGTACGTTACCTACTGCTGTACATCCAATCCTGATTGTTCATTGTATAATGAAAACTTGAATAAAAATTTATTAAGGAAAAAAAAAAAGAATTGTAGTTACCAATTACAATGGAGGAAGTGTCTCCAGTAATAAAGACGTTTAAACAGGGAAAGGCACCCGGCCCCGATGGGTTTTCTACACAATGTTTCAAAAGCTTTTTTCTCATTATTGGGCCCACACATTGTAAAAACGTTCAATGAACTAGGACAGACAAGTATCCTCCCACTGGACGCACTAAGAGCACACATTGCGGTGATTCTGAAAGAAGGGAAGGATCGGTCGGTTGGAAGTAACTAACTGATATCATTACTAAATGTGGACTTAAAAATATTCACAAAGACACTGGCATCTCGTTTACAGTCCCAGCTCTATCAGTTGGTACACTTGGAGGCAAGAGACAGCACTATCAAAGTACTGAACTTGGTCCACTATTCAAATCAAAAGAAAATGCCAAGTGTCTTTGTGAAAACAGATGCCGAAAAGGCTTTCGACCGGGTCAATTGGACATTTATGCTGGGGGTATTAAAACACATGGGCCTGGGAGGCCGAATGATACATTGGGTAGCAGCAATATACTCTACACCACAAGCCCTGGTTAAAGCAAATAGAGTACACTCACAAAATGTTGTAATTTCAAATGGGACCCGCAAGGGCTGTCCACTATCACCTCTCTTGTTTGCACTGACGTTGGAGCCCTTAGTAAATAGAATTAGACAGAATCCCCATATTAAGGGTATACAGTACATCTGGAAGAACAGGAATATAAAGTCTCTGCTTATGCGGCTGACTTACTTTTCTCTGATGTAACAGCCCACAAATATCGCTACCAAATCTTATGAAGGAAGTGGAACGATATGTAGCTCTGTCGAATTTTAAAATAAACTATAGCAAGTCAGAGGTGATGGGGGTGGCACTGGCGGGACCCATGCAGAGTAGCCTACAGAATAACTACAAGTTTAGGAGGACAACAACTGCACTGAAATATTTAGGAATATAGATATCTCCAATGTTAACATATATATATGCGTTGAATTTCCCACCACTACTTAGGGAAGTCATAAAATTATTAGACGGATGGAATAGAGCTATACATTCCTGGTTTGGGAGTAGGGATGAGCCAAACACCCCCCCGGTTCGGATCGCACCAGAACTTTCGAACGGACCGAAAATTTGTGTGAACTTTAGAACCCCATTGAAGTCTATGGGACTCGAACGTTCGAAATAAAAAGTGCTAATTTTAATGGCTAATATGCAAGATATTGTCCTAAAAAGGGTTTGGGGACCTGGCTCCTGCCCCAGGGGACATGGGTCAATGCCTAAAATGTTTTTAAAAACGTCATTTTTTTCGGGAGCTCTGATTTTAATGACGATTAAAGTGAAAAAAAAAGTGAAATATTCCTTTAAATATGGTGCCTGGGGGGTGTCTATAGTATGCCTGTGAAGTGCCACGTGTTTCCCGTGTTTAGAACAGTCCCTGCACAAAATGACATTTAATGGAAAAAAAGTCATTTAAAACTGCTTGCGGTTTTAATGTAATATCTGGTTCCGGCAATATGGATGAAAATCATTGAGAAAAATGGCATGGGTAGCACCCCCTGCCCATTACCAGCCCCTTTGGGTCTTGTACGGATATTAAGGGGAACCCCGTACCCATATTAAAAAAAGGAAAGACGTGGGGGCCCCCAGGCCCTATATACTCAGAACAGCAGTATACAGGCGGTGCAAACAAGACAGGGTGTGTGTAGGTTTGTTGTGTTAAGTAGAATCTGTTTGTAATTTTGAACTGGTACATTTTTAAAGTGTAGCTCCAGTCAAAAAATCTATTTTTAAGCTTTTTGAAAAACATAGGGAAGGGTTATCACCCCTGTATAATTTGTTTTGCCGTCCGTCTGTTTTCATCTCACTTCCTGTTGTCTCCTTCCTTTTGCAAGTAGGAGATGTTTGTAAGTTGGATGTTTGAAAGTAGGGGCCTGCCCTATATTCTCTGCAGAAATGGCGGAACAAGGTGTTGGTGTTGCCACAACATTGTAGGCCTCAAAGCGAATCTAGGTGGGCGCTGGAGCGCCCTGCTATGAACGATTATATCACAGTTACTTTCGGTGGGCACAGGAACGGGCCCTGCTGTGAAATATTATATCAAGAATTGTAATTGCATGCCTCTGTTAAACAGGGGCTGAAAAATTGGGCCTTAGGCACTGCTTGCTGGTGCCACAAAACTGCAACCTCTCCCAGATACTCTAGTTGTAGTGCAGGAATGAGCCCTGCTGCAAAGCATTGCATCAAAAATTGTATTACATGCCCCTGTTAAACAGGGGCTGAAAAATTAGGCCTTAGGCACTGCAACCTCTCCCATATACTCTAGTTGTAGTGCAGGAATGAGTCCTGCTGCAAAGCATTGCATCAAAAGTTGTAATTACATGCCCCTGTTAAACAGGGGCTGAAAAATTGGGCCTTAGGCACTGCAAGCTCTCCCATATACTCTAGTTGTAGTGCAGGAATGAGCCCTTCTGCAAAGCATTGCATCAGAAATTGTAATTAAATGCCCCTGTTAAATAGGGGCTGAAAAATTGGTCCTTAGGCACTGGTGCTGGTGCCACGACATTGCAACCTCTCCCATATACTCTAGTTGTAGTGCAGGTATGAGCCCTGCTGCAAAGCATTGCATCAAAAATTGTAATTACATGCCCCTGTTAAACAGGGCTGAAAAATTGGGCCTATACACTGCAACCTCTCCCATATACTCTAGTTGTAGTGCAGGAATGAGCCCTGCTGCAAAGCATTGCATCAAAAATTGTAATTACACGCCCCTATTAAACAGGGGCTGAAAAGCTGGACTAGTGGCATCACCCAGAACCAAAAATGTTCTTCCAAGAGATCAGCGGAGGAGGAAGAGGATAGACAGTCAACAAAACAGGACAGTCACTCAGCATCAGCATAGGCAGTCTTTAAGGGATGTGATATTTCCAAAAAAAATATTCGGTTACATCAGCTTCAGGTGCTTGGTAGCTGTGGGTGATCCAAGACTGATTCATCTTTATGAAGGTCAGTCGATCAACTGAGTCGTGGACAGGCGCACACTGTGATCGGTAACAAAGCCACCAGCAGCACTGAAGGTGCGTTCCGAAAGAACGCTGGATGCAGGACAGGCCAGTAGCTCAATTGCATACCGTGCAAGCTCTGGCCAGTGATCCATCCTCAAGACCCAGTAAGCCAGAGGATTTTCGGTGGGAAAGGTGTCCAAGTCTGACCTTGCCCCTAGGTATTCCTGCACCATGTAAATCAGACGCTGGTGATGGTTGCTGGAACTGATCATACCTTGGGGCTGCAGACTAAAAAATTGTCTGAACGTATCGGTCAGACGGCCACCTTCTCCACCGCTCCTTCTGACCGATGCCTCAGCAACACGTTGTCCAGGACCAGGAGTTTGTAACCTCCCAGTCTCTGGGAACGCGTTGCACAGACCTTTCTACAAGGCCTCCCGGAGATGTCTCATCCTCTGCTCCCTCTGCGATGGCAAGATAAGGTCGCCAAACCTTACCCTTGTACCATGGATCAAGGAGAGTGGCCAGCCAGTAATGGTCCCTCTCCTTGATCCAAAGAATACGAGGATCCTATGCAGGATCAACGAGGCCACACAGCGTAGGTCAGCTGAGGCATTCAGTCCGGAGTCCTCTGGGTCAATAAGGACAACACGATCTGCAGCTACCTCCTCCCAGCCACATACAAGTCCACAGGTTTCTTGGGACTGTAAATCATCCCTACAAGACTGCTGCTGCTGCTGATGCTGAGTGCCAGCCTCCACCTCCATGCTGACACAATTATCCTCCTCCTCCTCCTCGTCCTCTTCCTGTGTGATGGGTGGGACAGCAGGAACACTGTCTGGATAAAGGGGACCTTGAGAGGCAAGGAAGTCCTCCTCTTCCTGCCTCTGTTCTGCCTCAAGTGCCTTGTCCATTATTCCACGCGTATGCTCCAACAGGTGGACAAGAGGTACAGTGTCACTGATGCATGCACTGTCACTGCTCACCATCCTTGTGGCCTCCTCAAACGGTGACAGGACAGTGCATGCATCCCTGATCATGCTCCACTGGCGTGGTGAGAAAAAAACGAGCTCCCATGACCCTGTCCTGGTGCCATAGTCGCACAGGTACTCATTGATGGCCCTCTGCTGCGTGTGCAGCCGCTGCAGCATGGCCAACGTTGAGTTCCACCTGGTGGACATGTCACATATAAGGCGGTTCTTGGGCAGTTTCAACTCCTTTTGGAGCTCAGCCAGCCGAGCACAGGCATTAAATGATCGGCGGAAATGCACACAGACTTTCCTGGCCTGCTTCAGGACATCCTGTAAGCCCGGGTACCTACCCAAGAACCGCTGCACCACCAGGTTAAGGACGTGAGCCACACAGGGCACATGGGTCAGTTATCTCTGTCGGAGGGTGGAGAGGAGGTTGGTGCCATTGTCGCAAACCATCAATCCTGGCTTAAGCTGGCATGGCATCAACTACCTCTCGGCTTGCCCCTGCAGAGCTGACAAAATTTCTGCCCCAGTGTGGCTCCTGTCCTCCAAACAAACCAGCGCATGGCATTGTTTTGACTGCGTACTTGCATAGCCCCTTGAACGCATACGGAGCACCGCTGGTTCCGAGGACAGAGCACTGGAAGAGGCCATGGAGGAAGAAGAAGAGAAGGGGGTGGAGGATAGGGGTGTGTCACAACCAGTAGTAGCATTTTGCAGGCGTGGTGGCGGAACAACCTCCAACACTACTGCACCTTGTCCTGCATCCTTCCCAGCTGCCAGAAGAGTGACCCAATGGGCCGTGAAAGACAGGTAACGTCCCTGTCCATATCTGCTGGACCATGAGTCAGCGGTAATATGCACCTTAACCGCTGACCGCCTTGTCCAGCGAGGCAAGGACATTGCCTTCCACATGCCGGTAGAGAATCGCCTTCCATGAGAAAAAGTGGCGGACCTCAGTGGCGGGGACCTGCCACTGAGGAACCGCACATTGCACAAACTCACTGAAGGGGGCCGAGTCTACCAACTGAAAAGGTAGCAGTTGAAGTGCTAGCAATTTAGCCAAGCTAGCATTCAAACGCTGGGCATGTGGATGGCTGGGAGTGAACTTCTTTCTACGGTCCAGCAGCTGGGGCAGGGAAATTTGCCTGCTACAATCGGACGTGGCTGTACTGCTAGCAGAGTGCCCACAAGCACTTGGCTGTGACACACCCAATTCTACACCTTCATTCCTCTCAGTGCAGGTTTCAGAGAGGACTGAAGGTCTAGTGGGGTTGGAGATCCCAGCTGATGAGGAGCAAGGAGAGGTCCGCTTTGTTCTTTGGTGTGGGTCTTTGAGGTAGGTTTGCCAACGAGCTGCATGGCAGGTCAACATATGTCTGGTCAAGCATGTGGTGCCCAAGCGGCTGATGTTTTGGCCACGCGAGAGACACTTGAGACATATGTTGCAAATAGCAGCGGTGCGATCTGATGCACTCGTCTCAAAAAAGGCCCACACCAAAGAACTTTTAGTCTATGTGCTGCCCCTAAGCTGGCCCCCGGAGGGCATCCTGCCTCATTGGAGATGTGCCTCCTCCTCCTCCTCTCTCTTACCAGGCACCCACGTGGAGTCAGTGTCCTCATCATCCCCTACCTCTTCATCGCTGGAGCAAACCTGGCAGTATGCAGTAGCTTGTGGAACATGACTGCTAGATTGCTGTCCTTCTTGAGCATCCCCTCTCTCTGTGCTCACGCTACTGCCTTCCTCTAGCTGAGTATCATCATCAGAGCCTACAAAACACTGTGCATCCTCCTGGAGCATGTACCCAACAGTTCGTGGGACTCCTCAGGAGGACGTGGTGGGTCTAGGGAAGGAGTCACTGATGATGACATTGAGATGAGGGAAGAGGATGCGTTGGCAGCTGCTTTGCTAGTACCCTGAGCCTGGGTGAGAGAGGATGAGGAGGATGAAGAGGGCTTGGTCATCCACTCTACCAAGTCTTCGGCATGGTGCAGCTCAACACATCCAGCTGCCGAAAATAAGGACAAGCGCGTCCCATGGCCACGTGCTGATGATGATGATGCACCACGGCCATCTTTTATCGGCTCGTGCCTGTCTGCCTCTCCTTGTTGGCCTTCCAGACATGGTAATGGCCTGAAGGGAGATGGGAAAACCAGCAATTGGGTAGTGTATATTGTGCTGGAGGCACACAACACCCACTAACTCCTGTAGATGCCTTCATTATAGAACACCAGCAATAAAGGGTAGATACATGTGTATATTGTGCTGTGCTGGAGGCAAACAAGACCCACTAACTCCTGCAGATGCCTTTATTATAGAACAACAGGAATTAAAGGGTAGATACCGGTGTATACTGTGCTGTGCTGGAGGCACACAACACCAACTAACTCCTGTAGATGGCAGATGGCTCAATTAGAGAAGAGCAAAATAGGTAGATGCAGGTGTATACTGCGCTCAGGGCACACAGACAACACCCAGAAACTCCTGCAGATGGCTGATAGCTCAATTACAGTCCACTCTTAATTCCCCTCTGTTTCCCATTCTGGGAAACCCAGAATTCCTTCCGGGCCTAGAACCAAAAGTATTTGGGAAACTGAGGGAGAAAGGATGCTTCCAACCCCTGGTATTAGCACTTCAATCAACTCGGCACCATGGTTGTTATGGTGTCAGGATGATTGAAGCGCATTATTTCTATTATAATATTGTAATATAAAATTAAATCATACAACTCACCATAATGCAGAAACAGTGGGAGCCCTGAGCGTGTCACCTGCCACGTCGCCTGCCACCAGATGCCATCAGGTGTCCCTCCTTACATGCAGCCTGTGTCACCATTAGGGATGAGCTTCGTGTTTGAGTCGAACATACGTTCGACTCGAACATCGGCTGTTCGCCTGTTTGGCGAATTCCGAACGTTATGGGCCGTTCGCGCCAAATTCGTGTGGCGCTCACGGCCCACAATGCACTGCGATGGCGCAGTGCATTGCTGGATCATGATTGGCGAAGCATGCACTGTGACCCCGCATGCTTGGCCAATCACAGTGCCAGCAGCGAGGAGAGCCATGATTGGCCACAGGCAGGACCGCAGTATACACGGCTATATTCACCTCACCTATATAGCTAGTGATCTATCTTTTATAATAGAGCTTGCAGTCAGTAGTGTTAGGAGCTTGTGCGTGCTGTCTGCCTGCTCTGTACCCAGTACACACTGCTATATCCACCTACATAGCTCTTCTCTATTTGAGCCATCTGCAGGAGTTATTGGAAGTTGTGTGTGCCTCCAGCACAGCACAGTATACATCTGTATATACCCCTTTATCTCTGGTGTTCTATAATAAAGGCATCTGCAGGAGTTAGTGGGTGTTTTGTGCCTCCAGCACAATATACACCTGTATCTACCCTTTATTGCTGTTCTCTAATAGAGCCATCTGCAGGGCTTAGTGGGTGTTGTGTGACTCCATTACAGTATACCCCTTTATCTCTGGTGTTCTATAATAAAGGCATCTGCAGGAGTTAGTGGGTGTTGTGTGCCTCCAGTACAGTATACCCCTTTATCTCTGGTGTTCTATAATAAAGGCATCTGCAGGAGTTAGTGGGTGTTGTGTGCCTCCAGCACAATATACACTAACCAACTGCTGTTTTACCCAACTCCCTTCAGGCCATTACCATGTCTGGAAGGCCAGCAAGGAGAGGCAGACAGGCGCGAGCTGATAAAAGAGGGCAAGCAGGCTCTGTGTCTAGAGACAACAGTGCTGGTCGTGGACGCGGTGCATTGTCATCAGCACGTGGCCATGGGACACGCTTGTCCTTCTTTTCGGCAGCTGGACATGTTGAGCCGCAACATGCCGACGACTTGGTAGAGTGGATGACCAAGCCCTCTTCATCCTCCTTATCCTCTTTCACCCAGTCTCAGGGTACTAGCAAAGCAGCTGCCAACGCATCGTCTTCCCTCGTCTCAATGTCATCATCAGTGACTCCTTCCCTAGACCCACCACGTCCTCCTGAGGAGTCTCCTGAACTCTTTGAGCACAGTATTGGGTACATGCTCCAGGAGGATGCCCAGTGTTTTGTAGGCTCTGATGATGACACTCAGCTAGAGGAAGGCAGTAGCGTGAGCGCAGAGAGAGGGGATGCTCAAGAAGGACAGCAATCTGGCAGTAATGTTCCACAAGCTGCAGCATACTGCCAGGTTTGCTACAGCGATGAAGAGGGAGGGGATGATGAGGGCACTGACTCCACGTGGGTGCCTGGTAGGAGAGAGGAGGAGGAGGAGGCACATGTCCAATGAGGCAGGATGCCCTCCGGGGGCCAGCTTAGGGGCAGCACACTGACTGACTCACACCGCAGAGCTCCGCCTGTGCAGGGCGCTGCCTCTGCGCGTTATTCTAAAAGTTCTTTGGTGTGGGCCTTTTTTGAGACGAGTGCATCAGATCGCACCGCTGCTATTTGCAACATATGTCTCAAGCGTATCTCGCGTGGCCAAATCATCAGCCGCTTGGGCACCACATGCTTGACCAGACATATGTTGACCTGCCATGCAGCTCGTTGGCAAGCGTACCTCAAAGACCCACACCAAAGAACAAAGCGGACCTCTCCTTGCTCCTCATCAGCTGGCATCTCCAACCCCACTAGACCTTCAGTCCTCTCTGAAACCTGCTCTTAGAGGAATGAAGGTGTAGAATTAGGTGTGTCACAGCCAAGTGCTTCCGGGCACTCTGCTAGCGGTACACCCACGTCCGATTATAGCAGGCAAATGTCCCTGCCCCAGCTGCTGGACCGGCGAAAGAAGTTCACTCCCAGCCATCCACATGCCCAGCGGTTTAATGCTAGCTTGGCTAAATTGCTAGCACTTCAACTGCTGCCTTTTCAGTTGGTAGACTCGGCCCCCTTCAGTAAGTTTGTACAATGTGCGGTTCCTCAGTGGCAGGTCCCCAAATGCCACTTTTTCTCACGGAAGGCGATTCCGGCTCTCTACCGGCATGTGGAAGGCAATGTCCTTGCCTCGTTGGACAGGGCGGTCAGTGGTAAGGTGCATATTACCGCTGACTCATGGTCCAGCAGGCATGGACAGGGACATTACCTGTCTTTCACGGCCCATTGGGTCACTCTTCTGGCAGCTGGGAAGGATGCAGGACAAGGTGCAGTAGTGTTGGAGGTTGTTCCGCCACCACGCCTCCAAAATGCTACTATTGGTTGTGACACACCTCTCTCCTCCACCCCCTCCTCTTCTTCTTCCTCCATGGCCTCTTCCAGTGCTCTGTCCTCAGAACCAGCGGTGCTCCGTAGGCGTTCCAGGGGCTAAGCAAGTACGCCATGCCGTGCTTGCGCTGGTTTGTTTGGGGGACAGGAGCCACACTGGGGCGGATGTTTTGTCAGCTCTGCAGGGGCAGGCCGAGAGGTGGTTGACGCCATGCCAGGAATAGTGGTTTGCGACAATGGCACCAACCTCCTCTCCGCCCTCCGACAGGGACAACTGACCCATGTGCCCTGTGTAGCTCACGTCCTTAACCTGGTGGTGCAGCGGTTCTTGGGCAGGTACCCGGGCTTACAGGATGTCCTGAAGCAGGCCAGGAAAGTCTGTGTGCATTTCCGCCGATCATTTAATGCCTGTGCTCGGCTGGCTGAGCTCCAAAAGGAGTTGAACCTGCCCAAGATCTGCCTTATATGTGACATGCCCACCAGGTGGAACTCAACGTTGGCCATGCTGCAGCGGCTGCACACGCAGCAGAGGGCCATCAATGAGTACCTGTGCGTCTACGGCACCAGGACAGGGTCAGGGGAGCTCGTTTTTTTCTCACTACGCCAGTGGGGCATGATCAGGGATGCATGCACTGTCCTGTCACCGTTTGAGGAGGCCACAAGGATGGTGAGCAGTGACAGTGCATGCATCAGTGACACTGTACCTCTTGTCCACCTCTTGGAGCATACGCTGCGTGGAATAATGGACAGGGCACTTGAGGCAGAACAGAGGCAGGAAGAGGAGGACTTCCTTGCCTCTCAAGGCCCCCATTATCCAGACAGTGTTCCTGCTGTTCCACCCATCACACAGGAAGAGGATGAGGAGGAGGAAGAGGAGGAGGAGGATGATTGTGTCAGCATGGAGGTGGAGGCTGGCACTCAGCATCAGCAGCAGCAGCAGCAGCAGCAGCAGCAGTCTTGTAGGGATGACTTACAGTCCCAAGAAACACGTGGACTTGTACGTGGCTGGGAGGAGGTAGCTGCGGATCATGTTGCCCTTAGTGACCCAGAGGACTCCGGACCGAATGCCTCAGCTAACCTACGCTGCATGGCCTCCCTGATCCTGCAAAGCCTGCGGAAGGATCCTCGTATTCTTCGGATCAAGGAGAGGGACCATTACTGGCTGGCCACTCTCCTTGATCCACGGTACAAGGGTAAGGTTGCCGACCTTATCTTGCCATCGCAGAGGGAGCAGAGGATGAGACATCTCCGGGAGGCCTTGCAGAAAGGTCAGTGCAACGCGTTCCCAGAGACTGGGAGGTTACAAACTCCTGGTCCTGGATAACGTGTTGCTGAGGCATCGGTCAGAAGGAGCGGTGGAGAAGGTAACCGTCTGACTGATGCTTTCAGACAAATTTTTAGTCTGCAGCCCCAAGGTATGATCGGTTCCAGCACCCATCGCCAGCGTCTGATTTACATGGTGCAGGAATACCTAGGGGCAAGGTCAGACTTGGACACCTTTCCCACCGAAAATCCTCGGGCTTACTGGGTCTTGAGGATGGATCACTGGCCAGAGCTTGCACAGTATGCATTGAGCTACTGGCCTGTCCTGCATCCAGCGTTCTTTCAGAACGCACCTTCAGTGTTGCTGGTGGCTTTGTTACCGATCACAGGGTGCGCCTGTCCACCGAATCAGTTGATCGACTGACCTTCATCAAGATGAATCAGTCTTGGATAACCCACAGCTACCAAGCACCTGAAGCTGATGTAACCAAATATTTTTTTTTGAAATATCACATTCCTTCAAGACTGCCTATGCTGATGCTGAGTGACTGTCCTGTTATGTTGATTGTCTATCCTCTTCCTCCTCCGCTGATATGTTGGAAGAACATTTCTGGTTCTGGGTGATGCCATCAGCCCAATTTTTCTGCCCCTGTTTAACAGGGGCGTTTAAGTACAATTTTTGATGCAATGCTTTGCAGCAGGGCTAATTCCTGCAATAAAACTAGAGTATATGGGAGAGGTTGCAGTGTGGTGGCACCAGCACCAGTGCCTAAGGCCCAATTTTTCTGCCCCTGTTTAACAGGGACATGTAATTTACAATTCTTGATATAATTTTTCACAGGAGGGCCCCTTCCTGTGCCCACCCAGAGTAACGGTGAGGACTTATAGTGTTGTGGCACCAGCACCACAACCACCAAAGGTCAATTTTTCTACCACTGTTCAACAATGGCATGTAATTACAATTCTTGATATAATCGTTCACAGCAGGGCGCTCCAGCGCCCACCAAGAGTCACTTTGAGGGCTTACAATGTTGTGGCAAAACCAACACCTTGTTCCGCCATTTCTGCAGAGCATATAGGGCAGGCCCCTACTTTCAAACATCCAACTTACAAACATCTCCTACTTGCAAACGGAAGGAGACAACAGCAAGTGAGATGAAAAAAGATGGACGACAAAACAAATTATACAGGGGTGATAACCCTTCCCTATGTTTTACAAAAAGCTTAAAAATAGTTTTTTTGACTGGAGCTACACTTTAAAAATGTACCGGTTGAAAATGACAAACAGATTCAACTTAACACAACAAACCTACACAGTCCCTGTCTTGTTTGCACCGCCTGTATACTGCTGTTCTGAGTATATAGGGCCTGGGGGCCACACGCATTTCCTTTTTTAATATGGGTACGGGGTTCCCCTTAATATCCGTACAAGACCCAAAGGGGCTGGTAATGGGCAGGGAGGGCTACCCATGCCATTTTTCTCAATGATTTTCAACCATATTGCAGGAACCAGATATAACATTAAAACCGCAAGCAGTTTTCAATGGTGTTATTTCCGTTTAATGTCATTTTGTGCAGGGACTGTTCTAAACATGGGAAACACGTGGCACTTCACAGGCATACTACAGACACCCCCCAGGCACCATATTTAAAGGAATATTTCACTTTTTTTTCCACTTTAGTTGTCATTAACCACTACAATACAGGGCACTTTCACCCCCTTCCTTCCCAGCCCATTTTTCAGCTTTCAGCGCTCTAGCGCTTTCAGTGACAATTGCGCGGTCATGCTACACTGTACCCAAATGAAATTTTTATCATTTTGTTCGCACAAATAGAGCTTTATTTTGGTGTTATTTACTCACGACTCCGTTTTTTATTTTTTGCGATATAAGCGCAAAAAAAGCGGAAATTTGGAAAAAAAACAATATTTTCTTTTTTCTATTTGAAAAGAAATCCAATAAAATCAAATTTTGTCATAAATTTAAGCCAAAATGTATTCTGCTACATGTTTTTGGTAAAAAAAATTCCGTTAAGTGTATAATAATTGGTTTGTGTGATCAGGGACATTTGTACGCAAACGATCATGTACATATGTGTGCAGGTGATCACGTACATATGTGTGCAGATAATCATTGGGACATGTGATTTTAGTGGGACATATGTGGGGGACATGTTTTTATTATTAGGGACATGTGTTTTTATTATTTGGGGACATGTATGTTTTGGGGACATATGTGGGGACTGTGTTTGTACTGTGTGGTGTGTTGTGTGTTGACACTAGACTGATGATCAGTGAGTAAAAAGCTGTAAAAAACAGCTCATACTCACTGATCATCAGCCGGCTGCAGCGTTCTGCTCTCCTCTCCTCAGCGATGACTTCCGTGTGAGGAGAGGAGAGCCGATTGCCTAGCAATCGGCTGTTTGTTTACATCACATGATGGCCGTGATTGGACATGGCCATCATGTGGTCAGGAGGGCCAATCACAGAGCCCTCCTGCCGATCTGAGATGTGCTATGTCCAGGTGACACGAGCACATCGGGATCTCGCCGCGCGATCCCGCTACTTCTGAAGGACGTTTCTGAACGTCCTATTAGGAGTAGACGGCTCCCACGCGGCCGTATATATATGCATTGGCCGGGTGGGAAGTGGTTAAAATCAGTGCTCCCGCCAAAACGGCCATTTTTAAAAACATTTTAGGCATTGACCCATGTCCCCTGGGGCAGGAGCCAGGTCCCCAAACCCTTTTTAGGACAGTATCTTGCATTTTAGCCGTTAAAATTAGCACTTTTAATTTCGAACGTTCGAGTCCCATAGACTTCAATGGGGTTCTAACGTTCGTACGAATTTGGGGTCCGTTCGAAAGTTCTGTTGTGAACCGAACTGGGGGGTGTTCGGCTCATCCCTAGTCACCATCAATTGCAGCAGTATGTGTCATCACCAAATTACAGCAGTATGTGTCACCATCAATTGCAGCAGCATGTGTCACCATCAATTGCAGCAGCATGTGTCACCATCAATTGCAGCAGCATGTGTCGCCATCAATGGCAGCAGCATGTGTCTTCACCAAATTGCAGCAGCATGTGTCACCATCAAATTGCAGCAGCATGTGTCATCACCAAATTGCAGCAGCATGTGTCCCCATCAAATTGCAGCAGCATGTGTCACCACCGAATACAGCAGCATGTGTCACCATCAAATTGCAGCAGCATTTGTCACCTTCAAATTGCTGCAGCATTTGTCACCATCAATTTGCAGCCACATGTGTCACCATCAAATTGCAGCAGTATGTGTCACCATCAATTGCAGCAGCATGTGTCCCACCAAATTGCAGCAGCATGCATCCCACCGATTTCAGCAGCATGTGTCCCACCAAATTGTAGCAGCATGTGTCCCACCAAGTTGCAGCAGCATGTGTCCCACCAAGTTGCATCATTAAGTGTCACCAAGTTACAGCAGAATGTGTCCCACCAAGTTTCAGCAGAATGTGTCACCAAGTTGCAGCAGCGTGTGTCACCAAGTCGCAGCAGCATGTGTCACCAAGTTGCAGCAGCATGTGTCCCATCAAGTGGCAGCAGCATGTGTCCCACCAAGTCACAGCATCATGTGTCCCACCAAGTCACAGCAGCATGTTGTCAGGGCTGGCTTAGCCCTTCCTTCTCTGGGCTGGCTGCTCAGCTGACGGCTAATTGCCAGCTCTCATCTCTCTCCACAGTTACCTGCTGTTCCTGATCATGCTCGCCTAACCTGCCTACTTAAAGCTGTCCAGCTCACTTCACCTCTGCCTTCACCTTGGTCACATCACAAGAAACCATATCCTGCAGTTCTGTTTAAAGACTGACTTGCTGACATTCCTCCTGGCTCCTTATCCTGCTTGCTGTGGCTCTACTTGGATCCCTGACTTCTGGACTGGCTGATTACCCAATCTGGTTATTGAACTCTGGCCTGGCTGACTACTTGATCCGGTTACTGGACTCTGGCTATGATTTGACTACACTTTTTCTATTTACCTTTTTATTTTTATTTAATAAACAAGTGAGATTTAATTGTACTTCTGTCTCAGTCTGATTCATGGTTTCTGATAGGCGAAGGCCATGAATTCAGAAGATACAGTCAATCCACTTGTTGGTAATATTTTTTCCAGATTGGATGAGCAAGATCACTGCATGGATCATTTTGCCTTGGCGTTACAAACGCTCCTAAATCGCACTGCTCACCTGGAATCCCCCACGGTGGCTGCTCCGGTACAACCTGAGTCGCAGGCCGTCCCTGCTGCTGCGCCAGTCTCTGTGCAGGCACCCCCCTTGAGCATTACCTCTATAAGAGGTATGTCTGGTTCTGCTCCGCTTCCCCAGCGATTTGTGGGTGATCCAGTTCAATGCAGAGAGTTTCTTAATCAGGTTGAGATAAACTTTGAGATGCTGCCCCAGGCATTTCCCACAGACAGAAGCAAAGTAGGTTTTGTGATATCTTTGCTTTCTGAGAGAGCCTTGGCCTGGGCTAACCCTCTATGGGAGACGCAAAAACCTGTTGTCTTAAGTTACCCTCAGTTTGTGGCCTCCTTTAAAATGGTATTTGATGTTCCCGCACGCTCCGCTTCTGCTGCCAAGTGCCTCATGTCCATCAAACAGAGTACGAGAACAGTTGCAGACTACACCATTGAATTCCGTGCTCTGGCAGCAGAGGTTGCTTGGAACAATGAGGCCCTTGTGGCTGCTTTTTCTCATGGTCTCTCGGATTCCATCAAGGATGAGATAGCAGCCCGAGATATACCCACTGAGCTAGAGAGCTTGATCTCGTTTGCCATCCTCATTGACTCAGACTCAGAGAAAGACTTTCTCTTAAGGAGCGCGTGCAGAAGCCTCCTGTACGTTTGCTTCCGAGTTTTGTAGTCCCACCCATGCCTCCCTCACCTCCCATGCCTCCTGGTACCGAGTCAGTCAGTGAAGATGAACCCACCTGGGCATCACGCATCTCTCTGCGGATGAGAGAGCCTTTAGGAGGAGGGAGAGATTGTGCCTTTATTGTGGCCAGGCAGGTCACTTTTTGAAGTCTTGTCCTACGCTTCCAGGGCACGTCCGAACCTTGAGGTTCTGTCATGGACAGACCTTAGGTAGCGTTGTTCCATCCCCAGTTATCCAGAAGGATAAGCCCCTGGTTTCGGTCACCCTTTCTTGGGCTGAGTCGTCCATCGAGATACAGGCTCTAACCAACTCTGGGGGCTGCAGGCCTGTTCATTGATGCTGCATTTGTTTTGCAGGACTCCATTCCGCTGCAGCTGCATGACACTCCACTTGCCATTGAGTCTCTTGATGGGAGACCTTTACAGCCGGCCCATGTGACTCATGAGACGGTTCCGTTGTCCATGGCCGTAGGGGCTCTTTACCATGAGATAATCCAATTCCAAGTAATTTCCTCACCCAGGTTTCCGCTGGTTACTGGTTATCCTTGGTTACAGAGGCACAACCCCTCTTTTGATTGGCTCCATGCTGAGGTTCTCTCCTGGTCACCACAATGCAGTGAGACATGCTTCCTGAAGGTATCCAAGGTCCTCTGCACCTCTTCACTCCCCTCCCTGCCAGAGGAGTGCTGTGATTTTAGCAATGTCTTTGATAAAGGTCAAGCTGGTAGTTTGCCTCCACACCGGTCTTATGATTGTGCAATTGACCTTCAACCTGGTGCCATACCTCCTTGTAGCTGGGTTTACCCTTTGTCGGTCTTGGAGCATAAGGCCAAGGAGGAGTATGTTGCTGACACACTTTCTTGAGGTTTCATCTGCAAATCCTCGTCTCCTGCTGGTGCTGGTTTCTTCTTTGTGAAAAAGAAGAGCGGTGAAATGAGACCTTGTATAGATTATAGGGGTCTCAATCGTGTCACGATTAAGAATGCCTACTCGATTCCATTGATTACTGAGTTATTTGACCGCCTCAAGGGAGCAACGGTTTTCACGAAGCTTGACTTGAGAGGGGCATACAATCTCGTGCTCATTAAGGAGGACGACAAGTGGAAAACTGTGTTTAATACCAGAACAGGCCATTATGAATACCTAGTAATGCCTTTTGGCCTTTGTAATGCCCCGAAAGTTTTCCAGGAATTTATTAGCGATGTCCTCCGAGATTTGTTGCAGTTATGTGTGGTGGTTTATTTTGATGATATCCTCATATTTTCCAAGTCCCTGGAGAGCCACCACACAGATGTCTGTCGTGTGCTTCAGAAACTAAGAGAGAACAATCTCTATTGTAAACTGGAGAAGTGCGAGTTCCATCGTGAACAGGTTACATTCATGTCATTTCCACTGCTGGTTTTTCAATGGAACCAAAGAACTTTTCGGCAGTCCTACAGTGGCCTCGACCGGTGGGTTTACTTCCTCTGCAGCGTTTCCTGGGTTTTGCCAACTACCATTGGAAGTTTATTCCTAACTTCTCGTCTCTGGTCAAACCCCTGACTGATATGACCAGAAAGGACGGTAACAGACAGAGTTGGTCTCCGGAGTCCGTTAAGGCCTTTGAGACTCTCAAGGCTGCCTTTGTTTCTTCTCCTGTGTTGGCACATCCTGATCCTACATAGCCTTTTATCCTAGAAGTTGATGCTTCTGAGACTGGAGTTGGCACCCTTCTGTCTCAATGTCCTAACTCTGAGAGCGCTATGCATCCGTGTAGCTACTTTTCCAAGAAATTGTCACCTGCTGAGTGCAATTATGATATTGGTGACAGAGAGCGGTTGGTGATCATTTTAGCTCTGAAAGAATGGAGACATCTCCTTGAAGGAACCACTATGCCGGTTCTTATTCTTACTGACCATAAGAATCTTACATTCTTGTCTGAGGCTAAGCGACTCTCTCCCAGAAGGGCGCGATGGGCTCTTTTCTTGTTGAGCTTTAATTACATTGTTTCATTCTATCACCTGCAGTCTAATGGGGCCGCAGAGTGAGCCAATCAGTCCTTGGAGTAATTCCTATGTTGCTATATTTCTGACCACCATAAAAACTGGTCAGACCTATTACCATGGGCAGAGTTTGCTCACAACAGTGCCTTGAATGCTGCCTCCCGATTGTCTCCATTTATGGCAAATTATGGTTTCCAACCTTCCATGTTGCCTGACTCGTTTGTTCCGCAGAGTATTCCTCCATGGTCTTCGTTCCACTTGGGTACAAGTCCAGGAGGCTTTGCGTCATGCTAATGATAGGTACAGACTGCATGCTGACTGTAGACGCCTGCCTGCACCTTCCTACCAGGTTGGGCACAGAGTCTGGCTGTCATCTCACAACCTCCAGCTTCGTGTTCCCTCACTGAAGTTTGCACCTCGGTTTATTGGGCCTTTCCGTATCCTTCGCAGGATTAACCCAGTGGCTTACGCGTTGGACCTTCCTCCTAGTATTCTCATCTCAAATGTGTTCCATGTCTCCTTATTGAAACCGTTGGTCTGTAACCGATTTACCACCTCGTGCCATGTCCTCACCCTATTCTGGTTGAGAACCATGAGAATTATGAGGTGCAATCCATTGTTGACTCCCGTAGGTTCCGTAGGCACATACAGTACCTGGTGCATTGGAAGGGGTACGGTCCGGAGGAACGCTCCTGGGTTTCCTCCTCAGACGTACATGCCCCTGTCCTCCTCCGCTAGTTCCATAGACGTTTTCCCCTCAAGCCCGGTGGCCGTCCGAGGGAGAGGGGTCATTGAGGAGGGGGTACTGTCCTGGGCTGGCTTAGCCCTTCCTTCTCTGGGGTGGCTGCTCAGCTGTCGGCTAATTGCCAGCTCTCATCTCTCTCCACAGTTACCAGCTGTTCCTGATCATGCTAGTCTGACCTGCCTACTTAAAGCTGTCCAGCTCACTTCACCTCTGCCTTCGCCTTGGTCACATCACAAGAAACCATCTCCTGCGGTTCTGTTTAAATACTGGCTTGCTGACATCCCTTCTGGCTCCTTATCCTGCTTGCTGTTACTCTACTTGGATCCCTGACTTCTGGCCTGGCTGATTACCCAATCTGGTTATTGAACTCTGGCCTGGCTGACTACTCGATCCGGTTACTGGACTCTGGCTATGCTTTGACTATGCTTTTTCTATTTACCTTTTTATTTTTATTTAATAAACAAGTGTGATTTAATTGAACTTCTGTCTCGGTCTGATTCATGGTTTCTGACACATGTGTCCTACCAAGTCGCAGTATCATATGTCACCAAGTTGCAGCACCATGTGTCGCCAAGTTGCAGCAGCATGTTTCCCACCAAGTTGCAGCAGGATGTGTCACCAAGTTGCAGCAGAATGTGTCACCAAGTTAGAGCAGCATGTGTCCCACCAAGTTGCAGCAGCATGTGTCACCAAGTTGCAGCAGAAAGTGTCACCAAGTTGCAGCAGAATGTGTCACCAAGTTAGAGCAGCATGTGTCCCACGAAGTTGCAGCAGCATGTGTCCCACCAAGTTGCAGCAGAAAGTGTCACCAAGTTGCAGCAGAATGTGCCACCAAGTTGCAGTAGAATGTGCCACCAAGTTGCAGCAGAATGTGCCACCAAGTTGCAGCAGCCTCATATCAAACCCCCCCCTTACTTACCTTGCAGTGTGTTGTCCTCTCCAGTGATGGCTCCTCATACTTCCTGGTTCCTCTCTCCTGGCCGCAATTGGAGAGAGAAAACAGGAAGTGACATCATCTCAGATGTCAATCAAACCGCCCGGCCGTAGTAATATATACTACGAATGGGCGGAAGCTACTTGACGCTTCACAAAGTGCCACAAGGCGGGCGAAACTCCCGCAAATGAAGCGCCACGTCTGCAATCTCGTGATTGCATAGACGTGGCGCTTCCCATAGGTGCAATGTGTCTGGTGTCTGAACACAGTGCACCTTTTTTTTTAAAGGGCCAGCTTTAAAAGAAATATATATATATTTCTTTAAATTTTTTGACTGCCTGGAGGGGGGGGGGGGGGGGGGGGGGGCGGGCTGCCCCTGCATCTAGGTGTACTAAGATACAGGAGCTGAACTATAAGCTATTAACACATTGGCATTTTACCCCTTCTAAGATAAATAAAATATTCCCAGATGCGTCGGGGGGTTGCTGGAGGGGCTGTCAGGGACGAGGTACTTTGTTCCATATTTTTTGGTCATGCCCAGTAATTAAACAGCTCTGGCAAGAGGTACAGAGAATCACCCAACTATTTACGGAATATCAGATCCCAGCGGAGCCGACATTTTTCCTATTACATTGCTCACAAATCCCTACTAAGTCTTATAAAAACTCGATTGTGTGCCATCTGGTGAATGCAGCAAAAAGCAGCATTGCCAGGTGTTGGAAGGAGTCATATCTACTATGGCAAAGACGGTGATGAGTCGGTATAACCGCGCAGTGCCTGTTTTTCCATTTCATTCAGTCTGATTGCACTAAAAGAAATGTATGTTGGTAATACACACAAGAAGTCTTTCATCTTACAACAGAGGACTATCAAGAGAAAAAGAACATTCTATATAGCATTTTATGCCTGTTCTCCTATAGAAGGAACTGTCTCTTTTCCAGCTGGAGATGTCTCTTGACGGACGACTGACTGTTTGACTTTATATTACTGTTTCCCGGGTCATTTTGGAAGGCAATAGCGTTGATTGACATCCATGGTTTGGAGCTACGCTGCCGCCCTATGAAATTGTACAGATTCTGCTGGCATTATAGGTGGATTGTGGGGGTCTATATAGGTGTTAGACTGGGGGTGTCAAATATTAGGAGAGGGTGGTAATCATCCACTGTATCATGTGTTCCTCCCCTCCTTTGTGAGGTGGTTTATTTCTAAAATTTTATACAGATATTGTTTATTGGGGGATGGGTTACATCTTTGTATAGGGATGGTGGTAGAGGGATTTTTATGTATGGAGTCAGTATTGGGGATTTAGGGATTTTTATATGCTTGTTATTTATCTTTGCTATTAATAGCTTAACCACTTGCCGACCAGCGCACGACGATGTACGTCGACAGAATGGCACGGGCAGGCAAATATGCGCACATGTACGTCGGGACCGTGAGTCCGGTCGCAGGACCCGCGGACTCGATCGCCGCCGGCATCCCCGCGATCGTCTCACGGAGCGGCCAAATGAAGAAATGCCGTTGTAAACAGCATTTCTTCATTCTGCCTAGCAACTAGTGATGCTGATCTCTGCTCCATGTGATTGGAGCAGAGATCAGTGTTCACTAAATGAAAGCCCGACCCCCCCACAGTTAGTAACACACGACAAGTAGAGGCGCAAAAGATCAGAAATAATAATATACTCCAGAGGGCTGTCTGTATAAAGTTATATTGGACGATAATATGAATGAGAACTTTTGGTTCTCAAGTCCCGTGAAAGTGTCTTTTGTTCTTTGAGTAGGACTTTGTAATGCAGGGCTGCCACCACAGGGAGCTGAAACCAGGCTCCTAGACTGTTGCAGGAAAAGAGAAGAAGAAGGGGGCGCCTCTGGGTGTATATTTTTAAAAGGCAATTTATTCACAGGTAAAACCTGTGAATAAATTGCCTTTTAAAAATCTACACCCAGAGGCGCCCCCTTCTTCTTCTCTTTTCCTGCAACAGTTAGTAACACGCCCCTAGGAAGACTTAACCCCCTACACTGCCACCCACTGGTTAACCCCTTCACTGCCAGTGTCATTTACACAGGAATCACTGCATTTGTATAGCACTGATTACTGTATAAATGACAATGGTCCCAAAAATGTGTCAAAAATGTCCGATGTGTCCGCCACAATGTCGCAGTCACAATAAAAATCGCTGATCGCCGCCATTACTAGTAAAAAAAAAAAATAATAAAAAATTATTAATAAAAATGCTATAAAACTATCCCTATTTTGTAAACGCTATAACTTTTGCGCAAACCAATCAATAATCGCTTATTGTGATTTTTTTTACCAAAAATATGTAGAAGAATACGTATCGGCCTAAACTGAGGGAAAAAAATTGTTTTTATATATTTTTGGGGGATATTTATTATAACAAAAAGTAAAAAATAATGAGTTTTTTTCTAAATTGTCGCTCTATTTTTGTTTATAGCGCAAAAAATAAAAACCGCAGGAGGTGATCAAATACCACCAAAAGAAAGCTCTATTTGTGAGAAAAAAAGGACGTCAATTTTGTTTGGGAGCCACGTCGCACGACCGCGCAATTGTCAGTTAAAGCGACGCAGTGCCCGAATCGCAAAAAGTGGTCTGGTCTTTGACCAGCAAATTGGTCCGGTCTGCAAGTGGTTAATAAATGTTGATAATTTAACTCTTTTGGGTGTATTAGTATCAATTTCTTTTTTGTTTTTTTCTTTTGGAGTATATATGGTTTTGATTATACCCCCCGCTATATAGTCGGTGAGAATTACCTTATTAAATGAAGACAAGACTCCCTAGGTGCTTTTGTTTTGGTATACCTGTATATAATACTTTATACCTATGGAGAAATAAACAATTAAAAAAAAAAAAAAAAAAGAAAGCAAATCTTCCAATGAAGAACAGCCCTTCCAGCGAAAGGATTTCTTTACTTTGGAGAGATTTCCTCTTACTTTTTTGTAGCACAGAAAGTGAAGAGAAATCACCCCAAAGGTGACACGGCTATTTTTATTTAAAGAGAAAGATTGGATAAATTTACCAAAGTACAATAGGCAATAAAAAATCAAGGTGTGTATGTGTGTGTGCATTTGTCCTTCTGTGTGTGTCCCCCCGGGGATTCGGGGATTCTTCCTATCCCAGCCCAGTATATCTCATACACAGACACACACAGATCACTGCCATACAAAGCCATTTATTTCTAGAGAGAGAAAAGCAGAAGAAAGAATTACATTGTCTCAATAAACATGTTACAGGAGAAGATCACACATCTGATCTGATCAATATGAAGATTATTGATGAACCTCCAACTAATCAATGTCACTTTCCTGTGATCAGATGAATGGAATTCCAGAATGTGTACAATGGATCATTTATATAGAACTAAACCTTTAACCCTTTTCTGACTAAGCCTATTTTTGACATTTGGTGTTCACAAGTTAAAATCCATATTTTTTGCTAGAAAATTACTTAGAACCCCCAAACATTATATATATATTAGCAAAGAATCTAGAGAATAAAATGGCGATTGTTGCAATATTTTACGTCACGCGATATTTGTGCAGCAGCGTTTTAAAAGCAACTTTTTGGGAAAAGGGACACTTTCACGAATTTAAAAAAAATTAAAACAGTAAAGTTAGCCCAATATTTTTGTATAATGTGAAAGATGATGTTACGCCGAGTAAATAGATACCAAACGTGCCACGCTTTATAATTGCGCGCACTCGTGGAATGACGACAAACTACGGTACCTAAAAATCTCCATAGGCAATCACTTAAATTTTTTTTTTACAGTTACCAGGTTAGAGTTACAGAGGAGGTCTAGTATTAGAATTATTGCTCTCGCTCTGACGATTGCGGTGATACCTCACATGTGTGATTTGAACATCGTTTACATATGCGGGCGCAACTTACGTTTTCGCGGCGACGGGGCGCTTTTAAAAAAAAAAAAATTCTTATTTTATTTATTTTAAAATGAATAAATTGCTTTAAAAAAAAAAAATATCACTTTTATTGCTGTCACAAGGAATGTAAACATCCCATGTGACAGTAATAGGTGGTGACAGGTACTCTTTATGGAGGGATCGGGGGTCCTCCTTTGCACTTCAAAGTATTCAGATCGCCGTTTTCGTAGATTCTGAATACTGTATATTTATTTTAAAACCGGCGCCATTGGTAGCCGAGTAAATGGGAAGTGAGATCATGATGTCGCTTCCGTGTTTACGATCAGGAGACTGGAATGAAGCAGCTAACGGCTTCCTTCCAGTCAGTCCCTAGCAGCCAGAAGCGGCGATTTGTTTATCGGCGGTCCCGGTAAGAGTGGTGGGAGGCGAGGGTGCCCCCTCCCGCTCCTCCTGCATAACAGCAGAGCGGCTTTTAGCCACATCGGTTGTTATAGCTGGAAAGCCGATCGCCGGCTCTAAAAAACGGTACCGGGATGATGCCTGCAGGTGCGGGCATCATCCCGGTATAACCCCCGAAACCGAGTACGCACATCTGCATACGCTCGGCGGCAAAGGGTTAAAATAAACTGCAGGAGGTTTGAACTCAATGAAACTTTTTTTTTTCCAACCTGGCTCTGGTGTCTATTTCTAAAACATTTGTTGCACGAATATCAGAAGTATTGGTCAAGTTGAACAAAATGTCCCGAATTTTTTACAAGAGATAAATGTCTGTATCATCAGCTCCATCTAGTGGCCAAAATGCTGATTATTTTCCCCATGGAGGTACTTCAGAAAAGCACTGTATACTGCATGGTGGCCACTGTATGGGGCTGACGATACAGGTATTTATCTGTTCGAAAAATACTGAACATCTCGTACACTTACAATGCTTCTGACATTTGCAAATGTTTTAAAAATTGCCCCCCCCCCCCCCAAGTATTTAACCATGAAATAGAAGAATCTCCCCTCAGTCCATATTTTATCCAGGATTTGGTTCTAATTTGATCCGGTTGGTATTTTGCAGACTCAGAAGGTATGAAGAAAGGATAACTTTAGACAGTTCAACTGATAATTGTTCCAATCAGGTCTTTTCCTCGGGATTTATAGAGAAACAGAAAATTCTCTTCATTTATAGACATTGGAAGAGGTAAGACATTTCTTGCCATATTGACTTACAAAATGTAAACTGTCCCAAAACCTAAAAATAACAAACTCCAGGTATGGAGCTCAGACCAAAGTAAGTATGCAAATGCCATAGCTGTGTACCTACCTGTTGTTTCTCAATGATTGCAAAGTGTTCTCTGATTGGATAAGGTGGGAATGGTGATGTCATCACCCCACCCCTCCTTGGAGAACACCTTGTATTCATTGAGAAAAAAGGTTGGCGTTCTGTGAATGGTGACTGTGCCGAGCAAGTGACTCCCGGTGTGTGCTATGCAGGAGGGCAGTCGCTTGGCACAGGACGTAGAAGACAGCAGCGATCACTAATAGTAACTGTTATAGTGATTCCCCACTTTCACAGGGATCTCATATGTATGACACATGCATACTTGTCCAAGCTGGACCAATGTTACTATGTAATAAAATCCATACCTGGAGTTCACCTTTAAAACATATGTCTTAGAACTTGGATGCAAATGATTTGAGTTCTCCCAACCTGTAGAGGACAAAATTTTAGTCTCTGGAGGTCCTCATTAGACCAGAATTGGTGTTATGTGTGGTGGTCTTCATCAGATCGGACTTGGAGTTCTCTGGAGGTCTACATCAGGTCAAAATGGGTGTTATGGGAGGTGGTCTTCATCGGATCAGAATTGGTATTAAGGGTGGTTGTCTTTATTTGATCAGGATTGGTGTTACGGGTGGTGGTCTTCATCAGATCAGAGTCTATGTTTTCTGCAGGTCTTCATTGGATCAGAATTGATGTTATGGATGGTGTTCTTAGATCAGAATATGTGTTTTCTAGCGGTCTTTGTCAAATCAGAATTGGTGTTACGGGTGGTGGTCTTTATCGGATCAGAATTGGTGTTATGGGTGGTGGCTTTCAACAGATCAGGATTGGTTTTATGGGTGGTGCTCTTCTTTGGATCAGAATTGGTGTTATGATTGGTGGTCTTCATAAGATCAGAGTTGGAGTTCTCTGGAGGTCTACATCAGGTCAAAATGGGTGTTACGGGAGGTGGTCTTCATCGGATCAGAATTGGTATTAAGGGTGGTGGTCTTCATTTGATCAGAATTGGTGTTACGGGTGGTGGTCTTCATCAGATCAGAGTCTGTGTTTTCTGCAGGTCTTCATTGGATCAGAATTGGTGTTACGGGTGGTGGTCTTCATCAGATCAGAGTCTATGTTTTCTGCAGGTCTTCATTGGATCAGAATTGATGTTACGGGTGGTGGTCTTCATCAGATCAGAGTCTGTGTTTTCTGCAGGTCTTCATTGGATCAGAATTGGTGTTACGGGTGGTGGTCTTCATCAGATCAGAGTCTATGTTTTCTGCAGGACTTCATTGGATCAGAATTGATGTTATGGGTGGTGTTCTTAGATCAGAATATGTGTTCTCTGGAGGTCTTTATCAGATCAGAATTGGTGATATGGGAATCTGGGTTCTCTGTAACAGGCAGGCCTTGTATATAAGCAGAAATCAGCAGAATAGAGGGAGATGCAGAGAACAGCACTGACTCGGGATGTCATGGTAGGGAGTTGGAGAAGGGCAGCTCACCACATCTTCAACACATTGTATAAACTTCATAAGGCAGCACAGGCTTTAGGGAGCCCACTTTATCATTCCACCCAAGTGTACGGTAATCTGGAATTTCGTCTCCTGTCAGAGCGACCATCTGATCACCTGTATAAAACTCTCCAGCATACAGGATCCAGGCCCCACTTACAGATTTATGTGATGAAACCATGTTGTCAAATCTATAGGATTTAAGGGAATCTGTAGGTCTTTCCAGGTTGATAGATTCTCCCCCATAGTGGATGTGCTCATACAGAGTAATCTTGTGGTTATACAGACCACCCTTCACACGTCTCACAGAGCTGATGATCTTCTCATATTCTGGGATTGAGTTGTAGTTGCCTTCTTTGAAGCATCTGAACTTCCCTCTATAATCGGCTCCACTGAAGACAAACCATGGTTCTCCGGTGATTTTGAGAGATTCGGCTTTCTTCAGGAATCCAACAGATGCCAGGTCAGCAATGTCTTGCTTTATAGACACAGAGGATCCCTTGAAATCCGGGAACTCAAACAGCTCAAGAGTGTTCATCTTCCAGTTCTATGTTGAAGATCAGATGATGGGAACTGAATTCTCTGGAGGTCGGTGTAAGTTTAATCCTTGGCTGCTGGAGATTGGGGAATTTATACAAAAAACTTGGTGGTGAACCCAGGTGCACTTGTGAAAAAAACTTGTAAGAGTTGTGAAACAACTCACAACTCTTACACAAATATTTTGCAATCAGTCATTCACTTTTTTATCATTTTACAGTTCCATAGAAAAACTGTGCAATGGTCAAATGACGGGAACCTGAAATCTATGGAGGTGGGTGTACGTTTACTCCATGACTGCTGGGAAATGTATACATAAGCCTCAGTGCTGAACCCAGGTGAACTTCTTATTATTATTTCTATAGAATGTCTGTTATGGTAATTTGCAACTCTTACACAAATATTTTGTACAGTTGAGGAATATGGAAAGATTGATCTGGACCTGTAGGGTTATCCTGCCGGTATTGTTATCTTAGGGCAGGGGTAGGCAACCTTTTCGGTATATGTGACCATAGACAGACTTGGGTAGGTTAAGTAAAACTGGAGCACTCAGAATCTGGTGCAGCTGTTCATAGTAACCAATCAGCTTCTATCTTCAGCTTGTTCAAATAAGCGTTGCCAATAAAACCTGGAAAGTGATTGGTTTCTATGCGGAGCTGCACCAGATTCTGCACTCTCCAGTTTTAGTAAATTGACCCCCAATGTTCTACTGATCAGACCACATATAGCCACTAAAAAGATATATTTTTTCCAAAATATGTCAGGATATCATCAGTGTCGGAAATGTCAAATTTGCGCACTGAATAAGAACAGGCAGAGAAAAACAGAATCTTTTATTTCCACAAGTACATCTAGGGAACATAAAATTGAACCGTTCATTACATGTAGTTCCACAGGAGTTGTATATCTTTTACAATGCCCCTGTGGGTTTCAATATATAGGTAGGACTAAGCGCACTATGCAGGTACGCTTAGGGGAACACTTAACCAATATACGAAATGGATTTAGATTTCATTCTGTGTCAAAACACTATGCTATCCATCATAATCGTAACCCGGCTAATACACTGTTCTTGGGAATAAACAAGTACAGTGCTCACTGGAGGGGAAGCTCTCTGGTGAGGGAATTTTTCAAGTTGGAGATGACTTGGATACATAGGGTACGTTGCTATACCCCGTATGGCCTTAATGTGGAGGTAGATGTCAATGCTTTTATCGATAATAGCTAGATGGTATGTGATGAGATGAAATATTGTGAACCCACTGTGAGTTTCTGTAAGACCAGGTACGGTTAACTGACTAAAGGGGTAGGGTAACTGGTTCCTTCCACATCCTAGTCTCCATTTTTTCATTTCTTTTTATCTGTTAATTTTATACAATTTTTGTATTGCACAATTTTGGGGGGTATGGAGTGCCCCATTATCATCAAAACAAATAAACATTTTTTTTTTTTTTTTGGTGCTATTTGTGTGGTAAGTCCGGGTGGAGATTCTCATAAGCAGCCCAATTAGAAAATAAGATCAAAAATTATTTTTTTCATTACATTATGTGAGATTTTTTGGAAATATATACATATCATGTGAGATCTTTGGAGATATGTATAATATTGGCTGGTAGTCCTATAGATACAAATAACAATATATATAAAAAAAAAATCTTTTTACATTTTTCTTTTAAAAAAATTTTTTTTATATTTTTTATATTCTTTATATAATATATACATTTCTTTTTTATATATATATATATATATATATATATATATATATATATATATATATATATATATATATATATATATATATATATATATATATATATATATGTATATATATATATATATATGTATATAATTTTTTTTTTTTTCTTCATTTCATTTTTTATCTAGCTTTCCCCCTTTTTTTAATACTAACTGATACTGGATATGTAGACTGCCAAGTTATTACATATGCATAGTAACTTGTTCAGCATGAAGGAATATTTGCCCAGATCTAACATGGGCTTTTTAGATTCAATATGGCCTTTTTGGATAGGCAGTGAAGGATTCCCGGAAGAGATCCTTCACACTGTAGTTGTTTACAGGCTGTGGGAGCGACATAACATCCGCCCACGCAATGGGGAAGTTTGCCCTTATCCAACATGGCCATCAGAAGCTCAGAGTGGGGCGGAACTAATTGTATGTAGTACTATTTATGGCGGTGAGTCAGTACGCCGCCCGTGCCACCTGGAAGACGTTATCTTTGACGAAACGGCGTAGGGAGGAGCGGCGTGCTGACGTCACCGCGATCTATGCTGAACCCGGAAGCGACGGGCAGCGTTGTATGAAGCCGGCCGGCAAATCTTTTTATTGAAAAAACGAATCCTTTTTATATTTGATGTAAGTGCAGCTCTTTTTATTTTATGAAAATTGTTGACTATATCACACTATGGCGATTCCTCTTGTTTATGCATGTGCTGGGCAATGAGCGGTGTGGCCGTAGGAACATACCATCCACTTTAACAGAGCGCTTAAAGAGATACATCCTCCATGCAGTACATGTTCAGAGGGATTGATTTAATAGTGGCGATATCTGATCTCTGAGATGGGATCAGTATAGCTGGTAAGCGTCAGTATTGTTGGTGGTGGAAAGCCTTTCCCTGCAACTTTGATGACACTTCTTTCCATTGGTGCGGTGTGATATAAACATGGTTGAGATGATAAGCAGAATTACTGTTGACCGGGAAATCCTTACTACCGATTTGCATCGGATTTATTTCATACATTTTACATCCGATTCGTATCAGAGTCATTTCTCCTTACATCCGATTCGTATCAGAGTCATTTCTCCTTACATCCGATTCGTATCAGATACATTTCATACTTTCTACCATTGCCATTCCTTGTGTCCCCCATGCCGCGTGTTTTAGTTCCCGCAGCGGAACTTACAATCATTTGTACCCGGTTCTTCTCTCATTTATTTACCAAACCAAAGTTATTTTCTGTGCGTCATGCAAGACACCGCACCACAATCTTCGGATGTGTTGCACGCCCGCTCCGGTCCAATGTGAACCCAGTCCCTTGGTCACTGGTAGGATTCGTAACCGTGTTTTGTCATGTCAAAATTCGTGGCCACTCGCGGTGTCACCCATACCATGTGTTCAGTTCCCGCAGTGGAACCTATGAATCATTCGTACGCACGTCTCGCGTTCTACATTGCCTTGCAAAAGTATTCACCCCCTTGGCATTTTTCATGCTTTGTTGCCTCACAACCTGGAATTAACATGGATTGCTTGAGGATTTGCATCATTTAATTTACAGAACACGACCACAACTTTGAAGGTGTGTGTTTTGTTTGTCGAGGTGGTGTGTTTTTTTATTTTTATTTTTTATTGTGAAGCAAACAACAAATAGGACAAAATAACAGAAAAAGTAAATGTGCATAAGTATTCACCCCCCTCAATACTTTGTAGAGACACCTTTTGCGGCTATCACAGCTCCAAGTAACTTTGGATAAGGCCGCGTACACACGAGAGGACTGTCCGTCCAACTTAGTCCGCTGAAACGTGTTTCAGCGGACAGTCCGCTCGTGTGTGGGCTTCAGCGGACTTTTTCAGCGGACAGTCTGACGGATTAAGTCTTTCGGAATTTCCGTAATATTGTCCGTCCAACTTGGGTTTCAGCGGACAGTCCGCTCGTGAGTAGGCAAGTTGGACGGACTAAGTTGGGCGCATGCTCAGAAAGGATTTACACGGCGGAAGGTTGCATTGCTGTGTATTGGACGTCGTATTTCTAGTCCCATCGTACGTGCTGTACACGTCATCGCGCAAGCTTTCAGCGGACTGTCTGTTCATCGTGTGTGGTCAAGTCCGTTCATTCAAAAGTAGGACGGACTGTCTGTCAGATTGTCGGACAGACTTAGTTGGACGGACAATCCTCTCGTGTGTACGCGGCCTTAGTCTCTATGAGTCTTGCCACATCTTACCACTGGGATTTGTGCCCCATTCCTCCTCCTTGCAAAAACTGCTCCAGCTCCTTCAAGTTGGATGGTTTGCGCTTGTGAACAGCAATCTTTAAGGAGGAAGTAAACCCTGATGGATTTTACTTCCTCTTTGTTTCCCTGCAAAGGTAAAGCATAATGGGCTACTATGGATCACATAGGAGCCCATTATGTGTCACTTACCTGACACAGGAGCCAGCGATGTCACCGCTGTCCCCTCTTCCATGGAGCATCCATCTTCTTTCTGGGTATCGTGGCTCTGGTGCTGTAATTGGCCGGAGCCCGATGATATCACTCCCGTGCATGTGCATGGGAGCTACCACTAATGGCATATTGCCGTTAGCAGCGGCATGCTCAGTGCGCCTGCGCGCCGCTGTCTATGGTGCAAGCGCTGTAGACAGCAGTGCCTGTCTTTTTGCAAATATATCCTAAACTGTGTAGGTTTAGGAGATATTTCTTGGACCTACAGGTAAGCCTTAATCTATTCTTACCTGTAGGTCAAAGTGGTCTGTAAGGGTTTACAACCACTTACGACTGACCACAGATTTTCTATTAGGTTGAGGTCTGAGCTTTGACTAGGTCATTCCAACACATTTACACGTTTCCCCTTAAACCACTCAAGTGTTGCTTTAGCAGTGTGTTTGGGGTCATTGTCCTGCTGGAAGGTGAACCTCCGTCCTAGGTTTTGCCCAAGAATATTTCTGTATATAGCACCATCCATCTTTCCCTCAACTCTGACCAGTTTCCCAGTCCCGACTGCTGAAAAACACCCTCACAGCATGATGCCACCACCACCATGTTTCACAGTGGGGATGGTGTACTTTGGATGATGTGATGTGTTGGGTTTGCGCCAGACATAGCGTTTTCTTTGATGGCCAAAAAGTAAAATTTTAGTCTGATTAGACCAGAGCAGGGTTGGTGCAAGCATTTTTGACACCCTAGGCAAAACCTCATTTTGCCACCCCCCCTCTTGGCTCCACCCCATTTGCCCTGCCCATGTACACCCCACATTTTTAATGACCCATCACAAATCATCAAATACAGTCTCACCATGCTGTGCCCATCAATACTGTCCCCAAGCCCGGAGAGCCACCGCCAGGCACCACGCTGCCTGTATCCCATGATAATTTACCCTGCGGCCAGAAGAGTGTTCTTTTCTGGGGGTGTGTGGGGGCTGCTGGACCTGGACACCTTTAGAATGCTTCCCGCTCTGAGGGAGAGTAGAGAGCGGCCAGGGGGTGGGGGCTGGTTGTGGTGCTGTGTGGACACATGTCAGTGTCGCAGCGGAGACCCACGCATGGAGGTAGATTTGGGGGGGTGGCGCTGCTGGACACATGTCAGAGGCTCAGAGCAGCTGCCTGGTGGATTATAGATGCAAGCTCTGCTCTGTGGACAGTAGGATAACCAGCCTAGTGGTAGCACCGGCCCTGCACCAGAGCACCTTCCTCCATACATTTTGGGAGTCTCCCACATGCCTTTTCGAAAAAACTCAAAACGCGCCATTTTGTTTTTTTGTTGAAAGTAATGTCTTTCTTCTGGCCACTTTCTTCTGCCATAAAGCCCAACTCTATGGAGCGTACGGCTTATTGTCGTCCTATGTAGAGATACTCCAGTCTCTGCTGTGGAACTCTGCAGCTCCTCCAGGGTTACCTTAGGTCTCTGTGCTCCTCTCTGATTAATGCCTTCCTTGGCCGCTCCATGAGTTTTGGTGTGCAGCCGTCTCTTGGCAGGTTTGCTGTTGAGCCATGTTCTTTCCATTTGGTTATGATAGATTTGATGGGGCTCCTAGGGATCATCAAGGATTTGGATATTTTTTTTTTTAACCCAACCCTGACTTGTACTTCTCAACAACATTGTCCCTTACTTGTTTGGAGAGTTCCTTGGTCTTCATGGCAGTGTTTGGTTAGTGGTGCCTCTTGCTTAGGTGTTGCTGCCTCTGGGGCCTTTCAAAAAAGGTGTGTCTATGTAATGACAGGTCACGTGACACTTAGATTGCACACAGGTGGACGTCATTTAACTAATTATGTGATTTCTGAAGGTAATTGGTTGCACCAGAGCTTTTTAACAAAGGGGGTGAATACATACGCACATGATAATTATCAGCTTTTTATTTCTGAAATATAGATTTATGTACAGTATCTAAAAAAAGTAAGTACACGAACGCAGTGACGTTTCAACGTACTGACGACACTTCAAAAGAGGACGTTCAATTACTCCGGTGCCACCCTTTGGTCAACTTCTGTATTGTCTGATCTTTTGCATTGGTTCTGAGCATGCGTGTTTGTACTTTGTATAAAAGTTCGAAGGTTTCCTGTACACACGATCGGACTTTGCTCCATCGAACTTATGTTGTCAAAAAGTTTGTCATTCGCACAGCCAACAAAAGTCAGAAGAAAACCAAAATAGTTTGTCCGATGGAGTGTACACACGGGCGGATGTTGCCTTAAAACCGCTAATTTGCATGTGTTGTCAAAAAGTCCAATCGTGTGTACGGGCCTTTACAGTGTAAATTTGTTGTCTCCTCAAAATCACTTCACTTAGTATACCCCTAAGTGAAAATGTCCAAATTGGGCCTAATTAGCCATTTTCTTTCCCCATTATCATGTGACTCATTATTGTTACAAAGTCTCAGGTGTGAATGGGGAGCAGGTGTGTTAAATTTGGTGTTATCGCTCTCACTCTCTCATACTGGCCACTGGAAGTACAACATGGCACCTCATGGCAAAGAACTCTCTGAGGATCTGAAAAAAATTATTGTAGTTCTACATGAAGATAGCCTAGGCTATAAAAAGATTGCCAAGACCCTTAAACTGAGCTGCAGCACGGTGGCCAAGATCACACAGCGATATAACAGGACAGGTTCCACTCAGAACAGGCCTCGTCATGGTCCAGTGCACATACTCAGCGTCATATCCAGAGGTTATCTTTGGGAAATAGACTTACGAGTGCTGCCAGCATTGCTGCAGAGGTTGAAGGGGTGGGGGGTCAGCCTGTCAGTGCTCAGACCATACGCCCCACACTGTATCAAATTGGTCTGCATGGCTGTTGCCCCAAAAGGAATCCTCTTCTAAAGATGATGCACAAGCAAGCCCGCAAACAGTTTTCTAAAGACAAGCAGACTAAGGAGATGGATTACTGGAACCATGTCCTGTGGTCTGATGAGACCAAGATAAACGTATTTGGTGTCAGATGGTGACAAGCGTGTGTGGGGGCAACCAGGTGAGGAGGACAAAGACAAGTGTGTCTTGTCTACAGTCAAGCATGGTGGTGGGAGTGTCATGGACTGGGGCTGCATGAGTGCTGCCGGCCAGGGCTCAAGTCCTGCGGGAACGCATGGGAACGGAGTTCCTGTACTTTTTCCACAACAGGAACTCAGTTCCCATTAGCAGCCGTGTCCTGCAAGACTTTGAAGTATGTGAGCTGTGTGGCAGGTGCTACACCAGCAGCTGCCGACACAGCTCGCAATAGTAAGTGCCGCACACCTGACCATTCAGGCATTGCCATGACAGCTTCCGCTTCGATCTACCTGTCAATCACAGCTAGCTGACGGTTAGATCAGGTCTAGGTCTAGCTGACGGGTAGATCAGGTCTAGGTCTAGCTGACGGGTAGATCAGCTATTCTGCTCACAGGACATGCAGGGAGAGAGGTGAGCTGATCGAAGAACATCAGTTTGGGGTGGTAAGCTGGGCACAATACCTGGCAAAGTTTAATGCCAGGAGGAAAGTTTATGTGGAAATATGTGAAGGGTTGGAATAGCAGTGAGTGTGTGTTGGAGCCCCTGCAGAGTTTGCAGCCCCGCCCCCCCAAGCTAACATACATCTCCTAAGCAGGAACATATCACTATCTCCCCAAGCATTCTGTCCAGATAACGTGCACTTCATTTATGACCTTTCCGTTTAACCCTGTGTTATCCAAACTCTGTTCAATGAAAAGTGTAAACTCACCACATAAACACTCTATATACAAAATAACATCCCCAATAAAGATCAGAACATGATGTTCACATTCGCATGGAAGCACAATGAATGAATGCTGATTATTCAGAGAATTACCGGATTTATGTTTATTGAGGATTGTTTTTTTTATGTACTAACAGTTAAGCTTCATACACACAATACGAAAATTGGATGAAAAATACCACTTTTGAAGCGTTCGTGCATATGAACGTACCATTTTATTTTTTTGGTGGGGAAGGGGATCTTGAGTGGGAGTTCCCACACTTTTTTCCCCAGATCATTGAGGGAACCATGAATGCCAACATGTACTGTGACATACTGAAGCAGAGCATGATCCCCTCCCTTCAGAGACTGGACCGCAGGGCAGTATTCCAACATGATAACCACCCCAAACACAACTTCAAGAAGACCACTGCCTTGTTAAAGAAGTTTAAGGTAAAGGTGATGGACTGGCCAAGCATGTCTCCAGACCTAAACCCTACTGATCATCTGTGGGGCATCCTCAAATGGAAGGTGGAGGAGCGCAAGGTCTCTAACATCCACCAGCTTCGTGATGTCGTCATGGAGGAGTGGAAGAGGACTCCAGTGGCAACCTGTGAAGCTCTGATGACCTCCATGCTCAAGAGGGTTAAGGCAGTGCTGGAAAATAATGGTGGTCACACAAAATATTGACACTTTGGGCCCAATTTGGAGATTTTCACTTAGGGGTGTACTGACTTTTATTGGCAGCGGTTTAGACATTAATGGCTGTGTGTTGAGTTATTTTGAGGGGACAGAAAATTTACACTGTTATACAAGCTGTACACTCACTACTTTACATTGTAGACAAGTGTCATTTCTTCAGTGTTGTCACATGAAAAGATAGAGCAAAAAAGGAAAAATGGCCCATGGGACTTTAAATGAGTAGATCACTGAGGTCAAAACGATTAAGTAGAGTAAATTTAATTAGAATTTATTATAGTTCCAAAGACTTAATCATAAAAGAGCGTAAAATTATAATCAGTCATAATACATCTTGATACAGTTTAAGAAATACATTCATATACAAAGACATCTTTTGCACTCGACGCGTTTCGCGAGCTCTGCTCGCTTCCTCAAGAGTAGATGCATGCATGATTATCTAAAAAATAGTAGAAATCAGTAGGTATAAGATACAGTATTTGCTAGAGGTTGGAGAAGAAGCATGTGACCTCAAAAGAGGTACCCCATACTTACATTATGGTTGGTTAATCCAAAAAAGCTGATCCCAAATGGAGACCGTGAAAACCGATCTGTCCGGGAGCAGAAGAGGCGTAACCCACACACCCCAATCGGAGACCAAGCAGGGGGCCGACCACGGCAAAAAGAAAGTTGAACACTGCATGTGTTTGTATTCTGAATTGTCCCAGCAGCCTTACATGACAACTATAATAAAGGTATATATGTAAATAAATTGGTAAGTAGTATAATAAGTAATAACCTATAAACAAAGGTAGAGTATTGTTGTCGTGTAGTAAAGTCAATGAGGATGTAAACGGGGACATAGACAGAGGAGAAAAGAAAAGTGAAAGTGGTAGTATAGGGACCAATCAGAGGGCCAACCAAAGCAATAAGAAGGGTTAAAACCAGCATGTGTTTGTATTCTGAATTGTCCATATGGCCACTCATATCATGACATCATGATATCATATATATATCTAAATTATTTTGAGGGGACAGGAAATTTACACTGTTATACAAGCTGTACACTCACTACTTTACATTGTAGACAAGTGTCATTTCTTCAGTGTTGTCACATGAAAAGATAGAAGAAAAGATTTACAGAAATGTGAGGGCTTCTTTTTATCTCACTTTTGTCAGCTACTGTATATAATTTTCTAATTTTACTTCTCCAACTTAGACTATTGCGTTCTGATCCATCACATATAATTCAGATAAAAAATAAAAATAAACATTTAACTAAAGGCTGTAATGTAACAAAATAGGTAAAAAGCCAAGGGGGGGGGGGGGGGGTTGAATACTTTTGAAAGGCTCTGTATACAGAGTATATCAAAAAATTATTTTTCCCCATTAATATGTGAAAAAGATACATTGACTCAAAATAACTTTTTTTTTTTTTTTCTCTTGAAGCGAGGTGTGCATCAACTGATGAAAAGAATGAAGGAACAACCATAAAATACTGAAGAAAGGGGACCTCCAAATCCCTCCGAATAAAACATAGAACCAAATATTTTTTATTTCAATATTTTTTTTTTTTAACTTTTCCAACATCTCTATATAATGAAAAAGGGGAAATAAATGTCACAATCCAGAGATTACACAAAATGAAACACAATGAGTGTTGAACCTCTACGGGTCGAATAGCTGGGTGTGTGAGTTCAGGAAGAGTTCAGAGTGGACACATTTGTGGTCATCGCACATGGAGATCTTCATTCTAAGTCATTGTCTATAGAGGAGTATAGACGTACTTCCTCCTAAATCATACATTGCGAAAGATTTATGGAGAAAAGTAAAATCATACATCTCATGTCTTTAAAACGGGACATCCAAAAAGAATGGCATGGGGGTCCCCTAAAATTCCACCCAGACCCTTATCCAGACATGTCGGATGGTTAGCAAGGAAAAGGAGGATAGTAAGCAAGCGCGTCCCCCCCCCCCCCTTCCTGCACACCGCAGACAGAAAAGCCCCTCCCTCCTTACAAGGCACCGTATACCAATGTTAGGGGCCAAGGGTCTTTGCTCCACATCTGGCCCCCCAAAAATGGATGTGTACAAATAAGTTGCGCTTATACCATGAATAATCCTGTGTGGACAAATGAAAAAAAAAAAAAAAACACAGAAAAAATGCACTATTCAAAAACAAACTAAATAAAAATTCTGAGTGTAAAGATCTATATGAAAGTTTTTATGAAAAACTCAATCAATTCATCAATCAATAATATCAATAATAATAGTAAAAGTGGCAATTGAGTTTGTTAATGAAAAAAAGAAAAAAAAACAGCAATCCAAAAAATGTATGCATAGTGATAAAGTGCAAAATCCTTCTTCCACCTTCACCAACTAAGAAAAAAAAAGGAGGAGGAGACAATAAGAAGGGGAGGAAGATCCTCAGGTCAAAGGACACAAAGACAGTCCCACTCGATGAGTGGGGACTCTTACCGGAGCCGGTGGACCCCCTAAAGAGCAAGGTCTTTGTGGAAGCAGATTTAGCCCTCTGCAGGGTCTAAAAGACGAATCTCCTTCTTCTTAGGGCACTCTGGATGTAGAAAAAATCCCTCCACGATATCCTGATTAGGAATAGAAGGTCCGGTCTGTGGAGTGCACTGTGACAAAAGTCACCAATGCAAAGGAACAAAACACGCTCCCATAGTGTAGTAATATTAAAAAATGAATAGCTTTTATTGCTAAAAAAGCACACACAGCCACATAGGACATAAAAAATAGCCGGCAAGCTTAAAACAAACAAACAACACCCGTAAATCTGGGGTCACATGGGGCGTAATGGCGTCAGCGCGTACCACCGCCCTACGTGTTTTGTTATATGTGACATCTTCCTGGGGCCAAAATGGATGTGGGGGTGTGTGGGGCAAGTTTACAAAAGGCTCTGGAAGCCTCAATTATGACTAGGTGGACTTGGATATCCGTCCTCCTCCAGGGGACAGAGTAAAGGGAAATATTCATACCCCGTACCCATTCCCACAAAGAGTGACATGTGTGTAAATGCAAACACATTACAAACTTTTTTTTTATATTACAGGAACAATACCAATAAAAATGTCACTCATCCCCCAATGTAAATCCATTATCAACCATGGTAGAGGGATACAAAGTAACATTGTTTATAAAAATTGATCAGACGAAAGATAGAGAGATAGAGAGATGCAGAGTAGCATTATTTATAAACATCGATCAGACGGGAGACAGAGAGATACAATGTTTATAAACAATGTTACTCTGTATCTCTCTATCTCCTGTCTGATCAATGTTTATAAATAATGTTACTTTGTATCTCTCTATCTCCTGTCTGATCAATGTTCATAAATAGGTATGAGCTTGATGTTTGGGTCGAACATAAGATAAGTGGACATTGGGTGTTCACCCATTCACCGAAAAATGAACATTATGGGGCACTTGTGGCAAATTTGAGTGCCGCGGAACGCCCCATAATGCACTGCGAGGTCGCAGTGCATTGCTGTATGATGATTGGTCAAAGCATGCACCTGACCTGCATGCTTTGGCCAATCCCAGTGCCCTCTGCTAAGAGAGCCACCAAGGAAAGGCAGGCGCTCACAGGCCACTAAAAGAGGGCAAGCAGGCTCTGTGTCTACAGTCAACAGTGCTGGTCGTGGACATGGTGCATCCTCTGCAGGTGGCCGTGGGGCATGCTTGTCCTATTTTTTTTTTGCTGCTGCTGGCCGTGTTATTGAGGCAGAAAATGCAGAAGAGTTGGTGGAGTGGATAAAAAAGCTGTCCTCATCCTCCTCATCCTCTGTCACCCAGGCTCAGAGTAGTTTGCCTTCCAATGCAGCTGCCAAAGCGGCCTATTCCACCAGCTCCTTGTCCACAGTCACTCCATAACCCCACCATCATGCACGGAGGAGTCATCCGAACTATTCGACCATGCTGCTGGAGGATTGAAGGTGCGGATGTTGGTTCCCAGGTTGAGGAAGGGAGTAAGGTGAGCCTAGAGAGAGGGGGTGCACAAGAAGGACAAGAAACTGGCAGTCATGTTCCCCCAGCTGCAGCATACTGCCAAGTTTGCTCCAGTGATGAGGAGGGAGGGGATGATGAGGTCACTGACTCTACTTGGGTGCCTGATAGAAGAGAGGAGGAGGAGGAAAAGGAGGAGGCGGCACAACTCCAAAGTGGCAGGATGTCCTCTAGGGGGCAGCTTAAGGGCAGCCACCCTACTGCATCACACCGCAGAGCTCTGCAGGTGCAGGATGCTGCTGACACCCCACTGATTTTGTTCATTGGTGTGGGCCTTTTTTGACACATGTGCAGCAGATTGCATTGATGCTGTTTGCAACCTATGTCTGAAGCAGATCAAGCTTGGACAGAACAGCAGCCGCTTGGGCACCAATGCTTGACCAGACATGTGACAACCTCCCATGCAGTCCATTGGCAAAAGCACTTGAAAGACCCACATCAAAGAAAAAAGCGGATTCCTCCTTGCTCCTCATCTGGGGTCTCCAACCCCACTATACCTCCAGTCCTCTCAAAAACCTGCACTGAGAGGAATGATGGTATAGCAATAGGTGTCCCATGTACTTGCAGCCAATCTGCTATTAGTACACCACCATCTGATTTTAGCAGGCAAATTTCCCTACCCCAGTTGCTAAACCGTAAAAAGAAATTCAGCCCCAGCCATCCACATGCTCAGCGTCTGAATGCTAGCTTGGTCAAATTGCTAGCACTGCAACTGCTGCCTTTTCAGCTGATAGACTCTGCCCCTTTCGTGAGTTTGTGGAATGTGCTGTACCTCAGTGGCAGGTTCCAAAACGCCATTTATTTTCACAGAAGGCCATTCTGACTCTCTACTAGCATGTGTAAGGCAATGCTTTGGCCTCGTTGGACAGGGTGGTCAGCAGTAAGGTGCATATTACAGCTGACTCATGGTCTAGCAGGCATGGGCAGGGACGTTACTTTTCCTTCATGGCGCACTGGGTAAGTCTGCTGGCAGCTGGGGAGGATGCAGGACAGGGTTCAGTATTGTTGGAGCTTGTTCCGCCACCATGCCTTCAAAATGCTAGTAGTGGTGAATCTGCCACACCTCTCTCCTCCACCCATTTGTCCTCTGAACCAGCAGTGCTCCATAAGCGTTCAAGGGGATACGCAAGCAAAAAGATGCCATGCGGTGCTTGAGTTGGTCTGCTTAGGGGACAGGAGCCACACTGGGGCAGAGATTCTGTCAGCTCTGCAGGGGCAGACTCAGAGTTGGTTGATGCCCCGCCAGCTTCAGCCAGGAATGGTTGTATGCGATGATGGCACCAACCTTCTCTCTGCCCTCCAACAGGGATATTTGACCCATGTTCCATGTTTGGCACATGTCCTGAATTTGGTGGTGCAGCGGTTCCTGAGCAGGTACCCAGGCTTACACGATCTCCAGAGGCAGGCCAGAAGAGTCTGTGGTAATTTCCACTGGTCATAAAAATGCCAGTGCTCGGTTTGCTGACATTCAAAGGGAATGCAACCTGCCCACCAACTGCCTAATCTGTGACATGCACACCAGGTGGAACTCAATGTTGGAAATGCTGCAGTGGCTGCACAGGCGGCAGAGGGCCATCAATGAGTACCTGTGTGAGTATGGCACCAGGACAGGCTCAGGGGTGCTTGGCTTCTTTTTGCCACGCCAGTGGCTACTGATCAAGGATGCATGCACTATCCTGACACCATTTGAGGAGGCCACGAGGATGGTGAGCAGCGACAATGCATGCATCAGTGATACTGTCTCTCTTGTCTTCATGTTGGAGCACACGCTTCATGGAATAATGGACAGGGTACTTGAGGCAGAACAGCGGGAGGAAGAGGAGGACTTCCTTTCCTCTCAAGGACCCCTTTTTCCAGATAGTATTCCTGCGGGCCTGCCAAACACACAGAAAGAAGAGGAGGAGGAGGATTGTGTCAGTGTGGAGGTGGAGGATAATACTCAGCAGCAGTCTTAAAGGGATGGTTTTCAGTCCCCATAAACCCAAGGAGTTGTATGTGGTTGGGAGGAGATTGTTACGGATCATGTGATCCTTAGTGACCCTGAGGATTCAGAATCGAATGCCTCTGCAAACTTACACTGTGTGTCCTCCTTGATTCTGCAAAGCCTGCAAAAGGACCCTAGGATTCATAGTATCAAGGAGAGGGATCATTACTGGCTGGCAACCCTTCTTGATCAACGTTACAAGGGTAAGGTTGCAGCAGAGGCGGCTCTCTAATTAGGCAAATTAGGCGGTAGCCTTAGGCCTCCACAGGGGCCTTGCAGCCACCTAATTTGCCCATACCGCAACCTCGATGATTCGCCGGGACCGTGCTGCAATATGGTCCGTTCTCGACCTGGAGTCCCGGTGAATCAGAGTACCACAATGCCTGTGGCTTGTGTGGCTTGGGTGTCTCTGTTCCTGCATGCCACAAGCTCTACTCCACTGTGCATTGCAGCTGGCCCGGCATCTCTCCCCAGCTGCCTGACACACACACAGTGCAGTGCAAAGCAGAGCGAACGGAGCCCGCCCCTCCTCCTCCTGTACTGTAATGTTTTCCTGTGCACAGAGGTCAGAGGGGGAGGAGGAGGAAGAGGAGGGAAGGAGGCAAATCTTCTGTACTGAGAGGCGAGCACGCTGGTCTGAGGTCTGTGTAATCTAAAAGTGAGTCTTACAGAGGAGGGGAGGGGGCATAAAGTTGAGGGTGAGGGAGGGGGGACAAGCAAAGAGTTCACTTGAAGTGATTTGGGGGAGAGGATATCCATCCATCCCAGCTCCATCCACCCCCCATACCATCCCAGCTCCATCCAACCCCATACCATCCCAGCTCCATCCACCCCCCCTTCCCATCCCATCTCCATCCACCCCCCTTCCCATCCCATCTCCATCCACCCCCATCCCATCCCGGCTCCATCTACCCCCCGATCCAATCCCAGTTCCATCCATCCCGCCATACCATCCCAGCTCCTTCCAGCCCCTATCCCACCCTGAATCCATCCACCCCACCCCAATCCCATCCCGGCTCCATCCATTCCCCTCGATCCCATCCCGGCCCCATCCACCCCACCCAAATCCCATCCCGGCTCCATCCATCCCCCTGATCTAATCCCAGCTCCATCCACTCCCCCATAACATCCTGGCTCCATCCACCCCACCCATTCCTCTAATCCCATCCCAGCTTCATCCATTCCCCCAATCCTATCCCAGCTGCATCCATCCCCCTGATCCCATCCTGGCTCCCTCCATCCCCCCAATTCCATCCTGGCTCCCTCCATCCCCCCAAACCCATCCCGGCTACCTCCATTCCCCTGATCCCATCCCAGCTCCATCTAACATCCTGATCCCAGCTCTATCCATCCTCCAATCCCATTCTGGCCCCATCCATTCCCCTAATCCCATTCCAGCTCTATTGACCCCTCCCCCTCAATCCCATCCCTGCTCCATCCATTGTGGTAAGTTGAGGAGGGAGAGCCACACTGAAGCACTAGCCTGCTAAGTGCAGGGGGGTGACACCACATTCTGCAGCACCAGGTGATACCCACTCTAGTGACACCACTGTGTGCTAGGGGGCACTTTAGGACTTGTGCTACAAGGGGGCTTGGATATGAAATCCACCCCCCAGCACAAGTCTTTTCCCCTCCCAAAGCCCCCCTAGCACATATCCTCCCCCCAATTAAACAGATGCTGTCTGCCACAAAGGGTGTGGCTGTAGGCACCCCACAAGAGATGTGGATAAATGGGGCACAGCGGCTGCATTTGATGCGCACAGTGGCTGCATTTTATGGGCACAGTGGCTGCACTTGATGGGCACAGTGGCTGCATTTGATGGGCACAGTGGCTGCATTTGATGGGCACAGTGGCTACTATTGAGGGCACAATTACTGCATTTGATGGCACAGTGGCTACACTTGATGGCACAGTGGCTGCACTCTCTCACTCTGCAGAAGGTGCTCCAGAGCCCCCTCCACATTAGAGTTCCCATTTTAAATGTAAGTTGGAACTCTGTGATGTAAGGAGGAATGCAGTGGACTCTGACCAGAGCTCCCCCTCCCTTACATTAGAGTTCCCCTTTACTCCCCTTTACACCAAAGTCTGGGGGTTCCCCCTTAGATTATGATCCGCAGCATTCCCCTTTATATCAGAGTCCCCTTGCACTGTAAGGGGGAATCCTGCAAACTCTGATATATGGGGGAACTCTGTGCTGGCTGGGTTATATTAACCTGACCTTCATGTAAATAGAGAAATATGCGTGTAATATATAATATATATGTAATATATATATTTTAGTAAAGAAGAATTGGTTAGAGAAAATTCTAAGTGTTGAATTCATAGTTCATAGAATATAAAACTCTTAATATATGCAATTTATACAGCTAATTTTTATAATTTGAAATATTTTTCCAATTATGGATGTGAGTGGGGCCTCATGTCTCAGATTTGCCTAAGGCCTCACAAAGCCTAAAGCCGCCTCTGGGTTGCAGAACTTATCCTGCCTTCCCAGAGAGAGCAGAGGAGAAGGTGGCCGGCTGACCGATGCCTTTAGACAATTTTTCAGTCCTCAGCACCAAGGTCTGAATGGTTCAAGCAACCATCGCCAGCGTCTGCATTACATGGTGCAGGAATATCTAGGGGCAAGGGCAGACTTAGAGACCTTTCCAACAGAGCATTCACTGGGTTACTGGGTCTTGAGGATGTACCACTGGCCAGAACTTGCCGGTCCTGCATCCAGCATTCTTACTGAATGCACTCTCAGTGCTGCTGGAGGGTTTGCAATGGATCAAAGTGCGTGCCTGTCCACATACTCCGTTGATAGGCTCACATTCTTAAAAAATAATTAGTCTTGGATCAGCAGCCATCAAGCACCCGATGCTGATGTAACTGAATGATTTTTCAGGCCCACAGCAATCCAGGGCCTTCAAAGTCATATCCCTCCGGAGAGAATTCTGTTGTCTCCCCTAAATATCCCTGCTCTGCGTGCCATTGCAGAGGCCGATAATGATTGTACAGCTCCATCTCCTGCTGGACCAGCCTGTCCAACTCAGCCACCCATTGCTCCTGGGGCTGCTCTCCCAGGAATGCCATCCGCAGTGCCCATTGGTCACTGGCCCGTTGCTCTTGGGTTGGAAAGCACTTACCCTGTTTTATACCAGCGAGCTGGAGGGCTCCAATCCAGAGCTCCACCCGAATCTGTTGCCTGAGGTCCAGGTATTCATCCTCAGACACAGTTCTGGTGTATGCTGAAAGGACGATCTGCAGCAGCCCCAAGAACTCTGATGCCAGGTCCATATCTCCGCTGGGGTGACCTAAGTCTGCTATCCTGAGCTTGGATCCCAGTGGAGGTTTGGATGTCCCAGACTGCAGGAAGCAACCCACTGCTTGCCACCAATGTGACGGAACCGATCTCACACTCCGATTGAGTGCTTCTGTCAGTATATCCCGCTTCCTCCAATCTGACTATCAGAGAGATATATTCTCATAGCTGCAATGAATACAAGTCTAGCCGAAAATAGCTTGTAGAATCTTGAAGTACACCAGGAAAAAATGACATTTATTTGAGATCTCACACAAAATATATACAGCGGGTTGACTAAAACCTAACCTAATTAGCATTAGCTAATTATCTAATCAACACTGGACTCCTTCATTCAATGGCAGGTTAATTAACACAAACAGCAAAACAACAATAGGTGAAATACTCTTTAGAATCTGTGTCAAGCCAGACTAGACTCATTTACATTATATGACACAACAGACAGGTGGCTGGAGTTGGTGATATTAGCATCTAAGAGTTTGTGTCCCAATAGTGTGATTCAGTCTATTGTTAAAATGGCATTTACATATCCAGAGTCCTGAATCCTGAATCCAAGTAAAACCACCACAGGGGTCCCCAGGCATACAGCTCACAAAGAGCACAATTCCCCCAAATGCCAGGGCCCATAAGCACAAGGCAAGAGGCTCGCATTCAGTCCCCTCCAAGAGCCTCGGTCCCGGCTAGGTCTGTCCCAATATCTCAGCCAGCTCAGCCAGCACAGAGTTCCCCCAGAGTTCCCCCATCTATCCATCGAGTCTGCAGGATTCCCCCTTACAGTGCAAGGGGACTCTGATATAAAGGGCAATGCTGCATATCACGATCTAAGGGGGAACCCACAGACTTTGGTGTAAAGGGGAGTAAAGGGGAACTCTAATGTAAGGGAGGGGGAGCTCTGGTCAGAGTCCACTGCATTCCCCCTTACATCACAGAGGTCCAACTTGCATTTAAAATGGGAACTCTAATGTGGAGGGGGCTTCGGAGCACCTTCCGCAGAGTGAGAGAGTGCAGCCACTGTGCCATCAAGTGTAGCCACTGTGCCATCAAATGCAGTAATTGTGCCCTCAATAGCAGCCACTGTGCCCATCAAATGCAGCCACTGTGCCCATCAAGTGCAGCCACTGTGCCCATAAAATGCAGCCACTGTGCACATCAAATGCAGCCGCTGAGCCCCATTTATCCACATCTCTTGTGGGGTGCCTACAGCCACACCCTTTGTGGCAGACAGCATATGTTTGATTGGGGGGGAGGATATGTGCTAGGAGGGCTTTGGGAGGGGAAAAGACTTGTCCTGGGGGGTGGATTTCATATCCAAGCCCCCTTGTAGCACAAGTCCTAATGTGCTCCCTAGCACACAGTGGTGTCACTAGGGTGGGTATCACCTGGTGCGACAGAATGTGGTGTCACCCCCCTGCACTTAGCAGGCTAGTGCGTCGGTGTGACTCTCCCTCCTCAACTTGCAACAATGGATGGAGCAGGGATGAGATTGAGGGGGAGGGGGGAATAGAGCTGGAATAGGATCAGGGGAATGGATGGAGCCAGAATGGGATTGGGGGATGGATAGAGCTGGGATGGGATCAGGGTGTTAGATGGAGCTGGGATGGGATCGGGGGAATGGAGGTAGCCGGGATGGGTTCGGGGGGATGGAGGGAGCCGGGATGGAGGGAGTCGGGATGGAGGGAGTCGGGATGGAATTAGGGGGATGGAGGGAGCCGGGATGAGATCAGGGGGATGGATGGAACTGGGATGGGATTGGGGGAATGGATGAAGCTGGGATGGGAATGGGGGAATGGATGAAGCCGGGATGGGATTGGGGTGGGGTGGGGTGGGTGGAGCCAGGATGGTATGGGGGAGTGGATGGAGCTGGGATTGGATCAGGGGGATGGATGGAGCCAGGATGGGATTGGGGTGGGGTGGATGGAGCCGAGATGGGATCGAGGGGAATGGATGGAGCCAGGATGGGATTGGGGTGGGGTGGGGTGGATGGATTCAGGATGGGATAGGGCCTGGATGGAGCTGGGATGGTATGGCGGGATGGATGGAGATGGGATGGGAAGGGGGGTGGATGGAGCTGGGATGGTATGGGGGGTGGATGGAGCTGGGATGGATGGATATCCTCTGCCCCAAATCACTCCAAGTGAACACTTTGCTTGTCCACTCTCCCTCACCCTCTTCTTTATGCCCCTTTATGCCCCTGTAAGACTCACTCACACCAGCGCGCTCCCCTCTCGGTACAGGTGGTTTGCCTCCTTCCCTGCTCTTCCTCCTTCTCTGACCTGTGTGTACAGGAAAACATTACAGCACAGGAGGAAGAGGGGCGGGCTCCGTTCGCTCTGCTCTGCACTGCACTGTGTGTGTGTCAGCAGGGCAGGACTTAGGGTGGTTGGGGCCCCTGGGCTTGAGTCACTTTTGGGCCCTACCTTCTATACATTACCGTATTTATGGGCATATAACATGCACCCCAAGTTTAGGAGGGAAGTTTAAGGAAAAAACTTACATTTAAGCGCCCATCAATGCAGCCTTTTCCAGTGTCATTTGCAGCCTTGTCATTGCAGTCTTGAAGTTTAAAAATGGCGCCGCCAAGATACAGAGTCCTGTGTATCTTGGCGGCTCTCCTGTCCTCTTGGCAGCTCTTAGCAGCTCTTGGAGGCTCTCGGGTCCTCTTGGCGGCTCTCAGGTCCTCTCGGTGGCTCTTGGGTCCTCTTGGTGGCTCTTGGGTCCTCTTGGCAGCTCTCGGGTCCTCTCACAGTCCCGAGCGGAGCTGAGAGTAGCCGAGTGTACTCGGCTCGGCTCACAGTTACGCCCATTCCCTTTGTTATGTCTATCATAGGGTGGGACTGGGCGTGACTGTGAGCAGAGCCGAGTACACTCGGCTATGTATCTCGGCGGCCCAGTCAAGCCCAATGGTAAGTCCTGCCCTGTGTGTCAGGCATCTCGGGAGAGATGCCGGGCCAGCTGCAATGCACAGTGGAGTAGAGCTTGCAGCATGCAGGAATAGAGACACCCAAGCCACACAAGCCACGGGCATTGCGGTACTCTGATTCACCGGGACTCCAGGTCGAGTATAGATCATATTGCAGCACGGTCCCGGTGAATCATCGAGGCTGCGGTATGGGCAAATTAGCTGGCCGCAAGGCCCCTGTGGGGGCGAGGCCTAAGGCTACTGCCTCATTTGCCTAATTAGAGAGCCGCCTCTGCTGCAACCTTACCCTTGTAACGTTGATCAAGAAGGGTTGCCAGCCAGTAATGATCCCTCTCCTTGATACTATGAATCCTAGGGTCCTTTTGCAGGCTTTGCAGAATCAAGGAGGACACGCAGTGTACGTTTGCAGAGGCATTCGATTCTGAATCCTCTGGGTCACTAAGGATCACATGATCCGTAACAACCTCCTCCCAACCACATACAACTTCTTGGGTTTATGGGGACTGAAAACCATCCCTTTAAGACTGCTGCTGAGTGTTATCCTCCATCTCCACGCTGACACAATCCTCCTCCTCCTCTTCTTTCTGTGTGTTTGGCATGCCCGCAGGAATACTATCTGGAAAAAGGGGTCCTTAAGAGGAAAGGAAGTCCTCCTCTTCCTCCCGCTGTTCTGCCTCAAGTACCCTGTCCATTATTCAATGAAGCGTGTGCTCCAACATGAAGACAAGAGAGACAGTATCACTGATGCATGCATTGTCACTGCTCACCATCCTCGTGGCCTCCTCAAATGGTGTCAGGATAGTGCATGCATCCTTGATCAGTAGCCACTTGCGTGGCAAAAAGAAGCCAAGCTCCCCTGAGCCTGTCCTGGTGCCATACTCACACAGGTACTCATTGATGGCCCTCTGCTGCCTGAGCAGCCACTGCAGCATTGCCAATATTGAGTTCCACCTGGTGGGCATGTCACAGATTAGGCGGTTGGTGGGCAGGTTGCATTCTCTTTGAATGTCAGCAAACCGAGCACTGGCCTTTTTTTTGACCAGCGGAAATTACCACAGACTTTTCTGGCCTGCCTCAGGAGATCCTGTAAGCCTGGGTTCCAGCTCAGGAACCGCTGCACCACCAAATTCAGGACGTCTGCCAAACATGGAACATGGGTCAAATATCCCTGTCGGAGGGCAGAGAGAAGGTTGGTGCTATCGTTGCATACAACCATTCCTGGCTGAAGCTGGCGTGGCATCAACCACCTCTGAGCCTGCCCCTGCAGAGCTGACAGAATCTCTGCCCCAGTGTGGTTCCTGTCCCCTAAGCAGACCAACTCAAGCACCGCATGGCATCTTTTTGCTTGCGTAGCCCCCTGAACGCTTACGGAGCACTGCTGGTTCAGAGGACAAATCTGCAGAAGAGGCCACAGAGGAAGAAAAAGAGGAGAGGGTGGAGGAGAGAGGTGTGGCAGATTCACCACTACTAGCATTTTGAAGGCGTGGTGGCGGAACAAGCTCCAACAATACTGAACCCTGTCCTGCATCCTCCCCAGCAGCCAGCAAACTTACCAGTGCACCATGAAGGAAACGTAACGTCCCAACCCATGCCTGCAAGACCATGAGTCAGCTGTAATATGCACCTTACTGCTGACCAACATGTCCAACAAGGCCAAAGCATTGCCTTCCACATGCTGGTAGAGAGCCAGAATGGCCTTCCGTGAAAATAAATGGCGTTTTGGAACCTGCCACTGAGGTACAGCACATTCCACAAACTCACGAAAGGGGGCATAGTCTACAAGCTGAAAAGGCAGCAGTTGCAGTGCTAGCAATTTGACCAACCTAGCATTCAGACGCTGAGCATGTGGATGGCTGGGACTGAATTTCTTTTTACGGTTTAGCAACTGGGGTAGGGAAATTTGCCTGCTAAAATCAGATGGTGGTGTACTAATAGCAGATTGGCTGTAAGTACATAGGACACCTATTGCTATACCTTCATTCCTCTCAGTGCAGGTTTTTGAGAGGACTAGAGGTATAGTGGGGTTGGAGACCTCAGATGAGGAGCAAGGAGGAGTCCGCCTTTTTCTTTGATGTGGGTCTTTCAAGTGCCGTTGCCAATGGACTGCATGGGATGTCATTATATGTCTGGTCAAGCATTGGTGCCCAAGCGGCTGCTGTTCTGGCCACGCTTGATCCGCTTCAGACATAGGTTGCAAACAGCAACAATGCAATCTGTTGCACACGTGTCAAAAAAGGCCCACTCCAAAGAACTTTTCAAAATCAGTGGGGAGTCAGCAGCACCCTGCACCTGCAGAGCTCTGCGGTGTGATGCAGTAGGGTGGCTGCCCTTAAGCTGCCCCTTAGAGGACATCCTGCCTCATTGGAGTTGTGCCGCCTACTCCTTCTCCTCCTCCTCCTCTCTTCTATCAGGCACCCAAGTAAAGTCAGTGACCTCATCATCCCCTCCTTTCTCCTCACTGGAGCAAACTTGGCAGTATGCTGCTCTGGGGGAACATGACTGCCAGTTTCTTGTCCTTCTTGTGCACCCCCTCTCACTAGGCTCACATTACTCCCTTCCTCAACCTGGGAACCAACATCCGCACCTTCAATCCTCCAGCAGCATGTGCCCGACACTGTGGTCGAATAGTTCGGGTGACTCCTCCCTGCATGATGGTGGGGTTATGGAGTGACTGTGGACAAGGAGCCGGTGGAATAGGCTGCTTTGGCAGCTGCATTGGAAGGAAAACTACTCTGAGCCTGGGTGACAGAGGATGAGGAGGATGAGGACAGCTTTGTTATCCACTCCACCAACTCTTCTGCATTTTCTGGCTCAATAACACGGCCAGCAGCAGAAAAAAAGGACAAGCGTGCCCCATGGCCACCTGCAGAGGATGCACCGTGTCTACGACCAGCACTGTTGACTGTAGACACAGAGCCTGCTTGCCCTCTTTTAGTGGCCTGTGAGCATCTGCCTCTCCTTGGTGGCATTCCGGACATGATGTATATTTTGTTTTGCACTACATTGTATTGTTTGCTGTGTACACCACCAGAAGTGCAGTAGCAACTACACTACGGCTGCAGTGTATTGTGTACTGTGTACAACACCAGAAGTGTAGTAGAAACAGTACACCATGGAATGCACTGTACATATACAGTGCCTTGCAAAAGTATTCGGCCCCCTTGAAATTTTCAACCTTTTGCCATATTTCAGGCTTCAAACATAAAGATATAAAATTTAAATTTTTTGTGAAGAATCACCAACAAGTGCGACACAGGCACCTGCTCTGTGATAGTCTCAAGGTTCTGTTGAAAGTGCAGAGAGCATCATGAAGACCAAGGAACACACCAGGCAGGTCCGTAATACTGTTGTGGAGACGTTTAAAGCCGGATTTGGATACAAAAAGATTTCCCAAACTTTAAACATCCCAAGGAGCACTGTGCAAGCGATCATTTTGAAATGGAAGGAGTATCAGACCACTGCAAATCTACCAAGACCTGGCCGTCCCTCTAAACTTTCAGCTCAGACAAGGAGAAGACTGATCAGAGATGCAGCCAAGAGGCCCATGATCACTCTGGATGAACTGCAGAGAACTACAGCTGAGGTGGGAGAGTCTGTCCATAGGACAACAATCAGTCGTACACAGCACAAATCTGGCCTTTATGGAAGAGTGGCAAGAAGAAAGCCATTTCTCAAAGATATCCATAAAAAGTCTCGTCTAAAGTTTGCCACAAGCCACCTGGGAGACACACCAAACATGTGGAAGAAGGTGCTCTGGTCAGATGAAACCAAAATCCAACTTTTTGCCCACAATTCAAAACGATATGTTTGGCGTAAAAGCAACACAGCTCATCACCATCAACACACCATCCCCACTGTCACACATGGTGGTGGCAGCATCATGGTTTGGGCTTTTCTTCAGCAGGGACAGGGAAGATGGTTACAATTGAGGGGAAGATGGATGCAGCCAAATACAGGACCATTCCGGATGAAAACCTGTTGGAGTCTGCAAAAGCCCTGAAACTGGGACGGAGATTTGTCTTCCAACAAGACAATGATCCCAAACATACAGCAAAATCTACAAAGGAATGGTTCACAAATAAACATATCCAGGTGTTAGAATGGCCAAGTCAAAGTCCAGACCTGAATCCAATCGAGAATCTGTGGAAAGAGCTGAAAACTGCTGTTCACAAACGCTCTCCATCCAACCTCACTGAGCTCCAGCTGTTTTGCAAGGAAGAATGGGCAAGAATTTCAGTCTCTCGATGGGCAAAACTGATAGAGACATACCCCAAGCGACTTGCAGCTGTAATCGCAGCAAAAGGTGGCTCTACAAAGTATTAACGCAAGGGGGCCCAATCATTTTGCACGCCCCACTTTTCATTTTTTTATTAGTTAAAAAAGTTTCAAATATCCAATAGATTTCGTTCCACTTCACAATTGTGTCCCACTTGTTGGTGATTCTTCACAAAAAATAAAAATTTTATTTCTTTATGTTTGAAGCCTGAAATGTGGCAAAAGGTTGAAAAGTTCAAGGGGGCCGAATACTTTCGCAAGGCACTGTAGGCTACACTGGATGCAGAGTATATATATATATATAATATATATATATATATATATATATATATATATATATATATATAGTTAATTAATGTGGGCTACTGGCGCTACCTCAAGTTTATTTATGTTCAAAATATTAAAATTTAAAATTTAAATTGTTTAAATCATCATTTACTGGCCCTAAGGCCTAAAATATATCCGGATTGTGTTTAGTACTTTATACCAACTAATGTGATTAGACTAGAAAGATCCTCACTATTTTAACCAGGAAAAATAAGTGATATCTAAATACTTTATACCAACTGATGTAAATGAGCTAAAAAAATTCCTTACTATTTTAACCAAGAAAAGTGAGTGATATCTAAACCCCAATAATGGGGTTACATATCAGAGAGAACAGCCTAATGTTCTCTAGTATTACCCCATAAATACTTAATTTCTATACCATTTATCTACGTTTACCAATATGTGAGAGATATACAAGTTAGTGTCGAGTAAATCCCAAATTTTGTGATATTCTAAAAACGAAAAAAGAAGAAAAAAAGAAGAAAAAAATCCCCATACATGAGGAGTGTAGCAGCTTAAACACCCAATTGATACAGATTAAACCAAAACAACTAAATAAACATTCCATATGCTAAATACAAAAAGTCCCGAAACCAATCCTACACATTCCTTGGACCAATTGTAGACAAGGAATATTACAATATAAAATTGTGAATGTGAGAAAAAAATGAAAAAAATAGAAAAATGAAAAAATTTTTTTGTTTAACCACTTGCTTACTGGGCATTTAAACCGCCCTCCTGCCCAGACCAATTTTCAGCTTTCAGCGCTGATGCACTTTGAATGACAATTGCGCGGGCATACAACACTGTACCCAAATGAAATTTTTATCATTTTTTTCCCACAAATAGAGCTTTCTTTTGGTGGTATTTAATTACAGCTCGGAGTTTTATTTTTTGCTAAACAAACAAAAAAAGATGCAAAAAAAAATCATGTTTTAATAGTTTGTTATAAAATTTTGCAAACGGGTCATTTTTCTCCTTCATTGAAGTGCGCTGATTAGGCGGCACTGATAGGCTGCAGTGGTGGGCACTGATGGGCTGCATTGGTGGGCACTGATGGGCGGCACTGGTGGGCACTGATAGGCTGCATTGGTGGGCACTGATAGGCTGCATTGGTGGGCACTGATGGGCGGCACTGGTGGGCACTGATAGGCTGCATTGGTGGGCACTGATGGGCTGCATTGGTGGGCACTGATGGGCGGCACTGGGGTGCAGCACCTTTGAGGCAGATTGTGGGCACTGTGGGTGACACTGTGGGTGGCACTGCTGGGTGGCACTGTGGGCACTGCTGGGTGGCACTTTGGGCACTGCTGGGTGGCACTGACGGGGGGCACTTACTTTTAATAAGTGGGGCACTGCAGGGGGCAGGTGGGCACTGGCAGGGGGCAGGTGGTCGCTAGCAGGGCTGGCCGTGATCGGGACTGATGTCCTGAACACGGCCGCCGGTGATCGGCTTTTTTTTTTTCTCCTCGCGCTGTCAGCGCGAGGAGAAATAATAGCCGATTACCGGCTCCGTTATATCACATGATCAGCTGTCATTGGCTGACAGCTGATCACGTGATAAGGGGTCGGGATCGACCCCTTGCACGGATCGGTGATCAGGCGAGTCTCATTGACTCTCCTCAATAGACGTCGTCCCGGAAAAGGAGATCCGTGCTGTAGCCGTCAATTGACTATAGCGCAGATCTCAAGTGGTTAAAGTATAAAAAGGGAGAAAATGAAAATAGCAAATAGCAAAAATAGTCCACAGTAACTCTTCTATCAGGTATCCACAAATATGCAAACTTTCTGCTTCAGGAGACAAGAAGGTGACTTTCGTGATTATGAATGCTTATTGGTGACTTCCGTGCTCATTCCCCCTCAAGGGTCCCCACTCACCGAATCCACGCACCCCCTAAGGGGTTATGGGCATGTAAGCTGTATTCCACTTTGTTGTTGAGGATTCCACCACTCGGCTGTATCTTCAAAAGTCCTCCACAGAATTTTATTCGTTATTGGGGAGGAAAAACATTCTTGTATCCGGTGGTAGTTCCTCAAAGGAAAAAAAAACCCACTCAAGGTGTAGTATATCTGATATCTAGAACACTTTTTTTGTTTGTTGTTGGGGGAAAGGGGAGCAGGCTAAAGCCACACTTTTATTACACTCTTTTCAGAGCTGTAAAAAAATATATGTATATAGTGGGAGACCTATAGCCACTATTTAAAATATATGCTAATAATAATAATAATAATAATATATATATAATAATTATATATAATAGAAAAATCTTCTAGACAGAGAAAGATTTTTCCACAGCAATTATACAACAAAGATTTTTTGAAAAATAGGTTTTTTCACAAAAATACAAATATATAAAAAATGTACAAAGTATAAAAAACGGAAAATTTATGTCAAATACTTACCGTAATTTTCCTTTCCTGATGGACTCCATGGCAGCCTACGTGTGGGTTTAGTCCCGCCTCCATTACCCTATAGGACGACACTCCCATAAATCTTTGCTCCCTGCCACAGGCCGTGTTCGGTAACTATCCTACTCCAGCCATTTGGGAGGGAACTCCTGCTGCCATGGAGTCCATCAGGAAAGGAAAATTACGGTAAGTATTTGACATAAATTTTCCGTTTTCCTGACAGACTCCATGGCAGCCTACGTGTGGGAAATAACTCGCCAAGACACACCCGGGTGGGCAAAAATGCTGCTTAACAAAGATTTATTTGACACCGTCAACTGACAAAACTTTAACACCAAAATCAACTGAGGATAAGGCCGCTGGCTCAACACAATAATGAGACATAAAGGTGTGAATGGAAGACCACGAGGCCGCCCTGCATATCACGTCAGGGGCCACATGGCGAGAAGCCGCCCACGAGGTCGAAAGACTTCTGGTCGAATGTGCCGTCACCGCCTGAGGAGGAGCCAAGCCCTTATCTCTGTATGCCCACTGGACTGCTTGAACTATCCATGCTGCGATTGCCCTGACTGATGCTCTAGTGCCCTTGTTCTTACCACAGAACAGAACGAACAGGAAGTCCGACTGCCGGAACGGAGCTGTAGCTTCCAAGTAGAGCTTTAAAGAGCTTCCAACGTCAAGAGGATGAATATCTGAGGAATCCGAGGATCTGAATAAGGGTAGAGAGATTTCTTGATTATTATGAAAGACTGAAGTGACCTTAGGGTTTGACCCTAACATTGGAACTAGGACCACTCTATCCGGAAAAAAGGTTAGAAAAGGCTCCTTGGCTCCCAGAGCTTGAATTTCCGAAACTCGTTTCGCTGAGGTGACCGCCACCAGGAACGCGGTTTTCAAGGTAAGTTCTCGGATGGAGAGATCCGTACTGAGCAGAGAAAAGAAGTCCAGGACTAGAGGAAGATCCCATTTGGGGAATCTGGGTTTCCTTTGGGGTCTCAATCTTACTGCACCCTTGAAAAACTGCTGAATGAGGGCGTGGCTGGCCCACTGAATCCCTGTAAAAGCGGAGATAGCTGAAACTTGAACCCGAAGGGAGCTAACTGATAAAGGTAAGTCCAAGCCAGATTGCAGGAACCCCAACACATCTTGAACCGTGGGTGAAACATAGGAACTGGTTCTGGAGGACACATAATAAACAAACTTGGCCCAGATTCGTTCATACACCTTATTAGTGCTTCCTCTCCTTGCACTTAGGAGAGTAGGAATGGCTTCCTTAGGACACCCTAGAGCTTCCAGCCTTCACCTCTCAAGAACCAGACCTTCAACCGGAGCTGAGCCGGACATGGATGGAGAACCGACCCTTGGGAGAGAAGGTCCCGTCTGGACGGAAGAGGAACCGGGTCCCGAAAGCTGAGGAGGGATAGGAGAGGAAACCAGGGCCTGTTGGGCCAATACGGAATTATTGCCAATACTTCCACTCCTTCCCATCTGAGTCTCTTCAGGAATTGGAAGATGATTGGCGTTGGGGGAAAGGCATATGCCTTGTGGAATCGCCACTGCTCTGTTAGAGCATCTATCCCGTAGGCCTGCGGATCCTTGAACCTCGAATAGAACTTTGTTAGCTTCTTGTTGAAACGAGAGGCAAAAAGGTCCACTTCTGGAGACATCCCCAGGGATAGAACCCACTGAAACACCTCTTCGTGAAGGGTCCATTCGTTGTTGTCCAAGTGGACTCGTGATAGAAAGTCCGCCTGGACATTGAGGACTCCGGGTACATAGGCTGCTGTTAGGTTGGACAGGTTCCTCTGAGCCCAATGCATTATTGGCTCCACTTCCTTCAGCAAAGACCGACTTCTGGTGCCCCCTTGCTTCCTCACGTATGCGACCGCAGTCGTATTGTCCAGCCTGAGGACTACGGATGCACCCACTATCAGATGTGGAAACGCCAACAGCGCTAGGAAGGCTGCTCGTAGTTCCAACACATTCGACACTATTCCCCGAGAGGGAAAGTCCCAAACGCCCTGGGCCACTTCCGAAAGACAATGTGCCCCCCAGCCTTTGTTGCTGGCATCTGATGTTACTGAGATCCATTTGATTGGCAGAAGAGAGTGACAATTCAGTAGATTCTCCCGACGAAGCCACCAAAGGAGGGAACCTCTCATGGTCTAAGTAACTACGATGGACTGAGCCTTTTCTCCCGACCATTGATGGAGAAACCCCACCTGAAAGGGGCGCATCCTCCATTGTGCCCACTTCACCATGGGTATAGTAGACACCATGGTGCCTATGATCTTTAGGCAATGAAGAGCACTGAGACGAGAAGAGGAGAGAGCTAGGTGGATCCTGTCTCGTATTACTGCAATTTTCTCCTCGGGCAGAGAGATGGTGCCTCTTGCTGTGTTGAACAGGGCACCGAGGAACACGAGAGACTGCGTAGGAACCAACTGGCTCTTCTCTAAATTCAGGAGCCAACCGAATTCTTTGAGGGTTGCGATGACTTGATCCCTGTGGCTCAAGAGACAATCCTTGTCCTGAGCGAGAAGAAGCAGATCGTCTAGATAATGATGAATCCGGATCTTTCTGATTCTCAACAAGGCTACGACTGCCAGAAGGACTTTCGAGAAAGTGCGAGGAGAGGTTGACAGACTGAAAGGAAGGCAAGTAAACTGTAAATGGAACTGGCCAATGGAAAAACGGAGAAACTGTTGGAACTCTGCAGCCACTGGGACGTGAAAATAGGCGTCTTTGAGGTCTATTGAGACAAGCCAGTCCCCTGGCTGCACTGATTGTTGGATCGTGGACAGCGTTTCCATTTTGAACTTCTCCTTTTTTATGTAGCGATTTAGACGCGTTAGGTCTATTACGGGTCTCCAAGTACCGTTCTTCTTCTGGACCAGGAAAAGAGGTGAATACATTCCCCTGCCGCGCTGGACATCTGGAACAGGAATAGCGGCGCCTTGATCCAACAAAGATTTTATGTAAGCTAGAAGAATTTGCCTTTTTTCTTCTGACTTTGGAATGGATGTGGGAACAAACTTGAGTTTGGGTACACTGCTGAATGTCCACGTGTGTCCGGAAGAAACCGTCTTGACGGTCCAAAAATCCTGGATCAAGGCCGCCCAAACGTGTCGAAAGTGGAACAAACGTGCTCCTACCCGAACCGCCTGGACGGGCCTGATCTCAAAAGGACTTAGTCGGCTCCTTTTCCCCCATTGAACTGCCTTTCGCAGACTTCTTGAGAGATGTCTGTCTGGACCTCCAAGATCTAGAAAATTCTCGTCCAGGCCTGTAAGTGCGCGCCTCCCTAGCACGATCTTGAACCTGCTTCCTAGGGAACGATCTTCTTTGACCCTGCAGGCGTCTATCCTGAGGAAGGAACCCCGGCTTCCCTCCAGTGGCTCGAGTTATGGCACTATCCAGCTTATTGCCAAAAAGGGAAGAACCATCAAAAGGAATACGGCACCAAACCTGCTTAGAAGCGGGATCGGATAACCAAGGACGGAGCCAAAGGGCACGCTTGGCAGTTACAGAGGAGAGCATAACTCGAGCCACCAGACGGATAATGTCGATCGAGGCCTCTCCCAGGAAAGCTGAAGCTAGTCTCAATTCCTGAATGGGAGAACTTCTGGCCAGATCTTCAGAAACATTTCTGAGTGAATCGTCAACATTATTGGACCAAACTTCCATTGCTCTAGACAGAGCCGCTACAGCCAACGCCGGCTTGCAGGCCATCCCGGCCGTAAGGTAGATCCGCTTTAGGTCAGAATCAATTCTTCTATCCAAAGCGTCCTTAAAAGAGACTGTGTCTTCCAGGGGAAGGGTAACATGTCTGCCCAATCGCATTACTGCTGCGTCCACTAGAGGAGGAGACTCCAAATTCTTAACTTCTTCTTCCTTGAAGGGATAAAGTCTCTGAATTTTGGATAGAAGAGAATTCTTTTTCTCTACCTTGCTCCACTCATCTGAAATCACTTCTCCCAGTTCTGAGAGGAAGGGGAAGCTAATACGCTCTTTCTTCAATTGTTTGAAAAATTTTCTTTGCTTTGCCGGGGCCACTACCGGCTCTTCCCAGCTCAGTGTTTCCTTAATGGCTTTGACCAAGGGAGGGAGCAGGGCAAAGTCAAAACCTGAACCAGACTCCTCCTCTTCAGATTCACTCTCTGAAAGGACAGCAGATGGATGGCTAGGCAGCGAGGAATCCCAAGTGTCCTGGGCCTGAGCATCCCTCCCTGGAGACCTTGGAGACTCTATGGGAGACAACTGGGGGGCTTCAAACTTCTTAAGACTGTCCTTAACCAATCTTTCCACCATAGACCTTAGCTGTTGGTCAGAGTCACTCCTTTCACCCGTCGCTTTGATATAGCAGGCATCACAAAGGGACTTGTCAGCAGGAACCTGCGTCTTGCACCCCCAGCATACACCTTCAGCTACGTGACTTGGGTGAGCTGATGAAGGGCGGGAAGATTCCCGGCTACGGAGACTGGTTCTCGCAGGAGAATCATGTCGTCTGGACCTGGAAGAGGAATGCCGGCGGTGGGACTTAGACGAGTCACTTCCTCGGTGAGAACTTCGTCGTTGAGTAGACCTAGAAGGGCTGTAGAACAAACCAGCAGCGTTAGTGGAACATTCCCTAATGTTCCACTGCTTCCCCCCCCCCCCCGGTAGGTAACCCCAAAAGAAGTACCTTCTCCGAGAGAGCTGGCCACTAGCAGGCGGTGAGGCATCCCCAGGATCCATAGGGCTGGAGAAAGAAACAGCCTAATTTAAACACAGAAAAAACAGCTAAGGAGGCAGAGGAAAAACTGATCCCATAAGACACATACCTTAACACTGAAGAAACAGAGCTCAGGAATGATGTTGCAGGCTTACAAAACATCCCAGGCATACTACCAGCTGTTTTCTGTTTTTAAATTCGCCGCCAAAGTGACGTCACGATTTTCGTCACTAAAACGCTAGTGCGCATGCGCGAAGCCCGCATCGCGCATGCGCGAACCAAGCCTCGTCTTCGCTCCGGTCTCGCGCATGCGCAGAACGACCGAGCGGCGAAACAAGGAAGTAACTGGGTGGCTGGAACGCACGGAAACCAGCCGCCCAAACAGCCAGATACACCGCACGGCGCTGTATGGGGGAAACGAAGGGACACTGCAAACCTGCAAAGGAAAGCAACAACAAACAAATACAGGCTGCCATGGAAAGAAAACGGCTCACCACTCCAGAAGACGGACACCAGCCGAGGTAGGTCCCCACACACGCCGGACTTCAAGAGGAGGAGGAGGGGGGGACGTTGGGGGCGAACAGTCACCTGCTAGTAGCAAGGTTCATGACTCAAACGTGGTTTCACCTGTCAGTGACTAGGCATACACCTCTTCAGCGCCTCTTCCACATGCCCCTTTTCCATACTCCGCTAGTAGCTAGAGCTTATCGGAAATCTGCGACTTCCAAGTCGCACGGCCGGTCCGTAACGTAGAAAAATGTAAGTCTTCAGGGTAAAAAAGACACATGTTAAGTCCTATGGAGGAGGACAAAAAAGAACACGGCCTGTGGCAGGGAGCAAAGATTTATGGGAGTGTCATCCTATAGGGTAATGGAGGCGGGACTAAACCCACACGTAGGCTGCCATGGAGTCTGTCAGGAAAATAATAATTGTAAATATAAAAAAATGCAAAAAAAATATATGCAAAATCTATATCAATCATATAAAGCCTATTACCAAAGTAGTTTCCCTCCTTATGCAATGGGGAGCTGGGCTGACATATCGTCCAGAGTGCCACTCTCTATGTGTATTGTATCCCCAGGGGAACCGCTTCCCAAAGCATTTAGGCTATTATAGACTGAATTTAAATATTAAATTAAAAATTGTAAGTTGATATATCCTTGGCGCCCTCGCGCTAAAGGAAACAAAAAAGGAAAAAACCACGCCGGTTTGCCGAAACTAAAACGGACCCCCTCGAGCGAGCGGCGTGCGTTCCGGCTGCGCTCCAATGGGTCAGGCGCACCGGAAGTGACGTAGTGTGCGTAATGACGCTGTACGCGTTTCGTCAGAGACCTCTTCAGCAGCGATACTACGCACACACACACACACTAGCGTCTTTGAAGGCGGCCGTCCCTCCCACTCCCGGGCATCAACCAATGCACAGCCAGGGTGGGGCTACGTTTTTTTTTACACCTCCTTCTAAAGCAATTACATTACTACAGGAGGGGCGATCTCTGTTTACATAACTCCTGGAACACATTTATTTGGGACGGACAAATTATCTTAACGGTGGTATAAGGAGACAAGATTATTCTGTTTTTATTCTTTATATGTTTACCCTATTAACAGTGTTATAACCCAATCCTAACGAAAAAAGGGGAGAAGAGAAGCGAGAGGTTGAACTATTTTCTGCTTTTATCATATTGTTATTAGCCTTATATTCTTCCCGTGCTCCAATCCTATTTTTAATAGGAAAGAAAATCCTTTTATAAAAAGACATTTTTTTGATATTTGCAATCTATCTATCCCTTCTTATTTCTTATTGGACTCACATGATTACTTAAAGCCCTTTTCCAACCTCAGAGGTAATTGTTCTTATTTTCCCACACCTGATATTACTTTGTAAAAATCCGGTGAACAAAAAAATTATATATATTATATATATTTTAAATACTTTTTATATATAGGGCTCACATGGTTACTAAGGCCCTTTACCAACCTCAGGGATTTCCCCATGTCAGATATTACCTTGTAACACTCCGGTGGAAAAGGGATGGTCCATGTTAGATACGCGGGACAGGTATAATATCTCGTTATTTTTACAGCGTGATTTTCTTAATGTCCCGCCTTATTTCTATCATCATTAAGCCTCATTAACTAAAAAGCTGTCCAACTCAGATATTACCCTGTAAAACTTCTAAAAAGGAAATATTGGCCAGTTGACCTTGATGCCTATCTTTGTTGGACCCCATTTTGTTGTTAGTTTAACCTTATCCAACTTAAAAAAAAAGGACTACTGGGGGCAATATTCCCTACAAGTAAACCAGATACTATCTTGTAAAACTCCTTTGGGAATTTGGTTCGTCAAGGAACCCATGCTCGGAAGAAACTTTTTACATCACATCCAGCTAAAAGAAACATAACTTATTACCCCTACCTTTTATGGATTTGCTATAAAGCAATTGAGATCTATATCAATATTTAACCCTTTTGGGGCTAAGGTATTTAATCTATATATCCAGCTGGTCTCATTCTGTGAGATAAGGGTGGTCATATTACCTCCCCTCCAATTCTGTTTTATACAATCAATTCCATAGAATACCAAATTCGAGGGGTCTCGGTGAAATAGATCAAAGTGCCTTGATACATTTTGGTTGGGGAACCCCTTCCTGATGTTATTAATATGTTCCCTTATTCGTATATATAATAGTCTAGTGGTTCTGCCCACATATTACAAATTACAGGGACATTCCAGCACATATGTCACGTGTGTGCTCCGACACGTAATAAGTTCTCTAATTTTGTATTCTATGTGGTCTGTTTTCGATCTGAATGTCTTCTTCCTTCGAGGTTGGGGTTTACTAACCCTACAGGCCAGACATTTATTACATTTGTAGAAGCCTTTCAGTTCCTCTAGAAATGTAATAGGTTTAGGACCATCAATCACATTATGTGCTAACATATTTCGTAGTGTGGGGGCTCTCCTGTAGATAAATTTTTTTTTTTTTTTGGAAGGATCGCTGATAAAATTTTGTCTTCCTGGAGAATAGGCCAGTACCTTTTCACTATTTTTTCTACTACGTGGTATTGTGTATTGTATCCAGTGATAAATGCCAGATCAAATTTCTGCTTTTCTTTCTTCGATTTCTTTATCAGGGTATTCCTATCTGTACTTCCAACTTCATTTTTAATCTTAACCAAAGATTCATATTTGTATCCCTTTTCAACAAATTGTGCAACTAGCTTGTCTGCTTGGAAAGAAAAATCCTCCATTGAGTTGCAGTTCCTCCTTATTCTTAGGAGTTGTCCCTTTGGGATATTTGCTTTCCATTTTGGATGATGACAGCTTGAAGTAGGGATATAGCTATTCCTATCCGTTTCTTTAAAAAAAAGTTTTTGTATGAAGACCATCATCTTTCTTAAAAATTTCTAAATCCAGAAACTCTATCTTCTGCTCATCACATTTTCCACTAAAGGTTAAGCCATATTTGTTGTTATTCAGGTTTGATAGGAATCTCTCAAAAGCTTCTGGAGTACCATCCCATAGGATCACCAAATCATCAATGTACCGCCGGAAGAGTTTTATCTGGGGTACATTCTTCGAATATATATACTCCTCCTCCCACATGTTCATAAGAAGGTTGGCAATGCTTGGTGCATAACGTGTACCCATGGCTACTCCTATGGTCTGTACATAATAATGATGTCCATACCGAAAGTAGTTACAGGTCATGGCCATCCTTAGGCCCTCAATGATATACTGCACTTGTTCTTGTTTCATATTCGTATGCTCATATAAAGCTCTTTCTACTCCTGTTATGCCATCATCCTGCGCGATACTAGTATATAGTGAATTTACATCTATGGTTGCTAATAGATAATTTTCTGTACCTTTAATGTTGCTCAATAATTCTATAAGCTGGGCACTATCCCTCAGATAGGATTTTCCCTTCAGCACCAGCGGTTTCAAGAAAGTATCTAAGTATTCTCCCAATCTTGAGAAAACAGAGTTGATACCGCTGATGATTGGTCTTCCTGGTGGTTTGTTTAATCTTTTATGTATTTTAGGATTATAATACATAACAGGTGTTTTCGTAGAATTTGACACCAGATATTCAGCTTCTTTCTCATTGAGGATACCTATTTGTTGTCCTTTTTTCACATAGGCTTTCAATTGGTCTTCATATCCTAATTTGGGATTACCACGTAATTTCTTATATGTGTTCTCAATTTTTAGTAGATTCTTCATTTCTTTTTGATAATCCTTTTTATCCAGGATTACTAGGCCTCCCCCTTTATCCGCCGGCCTTATCACTACTTCTTTCTTATCCCCTAACTGTTTTATCATTTTCCATGTGTTGTTTGATCTCTTTTTCCTATTGTCCTTAAGTTTCCTCAAGTCATTTTCTACCATCTTGCTGAACGCCGCCAAACATTGGTTGCCTGTTGTGTTAGGGTTAAACACTGATTTATTTTTCAATTCTGTTTGGGTATATACCGATTTTGGTCTTACTTTATTTTCTGTACTGGTCGCAAAATGTTTTTTCAGATTTAGTTTCCTCATAAATATTTTTAGATCTATATATGTCTCAAATTTGTCCAAATGTTTTTCCGGAGCATATTTTAATCCCAGATCCAAAATTTTCATTTCATCTTCGTTAAATTCTACTTTGCTTAAATTATATATACACCTTTTCCTATTAAATTCTTCTTCTCTTTCTTGTTCTTTCCTCCTCGACATCCCCTATATCTTCTTCTCTTTCTCCATACCTTTGTGTAGGTTCCACTCTCCTCCTGTATTGGTTGTTCCAATTCCCTCTCGGCATCCATTGTCCCCTTTCTTCTCTGTATTCTTCCCTGTATCCTCCTCTCCTGTAAGGGCCCTCTCTGAATTGTCTTCTCTCAATATTGCCTCCTTTCCATCTTGGGGTTCTGTAAGGTACCCTTGCAGTCCATCTCCCAGGTGGTCTGTCTCTGGGGCCGTTCCCACGAAAATCCCCATATCCTCTCGGTGATCTCCTAGGTGGGTATCTTTGCTCTCTCCTATATTGAGTATCTTCCTGCGGGTATGTATCATATGTATATTCTCTTATAGGGGAAAACCGATTCCGAGTAGGGATGTTATATCTAGGTGTTTCATCTTCAAAAATTTCCTGATGATCGCCTCTCCTGTTACCCATCATGTTATTTCCCTGGTTGTTGGTTTTCAATATAGGTCTCTCTATTCTAGGGAGGCAGCAACCTCTTAAAATCATTAAACAAACAAAAAAACTTTTTTTGGGAGTACATTAACATATATTTATCTTCCTGTCTATTGTGTTCTACTCCATAAGTGCGGCTTTTCTTCTGTATAATATATATATATATATATACACTAGACTGACTGTGTGTGTGTGTGTGTGTTTATATATATATATATATATATATATATATATATATATTCTATCAAAGTTTATACCATATATCACTCCCGTCCAATTTGTTGTATAAACACAAGCGCTCACACCAGTGGCGTAACTAGAACCTTCAGGGCCCCGATGCAAGAAACCATGAAGGGCCCCCCTGAACCCCAGCCAGGGTCCTTCCCTCCGAGTCCAGCGGTGGAACTCCAGAGCGTTGGTCACAGGTATGACCTTTGTGAGCCCTGGAGTTCCACCACTGGTATCAGTAGTTTTTTTTTATTATTATTTTTTTTTTTTAGGTGCCCCATTGGGGGACTGTCCCTAGGCAGGATGGGGTCCCCGTCTCCAGAAGAGATGAGGTCCTTTTCTCCAGGGCAGATGAAGTTACAGCCCCCAGATGAGAAGGGGTCCCTGTCCCCTTGGGAGGTGGGGATCCCTGTCCCCACGTGAGAAGGGGTCCCTGTCCCCAGGGGGAGATGGAGGGGGTATGTAATGGGGTGTGGGGGATGGGGTCCTCTCACTCACCATGACCAAGCTGCAGGCCGCGCACTCATCCAGCTTGGCCTGGGCTCCATCCAGTGTGCTGGACAGGCGATCGGCATATCTTCCAGAAAGACCTTTCATAATCTGTGTATGACGAGGGGGGGGGGGGGGGGGCTGGCAGACAAGCCTGCAGTGTCCTCCAGGGAGCCGGCTCTCATAGGGCTGCACTGCACAACTAAAGAGCAGCCAGTGCGATAGTCGAGCATGGAGCTTTGCTAGTCACCCTCCACCTCCAGCCACCCATGTGCATGGTGCACTGGTACCCCTAGCTGCCTATTCTGCTGCCGGCCATATGTAGAGCAGGCTGCATGGGCCCCCTGCATCACAGGGCCCAGTTGCGGCCACGACTGCTGCACCCCCTATAATTACGCCCCTGGCTCACACCCTAAATGTGTGTAAACAGTCTAGCAGCTGCTTTACATTTATTCCTCCTTGAATAAATGACAATTATCATAAAACAAGATCCATAAATAAATATATAAATAAAATTAATCACATATAGATCTAGCAGTGCTATTTCATCAATCAAAATTCAGATGTTGGTGATAATATATCCTCATTTAATATAAATAAATATATAAATGAGTAAACATACAAAAGAAACTACATCAAAAGTCCATCATTGCCCGACAAATATATATATATATATATATATATATATATAAACTGGTAAGTCCTTTCATATATTAAAATATGTTGCACCTCAGCCTGTCTCTCCAAAACACCTTCACACATGCAGAGAAACACACACAAGGGGATATGTGAAGAGTGAAATCCCCTCTTTGGTAGTGCTCTTACCAGAACCCGCTGGTTAAAATCAGCGTATTGAGAATCAACGTGGATTTTCAGATCACTTCTCATTCCCCATCATGCACATCTCATTAACTCAATATCTCAAAAACAAGTGTGTGGAGAAAACAAATATAGTGTAATTCCGTAAAACCACGAGTTTTTTATTAAATTTTAAAAATCATCGAATTTTACACTCACAAACATCCAAAATTATTCAGGCATTAGTTTATTTGTACACAGTGAGATGTTCAGGTGTATAAAGATCGTCCTACCGCTCTCCCATCTATGGGCTGTACCGCTCTGCTATCTCGCGGCTCGGACCGACCTCTCCTGATCTCCTGGTTGCTGCTGTCTCACTGTTTGTCGTAAGATTCCACACTGACGCGTTTCATCATACTGACATCATCTGAGGGTGGAGTCAAACGACACTTACCCCCTTTTATGTAATTTGGAACAATGGGATAACCCTTCTTAGGCAAACAACCCCCTTTCCTTACTATCCACAACACTATCAGCTGTCCAGCATTAGAAGACAGCATTAAGCGGTCAGCTCTGCACCAATCTCCATGTGATGCATCTCCGAATGCTCATTGAGCGTCGCTGGCCATGCTTTATATATATATATACAGTGGTGTGAAAAAGTGTTTGCCCCCTTCCTCATTTCCTGTTCCTTTGCATGTTTGTCACACTTAAGTGTTTCGGAACATCAAACCAATTTAAACAATAGTCAAGGACAACACAAGTAAACACAAAATGCAATTTGTAAATGAAGGTGTTTATTATTAAAGGTGAAAAAAAATCCAAACCATCATGGCCCTGTGTGAAAAAGTGATTGCCCCCTAAATCTAATAACTGGTTGGGCTACCCTTAGCAGCAACAACTGCAACCAAGCGTTTGCGATAACGTGCAATGAGGCTTTTACAGCGTCCTGGAGGAATTTTGGCCCACTCATCTTTGCAGAATTGTCCTAATTCAGCTACATTAGAGGGTTTTCGAGCATGAACGGCCTTTTTATGGTCATACCACAACATCTCAATAGGATTCAGGTCAGGACTTTGGCTAGGCCACTCCAAAGTCTTCATTTTGTTTTTCTTCAGCCATTCGGTGGTGGACTTGCTGGTGTGTTTAGGATCATTGTCCTGCTGCAGAACCCAAGTTGGTTTCAGCTTGAGTACACGAACAGATGGTCGGACATTCTCCTTCAGGATCTCTTGGTAGACAGCAGAATTCATAGTTCCTTTTATCACGGCAAGTCTTCCAGGTCCTGAAGCAGCAAAACAGCCCCAGACCATCACACTACCACCACCATATTTTACTGTTGGTATAATGTTCTTTTTCTGAAATGCAGTGTTCCTTCTACGCCAGATATACTTGGACACACACCTTCCAAAGAGTTCCACTTTTGTCTCATCGGTCCACAGAATGTTGTGCCAAAAGTCTTGGGGATCATCAAGATGTGTTGTGGAGAAATTGGGACGAGCTTTGATGTTCTTTTTGCTCAGCAGTGGTTTTCTCCTTGGAACTCTGCCATGCAGGCCATTTTTGCCCAGTCTTTTCCTGATGGTGGAGGCATGAACGCTGACCTTAACTGAGGCAAGTGAGGCCTGCAGTTCCTTGGACGTTGTTGTGGGGTCTTTTGTGACCTCTTGGATAAGTCGTCGCTGCGCTCTTGGGGTAATTTTGGGCGGCCGGCCACTCCTGGGAAGGTTCACCACTGTTCCATGTCTTCACCATTTGTGGATAATGGCTCTCACTGTGGTTCGCTGGATTCCCAAAGCTTTGGAAATGGCTTTATAACCCTTTCCAGACTGATAGATCTCAATTACTTTCTTTCTCAATTGTTCCTGAATTTCTTTGGGTCTCGGCATGATGTGTAGCTTTTAAGGATCTTCTGGTGGACCTTACTGTGTCAAGCAGCTCCTATTTAAGTGATGCCTTGATTGTGAACAGGTGTGGCAATAATCAGGCCTGGGTGTGGCTAGAGAAATTGAACTCAGGTGTGGACAACCACAGTTATAGTATGTTTTAACAAGGGGGGCAATCACTTTTTCACACAGGGCCATGATGGTTTGGATTTTTTTTCACCTTTAATAATAAACACCTTCATTTACAAATTGCATTTTGTGTTTACTTGTGTTGTCCTTGACTATTGTTTAAATTGGTTTGATGTTCCGAAACACTTAAGTGTGACAAACATGCAAAGGAACAGGAAATGAGGAAGGGGGCAAACACTTTTTCACACCACTGTATATATATATCAAATACACTGCCACTAACTGAATAACCTGCCTGCTTAATGTAAATCAAGCTATCTCTCTGTCCACACCAACAACACTACGCACGGCAGCTGGCAGCCTTATATAGTGTGGGGCGTGGTCTTAGACCCCCGGAGCCACAAAGGCACCCTGCCTTTGGCCAATTATGGCTGTCTTAGCAGAGGGCACTGGGATTGGCCAAAGCATGCAGGTCAGGTGCATGCTTTGGCCAATCATCATACAGCAATGCACTGCGACCTCGCAGTGCATTATGGGGCGTTCCGCGACACTCAAATTTGCCACAAATGCCCCATAATGTTTTTGTGTTTTAATGTTTAATGTTTTAATGTTTAATGTAATTTTTTTTAATGTTTTTTAATGTTAATTTTTCGGTGAATGGGTGAACACCCAATGTCCACTTATCTTATGTTTGACCCAAACATCAAGCTCATACCTATTTATGAACATTGTTCATTGTGTGGGCGGCACAGTGGTGTAGTGGTTAGCACTCTCACCTAGCAGTAAGAAGGGTCGCTGGTTCAAATCCCAACCATGACACTACCTGCCTGGAGTTTGCATGTTCTCCCTGTGCCTGCGTGGGTTTCCTCCGGGTACTCTGGTTTCCTCCCACAATCCAAAGACATGCAGGTAGGCTAATTGGCTTCTGTCCAAAATTGGCCCTAGTATATGAATGGGGACCTTGGATTGTGGGCTCCTTGAGGGTAGGGACCAATGTGAGCGTGCAATGTACAGGGACAATTGTAGACACTCAGGTTGAACTAGATGGACTGGTGTCTTTATTCAACCTTACAAACTATGAAACTATTGATCAGACAGGAGATAGAGAGATACCAAGTAACATTGTTTATAAACATTGATCAGACAGGAGATAGAGAGATACAGAGTAACATTGTTTATAAACATTGTATCTCTCTGTCTCCCGTCTGATCGATGTTTATAAATAATGCTACTCTGCATCTCTCTATCTCTCTATCTTTCGTCTGATCAATTTTTATAAACAATGTTACTTTGTATCCCTCTACCATGGTTGATAATGGATTTACATTGGGGGATGAGTGACATTTTTATTGGTATTGTTCCTGTAATATAAAAAAAAAAAAAGGTTTGTAATGTATTTGCGTTTACTCACATGTCACTCTTTGTGGGAATGGGTACGGGGTATGAATATTTCCCTTTACTCTGTCCCCTGGAGGAGGACGGATATCCAAGTCCACCTAGTCATAATTACGGCTTCCAGAGCCTTTTGTAAATTTGCCCCACACACCCCCACATCCATTTTGGCCCCAGGAAGACGTCACGTATAACCAAACATGTAGGGCGGTGCTACGCGCTGACACCATTACGCCCCACGTGACCCCGGATGTACGGGCGTCGTTCATTTGTTTTAAGCTTGCCGGCTATTTTTTATGTCCTATGTGGCTGTGTCCACTTTTTAAGCAATAAAAGCTATTCATTTTTTAATATTACTACACTATGGGAGCGTGTTTTGTTCCTTTGCATTGGTGACTTTTGTCACAGTGCACTCCACAGACCGGACCTTCTATTCCTAATCAGGATATCGTGGAGGGATTTTTTTCTAGGTCCAGAGTGCCCTTGTACACACGGTCGGAGAATCCGTCGGAATGTGTCCTATCGGACCGTGTCGTCGGATAATCCGACTGTGTGTGGTATGCATCGGACTGATTCCATCGGAATATCCGTCGGACCCAATTTTCCAACTTGTTGGAAATATTTCCCGACCAACTGGGCCGATCGGACATACTCCGATCATGTGTAGAGAATTTTGATCGAACCAAGTGCCACGCATGCTCAGATCAAATTCCTACATCAAAGTTATTGGCTACTAGCCTGAACGTAGTCCCGTCGTAAAGAAATTACGTCATCACGTTCTGAATGATCGGATTTTTCGGCAACATTGTCCGACCGTGTGTATGCAACAGTTTCGGACAAGATCCGACGGACAAAATCTGACGGATGTGGTTGTCGAAATCTCCGACCGTGTGTACAGGGGCTAAGAAGAAGGAGATTCGTCTTTTAGACCCTGCAGAGGGCTAAATCTGCTTCCACAAACGACCTTGCTCTTTAGGGGGTCCACCGGCTCCGGTAAGAGTCCCCACACATCGAGTGGGACTGTCTTTGTGTCCTTTGACCTGAGGATCTTCCTCCCCTTCTTATTGTCCCCTCCTCCTTTTTTTTCTACGTTGGTGAAGGTGGAAGAAGGATTTTGGACTTTATCACTATACATACATTTTTTGGATTGCTGTTTTTTTTCTTTTTTTTTCATTAACAAACTCAATTGCCACTTTTACTGTTATTATTGATATTATTGATTGATGAATTGATTCGTTTTTCATACAGACTTTCATATAGATCTTTACACTCAGAATTTTTGTTTAGTTTGTTTTTGAATAGTGCATTTTTTCTGTGTTTTTTTTTTCATTTGTCCACACAGGATTATTCATGGTATAAGTGCAACTTATTTGTACACATCCATTTTTGGGGGGCCAGATGTGGTGGAAAGACCCTTGCCCCTCAACATTGGTATACGGTGCCTTGTAAGGAGGGAGGGGCTTTTCTGTCTGCGGTGTGCAGGAAGGGGGGGGGGGGGACGCGCTTGCTTACTATCCTCCTTTTCCTTGCCAACCATCCTACATGCCTGGATAAGGGTCTGGGTGGAATTTTAGGGGACCCCCATGCCATTCTTTTTGGATGTCCCATTTTAAAGACATGAGATGTATGATTTTACTTTTCTCCATAAATCTTTCGCAATGTATGATTTAGGAGGAAGTACGTCTATACTCCTCTATAGACAATGACTTAGAATGAAGATCTCCATGTGCGATGACCACAAATGTGTCCACTCTGAACTCTTCCTGAACTCACACACCCAGCTATTCGACCCGTAGAGGTTCAACACTCATTGTGTTTCATTTTGTGTAATCTCTGGATTGTGACATTTATTTCTAGTGATGGACGAACTTCCGACAGGGGAGTTTCGCGAACGCGGACCGCGAACGCGGCCGATAGTTCGCGAATCGGAACGTTTGCGGCAGGCCCCATTGACTTCAATGGGAGGTGAACTTTGCAAACCTTTAGGTCAAATTTGCAGCCACAAAATAATTATTAGCTGTGCAAACATAGTCCCACCACATGGCCAATGACATAACACATGTATGAGGTGAATTTGGGATCGACAACTACAAGCATTCTTTTTTTATATGGGAAATTGTTGTGACAATTCAGGGCTGTGGAGCGCATGAAGGCAATGGAGGAGAGGGAAGGTCAGGGACCAGGGTAGGCAAAGAAGAGGGTGCAGGAGATGATCACCAGCAGCGTGACATACAGCAATGACACCTGCACCGTGATAGAGGCATCTGACAGCAGCACCGTGATAGAGAGCACTGACATCAGCAGCGTGACATACAGCAATGACACCTGCACCGCAGTGGCGGCCCACCCATAGGGGGCGCCTGGGCGCCGCCCCCCCCTCCCCCTAGGTGTAAAAAAAAAAAAAAGTAAAAAAAAATAAATAAAAAAGTTAAAAAAAAAAAAAAACGGGCCCTTTAAGACATTAAAAAAAAAAAAAAAAATGTCATTTAACAATTTAACATAGTGTACTGTGGCGCCGGTCACAGTGCACTATGAGAAGCGTCACGTCGATGCAATCACAAGATTGCATCCATGGCGCTTCATTTGTGGGTTAAAAACCCGCCTTGCGGTGCACTGCAGAACGCCGACTAGCTTCCGCCCGTAAAATCACTGTGATTCTACGGGCGGGAGCATTGTCATTCTTAGACAGGCAGGTCAATTCCGGCTTTCGGCTGCTTCACGAAACCTGGAAGTGACGTCGGCAGCTCCGTTCCTCAGCCCGAGCGGAGCTGCAAGACAGTGAGGCAGGAGGTGAGTCACTGCTCTAGTTTCTACTTTGTTGAGAATGTTCATGCATTTAGCTGAATGAATGGAAAAAAAGCTTTCACAGCCAGAAAGGTTTCCCCAGGCCAGGCGACTTTTGCCGTGGCCAATCAGAGAATGAACTCTGAAGGGGGAACTCCACGCCAATTTCTTAAAAAAAATTTGACGTGGGTTCCCCCTCCGAGAGCATACCAGGCCCTTAGGTCTGGTATGGATTCCAAGGGGAACCCCCTACGCCGAAAAAACGGCATGGGGGTCCCCCCCAGATCCACACCAGACCCTTATCCGAGCACACTACCCGGCCGGCCAGGAAAGGGGGTGGGGACGAGTGGGCGCCCCCCCCTCCTGAGCCGTACCAGGCCGCGTGCCCTCAACATGGGGGGGTGCCTTGGGGGAGGGGGGCATGCGGCCCCCCACCCCAAAGCACCTTGTCCCCATGTTGATGAGGACAAGGGCCTCTTCCCGACAACCCTGGCCGTTGGTTGTCGGGGTCTGCGGGCGGGTGGCTTATCGGAATCCGGGAGCCCCCTTTAATAAGGGGGCCCCGGATACCGGCCCCCCACCCTATGTGAATGAGTATGGGGTACAATGTACCCCTACCCATTCACCTGTGAAAAAAAGTACAAAAAAACACAACACAGGGTTAAAATATTTTATTGCACAGCTCCGGGGGTCTTCCGTCTTCGGGGGTCTTCTCGTTGGACTCCTCCGCTATCTTCTTGTAGCTCTTTTGCTAGCGGAAGAGCCCGGCTTTCTTCCTCGCCGCCGGCCTCTTCTTCCGACTTCGGGGGTCTTGTCCCCCTCTTCGGTTCTTCTGCTGGGCCACCGCGCCTTCTTATAGCTCTTTTACAGGTGGTGGCCCGGTCTTCTGTCGCCGCCGCCGCCGCCGCCGCCCGTTCTTCTTCTTCTTCTTCTTCTTCTCCAGGAGATGTTGACTCGACGATCTCTCCGACCGGAATGCCAGGGACGCGCTGCGCTGCCACTTATATAGGGACAATGGGGCGGTGTCACATGGGTTGATGTCACATGGGTTGGTCACATGGGTTGATGTCACATGGTGACCCCGCCCCCTTACGATGTCACAGTCCCGGAGGATGCTGGGACTGTCCCCATGTGACATCAACCCATGTGACCAACCCATGTGACATCAACCCATGTGACACCGCCCCATTGTCCCTATATAAGTGGCTGCGCAGCGCGTCCCTGGCATTCCGGCCGGAGAGAGCGTCGAGTCAACATCTCTTGGAGAAGAAGAAGAAGAAGAACGGGCGGCGGTGGCGGCAGCGACAGAAGACCGGGCCACCGCCTGTAAAAGAGCTATAAGAAGGCGCGGTGGCCCGGCAGAAGAACCGAAGAGGGGGACAAGACCCCCGAATTTGGAAGAAGAGGCCGGCGGCGAGGAAGAAAGCCGGGCTCCTCCGCTATCTTCTTGTAGCTCTTTTGCTAGCGGAGGAGCCCGGCTTTCTTCCTCGCCGCCGGCCTCTTCTTCCAGAAGACCCCCGAAGACGGAAGATCCTCGGAGCTGTGCAATAAAATATTTTAACCCTGTGTTGTGTTTTTTTTGTACTTTTTTTCACAGGTGAATGGGTAGGGGTACATTGTACCCCATACTCATTCACATAGGGTGGGGGGCCGGTATCCGGGGCCCCCTTATTAAAGGGGGCTCCCGGATTCCGTTTACCCCTCCGCCCGCAGACCCCGACAACCAACGGCCAGGGTTGTCGGGAAGAGGCCCTTGTCCTCATCAACATGGGGACAAGGTGCTTTGGGGTGGGGGGCCGCATGCCCCCCCTCCCCCAAGGCACCCCCCCATGTTGAGGGCACGCGGCCTGGTACGGCTCAGGAGGGGGGGGGGCGCCCGCTCGTCCCCACCCCCTTTCCTGGCCGGCCGGGTAGCGTGCTCGGATAAGGGTCTGGTGTGGATCTGGGGGGGACCCCCACGCCGTTTTTTCGGCGTAGGGGGTTCCCCTTGGAATCCATACCAGACCTAAGGGCCTGGTATGCTCTCGGAGGGGGGAACCTACGCCAATTTTTTTTTTCAGATTACATAAGGGGCGTGGTTTATGAGAAGTGGGAGGGGCCAAAATGATGGGCGGGGTCATGATGGGCGGTGTCTGGCACCCCCCCATCCAAAAACTTCACCAGCCACCACTGCTGCACCATGATAGAGTCATCTGACAACAGCACCGTGATAGAGTCATCTGACAACAGCACCGTGATAGAGAGCACTGACATCAGCACCGTGACATAAAGCACTCACACCAGCACCGTGATATACAGCACTGACAGCAGCACCATGACAGAGAGCACTGACATCAGCACCGTGATATACAGCACTGACAGCAGCACCGTAAGCAGCCCCAGGAGGAAGTCAGCATAGCACAGGGATGGTGGGAGCCCCTCATAATAAGCAGCCCCAGAAGGATGTCAGCATAGCACAGGGATGGTGGGAGCCCCTCATAATAAGCAGCCCCAGGTGTAAGTCAGCACAGCACAGGGATGGTGGGAGCCCCTCATAATGAGCATAGCACAGGGATGGTGGGAGCACCTCAAAATATGCACAGCAGAGGTACAGCCCCAGGAGGAAGTCAGCACAGCGCAGGGATGGTGGGAGCCCCTCATAATGAGCATAGCACAGGGATGGTGGGAGCACCTCAAAATATGCACAGCAGAGGTACAGCCCCAGGAGGAAGTCAGCACAGCACAGGGATGGTGGGAGCCCCTCATAATAAGTAGCCCCAGTAGAAATATGACACCGCTCAACCTCTTCAAAGAGGAGGGTACGGGCATATAGTACGGTGTGCTTTTTTTGGACAAGGAAGTGAGCCAAATGAAGAAAGAAGGTCTGTGTGCTTGATTAAAAAAAATTGTTTATAGACATATACATGGTCTACTGGTCACATGTGTTGAATTCCTCCGAGATCCATGCCTCATTCATTTTTAGAAATGTGAGGTAGTTAACGCTGTCGTGAGCTAGGCGAGTACGCTTATCGGTCACTATCCCCCCTGCTGCGCTGAACGTCCTTTCGGACAGGACACTGGATGAGGGGCAAGCCAACAGTACCATTGCAAATTGGGCAAGCTCTGGCCAGAGGTCAAGCCTGCCCACCCAGTAGTCTAGGGGTTCATCACTCCTCAGAGCGTCCACATCGGCCGTTAACCCAATGTAGTCGGACACCTGGCGGTCTAGGCGTTCCCTGATGCTGGATCCGTATGACACCTGTCGATGGGTCGGCTGAAAGAATGACCTCATATCCGAAGTCACCAACACATCTTCAAACCGGCCTCTTCTTGCAGGCGCTGTTGGATTGGTACCCGCAACTCCTTCTCTGGGAGTGGGAATTGCTCCTCTGCCAGCGCACGCAAAAGCAGAATGCAGCATTTCTGGAAGCAAGGCCTGGAAGTGCTGCATTCTGACAGCCCTCTGCGACGGCGGTAACATTTCCGCCATTTTGTGTTTGTACCAGGGGTCTAAGTACGTTGCCACCCAGTACTGGTCCTTGACCCTTATGCTTTTTATACGGGGGTCCCTATTAAAACACTGGAGCATGAAGGCCCCCATTTGCGCTAAAGTGGAAGCGGTGTGGTGGCCTGGCTCCTGCTCATCATCCAGGATAATGTCGTCCTCTTCATTCTCCTCTCCCCATCCACACACAACAGGGATCCCAGAAAGGTTTAAAGCTTGCTCTTCTTGCTCCTCCTCATCCTCCCCGGCACCATCCTTCTCTGACTCCTCTTCAGACTCCTGTTGTTGACTTGTCTCAGATAGAGTAGCCCCCCCTGGGAATTCATCCAGCATTGCGACTTCCTCATCTTCCCGCTCCTGCTCCTCCACAGCTTGATCAATGACACGACGCAATGCACGCTCCATAAAGAAGGCATAAGGTACCATGTCACTGATGGCGCCATGCAGGCATGTACTGGCCATCGGGACTACCGGGAGATTCCCGGTGGGCCGATGGCTCAGTGGGCCGGTCTGGTGCAGTCCTGGAGCCGCTCCTCTCTGACAGTGAGTGATTGCGATTTCACTCCTGTCAGGAGGAGCAGTCTCTGAGATATGCTGGAGAGAGCATTAGGCTTTCTGCTCCCTCCAGCCTGCAGGGGGAGATAGACACGGTCAGCAGACTTTCCTTCCTCTCTCCCCTATCGCTTGTTATCACATGACTGGAGAGAGGAAGAAGAGAGGCTGCCTTTAGAACCGTGAGTACATGTGGGAGGGGGACACTCTGATGTAAGGAACTTGTGGTGGGACTCTGATGTAAGGAACTTGTGGTGGGACTCTGATGTAAGGAACTTGTGGTGGGACTCTGATGTAAGGAACTTGTGGTGGGACTCTGATGTAAGGAACTTGTGGTGGGACTCTGATGTAAGGAACTTGTGGTGGGACTCTGATGTAAGGAGCTGGTGGTGGGACTCTGATGTAAGGAGCTGGTGGTGGGACTCTGATGTAAGGAGCTGGTGGTGGGACTCTGATGTAAGGGGCTGGTGGTGGGACTCTGATGTAAGGAGCTGGTGGTGGGACTCTGATGTAAGGAACTTGTGGTGGGACTCTGATGTAAGGGACTTGGGGTGGGACTCTGATGTAAGGAACTTGTGGTGGGACTCTGATGTAAGGAACTGGTGGTGGGACTCTGATGTAAGGAGCTGGTGGTGGGACTCTGATGTAAGGAGCTGGTGGTGGGACTCTGATGTAAGGAACTTGTGGTGGGACTCTGATGTAAGGAACTGGTGGTGGGACTCTGATGTAAGGAGCTGGTGGTGGGACTCTGATGTAAGGAGCTGGTGGTGGGACTCTGATGTAAGGAGCTGGTGGTGGGACTCTGATGTAAGGGGCTGGTGGTGGGACTCTGATGTAAGGAACTTGTGGTGGGACTCTGATGTAAGGGACTTGGGGTGGGACTTTGATGTAAGGAACTGGTGGTGGGACTCTGATGTAAGGAACTGGTGGTGGGACTCTGATGTAAGGAACTGGTGGTGGGACTCTGATGTAAGGAGCTGGTGGTGGGACTCTGATGTAAGGAACTGGTGGTGGGACTCTGATGTAAGGAACTGGTGGTGGGACTCTGATGTAAGGAGCTGGTGGTGGGACTCTGATGTAAGGAACTGGTGGTGGGACTCTGATGTAAGGAACTGGTGGTGGGACTCTGATGTAAAGAGCTGGTGATGAGAATCTGATGATGTAAAGGGGATGCTGATGGGACACTCAAAACGTTAGTGGGCCGGTCTGGATGACGTCCAGGGCCGAATTTCTGTCCCAGTCCAGCCCTGGCGCCATGGCTGCGACTGACCAGTTTGGTGATCTCCTCAAATGGGCGCAGAAGTCTGCATGCTTCGCGCATGAGCAGTCACTGGCACGGTGAAAAAAACCTCAGCTCCCCAGAACCGGTTCCGCTCGCAGAGTTCATACAGGTTAACTGCACGTTTCTGCTGGAGCAGCCTATCAAGCATATAGAAGGTTGAGTTCCATCGCGTCGGGCAATCGCAAATAAGACGTCTGACCGGCAGATTGTGTCACCGCTGAATGTCAGCAAGGCGAGCCATGGCCGTGTAAGATCTTCTGAAATGGGGCGAGATTTTCCTTGCCTGCCGCAAGATGTCCTGGACCCCAGGGTATTTGACACCGAATCGCTGCACGACCAAGTTTAAGACGTGTGCCTTGCATGGCACGTGCGTGATTTTGCCCTGTTTCAATGCGCTAAGCAGATTGGCACCGTTGTCACACACCACTTTACCAACTGTCAAATTGAGCGGTGTTAGCCACTGATCTGCCTGTGAACGCAAAGCTGAAAGGAGTGCCGGGCCAGTGTGGCTCTTGGCTTCCAGGCACAACAGATGCAGCACAGCATGGCAACGTCTCACCTGGCATGTCGAATAGGTTCTGGGGAGCTTGGGTGGCGCAGCTGAAGAGACTCTAGCAGCGGAAAAGGAGGAGGCAGCTGAGGAGGAGAGGGAGGAGGATGGAGTAGGAGGAGGAGGAGAAGAAGAGTCAGGCCTGCATGCAATCCGTGGCGGTAAAACCAAATCTACACGGGTGCCACGGGTTACATGCTTGACGGCCGTCAGAAGGTTCACCCAGTGGGCAGTAAAAGTGATATACCTTCCTTGCCCGTGTTTGCTAGACCACATGTCTGTGGTCAGATGTATCTTGGCACCGACACTGTGTGCCAGAGATACATTCACTTGCCGCTGAACATGGCCATATAGCTCTGGGATGCCCTTCTCTGAGAAATACTTCCTTCCTGGGACCTTCCATTGTGGTGTTCCAATGGCCACAAATTTGCGAAAGGCCTCCGAGTCCACCAGTTTATATGGCAGTAGTTGGCTATGAGTTCTGACAAGCCAGCCGTCAACCGTTGGGCAAGAGGGTTATCCGGCGTCATCATTTTTTTACACTCGAACATTTGGCCCACGGAAGCCTGCCTTTTTGCAGAAAAATGTGAGCTTGGCGTGATGGAAGGTGGAGTGGAGGACAATTGTGAGGAGAGAGGAGAAGGAGAAGTAGAAGACGAGGCTGGACGGTGAGAGCCTGCAGTGTGGCTTTGTGTGTTCCGTTGCTCCCACTCGGCTCGGTGATGGCTGCCCATGTGCCTTCTTAAGGCGGTCGTCCCTAGGTGAGTGTTGGGCTTACCGCGACTAACGCGTTGACTGCAAAGATTGCAGATGGCAACACTATTGTCAGCAGCGGACACGTTAAAAAAAAGCCCACACTGCGGAGCCATGTGCCGGTGTCCTGGGAGAGCCAGATGTGACCGTACATGGTCGATGACTCGCTCCTGATACATTTGCCGTCTGCTTTGTCCCTTTTGTGCAATGTAAGTTATTCCTGCTTCTCCTCCCTATCTGCTGGTCCATATCTCCCTCTGAACTCCCCTCCTCTTCCTCTCTTGTGGGCACCCACGTGACATCACTAGACACGTCATCATCGACGTCACCTTCCCCACCGCTATAAGTAGAGATCTCGGAGTAGGCAGCAACACCGGGGACCAACCTCCTCCTTCGGCTGATCTGGGTACTGACGTCAGACTGCTGAGTGGCGGTTGTTGCTACCTCCTCTTCCTGATCCAATACCAAGAGTGGCTGCGCATCAGAAATGTCCTCTTGATATGGATCGGAAAATAATTCCTGTGACTCAAGCGGAAGGTATGTGGTGGTGGTGGTGGTGGTGGTGTTGTTGGTGGTAGTGTCTTTGGGGGTGCACATAGCAGAGAGTGAAGAAGAGGGTGCAGATCGAGAGGATGAGGAGGGTGCAGAAGAGTAAGGCTGAGCGAGCCACTCAACCAAGTCTGGTGCGTCCTTTAAAGTAATTAAACGCACCTTCTGCAACTTCCCACTTTGGCTCAAGGCTGTTGCTCCTGCCCTACCCCCACCACCCCTGCGGAAGGGCCTGCCTCTTCCTCTGCCTGTCATTTTTTAAATGACCCTGTGACAAAACTCTCAGTCCCTATACTGATAAAGGACTGCTGCAGAATAGGGCAGCAGTCAGCAGTAGTGCACCTCAACCCTATATATTGTGGACCTATACCAGTCCTTATAGAATGGCAGACTGTACCTCACTGAACCCTATGTACTGTAGTACCCTATACCTTACCAGTCCTTATAAGGACCTTTGTGGAACAAGTAGGTTGTGTGTGACTGATTAGCAGACTGTACGTCAGTCCCTATACCGATGAAGGACTGCCGCAGTATAGGGCAGCGGTCAGCAGTAATGCACCTCAACCCTATGTATTGTGGACCTATACCAGTCCTTATAGAATAGCAGACTGTACCTCACTCAACCCTATGTACTGTAGCACCCTACACCAAGTTACCAGTCCTTATAAGGACCTTTGTGGAACAAGTAGGTTGTGTGTGACTGATTAGCAGACTGTACATCAGTCACTATGCTGATGAAGGACTACTGCTGCAGTATAGGGCAGCGGTCAGCAGTAGTGCACCTCAACCCTATGTATTGTGGACCGATACCAGTCCTTATAGAATAGCAGACTGTACCTCACTCAAGGTAGAAGGTAGAGTTCCCCTTTAAAAAATCTTTTCTACTCTGAATACTACAGCGCAAATAAACATAAACAAAAAAAAAAATGAAATCAATCCATCAATATAGTGCATATAAAAAAGTCTATAAGTGAAAAATAGAATAAGTGAATTTTCAAGAAGTGTCCGCTTGTGCAGTGTTTCTTCAATCAACAAAACAAGTGATGATGTGATCCCTTCCACCAAAGAGCAAGATGGACTCTCACCTCAAATAATGGACCCCTGATAAATCAGACAGGTCAAAAACGCATGTTCCCATCAAGGGTTAATCACAGCAATCAGCAAACGTAACGGGAAGTGCTCCAGAGATGAATCCTTTTCATGTCCCAAAAACCAGCATGATTCCACATAGAAGCATAAAAAACAAAATCTAGTGCTCTCCGTTTGTAACGAATTTATTAAAAAGGAAGCAGGAATAAAATAGTACACTCACATTTTTATGCACTGATCTCCAGTGCCGAGTAGAGGGCATAAAAACAAGTATAATCCAATATCCATGCACGGATCAGTGTAACAGCTTGAGGGTGATGTCACAGCTTAGGTCACGTGGTCCGTACGTGTTGCGTCCCAGAAAGTAGGCGTGACTTCATCAGCGGCGACGGCATGACGTCGGACAACCGCTTTTAAGCTAGCACACTGATACATGGCCAATAAGAAAAAAGAGTTTGCGCAAGTCAGCTACCCGGGACAGACACATCAAGCGTGACCCCGGAAACCAAATTTACGCACAATAAATTTCAAGAGATAGAGGAAATATATACTAACAAGAAAAACTTTATGTTAGAAAAAACACCAGAGGAGCACACATAGATCGTGATATTCAGTAGTGATAAATACACACTACACTTCCAGCACCCTAGACAGACCAAGTTACCAGTCCTGATAAAGAGCTTTGTGGAACAAGTGAGTTGTGAATGATTAGCAGACTGCAGCAGAAGGGCAGCAGTCAAGTATAATATTCTTTCTATATTTGGAAGAAAGAATATTATACGTGTACAAGCCTATTACCGTACCACTGATACCAGTCCTGAAAAGAACCTTTGTGGAACTAATAGTAACAGCTACTGATTAAACTGACCCTCACTGCCTCACACACTGCTTCCTGCCTGTCCCTATATAAACTGGCAAAACAGAGGAGACTGGAACAATAACTAGTTACTGGAATAGCACTTTTGTGGACCTGATAGTAACAGCTAATGATGATGACTAATCTGGCTGCCCCTACAGCAGACACCGTCCTGTCCCTTTCTCAGGCTGCTGCAACAATCAGTAGCACAGCAAACCTATATACACCTAACACCTATACCAGTCCTGAAAAGAACTTTTGTGTACCAAATAGCTAGCGATTTATCTGTCCCTACTCCACACAGCAACCTTTCCCTATAGTGACAGAAGAAAGAATGTAAAATGGCCACCGGATCGGGTGTATTTATAGGTTAGGGGGAATGTCCAAGTGTCCATGTGCTGTAATGTCTCAATTGGCTGTCCTGTACCCCATGATGGATGTGTCATCACAGGTCAAAGTTATTTTACACAGTAAAAACACGGAAGTCCGCCGGGCGGGCGGACCGCGAACAGCCGAAATTCGCAGCAAAACGACCGCCGGGCGAACTGTTCAGCCATCCCTATTTATTTCCCCTTTTTCATTATATAGAGATGTTGGAAAAGTTTAAAAAAAAATATTGAAATAAAAAATATTTGGTTCTATGTTTTATTCGGAGGGATTTGGAGGTCCCCTTTCTTCAGTATTTTATGGTTGTTCCTTCATTCTTTTCATCAGTTGATACACTCCTCGCTTCAAGAAAACAAAAGTTATTTTGAGTCAATGTATCTTTTTCACATATTAATGGAGAAAAAAAATTTCTTGATATACTGTGTATACAGAGCCCTTCAAAAGTATTCACGCCCCCTTGGCCAGGGCTGGATTAACGTAGGGGCTATTGGAGCTGCAGCTCCAGGCCCCTACCTTAATATAGGCCCAGCCACCCAAAAAAGGACAGACTGCCCATGGAAAGCAATGGGTCCACGGGAAGAGATCTCCACCAACGGGCCCTGCATTCCACATGCACCGCCTGGGCAGGGTGGTGCGATTGATAATGGGCACTGCATGAGCAGTCTTAACAGAAGCCTGGGGCACGTCAATGCTGGGCTCTTACAGAAGTCTGGGGCTTCCATAGCATTAGGTCTGCGCGGCTTCACTCTTTCAGCCCGGAGTGCATGCCGATGCACGGCCCTTAGCCCTTGTACACACGGTCGAAGATTCCGATGGAATGTGTCCGATCGGACCATTTTGTCGGATATTCCAACTGTGTGTGGTCTCCATCGGACTGTTTCCGTCGGAGTATCCGACGGACCAAGTTTTCCAACTTGCCCCTAAAATTTTCCAACAAAATGCTCCGATAGGACATACTCCGATCATGTGTAGAGAATTACGATCGGACAAAGTGCCACGCATGCTCAGATCAAATTCCTACATCAAAGCTATTGGCTACTAGCCTGAACGTAGTCCCGTCGTAACAAAATAACGTCATCACGATCTGAACGATCGGATTTTCCGACAACTTTGTCCGACCGTGTGTATGCAACAGTTTGGGACAAAATCCGTTGGACAAAATCCGTCGGACCAAATCCGACGGATTTGGTTGTCGGAATGTCCGACCGTGTGTACAAGGGCTAACAGAAACTTGGCAAATCAAATGCCAGGCTTCCCTAGTGTTATGCCTGTGTGGCTGTGTCCTTTTGAGTTTAGGTACATGCCAGCACAGTCTCTTGAAAAACAGAAGGGTGCCCAGTAAAAGGTCCACCAAAACCCTCAGCACCAAGCACACAATGCTCTTAATCTGGCCCTGCCCTTGGCTTTTTACCTATTTTGTTACATTACAGCCTTTAGTTAAATGTTTATTTTTTTTAATCTGAATTATATGTGATGGATCAGAACGCAATAGTCTAAGTTGGAGAAGTAAAATTAGAAAAATATATACAGTATCTCACAAAAGTGAGATTAAAAAAAACCCCCTCACATTTCTGTAAATCTTTTCTTCTATCTTTTCATGTGACAACACTGAAGAAATGACACTTGTCTACAATGTAAAGTAGTGAGTGTACAGCTTGTATAACGGTGTAAATTTCCTGTCCCCTCAAAATAACTCAACACACAGCCATTAATGTCTAAACCGCTGGCAACAAAAGTCAGTACACCCCTAAGTGAAAATCTCCAAATTGGGCCCGAGGTGTCAATATTTTGTGTGGCCGCCATTATTTTCCAGCACTGCCTTAACCCTCTTGGGCATGGAGGTCACCAGAGCTTCACAGATCACCACTGGAGTCCTCTTCCCCTCCTCCATGACGACATCACAGAGCTGGTGGATGTTGGAGACCTTGCGCTCCTCCACCTTACATCTGAGGATGCCCCACAGATGATCAATAGGGTTTAGGTCTGGAGACATGCTTGGCCAGTCCATCACCTTTACCCTCAGCTTCTTTAGCAAGGCAGTGGACGTCTTGGAGATGTGTTTGGGGTGGTTATCATGTTGGAATACTGCCCTGTGGCCCAGTCTCTGAAGGGAGGGGATCATGCTCTGCTTCAGTATGTCACAGTACATGTTGACATTCATGGTTCCCTCAATGATCTGTAGCCCCCCAGTGCCGGCAGCACTCATGCAGCCCCAGACCATGACACTCCCACCACCATGCCTGACTGTAGACAAGACACACTTGTCTTTGTCCTCCTCACCTGGTTGCCCCCACACACGCTTGTCACCATCTGACACCAAATAAGTTTATCTTGGTCTCACCAGACCACAGGACATGGTTCCAGTAATCCATCTCCTTAGTCTGCTTGTCTTCAGAAAACTGTTTGCGGCTTTCTTGTGCATCATCTTTAAAAGAGGATTCCTTTTGGGATGACAGCCATGCAGACCAATTTGATGCAGTGTGTGTCGTATGGTCTTAGCACTGACAGGCTGACCCCCCCACCCCTTCAACCTCTGCAGCAATGCTGGCAGCACTCATACGTCTAATTCCCAAAGACAACCTCTGGATATGACGCTGAGCACATGACTTCAATTCTTTGGTGGACCATGGCGAGGCCTGTTCTGAGTGGGACCTGTCCTGTTATATCGCTGTATGGTCTTGGCCCCTGTGCTGCAGCTCAGTTTCAGGGTCTTGACAATCTTCTTATAGCCTAGGCCATCTTTATGTAGAGCTACGATAATTTTTTTCAGATCCTCAGAGAGTTCTTTGCCATGAGGTGCCATGTTGTACTTCCAGTGACCCGTATGAGAGAGTGAGAGCGATAACACCAAATTTAACACACCTGCTCCCCATTCACACCTGGGACCTTGTAACAATAACGAGTCACATGACAATGGGGAGAGAAAATGGCTAATTAGGCCCAATTTGGACATTTTCACTTAGGGGTGTACTCACTTTTGTTGCCAGCGGTTTATACATTAATGGCTGTGTTGAGTTATTTTGAGGAGACAACAAATTTACACTGTAAAGGCCCGTGCACACGATTGGACTTTTTGACAACACATGCAAATTAGCGGTTTTAAGGCAACATCCGACCGTGTGTACGCTCCCTTGGACAAACTTTTTTGGTTTTCATCTGACTTTTGTTGGCTGTGTGAACGGACAAACTTTTTGACAACATAAGTCCGATGGAGCAAAGTCCGATCGTGTGTACAGGAAACCTTCGAACTTTTATACAAAGTACAAACACGCATGCTCAGAACCAACGCAAGATCAGACAACAATACAGAAGGTGACTAAAGGGTGGCACCGGAGTAATTGAACGTCCTCTTTTGAAATGTCGTCAGTACTTTGAAACGTCACTGCGTTCGTGTTTGTTGCCTAAAAAGTCAGATCGTGTGTATGCAATACAAACTTACGGCCAACGCCCTTTGTACAAAAGTCCACGGGAAAGTTTGTACAAAGTCTGATCGTGTGTGTATGAGGCTTTATACAAGCTGTACACTCACTACTTTATATTGTAGCAAAGTGTAATTTCTTCAGTGTTGTCACATGAAAAGATAGAATAAAATATTTACAAAAATGTGATGGGGTGTACTTACTTTTGTGAGATACTGTACATAAATCTATATTTCAGAAATAAAAAGCTGATAATTATCATGTGCGTATGTATTCACCCCCTTTGTTAAAAAGCTCTGGTGCCACCAATTACCTTCAGAAATCACATAATCAGTGAAATGACGTCCACCTGTGTGCAATCTAAGTGTCACGTGACCTGTCACTACATAGATACACCTTTTTTGAAAGGCCCCAGAGGCGGCAACACCTAAGCAAGAGGCACCACGAACCAAACACTGCCATGAAGACCAAGGAACTCTCCAAACAAGTAAGGGACAATGTTGTTGAGAAGTACAAGTCAGGTTTAGGTTATAAAAAAAAACCCCAAATCCTTGATGATCCCTAGGAGCCCCATCAAATCTATCATAACCAAATGGAAAGAACATGGCTCAACAGCAAACCTGCCGAGAGATGGCCGCACACCAAAACTCCCGGACCAGGCAAGGAGGGCATTAATCAGAGAGGAGCACAGAGACCTAAGGTAACCCTGGAGGAGCTGCAGAGTTCCACAGCAGAGACTGGAGTATCTCTACATAGGACGACAATAAGCCGTACACTCCATAGAGTTGGGCTTTATGGCAGAAGAAAGTGGCCAGAAGAAAGACATTACTTTCAACAAAAAACAAAATGGCGCGTTTTGAGTTTTTTCGAAAAGGCATGTGGGAGACTCCCAAAATGTATGGAGGAAGGTGCTCTGGTGCAGGGCCGGTGCTACCACTAGGCTGGTTATCCTACTGTCCACAGAGCAGAGCTTGCATCTATAATCCACCAGGCAGCTGCTCTGAGCCTCTGACATGTGTCCAGCAGCGCCACCCCCCCCAACTCCACCCACATGCGTGGGTCTCCGCTCTGACACTGACATGTGTCCACACAGCACCACAACCAGCCCCCACCCCCTGGCCGCTCTCCACTCTCTCTCAGAGCGGGAAGTGTTCTAACGTGTCCAGGTCCAGCAGCCCCCACACCCCCCCAGAAAAGAACACTCTTCTGGCCGCAAGGTAAATTATCATGGGATACAGGCAGCGTGGTGCCTAGCGGCGGCTCTCCGGGCTTGGAGACAGTATTGATGGGCACAGCATGGTGAGACATGGTGAGGTGTATTTAATGATTTGTGATGGGTCATTAAAAATGTGGGGTGTACATGGGCAGGGCAAATGGGGTGGAGCCAAGAGGGGGGGTGGCAAAATGAGGTTTCGCCTAGGGTGTCAAAAATGCTTGCACCAACCCTGCTCTGGTCTGATCAGACTAAAATTTTACTTTTTGGCCATCAAAGAAATCGCTATGTCTGGCGCAAACCCAACACATCACATCACCCAAAGTACACCATCCCCACTGTGAAACATGGTGGTGGCAGCATCATGCTGTGGGGATGTTTTTCAGCAGTCGTGACTGGGAAACTGGTCAGAGTTGAGGGAAAGATGGATGGTGCTAAACACAGGGATATTCTTGAGCAAAACGTGAAGCACTCTGTGTGTGATTTGAGGCTAGGACGGAGGTTCACCTTCCAGCAGGACAATGACCCCAAACACACTGCTAAAACAACACTTGAGTGGTTTAAGGGGAAACATGGAAATGTGTTGGAATGGCCTAGTCAAAGCCCAGACCTCAACTCAACAGAAAATCTGATGTCAGTCTTAAAGTGGTTGTAAACCCTTACAGACCACTTTGACCTACAGGTAGGAATAGATTAAGGCTTACCTGTAAGTCCAAGAAATATCTCCTAAACCTACACAGTTTAGGATATATTTGCAAAAAGACAGGCACTGCTGTCTACGAAGCTTGCACCATAGACAGCGGCGCGCAGGCGCACTGAGCATGCCGCTGCTAACAGCAATATGCCGTTAGTGGTAGCTCCCATGCGCATGCACGGGAGTGACGTCATCGGGCTCCGGCCAATCACAGCACCAGAGCCACGATACCCGGAAAGAAGATGGATGCTCCATGGAAGAGGGGACAGCTGTGACATCGCTGGCTCCTGTGTCAGGTAAGTGACACATAATGGGCTACTATGCGATCCATAGTAGCCCATTATTAAGTTGTGGACGTGTTCTGTAAATTAAATGACGCAAATCCTCAAGCAATCCATGTTAATTCCAGGTTGTGAGGCAACAAAGCATGAAAAATGCCAAGGGGGTGAATACTTTTGCAAGGCAATGTAGAACGCGAGACGTGCGTACGAATGTTTCGTAGGTTCCACTGCGGGAACCGAACACATGGTATGGGTGACACCGCGAGTGGCCACGAATTTTGACATGACAAAACACGGTAACGAATCCTACCAGTGACCAAGGGACTGGGTTCACATTGGACCGGAGCGGGCGTGCAACACATCCGAAGATTGTGGTGCGGTGTCTTGCATGACGCACAGAAAATAACTTTGGTTTGGTAAATAAATGAGAGAAGAACCGTGTACAAACGATTGTAAGTTCCGCTGCGGGAACTAAAACACGTGGCATGGGGGACACAAGGAATGGCAATGGTAGAAAGTATGAAATGTATCTGATACGAATCGGATGTAAGGAGAAATGACTCTGATACGAATCGGATGTAAGGAGAAATGACTCTGATACGAATCGGATGTAAGGAGAAATGACTCTGATACGAATCGGATGTAAGGAGAAATGACTCTGATACGAATCGGATGTAAGGAGAAATGACTCTGATACGAATCGGTCGTAAAATGTATGAAATAAATCCGATGTGAACCGGTAGTAAGGAGTATGGAATGAATCTGATAGGAATTGTTTGTAGAGTGTATGCCACCCCTTGCTCTGAAACCAAACACCTACCAACCACCCAACCCCCCAGGCTAATCAAGTGAAAACAAGGCGCCAAGTGGATCTATAATCTAATATACAATACATGCTCATCTCCAAATGGATGAGACGGCAACCCCATGGACAGTAAATCTTATAACCAGTGAAGCCTATGGCAAGTGATATCGGACAACGACTGACAGCGGTTTGGAGGCTTGGATCTACAAATAAATCGTGTTTGGCAGAAGAAACTTACGAATTTACTACGCCTGTGCCAAATGATGTCGGAACATGACCGACAACAACTCGGAGGCAGGTTTTTTCAGAAAGGGATGCAGGATAGGAAGCATAACGAATCGCAAGATTGCACATGATACGAAAATGTTGGAATACTACCAGCGACAGTGAGTGGGAACCGCCGATGAAGACCATGAACGGAGAAGACGCAATGCACTTGCAATCGAATGCACAGACTCACGAACATGAGGTGAGCTGGGAAGAGTCGGCCCAATGACGTGTAGTATCGCGCACTGAACCCACAAAGAGCATGGGCCAATGGGCTGCTTAAATACCCTCCGGGCTCCTCCCATAAATTCAGGCCACCATACTGGCCTTCTTATATGTACAGACAATGGCTATATGTGGTCTGATCAGTAGAACATTGGGGGTCGATTTACTAAAACTGGAGAGTGCAGAATCTGGTGCAGCTCCGCATAGAAACCAATCACTTTCCAGGTTTTATTGGCAACGCTTATTTGAACAAGCTGAAGATAGAAGCTGATTGGTTACTATGAACAGCTGCACCAGATTCTGAGTTCTCCAGTTTTACTTAACCTACCCAAGTCTGTCTATGGTCACATATACCGAAAAGGTTGCCTACCCCTGCCCTAAGATAACAATACCGGCAGGATAACCCTACAGGTCCAGATCAATCTTTCCATATTCCTCAACTGTACAAAATATTTGTGTAAGAGTTGCAAATTACCATAACAGACATTCTATAGAAATAATAGACATGTGCAGAGTAAAATATTTCGTTTCGGAATTTAGTTTTCGTCCGAAAACTTAATTTATTTAGTTACTCCCGAAATTCGTTTTTATTTATTTCGTTTTTCGTTCAAAAATTGCATTCGTCCGAAAATCCACATGAATTACGGTGGAATCTGTCTTTGAAAGCTTATGGTGTCTGTCGAATGTATAAAGAAGATTCGACGGAGCTAGTATATAGCATACTTTAGAACCCTATTAAAGTCTATGGGACTCCAACGTTCAAAATCTAAAGTGCTAATTTTAAAGGCTAATTTGCAAGTTACTGTCCTAAAAAGTGTTTGGGGACCCGGGTCCTGCCCCAGGGGACATGGATCAATGCAAAAAAAAGTTTTAAAAACGGCCGTTTTTTCGGGAGCAGTGATTTTAATAATGATTAAAGTGAAACAATAAAAGTGTAATATTCCTTTAAATTTCGTAGGGGGGGTGTCTATAGTATGCCTGTGAAGGGGCGCATGTTTCTGCTGCTTAGAACTGTCCCTGCACAAAGTGTCATTTGTGCAGGAAAAAAAGTCTTTTAAAATCACTTGCGGCTATTGTCGGGTCCCGTAATACAGAGAACACTCATTGAAAGTCATTGATAAAAAAATAAATAAATAAATAAATAAAAAAGCGTGGGGGTCCCCCAAATTCAATTACCAGGCCCTTCAGGTCTGGTATGGATATTAAGGGGAACCCTGCCTCAAATTTAAGAAAAAATTTGACGTGGGGTTCCCCCTAAATATCCATAACCAGACCCTTCAGGTCTGGTATGGATATTAAGGGGAACCCCGCGTCAAATTTAAAAAAAAATTGACGTGGGGTTCCCCCTAAAAATCCATACCAGACCCTTTATCCGAGCACGCAACCTGGCAGGCCGCAGGAAAAGAGGGGGGGACGATAGAGCGGCCCCCCCTCCCTCCTGAACCGTACCAGGCCACATGCCCTCAACATTGGGAGGATGCTTTGGGGGTCTGTGACCCCTCAAAGCACCTTGTCCCCATGTTGATGAGGACAAGGGCCTCATCCCCACAACCCTGGCCGGTGGTTGTGGAGGTCTGCGGGCGGGGGGCTTATCAGAATCTGGAAGCCCCCTTTAACAAGGGGACCCCCAGATCCCGGCCCCCCCCCCTGTTTGAAATGGTAAGGGGGTACAAAAGTACCCCTACCATTTCACAAAGAAAGTGTAAAAAATGGTTAAATAAAACAAACACACTTTTAAAAAATTCCTTTATTAAAAATAAAAAAATAAAAAAAAGATTCCAGCGGCGGTAATCCACTCTTGCTATCCAGCGACGGACGATCATCTCTCCAGCGATGTCTCATCTCATCCAGCGCAGCGAATCCTCCGTCCTTCTTCTGTCTCCGTGGAAGAGACACTGCAAGGATTCCGGCGGCTGACGTTTCTTATATACGGAGGGCGGGGCCACCCGTCACCTGACCCCGCCCCCTCTGACGCAAGGGGAAACCCGGGGTTCCCCGTGACGTATGGGTGACCCCGCCCCCCTCTGATGTAACGGAAACCTGCCTGTGTTACATCAGAGGGGTGCGGGGTCACCCATACGTCACAGGGAACCCCGGGTTTCCCCTTGTGTCAGAGGGGGGCGGGGTCAGGTGACGGGTGGCCCCGCCCTCCGTATATAAGAAACGTCAGCCGCCGGAATCCTTGCAGTGTCTCCTCCACGGAGACAGAAGAAGGACGGAGGATTCGCTGCGCTGGATGAGATGAGACATCGCTGGAGAGATGACCGTCCGTCGCTGGATAGCAAGAGTGGATTACCGACGCTGGAATCTTTTTTTTATTTTTTTATTTTTAATAAAGGAATTTTTCAAAAGTGTGTTTGTTTTATTTAACCATTTTTTACACTTTCTTTGTGAAATGGTAGGGGTACTTTTGTACCCCCTTACCATTTCAAACAGGGGGGGGGCCGGGATCTGGGGGTCCCCTTGTTAAAGGGGGCTTCCAGATTCTGATAAGCCCCCCGCCCGCAGACCTCCACAACCACCGGCCAGGGTTGTGGGGATGAGGCCCTTGTCCTCATCAACATGGGGACAAGGTGCTTTGAGGGGTCACAGACCCCCAAAGCATCCTCCCAATGTTGAGGGCATGTGGCCTGGTACGGTTCAGGAGGGAGGGGGGGCCGCTCTCTCGTCCCCCCCTCTTTTCCTGCGGCCTGCCAGGTTGCGTGCTCGGATAAAGGGTCTGGTATGGATTTTTAGGGGGAACCCCACGTCAATTTTTTTTTAAATTTGACGCGGGGTTCCCCTTAATATTCATACCAGACCTGAAGGGCCTGGTAATTGAATTTGGGGGACCCCCACGCTTTTTTTTTAATTTATTTTTTTTTTTTTTTTTATCAATGACTTTCAATGAGTGTTCTCTGTATTACGGAGCCGACAATTCATAATAGCTGCGAGTGATTTTAAAGGACTTTTTTTCCTGCATAAATGACACTTTGTGCAGGGACAATTCTAAGCACGGGAAACATGCGCCCCTTCACAGGCATACTATAGACAACCCCCCCCTACGAAATTTAAAGGAATATTACACTTTTATTGTTTCACTTTAATCATTATTAAAATCACTGCTCCTGAAAAAACGGCCGTTTTTAAAACTTTTTTTTGTATTGATACATGTCCTCTGGGGCAGGACCTGGGTCCCCAAACACTTTTTAGGACAGTAACTTGCAGAATCTTTTCTCTCTGTCAAATCTTTTTTCTCTGTCGAATATTTTCTCTATATAATCTTGGACTAATAGAGGTAAGGTTAGGCACATTCGACCACAGGTTCTATAGACACAGATTGTTGTCAGAGTCATGTCGAATCTCCTATTCTATATCGAACTGTTGTAACAATGAAAATGAAAATAAAGCATTTATTTATGTCGGATCTTTCGTTTTTCGGATTTTGTGCTTTCGTTATCGTTTGTCAAAACGAAAATAGCTGAAATTCGGACGAAAACGAATGCACATGTCTAAGAAATAATAATAAGAAGTTCACCTGGGTTCAGCACTGAGGCTTATGTATACATTTCCCAGCAGTCATGGAGTAAACGTACACCCACCTCCATAGATTTCAGGTTCCCGTCATTTGACCATTGCACAGTTTTTCTATGGAACTGTAAAATGATAAAAAAGTGAATGACTGATTGCAAAATATTTGTGTAAGAGTTGTGAGTTGTTTCACAACTCTTACAAGTTTTTTTCACAAGTGCACCTGGGTTCACCACCAAGTTTTTTGTATAAATTCCCCAACCTCCAGCAGCCAAGGATTAAACTTACACCGACCTCCAGAGAATTCAGTTCCCATCATCTGATCTTCAACATAGAACTGGAAGATGAACACTATTGAGCTGTTTGAGTTCCCGGATTTCAAGGGATCCTCTGTGTCTATAACGGAAGACATTGCTGACCTGAAATCTGTTGGATTCCTGAAGAAAGCCGAATCTCTCAAAATCACCGGAGAACCATGGTTTGTCTTCAGTGGAGCCGATTATAGAGGGAAGTTCAGATGCTTCAAAGAAGGCAACTACAACTCAATCCCAGAATATGAGAAGATCATCAGCTCTGTGAGACGTGTGAAGGGTGGTCTGTATAACCACAAGATTACTCTGTATGAGCACATCCACTATGGGGGAGAATCTATCAACCTGGAAAGACCTACAGATTCCCTTAAATCCTATAGATTTGACAACATGGTTTCATCACATAAATCTGTAAGTGGGGCCTGGATCCTGTATGCTGGAGAGTTTTATACAGGTGATCAGATGGTCGCTCTGACAGGAGACGAAATTCCAGATTACCGTACACTTGGGTGGAATGATAAAGTGAGCTCCCTAAAGCCTGTGCTGCCTTATGAAGTTTATACAATGTGGTGAAGATGTGGTGAGCTGCCCTTCTCCAACTCCCTACCATGACATCCCAAGTCAGTGCTGTTCTCTGCATCTCCCTCTATTCTGCTGATTTCTGCTTATATACAAGGCCTGCCTGTTACAGAGAACCCAGATTCCCATATCACCAATTCTGATCTGATAAAGACCTCCAGAGAACACATATTCTGATCTAAGAACACCACCCATAACATCAATTCTGATCCAATGAAGACCTGCAGAAAACATAGACTCTGATCTGATGAAGACCACCACCCGTAACACCAATTCTGATCCAATGAAGACCTGCAGAAAACATAGACTCTGATCTGATGAAGACCACCACCCGTAACACCAATCCTGATCAAATGAAGACCTGCAGAAAACATAGACTCTGATCTGATGAAGACCACCACCCGTAACACCAATTCTGATCCAATGAAGACCTGCAGAAAACATAGACTCTGATCTGATGAAGACCACCACCCGTAACACCAATTCTGATCCAATGAAGACCTGCAGAAAACATAGACTCTGATCTGATGAAGACCACCACCCGTAACACCAATTCTGATCAAATGAAGACCACCACCCTTAATACCAATTCTGATCCGATGAAGACCACCTCCCGTAACACCCATTTTGACCTGATGTAGACCTCCAGAGAACTCCAACTCTGATCTTATGAAGACCACCAATCATAACACCAATTCTGATCCAAAGAAGAGCACCACCCATAAAACCAATCCTGATCTGTTGAAAGCCACCACCCATAACACCAATTCTGATCCGATAAAGACCACCACCCGTAACACCAATTCTGATTTGACAAAGACCGCTAGAAAACACATATTCTGATCTAAGAACACCATCCATAACATCAATTCTGATCCAATGAAGACCTGCAGAAAACATAGACTCTGATCTGATGAAGACCACCACCCATAACACCAATCCTGATCAAATGAAGACCACCACCCTTAATACCAATTCTGATCCGATGAAGACCACCTCCCGTAACACCCATTTTGACCTGATGTAGACCTCCAGAGAACTCCAAGTTCGATCTGATGAAGACCACCACACATAACACCAATTCTGGTCTAATGAGGACCTCCAGAGACTAAAATTTTGTCCTCTACAGGTTGGGAGAACTCAAATCATTTGCATCCAAGTTCTAAGACATATGTTTTAAAGGTGAACTCCAGGTATGGATTTTATTACATAGTAACATTGGTCCAGCTTGGACAAGTATGCATGTGTCATACATATGAGATCCCTGTGAAAGTGGGGAATCACTATAACAGTTACTATTAGTGATCGCTGCTGTCTTCTACGTCCTGTGCCAAGCGACTGCCCTCCTGCATAGCACACACCGGGAGTCACTTGCTCGGCACAGTCACCATTCACAGAACGCCAACCTTTTTTCTCAATGAATACAAGGTGATCTCCAAGGAGGGGTGGGGTGATGACATCACAATTCCCACCTTATCCAATCAGAGAACACTTTGCAATCATTGAGAAACAACAGGTAGGTACACAGCTATGGCATTTGCATACTTACTTTGGTCTGAGCTCCATACCTGGAGTTTGTTATTTTTAGGTTTTGGGACAGTTTACATTTTGTAAGTCAATATGGCAAGAAATGTCTTACCTCTTCCAATGTCTATAAATGAAGAGAATTTTCTGTTTCTCTATAAATGCCGAGGAAAAGACCTGATTGGAACAATTATCAGTTGAACTGTCTAAAGTTATCCTTTCTTCATACCTTCTGAGTCTGCAAAATACCAACCGGATCAAATTAGAACCAAATCCTGGATAAAATATGGACTGAGGGGAGATTCTTCTATTTCATGGTTAAATACTTGGGGGGGGGGGGCAATTTTTAAAACATTTGCAAATGTCAGAAGCATTGTAAGTGTACGAGATGTTCAGTATTTTTTCGAACAGATAAATACCTCTATCGTCAGCCCCATATAGTGGCCACCATGCAGTATACAGTGCTTTTCTGAAATACCTCCATGGGGAAAATAATCAGCATTTTGGCCACTAGATGGAGCTGATGATACAGACATTCATCTCTTGTAAAAAATACGGGACATTTTGTTCAACTTGACCAATACTTCTGATATTCGTGCAACAAATGTTTTAGAAATAGACACCAGAGCCAGGTTGGAAAAAAACCTCCTGCGGTTTATTTTAACCCCTTGCCGCCGAGCGTATGCAGATGTGCGTACTCGGTTTCGGGGGTTATACCGGGATGATGCCCGCACCTGCAGGCATCATCCCGGTACCGTTTTTTAGAGCCGGCGAACGGCTTTCCAGCTATAACAACTGATGTGGCTAAAAGCCGCTCTGCTGTTATGCCGGAGGAGCGGGAGGGGGTGCCTCCGCCTCCCGCCGCTCTTACCGGGACCGCCGATCAACAAATCGCCGCTTCTGGCTGCTAGGGACAGATTGGAAGGAAGCCGTTAGCTGCTTCATTCCAGTCTCCTGATCGTAAACACGGAAGCGACATCATGATCTCACTTCCCATTTACTCGGCTGCCAATGGCACCGGTTTTAAAAAAATATACAGTATTCAGAATCTACGAAAACGGCGATCTGAATACTTTGAAGTGCAAAGGAGGACCCCCCGATCCCTCCATAAAGAGTACCTGTCACCACCTATTACTGTCACATGGGATGTTTACATTCCTTGTGACAGCAATAAAAGTGATACATTTTTTTTTTTAAAGCAATTTATTCATTTTAAAATAAATAAAATAAGAATTTTTTATTTTTTTTAAAAGCGCCCCCGTCGCCGCGAAAACGTAAGTTGCGCCCGCATATGTAAACGGTGTTCAAATCACACATGTGAGGTATCACCGCAATCGTCAGAGCGAGAGCAATAATTCTAACACTAGACCTCCTCTGTAACTCTAACCTGGTAACCGTAAAAAAAAATTTAAAGTGTCGCCTATGGAGATTTTTAGGTACCGTAGTTTGTCGTCATTCCACGAGTGCGCGCAATTATAAAGTGTGACATGTTTGGTATCTATTTACTCGGCGTAACATCATCTTTCACATTATACAAAAATATTGGGCTAACTTTACTGCTTCAATTTTTTTTTTAATTCGTGAAAGTGTCCCTTTTCCCAAAAAGTTGCGTTTAAAACGCCGCTGCACAAATATCGCGTGACGTAAAATATTGCAACAATCGCCATTTTATTCTCTAGTTTCTCTGCTAATATATATATAATGTTTGGGGGTTCTAAGTAATTTTCTAGCAAAAAATATGGATTTTAACTTGTAAACACCAAATGTCAAAAATAGGCTTAGTCAGAAAAGGGTTAAAGGTTTAGTTCTATATAAATGATCCATTGTACACATTCTGGAATTCCATTCATCCGATCACAGGAAAGTGACATTGATTAGTTGGAGGTTCATCAATAATCTTCATATTGATCAGATCACATGTGTGATCTTCTCCTGTAACATGTTTATTGAGACAATGTAATTCTTTCTTCTGCTTTTCTCTCTCTAGAAATAAATGGCTTTTCATGGCAGTGATCTGTGTGTGTCTGTGTATGAGATATACTGGGCTGGGATAGGAAGAATCCCCGAATCTCCGGGGGGACACACACAGAAGGACAAATGCACACACACATACACACCTTGATTTTTTATCGTGTATTGTACTTTGGTAAATTTATCCAATCTTTCTCTTTAACCACTTCAATACCGGGCACTTTCGCCCCCTTCCTTCCCAGCCCAATTTTCAGCTTTCATCGCTCTCGCGCTTTCAGTGACAATTGCGCGGTCATGCTACACTGTACCCAAATGAAATTGTTATCATTTTGTTCGCACAAATAGAGCTTTATTTTGGTGTTATTTATTCACGACTCCGTTTTTTATTTTTTGCGATATAAGCGCAAAAATGCGCGGAAATTTGGAAAAAAACTATATTTTCTTTTTTCTATTTGAAAAGAAATCCAATAAAATCAAATTTTGTCATAAATTTAAGCCAAAATGTATTCTGCTACATGTTTTTGGTGAAAAAAATTCCGTTAAGTGTATAATAATTGGTTTGTGTGATCACGGACAGATGTACGCAAATGATCATGTACATATGTGTGCAGGTGATCACGGACATGTGTGTGCAGATAATCATTGGGACATGTGATTTTAGTGGGACATATGTGGGGGACATGTTTTTATTATTAGGGACATGTGTTTTTATTATTTGGGGACATGTATGTTTTGGGGACATATGTGGGGACTGTGTTTGTACTGTGTTGTGTGTTGTGTGTTGACACTAGACTGATGATCAGTGAGTAAAAAGCTGTAAAAAACAGCTCATACTCACTGATCATCAGCCGGCTGCAGCGTTCTGCTCTCCTCTCCTCAGCGATGACTTCTGTGTGAGGAGAGGAGAGCCGATTGCCTAGCAACCGGCTGTTTTTTTACATCACATGACGGCCGTGATTGGACACGGCCGTCATGTGATCAGGAGGGCCAATCACAGAGCCCTCCTGCCGATCTGAGATGTGCCGTCTCCGGGTGACACGAGCACATCGGGATCGCGCTGCTGCGCGGGCGCGATCCCGCTACTTCTGAAGGACGTTCCTGAACGTCCTATCAGGAGTAGACGGCTCCCACCCGGCCGTATATATGCATTGGCCAGGTGGGAAGTGGTTAAATAAAAATAGCCGTGTCACCTTTGGGGTGATTTTTCTTCACTTTCTGTCCTACAAAAAAGTAAGAGGAAATCTCTCCAAAGTAAAGGAATCCTTTCGCTGGAAGGGCTGTTCTTCATTGGAAGATTTGCTTTCTTTTTTTTTTTTTTAAATTGTTTATTTCTCCATAGGTATAAAGTATTATATACAGGTATACCAAAACAAAAGCACCTAGGGAGTCTTGTCTTCATTTAATAAGGTAATTCTCACCGACTATATAGCGGGGGTATAATCAAAATCATATATACTCCAAAAGAAAAAAACAAAAAAGAAATTGATACTAATACACCCAAAATAGTTAAATTACCAACATTTATTAAGCTATCAATAGCAAATATAAATAACAAGCATATAAAAATCCCTAAATCCCCAATACTGACTCCATACATAAAATCCCTCTACCACCATCCCTATACAAAGATGTAACCCATCCCCCAATAAACCATATCTGTATAAAATGTTAGAAATAAACCACCTCACAAAGGAGGGGAGGAACACATGATACAGTGGATGATTACCACCCTCTCCTAATATTTGACCCCCCCAGTCTAACACCTATATAGACCCCCACAATCCACCTATAATGCCAGCGGAACCTGCACAATTTCCAAAGGCGGCAGCGTAGCTCCAAACCATGGATATGGAACATTTTATACAGATATGGTTTATTGGGGGATGGGTTACATCTTTGTATAGGGATGGTGGTAGAGGGATTTTTATGTATGGAGTCAGTATTGGGGATTTAGGGATTTTTATATGCTTGTTATTTATCTTTGCTATTGATAGCTTAATAAATGTTGGTCATTTAACTCTTTAGGGTGTATTAGTATCAATTTCTTTTTTATATACAGGTATAACATACATAACTCCAGCCATTCATATTACAACTTCAGACCTCAACCCGGTTTCTAAATCAAATCTGCATTCCCTTTTTTTTTACATACAAAACATAACCAGTTCCCCTATGCATCATAATAAACTATGGCCCTAAATCCTAAGGGTCTAAAGGAACATCTCAAAAACAAACAAACAAAATAATAAAAAAAAAAAAGGAAAAAGAAACAACCCCCTTTAATCCCCTGGCTGCCCCCCCCCCCCCCCCCCCATCGGAAGCCCTTTACGGTCCTTCACCTATCTATCTATATCCCCTCCGTTTACTTCACTTTCATGTCCTATTCTCCCGATTCCTCTCCAATCAACTTCTTCCCTTCCTCCGTTTGTAGACATTCCTCCCAGGGAGCCCATATCTGTGTAATGCGTTCCCTTCTTTCTGGGGCCATAGACATTAAACTTTCCATTATCCCAATTCTTCGGACTTTATTAAGCCACATAGAGATATGGGGTGCTCGTGACTCCTTCCAACACCTGGCAATGCTGCTTTTTGCTGCATTCACCAGATGGCACACAATCTAGTTTTTATAAGACTTAGTAGGGATTTGTGAGCAATGTAATAGGAAAAATGTCGGCTCCTCTGGGATCTGATATTCCGTAAATAGTTGGGTGATTCTCTGTACCTCTTGCCAGAGCTGTTTAATTACTGGGCATGACCAAAAAATATGGAACAACATACCTCGTCCCTGACAGCCCCTCCAGCAACCCCCCGACGCATCTGGGAATATTTTACTTATCTTAGAAGGGGTATAATACCAACGTGTTAATAGCTTATAGTTCAGCTCCTGTATCTTAGTACACCTAGATGCAGGGGCAGCCCGGCCATAAGGGGCGCCTGGGCCCCTCCCCCCCCCCCTCCAGGCAGTCAAAAAAAATTTTAAAATTTTTTTTTTTTTTTAAAGCTGGCCCTTTAAAAAATAAAAAGGTCCTTAAGCACACTGTTTTCAGACGCCGGAAACAGCCCCTGACGCCAGACACATTGCACCTATGGGAAGCGCCACGTCTATGCAATCACAAGATTGCAGACGCGGCGCTTTATTTGCGGGTGTTTAGCCCCCCTTGTGGCGGTTTGTGGAGCGCCGAGTAGCTTCCGCCCATTCGTAGTATATATTACTACGGCCAGGCGGTTTGATTGATCTGAGATGATGTCACTTCCTGTTTTCTCTCTCCAATTGCGCCCAGGAGAGAGGAACCAGGAAGTATGAGGAGACATCGCTGGACAGGACAACACACTGCAAGGTAAGTAAGGGGGGGTTTGATGAGAGGCTGCTGCAACTTGGTGGCACATGTTGCTCTAACTTGGTGGCACATGCTGCTGCAACTTGGTGACACTTTCTGCTGCAACTTGGTGGGACACATGCTGCTGCAACAGGCTGCATGTAAAGAGGGACTCCGCTGGGGACACCTGATGGCGTCTGGTGGCAGGCGACGTGGCAGGTGACACACTCAGGGCTCCCACTGATTCTGCATTATGTGGAGTTGTATGATTTCATTTTATATTACAATGTTATAATAGAAATAATGCGCTTCAATCATCCTGACACCATAACAACCATGGTGCCGTAATGATTGAAGTGCTAACACCAGGTGTTTGAAATACCTTTATCTGCTGATTGTTAAACTTTCTAGAATACACATATTTCTATTGTTGTGTAGGATCTGTCCCTGTTGTCCCTCCATCCCGCTCTCCCTCTCCCTCCATCCCTCGTTCATCTCAGACACTAACCACACCACCTTAGAGCCACGCCCACTATTTCGCTGAAACCTCACCCATTTTCACCAAGTGGGATGGGTCAAAAAGGAAAGGAGGGGTCTGGCACCCCCCCATCCTAAAACTTCACCAGCCGCCACTGCCTAGATGATTTTAATGTCAGGTGTATTATTTTCTGACGTTGGTCTGGTGGGAAGACTTGACCTAAGTCTCTCTCCCATTTGCCCAGGCTCAACAGTGTTAAGTCCTCTGGAGGAGGTCTCAGTAACGTGTACATCTTGGAAATAATATGAGATAAAGGCTCCTTCGCCTCACAATATATCTCAAACTTTGTACGAGATCTCCTGTAACTATCCGTCGGACCCAGTGTTTCCAAAAAATGTCGTACTTGTCGTGCCTGCCAGAGAGGTATTTCAAACTGTCCCCCATGTTGTGTCAAATGCTCGATCGTTGGCCACCAACTGAATATCAGAAAATGTGAGGCTTGGAAGCATCCTTTCTCCCTCAGTTTCCCAAATACTTTTGGTTCTAGGCCCGGAAGGAATTCTGGGTTTCCCAGAATGGAAAACAGAGGTGAATTAAGAGTGGAAAATCTAGGTTTCTGGATTTCCCTATAGCCTATTTGTAATGTAGGGCCAATTGTAGGGTAGGGCAGGGCTACATAACACCATATAGCTCTGTTCAAGGGTACTGGACTTACTTGTTGTTCAATAGTAATCTAAAGTTTGTATTCTCCATGCCTACTCCAATCAATTATTCTGCCGAGCTGGGCAGCCTGATAGTATTTATATATTTATACAAATTTCTATTAATCCTTGGATGCCTACTCGCTCAGATAAATTTTGTAAACTCGGCACAAATTTGACTAAAGTAACTCATGGGAATAGAGATGGGTAGTACCTGGAACAGGTACAAGAATTTTGGTACTATATTCATTTTTAAGATATTACATCTCCCAAACCAGGAATGTATAGCTCTATTCCATCCGTCTAATAATGTTCTGACTTCCCTAAGTAGTGGCGGGAAATTCAACGCATATATATCTGTTAACATTGGAGATATCTATATTCCTAAATATTTCAGTGCAGTTGTTGTCCTCCTAAACTTGTAGTTATTCTGTAGGCTACTCTGCATGGGTCCCGCCAGTGCCACCCCCATCGCCTCTGACTTGCTATAGTTTATTTTAAAATTCGACAGAGCTACATATCGTTCCACTTCCTTCATAAGATTTGGTAGCGATATTTGTGGGCTGGTACGTCAGAGAAAAGTAAGTCAGCCGCATAAGCAGAGACTTTTTATTCCTGTTCTTCCAGATGTACTGTATACCCTTAATATCAGGATTCTATTTAGTAAGGGCTTCAATGTCAGTGAAAACAAGAGAGGTGATAGTGGGCAGCCCTTGCGGGTCCCATTTGAAATTACAACATTTTGTGAGTGTACTCTATTACTCTAGTGTGTACTCTAGGGCTTGTGGTGTAGAGTATATTGCTGCTACCCAATGTATCATTCGGCCTCCCAGGCCCATGTGTTTTAATACCCCCAGCATAAATGTCCAATTGACCCGGTCGAAAGCCTTTTCGGCATCTGTTTTCACAAAGACACTTGGCATCTTCTTTTGATTTGAATAGTGGACCAAGTTCAGTACTTTGATAGTGCTGTCTCTTGCCTCCAAGTGTACCAACTGATAGAGCTGGGACTGTAAACGAGATGCCAGTGTCTTTGTGAATATTTTTAAGTCCACATTTAGTAATGATATCAGTTAGTTACTTCCAACCGACCGATCCTTCCCTTCTTTCAGAATCACCGCAATGGGTGCTCTTAGTGTGTCCAGTGGGAGGATACTTGTCTGTCCTAGTTCATTGAACGTTTTTACCATGTGTGGGCCCAATAATGAGAAAAAAGCTTTTGAAACATTGTGTAGAAAACCCATCGGGGCCGGGTGCCTTTTTCCTGTTTAAACGTCTTTATTACTGTAGACACTTCCTCCATTGTAATTGGTAGGACACGGTAGTCACACCAATTGTGAAATGGATAAATATTCTTCCAGAGACAAGGGTGCCACCAATAAATTATATAGAGAAGTATAATATTCCCTGAATTCATTTACTATATCTTTCGGCATTGAAAGTTTTTGCCCACTTTTTCTTTTAATATACGGTATATATGACCGTGTCTGTTGTTTTTAAAAAAAATTTTGCCACACTTGTCTCCGGATTCATATGCCATCCTCCTTCCTTGCTGTAATACTGCCTTTGCTTTGTCTCCTCAGGGATGCTAATTTGTTACCCATTCCCCTTTCTGGTATCCTCTTATGCTGTGCTTCTTTTTTCCAACAGTTTTCTAGTTTGTTCTTCTCGGGCCTTCTTTATTCTGGAGCCATGTTTAATTAAGATTCCTCTAATTACTACTTTATGGGCCTCCCATATTATTCCCGGATCACTCTCCCCATTATCGTTTGCCTCGAAATAGCAATTCATTTCTTTTATTAGGTCTTCTCGAATTTCTGGGAACTGTAATAGACTATCGTTGAGACGCCTTCTCCATTCCGCTGATTGGGTTGCTCCCGACATGGATAACCTGACCGTAACTGGCCCGTGGTCTGACCAAGTTATATTTCCTATTTATATATCTTGTACCAAAGGAAATAGCTGTTGTGGTATTAAAAAAAAAGATCAATTCGGGAATATAACTGATGGGGATTTGAGAAAAAGGTATAGTATCTCTCTTCCCCATGAAGGGCCCGACAGGCATCTATCAATTGGGATTCATGGAATTTCCTAAGGACACATCTCCTAGTTTCACTAGGTACCGATGATGTTCCAGTGGAAGTATCTAGTTTAGGGTCTAGGGGGGACATTGAAATCTCCCCCTAAAATCAGTTTACCCTCTCTGAATTCCATTAATTTTGCTAGAGTTTTTTCCAGGAACCTTGGAATCTTGATGAACATTAGGGACATAAATCGTAGCCAAAGTAACCTTTACATTACCTATGAATCCTTTAAGAAAGAGATATCTCCCACCTGAGTCCAAACATTTATCCAACAAAGACCATGTGATTCGGTTACAAATCAAAATAGCGACTCCTTTAGTTTTAGCCTCAGAGTTGGAAGCATGGTATGCATCGGCAAAAAAATGTCTATTTTGAAGGTAGGGAACTACTCCTGCCTTCAGATGCGTCTCCTGAACCATTCCCACTAGTGATGGACGAACTTCCGACGGGACGTTTCGCGAACGCGGAACGCGAACGAGGCCGACCGTTCGCGAAACCGAACGTTCGCCGCGGGCCCCATTGACTTCAATGGGAGGCGAACTTCGCCAACCTTTAGGTCAAATTTGCAGCCACGAGGTAATTATTAGCAGGGCAAACATAGTCCCACCACATGGCCAATGACATAATACATGTATGAGGTGAATTTGGGATCGATAACTACAAGCATTCTTTTTTTATATGGGAAATTGTTCTGACAATTCAGGACTGTGGAGCGCATGAAGGCAATGGAGGAGACGGAAGGTCAGGGACCAGGGTAGGCAAAGAAGAGGGTGCAGGAGATGATCACCAGCAGTGTGACATACAGCAATGACACCTGCACCGTGATAGAGTCATCTGACAACAGCACTGTGATAGAGGGCACTGACATCAGCAGCGTGACATAAAGCATTAACACCAGCACCGTGACATACAGCATTGACAGCAACACCGTGATAGAGAGCACTGACATCAGAAGCGTGACATTAAGCACTGACATCAGCACCGTGATATACAGCACTGACAGCAGCACCGTGATAGAGAGCACTGACATCAGCAGCGTGACATACAGCACTGACATCAGCACAGTGATATACAGCACTGACAGCAGCACCGTGATAGAGGGCACTGACATCAGAAGCGTGACATACAGCACTGACATCAGCACCGTGATATACAGCACTGACAGCAGCACCGTGACATTAAGCACTCACACCAGTACCGTGATATACAGCACTGACAGCAGCACCGTAAGCAGCCCCAGGAGTAAGTCAGCACAGAACAGGGATGGTGTGATCCCCTCATAGTAAGCAGGCCCAGGAGAAACTCAGCACAGCACAGGGATGGTGTGATCCCCTCATAATAAGAACCCCCAGGAGTAAGTCAGCACAGCACAGGGATGGTGTGATCCCCTCATAGTAAGCAGGCCCAGGAAAAACTCAGCACAGCACAGGGATGGTGTGATCCCCTCATAATAAGAACCCCCAGGAGTAAGTCAGCACAGCACAGGGATGGTGTGATCCCCTCATAGTAAGCAGGCCCAGGAGAAACTCAGCACAGCACAGGGATGGTGTGATCCCCTCATAATAAGAACCCCCAGGAGTAAGTCAGCACAGCACAGGGATGGTGTGATCCCCTCATAGTAAGCAGGCCCAGGAGAAACTCAGCACAGCACAGGGATGGTGTGATCCCCTCATAGTAAGCAGGCCCAGGAGAAACTCAGCACCGATAGCGGTCCTTACAGAACAGCAGACTGTACCGCACTCAACCCTATGTACTGTAGCACCGTAGACCAAGTTACCAGTCCTTATAGGAACTTTTGTGGACCAAGCAGGTTGTGTGTTAGTGATTAGCAGACTGTACTTCAGTCCCTATACCAATGAAGGACTGCTGCAGTATAGGGCAGCGGTCAGCAGTGGTGCACCTCAACCCTATCTATTGTGGACCGATAGCGGTCCTTACAGAACAGCAGACTGTACCTCACTCAACCCTATGTACTGTAGCACCCTACACAGACCAAGTTACCAGTCCTGATAAAGAGCTTTGTGGAACAAGTGAGTTGTGAATGATTAGCAGAGTGAAGCAGAAGGGCAGCAGTCAAGTATAATATTCTTTCTATATTTGGAAGAAAGAATATTATACGTGTACAAGCCTATTACCGTACCACTGATACCAGTCCTGAAAAGAACCTTTGTGGAACTAATAGTAACAGCAAGTCTTTAAACTGACCCTCACTGCCTGACACACTGCTTCCTTCCTGTCCCTATACAAAGTGGCAAAAAAGAGGAGCCTGGAACAATTAGTGGTTACTGGAATAGCTCTTTTGTGGACCTGATAGTAACAGCTAATGATGATGATGATGATGATGACGACTAAACTGACTCTCCCTGCAGCACACACCGTCCTTTCCCTTTCTCTAAACTGACAAAAGACACTCAGGCTGCTGCAAGAATCAGTAGCACAGCAAACCTATATACACCTAACACCTATACCAGTCCTGAAAAGAACTTTTGTGTACCAAATAGCTAGCGATTTATCTGTCCCTACTCCACACAGCAACCTTTCCCTATAGTGACAGAAGAAAGAATGTAAAATGGCCACCGGATCGGGTGTATTTATAGGTTAGGGGGAATGTCCAAGTGTCCATGTGCTGTCATGTCTCAATTGGCTGTCCTGTACCCCATGATAGACGTGTCATCATAGGTCAAAGTTCTTTTACACATTAAACACGTAAGTCCGCCGGGGCGAACGACGGCAAAAGGCGAGCGAACGAGCGGACCGCGAACTACCGAAATTCGCCGCGAAACGACCGCCGGGCGAACCGTTCGGCCATCACTAATTCCCACATCAGTATTAAAAAGTTCTGAATCATTCAATAACATCCTATGTTTTTCATTAAATCCTCTAGCATTTAATGATGTGACCCGAAGTCCATCCATCTTCTCCGGACCAGGGGTCGGCCCAAAAGGGGGACAGGGAAGAAAAGACAAAAAAACAACCAAAAATAAAAAAAAATTTAAATTTAAAGGGAACCGCTGAATTTCCCAGCACCTACCTAAGGGTACTAAGTTTCCTGTAGGTGCTGAGTGTGGGGGGTGGCTAGCTATGGCCAGCAAAGCCTCCCTCCCACTCCCTCCAGCTATTTTCTTATATTTTTTTTTATCCCCTATAGCAGCCACTTCCCTCATTCCAAATTATATTTCAACACATTCGGCCTATATATTTTTAGACTTCCTCTATACATATCTGGCAATGTCTCCTCTAGAATGTATGTTTATGTTTATATATCCTCTAACAATATTACCTTAGAACACATCCTCACAACATCATATCACTGCTATCCCCAAAGGATGTTTCCAATATGGTCTTTGCCTTTCTTGCCTTTATATTACCTTATATTATACCTACCGCCTTATTTAGTCCCTTCTCTCCCCTCCCCTCCCCCACCCGTTAAATCCTTAATTCCCATATATATATATTTATGGTCAAAGCCCTATGGCCGATACGGATATGAACAAGTAGCCTCTACCATAAGATTAACCACATGAAATGGACCTGAAGTGTGCCCTGGTCTGATGGTCGGTATACCAAAATAAGGGGGCAAAACATTCAGGTAGGGGTGCAGTTTTATTAGTTTTAGCATAATTAGTTGAGCAAGTTTGGTGAATGCTTGTGCCATTTCCACCCGAGGATTGGGAATGTACCGGGCGAGGTAGGCAGGGTCCCAAGTGCTTAGTCTTTCAATGACGTGACTTGGGACCCATGCCAACATGCTGCCAAGGGTGCTCAAATACTAAAGAGTGTCCACGGTATGGACCGGGGACGAGGTGTAGGCTGTGTAGAAGAACCCCATGTGTTTGGGAAACTGGCAGGTACACAAGTGTTGGCACGAAAGCAATAGGGAACTAGACTCTACGCGTTCCGGTAGGAGTGACAGTAGGTAGTCAAGTGCGGTTACTTGATACCAAGCCCTGCTTCTCTATAGAAATGGACGTCCATCCTGGAGTCAGATTGCTGGGTTTTAGACACTGCAAGGAGGAGGATGAAATGAAGTTGGTAGCGAGCCAAGTAACGACTATGCAGAACTTGGCCTGCGGGATTGCTGAAGGCCTGGAATGAACATACAATGGACATTAAACTGGTGCCACCGGGCTAACTGCAGCGGTCTGCACAGGAAGGACACAACCGAGATCGGTCCAGACCTGGCTTCAATAACAAGATGAGCCTCGGCCCAGTTGTCGGTGGTGAAAGCCACAGCCTGTCCTGTCCTGACATGACCCCAGATACGAGAGGCTGTCATGACCGAGTATAGTCTGAAGAGGGAGGAAGTCCAGGTAACCGGGGTTTAGGAGTATCCCTGATGCCATGGTCCTGTAAACCAGTGGTGGCCAAAAATTTCCGCGAAGCCTGTGTAGGCTGTGGCATCTGTCGCTACCAGGGGCGACAGGGGCATCGTAGACGGTTTAAACACCGATACATCAATCCATGCAGTAAGGAACCTTCCGACATTGACAGGTCTGCTATTGCCACGGCATCTAAATTAAGGATCTAAGAAGGGTCCTGTGTCCGTGAGAGGAGGACTAGGAGGCGTGACATAAAGATCGATCCTGGGGAATGGCCCGTATTGCAGATTTGAACATTCGTCAGGTAGTGTCTGTGTAGAACCTGGCTGCCAGTGCTACCAACGATAAATTGGCTAGGCCAGGGAAAACCACAAAGGGCCAGGTAGATGGCCGCTTGGATGACTAGACTGGGGAATATGCGAGGATTTCATGTCCCTAAAGATGGCAGTTGTGATGGGCGAGCGTTTTCCGTTGGCTATGGGTGATGCCTCTGGATGCCTCGAAGTGGGGATCTTGCTGTATGAGCCATAAAGACAGGTGGCTCTCCGGGCCCTGTAAGGATGAGAAATGCTGAACGCTGGCTAGGTATAGCCTGAGCGTGTTACAGGAAGAAGCCAGTTGCGTGTGTCAACACGATCCAGGTGCTGGATGGAAGTTGAACTCAACTATCCTAAGGGAGAGACTGACAGACAGGAAACGGTGAGTGGCTTGTAAGAAAAGCCACAGGAGACAAGTGGCCAACTAAGTGCTGCTGAAAACGACGTGTAGCCAGTTTGTGTGCCACTGAGAATGTGTGCTTGCAAAAGAATGATTGCAAGACGTTATGCTAAGTCGCGAGCCTTGGCACGATTGCAAAAGTAGTGTTTAAACGTGTGCTTGCGACAATTGCGTGGGAGTTTGTCACTGGAAATGTGTTCATAGTGACTGTGAGAAATTCGTGTTATCGCATGTGCTTTGCGAAGACTGCAGGAGTTGTGCTTGAACATGTGTTTGGGCGCGTGCTTGCAACGATTGCAAGATGTTATGCCAAGATGCGTGCTTGCAACGATTGCAAGATGTTATGCTAGGATGCGTGCCTGCAACGATTGCAAGGAGTTACACCAGGATGCGTGCTTGCCACGATTGCAAGATGTTATGCTAGGATGCGTGTGTGCAATGATTGCAAGAAGTAATGCCAGGATGCGTGCCTGCAATGATTTCAAGGAGTTATGCCAGGATGCGTGCCTGCAACGATTGCAAGAAGTTATGGTAAGATACATGGGTAGCCAGGTCGGAAAAGACAGAAGTCCATCCAGTCCTAACCACAAATCAAACACGCACAACCCGACACACCCAATTCTACACCCACAGCTGATCCAGAGGAAGGCAAAAAACCCCAGCAGAGCATGGCCCAATTTGCTACAGCAGGGAAAAAATTCCTTCCTGATCCCCCGAGAGGCAATCGGATTTTCCCTGGATCAACTTTAAAAATAAGTACCCCGTTACAATGTACATTTAGGAAAGTATCCAGGTTTTTCCCAAAGCAATCTAATGAGCCAGCCGGAACTGCCTGCTAGCAATGATTGCAACAAGTTTGTGCCTGGACATCTGCTCGCAATGATTGCAAGAGGTCTTATGCTCGAATGCGTGCTAGCAATGATTTGCCAGAGGTCTATGCCTGAATGTATGCTTGCAATGATTGCAAGAAGTCTATGTTTGGATGCGTGCCTGCAACGATTGCAAGAAATCTACGCTTGGATGCATGCTTGCAATGACTGCAAGAAGTCTACGCATGGATGCGTGTTTGCAATGATTGCAAGAAGTCTATTCTTGTATGCGTGCTTGCGACGACTGCCAGACTTCCATGCTTGAATGCGTGCTCGCAACGATTGCACGAAGATTATGCTTGATGCGTGCTTGCAATGATTTGCAAGAAGTCTATGCTTGGATTCGTGCTTGCAACGATTGCAAAAAAAGTCTACGCTTGTATGCGAACTTGCAACGACTGTACGACGTCCATGCTTGAATGCGTGCTCGCAACGGTTGCCAGAAGTCTACACTTGAATGCGAGCTTGCAACGCTTGCGAGAAGTCCAGGCTTGTATGCGTACTCGCACCAACTGCAAGACGTCCCTGCTTGACTGCGTACTAGCAACGATTGCAAGAGGTCTATGCTAGGATGCGTGCTTGCAACGATTGCTAGAAGTCTACGCTTGGATGCGTGTTTGCAACGATCGCAAGAAGTCTACGCTTGTGTGCGTCCATGCTTGGATGCGTGTATGCAAAGATTGCAAGAAGTCTATGCTTGAATGCGTGCTTGCAACGATTGCCAGAAGTCTGTGCCTGGGGATGTGTTTGCATGTCAGATGCGACCGACTCGAAACGGGGCGCTGTATACTACGGTCCATTTAATGAAAACCTGTTATGACAGAGGCATAAGCCGGTCATGCCGTGACTGTGACTGACGATGAACCGGACTCTGGAGCATGCACTGAAATGAGGCTAAAGCACTGGGGCACACCGTAACGAATCGGTGCATGTATGCAACTGGATTCGAAACGGAGCGCGGTACGTGGCGGTGAAATTTATTTGATTGCCATGACAGAGGCATGAGTCGGTTGTGCCGCTGTTGCGACTATTCGTTAATCGTGCATGCTGTAAAGCAAGTACTGGAATGTGGCTGAAATACCTGGGGCGCCGGGACGAATCGGTGCGTCGTAGATGCGACTGGATTCGTATCGGACGTCCTACGTGACAGTGAAATTGATTTCCCATGACAGAGTCATGAATCAGAGAACCGAAACCTGCAACCAACAATGAATCCTGACTCTGGAGCATGTACTGAAATGAGGCCGTAACCAACTGGGGCACACCGAAACGAATCGGTGCATCACGGATGTGACTAGATTCGAATCGGAGCGCGGTAAGTGACAGTGAAATGAGTGATAAAAGTATGCCATGACGGAGGCCCGAATCGGTCGTGCCGCGATTGCGACTGACAACGAACGGGACTCCGGAGCATGTACAGAAATGAGGCCGAAAATACCTGGGGCACGCCGGGACGAATTGGTGCATCGTAGACGCGACTGGATTCGTATCGGAACGTGATATGTGACAGTGAAATGATCCCATGACAGAGACCCGATCGCTTAGCAACGAGCGGGCTCTGGAGCATGTACCGAAATGAGGCCAACACAACTGGGACACGTCGATCGAACCTGTGCGTTTACCTGAGAAATGCGACTGGTTTCGACTCGAACGTACTAGGTGACAGTGAAATGATTCCCATGCCAGAGACCCGATCGATTAGCCACGAGCGAGCTCTGGAGCATGTACCGAAATGAGGCCAATGTAACTGGGACACGTCGATCGAACCTGTGCATTTTCTTGAGAAATGTGACTGGTTTCGACTCGAACGTACTAGGTGACAGTGAAATGATTCCCATGACAGAGACCCGATCGATTAGCCACGAACGAGCTCTGGAGCATGTACCGAAATGAGGCCAACGTAACTGGGACACGTCGATCGAACCTGTGCGTTCGAGAACTGCGACTGGTTTCGATTCGAACGTACTAGGTGACAGTGAAATGAATTCCCATGACAGAGACCCGATCGATTAGCCACGAACGAGCTCTGGAGCATGTACTGAAATGTGGCCAAGCAGTTAGGGGCACACCGGAATGAATCGGCGCATTTAGCGGATGCGACTGGATTCGAATCGGAGCGCCGTGCGTAACAAAATGAGTGAAATGATGAAATGACCTACGTGAGCCAGCCATGGCAGAGGTAGGAGTCGTTGTGCCGTGAGACACGACTGGCAACGATTTTGACTGTGGAACACGGTAACGAGACTATAACAAGTACTAAACAGTGCAATTTTTTCCTACCAGCAATATCTACCGAAATGACGCCCGTGAAATGAAGGGCGCTGCGAAATTGGAGCGTGTTGAGTGATAACAACCGGTATCATGACGAACGACTCGATATTTCAGGTTTTAACGACACTAAAAATAGTACAGGAAGGTCAATCGAGACCCTTACCTGCGGCAGTCGAGCTGGCGACGTTGTACAGAGCCGGCGACGTTGTACAAAACGAACGGGAAAGAAACCACGAGAGAGACGTTTTGTCCGAATGGAAACGAAACACGAGCCGTCGGCCTAGTGACGTAGTGCCGCGCACCGGAAACCGACAAAGACCACAGGCGAGCGGGCTGGTTAAATACCCTCCGGGCTCCTCCCATAAATTCAGGCCACCACACTGGCCTTCTTACATATATATATATATATATATATATATATAAAATTAAATAACGTAGCACAGTGGCCTCCTATCCAAACCTAAGTTCCCCCTTTACAACCTCCCATCCCATCCCCCCATTTCCACCTCCCTCCTCCCTCTATCTCCATCTCCAAAGATTCTATACCTTAACCACTTAAAGACCGCCGTATTGCCATTGTAGGTTATCGCAATGGCACAGGCAGGCACAAGCACGTAGATGTACGTGCCTGCCTTCCTGCGGATGGGGGGTCCGATCGGACCCCCTCCCGCTGGATACGGCAGTCCGGTTCGCTTCAGGAGCGATCTGTGATGAGGGGATGGCCGTTGGTTTCTGGCCACCCCCTCTGGATCGCTCCTGGCCAATGAGAAGCTTCCTCCCACTGTGTATTGTATACACAGGAAGGAGGAAGTGATGTCATTCTCCTCGGGCGGTCTTTTTGACCGGACTACGAGGAGAAGACTAAAAGTAAGTGCACCAATACACTACTCTAACACATAGGTACACATAGGTACACAAACCCCCCCCCCCCGATCCCACCCCCCATTGTCCCCCGCTGGATACGGCAGTCCGGTTCGCTTCAGGAGCGATCCGTGATGAGGGGATGGCCGTTGGTTTCTGGCCACCCCCTCTGGATCGCTCCTGGCCAATGAGAAGCTTCCTCCCACTGTGTATTGTATACACAGGAAGGAGGAAGTGATGTCATTCTCCTCGGGCGGTCTTTTTGACCGGACTACGAGGAGAAGACTAAAAGTAAGTGCACCAATACACTACTCTAACACATAGGTACACATAGGTACACAAACCCCCCCCCCCCGATCCCACCCCCCATTGCCCCCCGCCCCCCCAGTCACAGTGTCACTGATTGCATTGATCATTTATTTACTGATCACTGCATTCAGTGTCAGTTGTAACAGTAAAAACTGTCAGGGCAGTTAGTGTTAGGTCCAGGGTAGCCCCCTACCCCCCCAATAAAGGTTTAACCGCCTGATTGCCCCTAGAGTTAACCCTTTTACCCCCTTTTGCCAGTGTCACTAAGCGATCATTTTTCTGATCGCTGCATTAGTGTCGCTAGGTAGCTAGTTATTTTTTTAGGTTCACCGCCAGGTTTTTATAGCGCTAGGTACCCCGATATACTACCCAATAATGGTTTTAACCCCCTGATTGCCCCTAGTTAACCCTTTCACCAGCGATCACCGTATAAGTGTTACGGGTGACCGTTGAATATTTCTAAGCTGAGGCATGGGTATAGCAATTGGTAACGTTTCAAAGAGATATAAAAACTTAGGGAGTATGGCCATTTTTAGTACATTAATCCTACCCAGGAGGGATAGCGGGCAAGTCGACCAGCTTCGGAGCAAGCTATGCGTTTCCGCAATCAGAGAAACAAAGTTGGCCACGTATAAGGAATTATATGTAGCGGTTAAATTAATGCCAAGGTACTTGAGGGAGACAGGGCACCAATGGTAGGGGAATTCATTTTTTAACGAAGCTAGAAGTGGGGGAGGGATGTGAATGGGGAGCGCTTCAGTCTTAGTCGTGTTGACCTTATATCCCAAGAGTCTACTGAATGCATCTAGGAGTGTATGAAGTTTGGGAAGGGAGATGTGGGGTTTCGTCAAGGTGAGGAGAACGTCATCGGCAAAAAGCGACAGCTTATAGTCCTTCGACCTGAGGGAGACGCCGCTTATGTCCGGGTCATCCCTTATAGCTGCGGCCAAGGGCTCAAGACATAATATAAACAACAGGGGGGAAAGAGGACATCCCTGTCTAGTACCATTACTATGCGTAAAGAGCGGGGACCTATAAGATGCCAGTTGGACCTGAGACGTGGGTAGCGAGTACAAGGCCTGCAGAGCTGATAGGAAAGAACCAGAAAATCCAAAACGCTGAAGTGTGGCAAACATATACGGCCATCCCAACCTGTCAAAAGCTTTTTGTGCATCTAAACTTAAAATAATGGCAGGGCGGGATGTCTTGTCGAGCAGGTCTATGAGGTTGATGGTACGTCTAGTGTTGTCACCAGCTCGTCTACCCAGGACAAATCCCACCTGATCATTATGGACCAGGGCGGGAATCATCAAGGAAAGTCGATTAGCTAGAATTTTGGTAAAGATCTTATAATCGGAGTTAAGTAAAGCTATGGGTCTGTAATTATCCGGTAGGGTAGGGGATTTACCCGGCTTCGGGATAACCGTTATGTGCGCATGTAGAAACTGGGAATGAGGTACTATTCCTTTCTGCAAAGAGGAAAAAAGATTTAGTAAATGAGGGCTAAGCGTCGGGAGGAAAGATTTATAATAAATGTAAGGAAGTCCGTCTGGGCCTGGGGATTTGTGGGACGGGAGTGCCTTTACTACCGCTGCCAATTCCTCTGGCGTGACGGCAGCGTTCAGGGTGTCCACCTGAGAAGAGGACAACAATGGCAATTTCAAAGAGGTACAAAAGTCATTAAAGTGTTCTTGAGAGAACACGTGGTTGGGATCGGAGGTCAGGCAGTTATATAATTTTTTATAAAAAGCACCAAAAACTTTAGTCATTGTTAAGGGGCAGTAAGTCGGAGTGCCATCTGACTGTATAAGAAGATCAGGATAAGAGTGAAATGGGCGAGGTTTAAGCTTATTCACCAGCATCCTATGAGGCTTGTTGGCGAACTCGTAAAATTTCTGTTTTGCCCAGAGTAGGGCTTTAGAGCATTTATGCATGTCCAGAGATTTTAACTTTTCGCGTAAGGAGGTCACTGTGCGAAGACGGGACACCGAAGGGGAGGATAAGAGCAGAGCCTCAGCTTTTTGCAATTGCGAAAGGATGTCAAGTCTCTGCGCAGCCGAGTCTCGCCTAAGGCGGGAGCCGGCAGAAATACATATTCCTCTGAAGAAGGCCTTGTGAGCCTCCCATAAGGTGGACACGTCCCGCACAGATCCTACATTCAGTTGAAAAAAGTCAATTAAACTTTGGGACAAGTGAGCTTCAGTGACCGGGTCACGGAGGAAATCAAGTCTCCAGTGGCAAGTCCGGGGTGTAGAAGTGGAGAGGGCAAGGTCAAGCTGAACCGAGGCATGATCCGACTATGTCATGGGGTTCAACTCCGCGGCTACTGCCGACGTCAATAGAGGTGCCGTTACAAAAATATAATCTAATCTAGAGTACATCTTATGGGGGGGGGGAATAGAAAGAAAATTGCCGATGTGTAGGGTGTTTAATCCTCCAAATGTCTAGGAGGTTATGGGACCTAGTGAGTTTGCGAAACGCAGTGGATTGGCGTTTAGATTTACAGGAAGGGTTACCTGAAAATAGGGTTTGTCTATCCCTCCTAGCGGACATAGTCATGTTAAAGTCCCCGCCGATGATTATGAACGGCTGGGCATATACGCCCAGCGTATCCAAGACCCCAGTGAGGAACTGAACCTGACCCGAGTTGGGGGCATAAATATTAATTATAGTAAGAGAGCGAGATAGGTAGTCACAGTCCAGGAGAATATATCTACCCTGCGGGTCAAGGAAAGAAGACTTCACCCACAACGGACAAGTTTTTTTAATCAGTATCGCGACCCCGGCTTTACCAGAGGGGTCAGAGGCCATAAAAGAAACCTGAAAATGTTTGGCAGCAAATTTAAGAGAACCCCCTGGGCGGAAGTGAGTCTCCTGGACTAGGACCACATCTGCGTTGGAGGACTTGAACTCCTTCAGAGCCAACCAACGCTTATGAACAGAGTTCAAGCCCTTAACATTATAAGTAAGTACCCTCAAAGCCATTGTGCATGAAGTAATTGGAGCTTAAAGTACCCATAATTAACATACAGTAACCAAATATACCTGTACAGACCAAGGAAATACTGGAAATCGTGGTGTATCCTAGGAATGAAAAGCACGTGAAAACATAACATATCAACAATGCATCTAATGAGTGATAAAGAAGGCATCCAAAATAAGCAAAAAATGAAAAAAAGGCAAAAAAACGGCCTAAAAAATGAAAAAATAAACCATAGGTAACAGAAAAAAGGCCTGGGGGGTAAAAACCACCCAGGAGTCCGCAGTCGTGGCCGCGGAACAAAAGGAGGCACATCAGGGGTTCCAGCTCATCTGGAGAGACCCCGCCACCTTCCAGCAAAAGTTACAAGCAATAGGAACAACATACCATAGTCCCAGGCAACCAAAAACGGGAAGAAAAGAAAAGTCACAACCTATAACTAAGGGTGCGTACATCCCCTGTCAAGGGGAAAAAGGGGAAAAAACATGGTGAAACAGGGACCGAAGTCGAGTCCAACCAGACCTGACGTTTGAGATTTCTCTTCAAGGAGGCAATCTGGGATGCAAGTTACGCTGGGGAGTAGAGAAGGGTTTCTGCGATTTCTGGCGAGCTGGTGTCCAAATCCGTGCCGGGATAGACGAGGGTCTGGGCGTCGTTGGAAGCGGGATGGGGTCTTCATCTGGCAGAGGTGGTAAACCCAGATTGCGTAGGAAAGCCTCACTTTCCTGAAGATCTCTCATGGAGTATTGAGTCCCATCTTTAGAGGCCGAGAGACGAAAGGGGAAACCCCAGCGATATGGGAACTGGTGATTTTGCAGATGCGTAGTCACAGGACGAAAGCTGCGACGTTTGGCCAAGGTTATAGGGGATAAGTCGCTGAAGATTTGTATCTTGGCCCCTTTAAATTCCAGACGGGACTTGTTACGGGTGGCCATGGTCAGCGCTTCTTTGCTGTCGTAGTAGTGGAAGCGCACAATGATGTCTCTAGGGTTGGCCCCAGCTGGGGGCTTTGGGGCTAGAGATCTGTGGGCCCTATCCAATCTCCAATCTATGTCTGGAATTTTAGGGGCGACAACATTGAAGAGGCTGAGTAGGTATGGTTTAATCTCCCCCTCACTAACTGTCTCAGGGACTCCTCTGATGCGTAGGTTTTGGCGGCGTTCCCTGTTCTCCAGATCCTCCTGTTGAGATTGGAGCTGCGAGACTGATTGCTTCAAACTGGCGTTGTCTTCTTCCAAGACGTGTACATATTGCAGTAGGTTGTCAAATTTGGTTTCCAGAACATCAGTCCGTTCCCCAATCTGAGCAAGCTCCCCCCGCAATTCATGGGCGAGTTTACCCATTTCCTTAGAGACATTGCTGGTCAAGTCCTGCAGGAGAGCTTGCAGTTTATCATCCAGTACTTCGACGGTAACAGGGGCGGACATCGTGTCCAAGTGGCTCCTGGACAGAGGACTTGGGTTATCTGGTGCGGACAACTGGGAAGCCACTTGTGCATATGTAGAAGAGCCTGGAGTTGGAACAGGGGAGGCCGGCCTGCTTAGAAAGCGATCTAGAGTCTGTGAGGGCCGTAGATCAGGAGACAGCGACTGAGGGAGGTGTTTCGGTCCGTATTTCACCATGAGGCGATGGGACTAGGCATACATTCAATTACACGTGGAGCTCCCCATGTGGAAGAAGCGACTGTAAGCGGTAGGGGAGCATTGGAAGGCGGGTAGGACTCGCAAAAAGTGATCACATGTCTATCAAGCAGAGGGACCCGGGGTGTGACCCCGAAGTAGAATGTATCAGGTTAGAGAGCTAGTGGGGGGAGGGGGAGTCCAAGAAACACTGCCACACTAAGGTACAGGGAGAGTCCAGGCACTAAACAGGCTGTAGAATGGGCAGAAGTAGGCCTTAGGAGGATGGAAGAAGGGACCGGGTGTACCAAGATGGCCGCCGATAAGGCCTAGAGTATACAAAGGACTCAAAGTAAAGGATGATCCAGGCAGACAGCCATCCAGGGGGGGGACAGGCTGTGCATAAACTGGGGTACTGTCCTCGTTGAAGGATTATGCAGGACAGCTGAGAGGAGGGGTGCAGGTAAACTGTAGTAGGCCTCAGGTGTACCAAGATGGCCGCCGGGTCTCACCTCTCAGCGCTGGTTCTCCTCCAGGCCCCAACGAACGGTCCGCAGCTCCCTGTCCCCAGCGGGGGGGTCCCATGAGCCCAGCGGTGGGTGATGTCCTGGATGCCGGCCCGGGATGTGCCCCGCGAGGCGCCGTTCGATGCGGAGTAGGCCGCAAGATGGCGGTGGAGACTGGCCTGTCTCGTCGTCTGCGGCCCTGTTTACAGGCTCGGCGGTGAATCGGCCGAAAATAATGGCTCCGTCCGGAGCTAGGACGTTCCCCCGGTCAGATGGAGGATCCGGTGGGGCGAAAAAAAGCCAGACGAGCGAGGATGGACGAGGATGCTGAGAGGCCTCGGCGGAGCTCAGCCCTGGCACGTCCGTCCACTTCGACTTCCGGTCACGCCCCTCCCAATAATGGTTTTAACCCCCTGATTGCCCCTAGTTAACCCTTTCACCCCCTTTTGCCAGTGTCACTAAGCAATCGTTTTTCTGATCGCTGCATTAGTGTTACTAGTGCCGCTAGGTAGCTAGTTATTTTTTTAGGTTCACCGCCAGGTTTTTATAGCGCTAGGTACCCCGATATACTACCCAATAATGGTTTTAACCCCCTGATTGCCCCTAGTTAACCCTTTCACCAGCGATCACCGTATAAGTGTTACGGGTGACTCTGGTTAGTTTGCATTTTATAGCATCAGGGCACCCACCATTTATTACCCAATAAAGGTTTAACCCCCTGATCACCCGGCGGGTGATATCAATTAGGTTTTAGGGTCAGGGTCTGCGTCACCCCAGGCAGCGCTAGGTTAGTGCCAGTACCGCTAACACCCATGCGCAAAGCATACACCTCCCGTAGTGGTATAGAATCTGAACAGATCAATATCTGATCAGATCAGATCTATACTAGCGTCCCCAGCAGTTTAGGGTTCCAAAAAAACACATTGTTAGCGGGATCAGCTCAGATACCTGCTGGCACCTGCGTTTTGCCCCTCTGCCCAGCCCACCCAAGTGCAGTATCGATCGATCACTGTCACTTACAAAACACTAAACACATAACTGCAGCGATCGCAGAGTCAGGCCTGATCCCTGCGATCGCTAACATTTTTTTTGGTAGCATTTTATATTTAAATCCGGAAGGCAGTGCTTGGTTTTCGGGGTCCCGTACGTGGCTAGGCTCCCAAAAAGTTCCCCACATGTGGTATCCCCGTACTCGGGAGAAGCAGCAGAATTTATTTTGGGGTGTAATTTGACTAATGCCCATAGCATGTGTGAGCAATATATCATTTAGTGACAACTTTGTGCAAAAAAAAAAAAGTTTGTACTATTCCCGCAACTTGTGGCAAAATATAAAATATTCCATGGACTCAACATGCCTCTCAGTAAATAGCTTGGGGTGTCTACTTTCCAAAATGGGGTCATTTTGGGGGGTTTTGTACTATTTTGGCATTTTATGGCCTTCGAAACTGTGATAGGTAGTGAGGAGTGAAATCAAAAATTTGCACCCTTAGAAATCCTGAAGGTGGTGATTGGTTTTCGGGGTGCCGTGTGCAACTAGACTCCCAAAAAGTCCCACACATGTGGTATCCCCATACTCGGGAGAAGGAGCGGAATATATGTTGGGGTTCAATTCCACATATAACCATGGCATGTGTGAGCAATATATCATTTAGTGACAACTTTTTGTAAAAAAAAAATTTTTATTATTTTTTGTCATTATTCAATCCCTTGGGACAAAAAATAATATTCAATGGTCTCAACATGGCCCTCAGCAAATAGCTTGGGGTGTCTACTTTCCAAAATGGGGTCATTTGGGGGGGGGGTTTGTGCCATCTTGGCATTTTATGGCCTTCAAAACTGTGATAGGTAGTGATAGGTAGCGAGGAGTAAAATAAAAAATGTATGCCCTTAGAAATCCTGAAGGCAGTGCTTGGATTTCGGGGTCCCGTACGTGGCTAGACTCCCCCCGGGGCTGAGGTGAGGAATCGCACCCAAAACGAGGATAGCAGCTGTGTAAAGCCCAGGTGACCATGATAGTGTAGGATGTGTGCTTACCAGGCCGTGCTATTCTGCAGAAATATAGAGATAAAGCCTATTGAGATTATCGATCGATATCCCTGTCCTCTGTATCTCCTGGACAGATGTTTGGTGTCACCTATGTGCCAGACAGTAAGTTATAGCCCCCCCTTTCCTTGAGAGATTGTTCTCCGTTTAAAGGTTATCCCATATTTATAGACACTTTTGATCTAATTTCAGAGCATTTGTACTCCTGATGATTGGCAAGAGCCATTAAACGTGCGCCCAGTTTATATCCAACTGATGCCCAGATCATTTGGACTTACTATGAGCAATGGCTAATGTTTATTGGTTTTATGAATGGATGAGTATATCTACACATCTGCATTTCTAATGATGCTGTATTGTACTTTGCAAAATGACTGTATATCTAAACAAATGTATTTAAAGAAATGTACTAAAGTTAATTGTGTCCTATATTAATTTGACACTTTACTGTGATATGGTTTGTACCCAACAAATAAATATATATTTTTTACTCAGCAACACGCCTCATTTAAAGTCCCATTTGCCCTTTTTTGTAAGTTTTTAATATTCCCGCAACTTGTGGCAAAATATAAAATATTCCATGGACTCAACACGTCTCTCAGTAAATAGCTTGGGGTGTCTACTTTCCAAAATGGGGTAATTTGGGGGGTTTTGTGCTATTTTGGCATTTTATGGCCTTCGAAACTGTGATAGGTAGTGAGGAGTGAAATCAAAAATTTGCACCCTTAGAAATCCTGAAGGTGGTGATTGGTTTTCGGGGTGCCGTGCACGACTAGACTCCCAAAAAGTCCCACATATGTGGTATCCCCATACTCGGGAGAAGTAGCGGAATATATTTTGGGGTGCAATTCCACATATAACCATGGCATGTGTGAGCAATATATCATTTAGTGACAACTTTTTGTAAATTTTTTTTTTTTTGTCATTATTCAATCCCTTAGGACAAAAAAAAAAATATTCAATGGGCTCAACATACCCCTCAGCAATTTCCTTGGGGTGTCTACTTTCCAAAATGGGGTCATTTGGGGGGGGTTTGTACTGCCCTGCCATTTTAGCACCTCAAGAAATGAGATAGGCAGTCATAAATTAAAAGCTGTGTAAATTCCAGAAAATGTACTCTAGTTTGTAGACGCTATAACTTTTGCGCAAACCAAAAAATATACGCTTATTGACATTTTTTTTACTAAAGACATGTGGCTGAATAAATTTTGCCCTCAATGTATGACTAAAATTTAGTTTATTCGATTTTTCTCATAACAAAAAGAAGAAAATATCATTTTTTTTTTTCAAATTTTTCCATTTATATCGCAAAAAATAAAAATCGCAGAGGCAATCAAATATCATCAAAAGAAAGCTCTATTTGTGGGAAGAAAAGGACGCAAATTTTGTTTGGGTACAACATTGCATGACCGCGCAATTACCAGTTAAAGCAGCGCAGTGCGAAATTGGAAAAAGACCTCTGGTCCTTAAGGTGTTTATTGGTCCGGGGCTGAAGTGGTTAAGCGGGGGGGGGGGGGGTTCTTACCTATATTTGTTTATTTATTTATATTATATCCATATACATGCTATCTCCATATGTTCTCCCCATACATCTCCCAAGTGCCTCCAAAGCCCCTTCTTAGCCCCTGTACACACGGTCGGAGATTTCCACAACCAAATCCGTCGGATTCTGCCCGTCGGATTTTGTCCGTCGGATCTAGTCCGAAGCTGTTGCATACACACGGTCGGACAAAGTTGTCGAAAAATCCGATCTTTCAGAACGTGATGGCGTTATTTCGTTACGATGGGACTACATTCAGGCTAGTAGCCAATAGCTTTGATGTAGGAATTTGATCTGAGCATGCGTGGCACTTGGTCCCATCAAAATTCTCTACACATGATCGGATTAGATCCGACCGGCCCAGTTGGTCGGGAAATATTTCCAACATGTTGGAAAATTGGGTCGGACGGAGATTCGGACGGAATCAGTCCGATGCATACCACACACAGTCGGATTATCTGACGACACGGTCCGATAGGACACATTCCGACTGATTCTCCGACCGTGTGTACAAGGCCTAATTCTTACTATCCCACAATATACTCCAAAATACACTCCCTCCCCCCAAAAAGAAAATAAACCCCCCAAAAAAAAACACAACAAAACACCCCACGTGCCTATCTGTGATTTATAAGTGACCTGTGGTTTATACACATCAATATCCATATTTATATAACTAACTACCTTCACACATTTACGTGCAAAATGTATATATGTGTATGAAAAACAATTCTTTTTGTGCCAAATTTATTTCCCCTACCTTTTACTTGTTGCCCCCCCCTCCCTCCACTATATACCTCCAAACTCAAAAGTGATTCCCAAATACACCATTGCCCAATGTGATCCTTATAGTAAACAATTTATAATGTGTTTCCTAAGTTCCTTCTATATAATTTCAGCCTTCCAGAGCATATATATATATGTACCTCTATTTACCTTTAACATCTTCTCCCAATTAAATTTTTATTCTCCCCCTTACCCATCTGATTCTGTTTCCCACCGCCCCCCCCCCCCATCCCATCATTCTATTCTATCCACCTTGCCAGATGATACCACATGGCTCGGGGATCTCCTAGACCCTCTCTAGAGGGTGGAGAAACTCAGAGGGGGGACCGGGAAGAGCGAGGAGCAAATACCCAGTCAGATCTTCCTGGAAACAGAGACCACCTGAAAATTTCCCAAAGGACATTATATTGTCACACAGTGATCTGCTTGTGTCTGTGTATATACTGGACTGGGATACGAAGAGAAGAATCCCCGGAGGGGGACACACACAGAAGGACAAATGCACACGCACATACACACCTTGATTTTTTTTTGCTTATTGTACTTTGGTAAATTTATCCAATCTTTCTCTTTACATAAAAATAGCCGTGTCACCTTTGGGGTGATTTCTCTTCACTTTATGTCCTACAAAAAAGTAAGAGGAAATTTCTTAAAAGTAAAGAAATCCTTTCACTGGAAGGGCTGTTCTTCATTGGAAGATTTGCCTTCTATTCCAGTTCTAAGATGTGGTGGCAGCATTTGTTTTTCTCTTTTGGTCTTTTTTCCTTTCAGGTCTGCTATGTATTTTGGGGGAACTTTAAAGGGTTCTGTGTACTGTTTTTTTCAGAGGACTGATAGTTGTGGCCCTCAGGGGACTGATAGTGGGGGCCCTCGGGGGACTGATAGTCAGAGTCCTCAGAGGACTGATATTTGGAATCCTCAGGGCACTGATAGTTTGGGTCCTTAGAGGACTCATAGTTGTAATACACAGGGGACTGATAGTTGGAATCCTCAGAGGACTGATAGTTTGGGTCCTTAGGGGACTCATAGTTGCACTCCTCAGGGCACTGATAGGTGGGGTCCTCAGAGAACTGATAGTTGGGGTCCTCAGGGGACTCATAGTCGGAATGCTCAGGGGACTGAAAGTTGAAATCCTCAGGGGACTGATATTTGGAGTCCTCAGGGGATTGATAGTTTGAATCCTCGGGGGATTGATAGTTGAGGTCCTCTGGAGAATGATAGTTGTACTCCTCAGGGGTCTGATAGTTGGACTCCTTAGGGGTCTGATAGTTGGACTCCTTAGGGGACTGATAGTTGGACTCCTTAGGGGACTGATAGTTGGACTCCTTAGGGGACTGATAGTTGGACTCCTTAGGGGACTGATAGTTGGAATCCTCAGGGGATTGATAGTCCGAATCCTCAGGGGACTGATAGTTGTAATTCTCAGGGGACTGATAGTTGGGGTCCTCTGGAGACTGTTAGTTGGACTCCTCAGGGGACTGATAGTTTGGGCCCTCAGGGGACTGATAGTCGGGGGCCCTATAGTTGGAATTCTCAAGGGACTGATAGTCGGAGTCCTCAGGGGACTGATAATTGGAATCCTCAGGGCACTGATAGTTTGGGTCCTTTGGGGACTCATAGTTGTAATACTCAGGGGACTGATAGTTGGAATCCTCAGGGGACTGTTAGTTTGGGTCATTAGGGGACTCATAGTTGCACTCCTCAGGGCACTGATAGTTGGGGTCCTCAGGGAACTGATAGTTGGGGTCATCAGGGGACTGATAGTTGGAATCCTCAGGGGACTGAAAGTTGAAATCCTCAGGGGACTGATATTTGGAGTCCTCAGGGGACTGATAGTTGAGGTCCTCTGGAGACTGATAGTTTGAATCCTCAGGGGACTTATAGTTTGAATCCTCAGGGGACTGATAGTTTGAATCCTCAGGGGACTGATAGTTTGAATCCTCAGGGGACTGATAGTTGAAATCCTCAGGGGACTGATAGTTGTAATACTCAGGGGACTGATAGTTGGGATCCTCAGGAGACTGATAGTTGGAATCCTCAGGGGACTGATAGTTGGGGTCCTCAGGGAATGTCCTGGGTAAATTAATCTAATTATACATCTTCACTTTCCCAGTGTCAGAAGGGCATAGCGAAGCTTTGTAAGATATCATACCACTTGCCGAATGACGGCTACATTTCTGTGATAGCGTCCATGGATGTCCTCCTGTTCTCGCTCTTCCCACGCACCCCCTGGTGCATAAGGGCGGTGCGCTCTGTGATTGCAAGTCCATGAGACTCAGCTGATCAAAGATCGGGCAACGGGCCAATCACAGCAGGTCCTTTACCATGTGATCAGCTGTCAACCAATGACAGCTGATCATGTAATTAAACAGATGCTGGGTATCGTTTTTTTTTTGTTCACACTGTAAGGGGTAAGGAAAAAAAACTGCATTGGTCCCCTTAGCGCCCACATGTGCTGCTAATCAGTGCCATCTATCAATGCCCATAAGCGCCACCTATCAGTGCCCACCAGTGCCACATATCAGTGCCCACCAGGGTCACATATCAGTGCCACATATCAGTGCCCATCAGTGCTGCCAATTAGTGCCTCATCATCAGTGCCACCTACCAGTGCCTATCAATGCCCATCAGTGCTGCCTAATAGTGCCCATCAGTGCCACCTGTCAGTGCCACCTTTCTGCCGCCTATCAGTGCTGCCTATCGGTGACCATCAGTGACACCCATTAGTGCAGCCTCAGCAGTGCCTCCTGATCAGTACCCATAAGTGCAACCTATCAGTGCCCATCAGTGCTGCATATCAGTGCAGCCTATTGTTGCCCATCAGTGCAGCCACATCAGAGCATATCAGTAAAGGAGAAAAATTACCTGTTTGCAAAATGTTATAACAAAATATGAAAAAACACCAGTAGTGATTAAATACCACCAAAAGAAATATCATATGACCATGCAATTGTCATTCAAAGTGTGAAAGCTAAAAATTGGCCTGGGCAGGAAGGGGGTAAAAGTGCTCAATAGGCAAGTGATTAAAGAAAAAAGAGGAAGAGAAAGTCTTATAGTAAAAAAGTAAAAATCAGGAAGTGGGGAGGTAACAAAACGCTGACAGCAATGATATGAAGTGGAAGAGCTCAGAGCGGCAGATACTCTTCATGCTGGATGGTGAAGACTCGGAGAAGACTCGTCTTGTGGTCGGTGGTCGGAAGTTTTGATGTAAGATGATCTCATTCTGGGTTTCATCATATCTTGGTTGTGATAATCTGAGCTCTAATGAGTTACGTTGTGGCTTTTGGCTTCTTAGTCATTCCCACATATACACTGTACTGCTGTCCATGAACAGACAGATGTAGGCTATTCATGGTCAGAAATACAGCTCTTGGCCGTGTTTGGTCAGTGATGTCACCACCATCCTCACCCCTTTCCCTCATATGGCTGTAGAGAGGTCGGGGAGCTGCCATTCAGCGATCGGTACCATCAGGACCAGTTGTGTACACTGTCAGGTTACTAAGTCAGCAGGTGGAGGGGACCTTTGTGGGGATTTTCATTCTTGATAAGGACTTGTCAAACATTTGGGTGCCTTCATTTCTAGGTCACAATATTTTTTTGTTAATAAGAATGTACCCCTTACTCATTCAAATCATGGGGGGCTTCAAGCTTTCAATAAACTCCTTGCCCACAGACCCTAACACCTGCCAGGCAAAAGGTTGTGATAAGGGATTCGCTGATCGGACGGTCGATGAACTGCCAAACAAACGGGCCATTTGGCTGTTTGTTCGGCCCGCCGAACCAATCACAATGCATTGAGGAGCTGAACAATGCATTGCAAGCCCTGATTGGCTGAAGCAGTGAAAGCTTCAGCCAATCAGGGCGCATAGCACTGTCAGAATCATGATTGGACACTGTCATCATGACTTTATCCAATCATGGCTCATTCCCGCCCCACAGTATAAAAGTATTCTTTCAATGGCAGCCATTTTCAGTGTGATTTTGGCGTGGTGAGAGATAAAACAGGGCTCTGTTCAGTGCTATTAGTTAGTGTGCTATACTGTGTTATTTTGCTTCAATTGTCAGTGTAGAATATTAGTTTAGTGTCAGTCTAGGGATGACTGATGCCGCGTACACACATAGCCGTCTGTCTGACATACTTAGTCTGACGGACGTCCGCCAAACTGTCCGTCGGAATTTTCGAACGGGCTACTTGCCCACACACGGCACTTTTTCAGTGGACTAATAAGGTGTACCAAGTCCGCCGCACTAAGTCCGCCGTACTTTTGAAATGAACGGACTCGCCCACACACGCGGAGGAAAGTCCGCTCATTTCGAGCGCGTCTCTAGGTAGGCGGTGCCCGCGAAGGAGACGTCGCTGGCCCCACCGCCTGGTATGGACTTAAAGGGGAACCCCAACGCCGATCGGCGTGGGGGTCCCCCCAAGTCCACAACAGACCCTTGTTCGAGCACGCTACCCGGCCGGCCAGGAAAGGGGGGCGAGCGAGCGCCCCCCCTCCTGAGCCGTACCAGGCCGCGTGCCCTCAACATGGGGGGTGCCTTGGGGAAGGGGGGGCCGCGCGGCCCCCCCACCCCAAAGCACCTTGTCCCCATGTTGATGAGGACAAGGGCCTCTTCCCGACAACCCTGGCCGTTGGTTGTCGGGGTCTGCGGGCGGGGGGCTTATCGGAATCCGGGAGCCCCCTTTAATAAGGGGGCCCCCGGATACCGGCCCCCCACCCTATGTGAATGAGTATGGGGTACAATGTACCCCTACCCATTCACCTGTAAAATAAAAGTACAAAAAAAAACACAACACACGAGATAAAATACTTTATTGCACAGCTCCGGGGGTCTTCCGACTTCGGGGGTCTTCTCGCCGGACTCCTCCGCTATCTTCTTGTAGCTCTTTTGCTAGCGGAGGAGTCCGGCTTTCTTCCTCGCCGCCGGCCTCTTCTCCCGACTTTGGGGGTCTTGTCCCCCTCTTCGGTTCTTCTGCCGGGCCACCGCGCTTTCTTATAGCTCTTTTACAGGCGGTGGCCCGGTCTTCTTCTTCTCCTTCTCCTTCTCCTTCTCCTTCTCCTTGAGATGTTGACTCGACGCTCTCTCCGGCCACAATGCCAGGGACGCGCTGCGCGGCCACTTATATAGGGACAAGGGGCGGTGTCACATGGCTTTATGTCACATGGGTTGGTGTCACATGGTGACCCCGCCCCTTACGATGTCACAGTCCCCATGTGACATCAACCCATGTGACCAACCCATGTGACATAAAGGCATGTGACACCGCCCCTTGTCCCTATATAAGTGGCCGCGCAGCGCATCCCTGGCATTGTGGCCAGAGAGAGCGTTGAGTCAACATCTCCTGGAGAAGAAGAAGAAGAAGAAGAAGAACGGAAGGCGGCGGCGACGGCGGCGACAGAAGACCGGGCCACCACCTGTAAAAGAGCTATAAGAAGGCGCGGTGGCCCGGCAGAAGAACCGAAGAGGGGGACAAGACCCCCGAAGTCGGGAGAAGAGGCCGGCGGCGAGGAAGAAAGCCGGACTCCTCTGCTAGCAAAAGAGCTACAAGAAGATAGTGGAGGAGTCCGGCGAGAAGACCCCCGAAGACGGAAGACCCCCGGAGCTGTGCAATAAAGTATTTTATCTTGTGTGTTGTGTTTTTTTTGTACTTTTATTTTACAGGTGAATGGGTAGGGGTACATTGTACCCCATACTCATTCACATAGGGTGGGGGGCCGGTATCCGGGGGCCCCCTTATTAAAGGGGGCTCCCGGATTCCGATAAGCCCCCCGCCCGCAGACCCTGCATAGCATACTAGCTCATTATGAATAACTTACCTGAGAACGAAGCACCCGAAGTGGTCCTCCGTCTTCATCTTCGCCGCTGCCATGTGTCCCGGAATGATTTCTGGGTCTCGCTGCTCCGGCGCTGTGATTCGCCGGAGCCGCGATTACATCACTCCTGCGCATGCGCACGGGAGCCGACACGAGCGGCATATCGCTGTGATCTGCAGCCTGCTCAATGCGCCTGCGTGCTGCTGTCTATGGCGCATGCGCCGTAGACCGCGGTGCCTGTCTTTTTGCAAATATCTCCTAAACTGTGTAGGTTTAGGAGATATTTCTTGGACCTACAGGTAAGCCTTAATCTAGGCTCACCTGTAGGTCAAAGTAGTTTGTAAGGGTTTACAACCACTTTAATGCCATATAGTTTTACATACGTTACTGTCAGTTTAACGCCATATAGTTAAGTTTGGCACATTATATTGCAGTATATTATAGTGTATCCGTCTGTCTGTGTAGTGTGAGTACTTAAAGTGCACCAAACACCTCTTTACATTGATTAAAGTACAGATTTCAATTTCTTCTTTACATTTGTTTATAAGCACCACCCCCTCCCTCCCAATAATGTCTGGGAGGACAACAAGGAGATGCATACGTTCCCTTGGCACTGTAATGTCTCTTTATTAAAACCTTTAGTATGCAACCATTTCACCACTTAGGTACCATGTCCTCATCCAGTTCAGGTTGGGAACCATGAGGAATATGAGATGCAATCTATCATTGATTTGCACAGCTCATACTGTACCTGGTTCATAGAAAGGGTACGGTCCAGAGGAATGCTTTTGGGTCTCATCCTCGGATGTACATGCTCCAATCCTCCTCCATGCCTTCCATAGATGTTTTCCCCTCAAACCTAGTGGTCCTCCAAGGGGGAGAGGTTGTTGAGCAGGGGATACTGTCAGGGCTGGGCTCAGCCCTTCCTTCTCAGAGCTCTGTGCTAAGCTATCAGTTAATTGCCAAAGACTCTTCATTCCACAGTGACTCACCTGGTCTTCATTTCCTGCTTGTCAGATAGAGCTGCTGGTTATATAAACTCCCTGGATCAGATCGTTTGTGCCTTGGCCTTGGCCAACATATCCGGATTCTCCCTGCTGTGGTTTCCTGTGATAGACTTTTGCTTAGCTGGCTTCCCTTCTGGTTCCTGAGCCTGTTTGCTGCATCCGACTACGCTGATCTCTGGACCCCTGTTTCTCTGGCTTGTTCTGACTACCCGTCCTGGTTACCAAACCAGGCTATGTTTTGACTATGTTTGCTCTGTTTTTAACATTTTATTAAATAGTGTGTCTGGGGGGGTGGGGTGGGGGGGGGGAGCAGGAGTGGTATAGTGACCTTCCATGGGATGAGATAAACATATAGGAGGACATAAGCACCATTCCAGACAGAACGACAAGGATGACATATCTTAGTGATATTTCTGTTTGCAGGCAGGTGCAGTCTATTCTCTCTTCTGTAGGTGGCGCTCCACCACAGCAGCATTGCAGATGGAGGGGAAGGCAAAAGGAATATGATTCCTCCGTGGTTTCTGTGGTCCAATTGGATGCTGCCTCCCCAAGTGACTCCTACAGCCATCTTGGATCACAGAGGCTATTTAAAAAGGTTGTATACCCGCACTGAAATTTTATTTTTATTTTTTAAACAAAAAACCTTTAAGGCAAAAGCATAGTTAGCTAGTATGAAGCGCATACTAGCTCATTATGAAATACCTACCTTAGAACAAGGCGTCGATATCTAATCCCGGTCCACGTCCAGGGAGCCGACATGTTCTTCTGCGTTTTCTTCCAGGTTCAGGGCTCCATCGCTGTGAGTGTTTGGAGCCGCGATTATGTCACTCCTGCGCATGTCGCTTCAGCCGGGCCTTCACAGCACATGCGCGGCTGACATCAGTGTCTGCATGCACCGTAAAGATTTAGGAGATATTCATTTTACCTACAGGCAAGCCTTATTATAGACTTGCCTGTAGGTAAAAATAACAAATAAGGGTATACAACCGCTTTAAGGTCCTGGCTCCCAGGCTTAGCATGCATTTCGCATGTGGGTAGTGTAGGGAGAGGTCACCCTTCCAGTAAGGACATGGATTAGCGGCAGGTTGAGGTTCCAGAAGAGTAGAGAAAGGATAAGGACACACCAGCCTTCCTGGTGACCTTCTCATTTGGGCAGATCGGCCACACCAAATTCCTCTTCTCAAGACAGACGCTGTCGGCACATCGGAGACCTGCTCTGCTACACATAGCAGTTACATCCTGTGAGTGAACCTTGATAAGAATACAAGTTCTGTTCTCTGCAACTGGATTTGGATTGCTTAAAGTGGTTGTAAACCCTTACAACCAACTTTGACCTACAGGTAAGCCTAGATTAAGGCTTACCTGTAGGTCCAAAAAATATCTCCTAAACCTACACGGTTTAGGAGATATTTGCCGAAAGACAGGCACCGCTGTCACTGAGCGCGCCACTGTCAATGGCGATATGCCGCGCGTGACGTCATCACGGCTTCGTTGAATGACAGCGGCGGTGCAGCAAGACCCGCCGAGAAGATGGATGCTCCGGACTACAGGGGAGACATCGGTGACTTCGCTGGTTCCTGTGTCAGGTAAGTGACACATAATGGACTACTATGTGATGCGATGCGATGCATAGTAGTCCATTATGCTTTACCTTTGCAGGGAATCTGCATGGGTTTACTTCCTCTTTAATGGCGCTGCATTGTACTGCTCCTCCCCACGTTTGTGAGCTGCATATCTTCAGGAGAAAATTGTCACGAGACAAAACACTGTAAGGACCGAAATGCATTTGCTGCATGAAATTTCGTTCTGTGTGAATGGGGCCGAAATCGAATGTTTTCAGGCTATACCCTCTGCAGATCAAAATAAGCTCCCAAATTTATCTCCATGAGAAACTGGCTAGCACCTTACAAGATAAACAGTCCAAGTTCAGTTAGATCTGGGACGCTTGGCTCTGTCCGATATATGCAGTCTACGGATGAATGGGGGGGAAGGCAGTAGGAATGGGCGGGATGGGTGCGTCACTGGAGACACCAGGAGGAACAGCTACTGTATATTAATTTCATCTCTACTTTCTTCTTCTTCCCCTCCCCCACACTCACTTCTTTCACCTCTGTTTAGGGAACATCAGTTATGTCTTTTTTACATCCCAGGACATAGGTACCTATTGGTTATATTCATTTGTTGACCGTGCTATAGGCGAATGATGGCTACAGTGCTAGTTCTTGGATGGTGTCATATGATGGCGTCCCGTGATCGCGTCCGCTGCGCACCTGCTGCTAGGCGTGGAAGGTATGCTTTGTAATCCCAGTGTCCTCTGGACAGAGCTGATCACAGATTGAGGTAAAGAGCCATCAACAGCTCTAGTCTTTACCATGTGATCAGCTGTGTTCAATCACAGCTGATCATGTAAGTAAACAGATGCCATTGGTCAGCACTCATTTCCTCAAGCTGATAGCATGAGAATCAGAGAGGAGAGCTAACCAGCATCTCTAAAAGGGACATGTACACTGATAATCAGAACACTGATTATCAATGTCCTGATTATCAGTGCAGTCCTACTAGTGTCCACCAGTGCTGCCAATCTATGCCCACCAATGCTGCCAATCTGTGCCCACCAGTGCCTCCTTAGTGTCACCAAGGTCTGTAATAGGTCTGCTGTCTCTGTGGACTGTGATGTAAGGAGGAGCTCTGTGGACTCTTGTGTAAGGAGGGGGCTGTGGTGACCAGAGACTCCCTTACATAAGAGTTTTCCCCTTACACCAGACCCCGCAGAGATTGGCATCATGGATATGTAGACGACAAAACTGCAGCAACTGTGTGATGCCCTCATGTCACTATGGACCAAAATCTCTGAGGAACATTTCCAACACCTTGCCATGAAGAATGGAAGCAAAAGGGGGTACAACCCTCTACTGGCAAGGTCCACCTAAGACAGGAACCAGTGAGTGTATATACAGGCATACCCCACTTTAAGTACACTCACTTTACATAAACTCGTGAGTATGGACATACCCACGAGTGTACATAAAGTGGCTCACAAGTACAGAAATTCCCGCGCCGCTGCAGTATGGCCTATAAGAGGCGGAGCTGCCGCCTGGAGTTGTCCCTAGTGAAGAGGTCGCAAGTGAAGAGGCAAAGTTCCCCCAGAAGTGCTGCCTAAATGTAAGTGGATTACTGTAAAGTACTATAAGCTTTACTTCCTGACAGTGCAATGGAGGATCTTTTGGATAGAACACTTCTTCGATTTCATTTAGGTCCTCCGGTCCTCTTAGTGGTTGAGGAACGACTCACAGGAAGCACTGTAACTGAGCAAACCTCCACTTGTCTAGGAATGTAGTTAGTTTGGTGCCAAGGATAGCCGATAAAGGCTTAATGGCATTGGCCCGAAGGACCTGGTGTAGTAACAAGGGTCGGTCTGGGGACCAAGCCTTAAATCCTGGGTCTAGTAGCCCTGGTGAAAAAAGGTATTGCTTCACTTCAAGTACATTTTCGTTTTACACACATGCTCTGGTCCCATTGTGTACTTAAAAAGAGCGGAATGATTTATTGGTGAAAATTATTTCAGGGTTGACTGTTATCTTACCTGCCCCCTATAAATTGTTCCTAGAGTCGCCACTGATGTAGACTATTTGGTGACTCTTTAGTTCTTTACTTTCTTCCCCTGAGGAAAGGCGGGGGTGAGGGTGGTTGGTTGATCGGGGAGGGTGAGTTCCTGAGAAAGAAAGCCCTGCTTTCCCCAATATGGGAAACACGTGATCAGAAGGACAGAGAGAAGGTTTGTAAGATATCTGAATGAAGGAAAAGAGGAAGAGAACGTCTGATAGTAAAAAAAGATTCAAAATCTGGAAGTGGGGTGGTAACAAACCGCTGACAGCAATAATAAGGTGGAAGAGCTCAGAGCGGGCAGAGACTATTCATGCTGGATGGTCCAGACTCGGAGAAAAACTTGTGTTGTGATCAGCGGTCGGAAGTTTTGATGTTGGATCTCATTCTGGGTTTCATCATATCTTGATTGTGATAATCTGAGTTGTCACATTGTGGCTTTTGGCTTCTTAGAAAATTGAGTACTGTCCGTGATACTTTTTTTTATTTGCACCAACATATCATCATTTTTCAGGACAAGCTTTCGGGGTATGTCCCCTTCTTCAAGGTCCAGATCTCTTCAAGATCTCATCTTGAAGGTCCAGATCTCTTCAAGATCTCATCTTCAAGGTCAAGATCTCTTCAAGATCTCATCTTCAAGGTCCAGATCTCTTCAAGATCTCATTCTGGGTTTCATCATATCTTGATCGCGATAATCTGAGATCTAATGAGTTGTCACATTGTGGCTTTTGGCTTCTTAGAAAATTGAGTACTGTCCACGATACTTTTTTTTATTTGCACCAACATAACATAATTTTTCAGGACAAGCTTTCAGGGTATGTCCCCTTCTTCAAGGTCCAGATGTCTTCAAGTTCTCATCTTGAAGGTCCGGATCTCTTCAAGATCTCATCTTGAAGGTCCGGATCTCTTCAAGATCTCATCTTGAAGGTCCGGATCTCTTCAAGATCTCATCTTGAAGGTCCAGATCTCTTCAAGATCTCATCTTGAAGGTCCAGATCTCTTCAAGATCTCATCTTGAAGGTCCAGATCTCTTCAAGATCTCATTCTGGGTTTCATCATATCTTGATCGCAATAATCTGGGATCTAATGAGTTATCACATTGTGGCTTTTGGCTTCTTAGAAAATTGAGTACTGTCCGTGATACTTTTTTTTATTTGCACTAACATAACATCATTTTTCAGGACAAGCTTTTGGTACTGATCAGTGCTGCTTGGACCTTGAAGAAGGGGACACACCCCTAAAGCTTTTCCTGAAAAATTGTATGTTAGTGCAAATAAAAAAAATATCAAGGACAGTACTCAATTTTCTAAGAAGCCAAAAACCACATGTGACTCATTAATAATTTTCACTCATAATTCTCATAATTCTCTCTGTCACAATTGCACTAATACGGCTACAATCACATCAGGTATGATGGCTTCTTAGAAGGCATTTCCACATGTACAAAACACTGTAAATGAAGAATGCTTTCAGAAATAGAAATGTTAATAGTTTATTTTTATCAATTAACAAAATTGAAATTAAACGAACAGAAGAGAAAACCAAATCCAATTAACATTTGGCGTGGCCCCTCTTTGCCTTCAAACCAGCATCAGTTCTTGGTAGTCTAGGTGGACTTCCACCCAGTTTTTAAAGGAACTCGGCAGGTAGGTTGTTCTATGTACATCTTGGAGAACTGAGCACAGATGTTCTGTGGATGTCGGCTGCCTCAAATCCTTCTGTCTCTTCATGTCATCCCAGACAGACTCCATGATGGTGAGATCAAGGCTCTGTGGGGGCCAAATCATCACTTTCAGGGCTCCTTTTATTTATTTACACGGTAGATACTTCTTAATGACATTGGCTGGATGTTTATGGTGGTTGTCCTGTTGCAGAATAGATTTGGGGCCAATCACACTCCTCCCTGATGTTATGGCACAATGGAGAAGTATCTGCCTGTATTTTTCAGTATTGAGGACACCATTGATTGGGTAACGCTGAGAAGCGTAGACGCAGTGGTCGGCCAAGGAAACTGAGTGCAGCAGATGAAAGACACATCATGCTTACTTACCTTTCACATCAGAAGATGTCCAGGAGTGCCATCATCAGAGAACTGGTGGAAACCAGTGGGACCCAGAGAAGTCTGGCTAGATGTGATCTTCATGAGAGAATTTGGGCCAAAAAGCCTCCAACATGGAAACAAGGCTAAGTTACTCAATTATCTAGGAAAACATAGGAGCTGGAGTGCAGAAAAGAGTCAGCAGGTGCTCTGGACTGAGGAGTGACAATGTGAAAAATTTGGCTGGAGCAGGAGGCAGTTTGTTGTCAAAGGCCTGGAGAGTAACTGTGAAGCATGGTGGAGGTACCATGCAAGTTTGGAGCTGCATTTTCTGCAAATGGAGTTGGAGATTTTGGTGAGGATCAATGGTGTCCTAAATGATGATAAACATAGGCAGATACTTATTCATCATGCCATACCATCAGGGAGGGTTGTGATTGGCCCCAAATTTATTCTGCAGCAGGACAATGACCCCAAAGGGGGAGGGGGACTCAGTGCTGTGGTGCTGTGACATCACACACACACACACACATATATATATATATATATATATATATATATATATATATATATATATATATATATATATATATATATATATATATATATAATATATATACATACACACACACACACACATATATATATATATACACATATATACATACACACACACACACATATACATACATACATATATATATATATATATATATATATCCTATAGAGAACGCTCTGACAGTACATATTTCAAGATAACATCAGAGGGGAGGGGCTCAGTACTGAATGGGGCACAACTGAACAGAGCAGGGGTAGTGTATTTATATTTGTTTATTATTTCCTTTGATACTCAGTGCCATCTAGTGGCCATCATTTTATTTATATATATATATATATATATATATATATATATATATATATATATATATATATATATATATATTGAAAAAGTGTGAAATGGGGGGGGGTTGGTTATACTGATTTTTTATATATATATAAAAAATCATTATAACCAACCCCCCCATTTCACCCTTTTTCAATGAATAACATTCAATGTGCTGAGATTAGAGCCTGAGCATATTCAGTTGGGCCCCTCCCCTCTGATGTCACCCTGAAATATGTACTGTCAGAGTCTTCTCTCTCTCTCTCTCTCTCTCTCTCTCTCTCTAATATATATATATATAATCAAGGGAAATTATAAACAAATATAAATACACAACCCCTGCTCTACTTTAAAAAATCAAAAACAATTAAATTTACTAATATGCACAATGCATCAGGATGGCGAGGGCTCTGACGTCACCGACTGCAATTGGACAGATTAACAACCGGATTGTATTGTATGGGTCTTGGCTCTTTCTCTATGAAGAGATTGTATATTCATGTATAACCGTCAGTGCAATTCCTTTGTTACAAGTTGAATACATTCTGCAGTGAGCACTATGTGGCTATTTGAACTTAAGGGGGAAGTGTGGAGGAAACCTATGGGTCTTAGCCCTTGTACACACGGTTGGACATTCCGACGGAAAATGTCCGATCGGACCGTGTTGTTGGATAATTCGACCGTGTGTGGGCTCCATCGGACTGTTTCCGTTGGAATATCCGACTGACAAAGTTTTAGAGCTGGGCTATAAAACTTTCCAACAACATGATCCGATCAGACTTTGTCCGATCATGTGTAGAGAATTCCGATCGGACAAAGTGCCACGCATGCTCAGATCAAATTCCTAGACCAAAGCTATTGGCTACTAGCCTGAACGTAGTCCCGTCGTAACGAAATAATGTCATCACGTTACGTACGATCGGATTTTCTGACAACTTTGTCCGACCGTGTGTATGCAACACAAGTTTTGGACAAAATCCGTCGGATTTTGTTGTCGGAATGTCCGACCGTGTGTACAAGGGCTTAGAGTGGATTGTAGATATCGCCATCAAGCAAGAGCCCTGGGGGAAGCCATCTTATTATTATAAATCTTGCTCTGACCTCTCCTCACCTATCCCTCAAAGAAGAAGAAGAAATATAATATTTTTCTATAAAAGAGACATATTTTATAACGTGATTCTAATTCATACCATAGTCATAAAACATAACGCATGACCTGATCATGAGATAAAAACAGAGTACGTAATCCTAACATAATGTAATATAATATATAATATAATAAATTCTCTGAAATGTTGTCTGTGCCATGCGTAACACGGGAAAGATGGGGGAGATTAGAGAGCGGAATGAATGGCTAAAGAGCTGGTGTAATGAGGAGGGATTTGGGTTTTTAGAGCACTGGGGTGACTTTTCATTGGGTTACAACCTATGTGTTAAAGATGGTTTGCACCTAAATGGAAGGGGGTCTACTGTGCTGGGGGGGGGGGGGGGGAGGTTTATGGGAAGGCTGGAGGAGTATTTAAACTAGGATTGTGGGGGGGGGGTGAATTTGATTATCATGGTTCAGACAGGTGCAGCAAAATCCCAGGCCCCTCGAGGCCTAATGGTGACCTCCAGAGTTAATGACAGTTGACATCCTTCATTGTAGGGTTGCAAGGCATGGTGGGCATCATGCAAGATGAACAGGTGGGCACCAGACACTTTTAGAAAGCAAAAAGAGATTCATTGTCTCGTAAACAGAACTGTGGGAGAGAGGGTTAGGGCCAGGACAACCTTTAGTATTTGCAAAGTTAATTGACTCAGAGACTTCTATAGGTAGACAGCTATACAGGTGAAGGCCTCCAGCCGGACACCACTTCTGTATAGGTAGGACCGCAGTCTCCTATGGCACCAATCTTGTTGCTGTTACTAACGACAATTGTATTCAACTATTTGCAGCATGACCAGTTCTCAGATTTCCCCACACTCACTCTCTGTGGGTCTTCACTCAACGAGCTCCCAGTATTTCACTAGACTTAAGATCCACTAGCCACTGGATCCCCTGAGCTCTTTTACTGTAGCACTCAAGCGTCACCCCCACTTCTCTGCTGGGTCCCTGGCTTGGCACTCACAGCAACTCCTCAAGCTTCACCCCCCGCTGACACGTCAGGTCCCTGGCTTTGCACTCACTGATGTTCCACAAGCATCTCCTCTGCTGTCCCGTTGGGTCACTGACTTGGCACTTGCTGATGCTTTCCCACTTCTTCACCATCCCCTGGTGAAGAGAAGTCTGCTCTGGTACTGGACTCAGCTCACTCACAATGGTCTCCGGTAACAAGGTGGATGGTCCCTTAGTGTCGACAGCTTCCCCTCTACCTCCAACCATTGGAGGCTCGTGCACTGTGGGCACACTGGTGCCGCCCCCCCCCCCCCTCATCCATGTGCCCATCCCCTTTCAGGACACAGGACCCATGGATTTCTATGGTGGGGGTGCTACTTTTTGAAGCACCTGATTAGAGCCAGAGACTCTAATAGGCTTCAAACTAGGGTGGGCTCAGGGGGCAGAGAGTGTGCCTTGATCCCACCCAATACATTTTCGCTATTTTCACACTAAACTTCCTCCCCGGCAATCAGGAGGCAGGATGTCAGACCTGCTTCCTGATTGGCCAAAGCGCCAGGCCACCCTATTGGATGCCTGGTGCTTAAGAAGAGAAGCAAGGAGACTCGTGCTGGAGTGGAGGTCGCCACCTCTCTGAGAGAAGCTACTGCAGTGCTACGGTAAGTCCCCTCCACGTGCAGGGGGTGCCAGAGCTGCGCGGGGGTTATGCTGCCAGAGCCGCAAATCCCGCGAGTGGGGGGGGATAGTGGGCACAGTGGCTGCATTTGATGGGCTCAGTGGCTGCATATACTGGGCACAAGTGGCTTCATTTGGTGGACAAGTGGCAGTATATGATGGGCACAGGTGGCTGCCTTTGATGGGCACAAGTGGCTGCATTTTATGGGCACAAGCGGCTGCATATGATGGTCACAGTGGCTGCATATGATGGGCACAAGTGGCTGTATTTGGGTGCAGGTGGCTGCATATGATGAACACAAGTGGCTGTATTTGATGGGCACAGTGGCTGCATTTGATGGGCATATGTGGCTGCATTTAATGGAGCACAAGTGGCTGCATATGATGGGCACAAGTGGTTGCATTCGATGGGCACAAGTGGCTACAATTGATGGGCACAAGTGGATGCATTTGATGGGCACAGTGGCTTTGTTTCATGGGCACAATGGCTGCGTATAATGGGCACAATGGCTGCATCTGATGGGCTCAAGTGGCTGTATTTGATGGGAACAGTGGCTGCATTTAATGGGGCACAAGTGGCTGCATATGATGGGCACAAGTGGTTGCATTTGATGGGCACAAGTGGCTGCATATGATGGGCACAAGTGGCTGCATTTAATGGGGCACACATGGCTGCATATGATGGGCACAAGTGGTTGCATTTGATGGGCACAAGTGGTTGCATTTGATGGGCACATGTGGCTACATTTGATGGGCACAAGTGGTTGCATATGATGGGCACAAGTGGCTGCATTTAATGGGGCACACATGGCTGCATATGATGGGCACAAGTGGTTGCATTTGAGGGACACAAGTGGCTACATTTTATGGGCACAAGTGGCTGCATATGATGGGCACAAGTGGATGCATCTACTGGGCACAGTGGCTTAGTTTCATGGGCACAATTGCTGCGTATGATGGTCACAAGTGGCTGCATATAATGGGCACAATGGCTGCATTTGATGGGCACAATGGCTTCAATTAATGTGCACAGTGGCTGCATTTGATGGGCACAGTGAGGCTGCAATTGATAAGGGGGGGTTCAGTATTTTTCAGATTGTTTGCGACCCCCCCCCCCCCAAAAAAAAAAAATTTGGGCACCAGCCGCCATTGACTCTGGTCATTTCTGATTTTTACATATTACTCCTCTATAGCACCAATTCTGACTCCGTCCCCAGAGACTAAAGCATGAAATCTCTCAAAGTGACTATTCCTGATTTCATTTTCTGTGATACAAGAAACTCTTTGAAGTTTAAAGTCTCTCTCAATTTACATTGCAAAACAACACATGAAGTGAGAGCGGAACCTTCAGAGCACATCTGTGTAAAGCATCACATGTTTCACTTCCTAAAATGTCTCCATATTTTATAAAAGTTCCCCAAAGCTCAGTATTGGTGCAACACGGGGGGTCGGCAAATCTTTTCATATCCAGTTCTGTTTTTACAAGTGTGCCAGGGAACAAAGGTCAAAGCGTCATTGGTTGGTAAGACGGCCTGGAATCCACTATCCTGCTTCCTGCTGACTTGTTAAGACGGCTGGCATCCCAGGTGAGGTCATAGACCATCCATGGTAATCACAATATTTATGCCATGACATCAGCCAGCTCAGAGAGCAAGAAAAAAAAAATCCTGGATGGCCGCACACCGATACAACACCTTTATTGTGAAATCTAAAATCCAAAACAGTCAGTCCATGCTGTACAGAGGTAGAGGCAATAGCTAACGCGTTTCACACCGAAGGTCGGTGCTTAATCATAGCTAGTGTAACATTGTTGACTGTGCATATACAGTGCCCTGCAAAAGTATTCACCCCCCCCCCCCCTTGGCATTTTTCGTGTTTTGTTGCCTCACAACCTGGAATTAACATGGATTGTCTGAGGATTTGCATCATTTAATTTACAGAACACGCCCACAACTTTGAAGTTTTTTTTTTTATTATTATTATTATTATTATTGTGAAGCAAACAACAAATAGGACAAAATAACAGAAAAAGTCAATGTGTATAACTATTCACCCCCCCCCCCCCCCCAAAGTCAATTCTTTGTAGAGCCACCTTTAGCGGCTATCACAGCTCCAAGTCGCTTTAAATAAGTCTCTATGAGTCGCATCTTACCACTGGGGATTTTGCCCCATTCCTCCTCCTTACAAAAACTGTTCCAGCTCCTTCAGGTTGGATGGATTGCACTTGTGAACAGCAATCTTTAAGTCTGACCACAGATTTTCTATTGGATTGAGGTTTGGGCTTTGACTAGACCATTCCAACACATTTACATGTTTCCCCCTGAACCACCCAAGTGTTGCTTTAGCAGTGTGTTTGGGGTCATTGTCCTGCTGGAAGGTGAACCTACGTCCTAGCCTCAAATCTCACACAGACTGCTACAGGTTTTGCTCAAGAATATCCCTGTATTTAGCACCATCCGTCTTTCCCTCAACTCTGACCAGTTTCCCAGTCCCGACTGCTGAAAAACATCCCCACAGGATGATGCTGCCACCGCCATGTGGTCACGGATGGTGTTCCTTGGGTGATGTGATGTGTTGGGTTTGCACCAGACATAGCATTTTCTTTGATGGCCAAAAAGTTCAATTTCAGTCTCATCAGACCAGATCACCTTCCTCCATACATCAGACCAGATCACCTTCCTCCATACATCAGACCAGATCACCTTCCTCCATACATCAGAGCAGATCACCTTCCTCCATACACCAAACCAGATCACCTTCCTCCATACATCATACCAGATCACCTTCCTCCGTACATCAGAGCAGATCACCTTCCTCCATACATCAGACCAGATCACCTTCCTCCATACATCAGACCAGATCACCTTCCTCCATACATCAGAGCAGATCACCTTCCTCCATACACCAAACCAGATCACCTTCCTCCATACATCAGACCAGATCACCTTCCTCCGTACATCAGAGCAGAGCACCTTCCTCCATACATCAGAGCAGATCACCTTCCTCCGTACATCAGAGCAGATCACCTTCCTCCTTATATCAGACCAGATCACCTTCCTCCATACATCAGACCAGAGCACCTTCCTCCATACATCAGACCGGATCACCTTCCTCCATACATCAGAGCGTATCACCTTCCTCCATACATCAGACTGGATCACCTTCCTCCATACATCAGACCGGATCACCTTCCTCCATACATCAGACCAGAGCACCTTCCTCCATACATCAGAGCAGATCACCTTCCTCCATACATCAGACCAGATCACCTTCCTCCATACATCAGACCAGATCACCTTCCTCCATACATCAGACCAGATCACCTTCCTCCATACATCAGACCAGATCACCTTCCTCCATACATCAGACCAGATCACCTTCCTCCATACATCAGACCAGATCACCTTCCTCCATACATCAGACCAGATCACCTTCCTCCATACATCAGAGCAGATCACCTTCCTCCATACATCAGAGCAGATCACCTTCCTCCATACATCAGAGCAGATCACCTTCCTCCATACATCAGAGCAGAGCACCTTCCTCCATACATCAGACCAGATCACCTTCCTCCATATATCAGAGCAGATCACCTTCCTCCATACATCAGACCAGAGCACCTTCCTCCATACCTCAGACCAGATCACCTTCCTCCATACATCAGAGCAGAGCACCTTCCTCCATACATCAGAGCAGATCACCTTCCTCCATACATCAGACCAGATCACCTTCCTCCATACATCAGACCAGATCACCTTCCTCCATACATCAGAGCAGATCACCTTCCTCCATACATCAGAGCAGATCACCTTCCTCCATACATCAGACCAGATCACCTTCCTCCATACATCAGAGCAGATCACCTTCCTCCATACATCAGAGCAGATCACCTTCCTCCATACATCAGAGCAGATCACCTTCCTCCATACATCAGACCAGATCACCTTCCTCCATACATCAGACCAGATCACCTTCCTCCATACATCAGAGCAGATCACCTTCCTCCATACATCAGAGCAGATCACCTTCCTCCATACATCAGAGCAGATCACCTTCCTCCAAACATCAGACCAGATCACCTTCCTCCATACATCAGACCAGAGCACCTTCCTCCATACATCAGACCAGATCACCTTCCTCCATACATCAGAGCAGATCACCTTCCTCCATACATCAGAGCAGATCACCTTCCTCCATACATCAGAGCAGATCACCTTCCTCCATACATCAGAGCAGATCACCTTCCTCCATACATCAGACCAGAGCACCTTCCTCCATACATCAGAGCAGATCACCTTCCTCCATACATCAGAGCAGATCACCTTCCTCCATACATCAGAGCAGATCACCTTCCTCCATACATCAGAGCAGATCACCTTCCTCCATACATCAGAGCAGATCACCTTCCTCCATACATCAGAGCAGATCACCTTCCTCCATACATCAGAGCAGATCACCTTCCTCCATACATCAGAGCAGATCACCTTCCTCCATACATCAGTGCAGATCACCTTCCTCCATACATCAGAGCAGATCACCTTCCTCCATACATCAGAGCAGATCACCTTCCTCCATACATCAGACCAGATCACCTTCCTCCATACATCAGACCAGATCACCTTCCTCCATACATCAGACCAGATCACCTTCCTCCATACATCAGACCAGATCACCTTCCTCCATACATCAGACCAGAGCACCCTCCTCCATACATCAGAGCAGATCACCTTCCTCCATACATCAGAGCAGATCACCTTCCTCCATACATCAGACCAGATCACCTTCCTCCATACATCAGACCAGAGCACCCTCCTCCATACATCATTCATAACTGAATCCTGCTGCATCAATGACAGAGCTATACCTACGGCGTTTGATCTAAGTGTCCAGTATATACTATCTTTGGCAATATTCAGCGATACGTTTGGTACTTTATCTGTGCTTAAAGACGCACTCAATTGTGAAGGGTATATACAAAGTGACTCTCAGCCATGAACATTTCCACAGCATCCTTTGCTTGCTTACCAGCAAGCTGAAAAATGTTTATACTTAGAGCTTTTCAAATCCTACTCGCGAATCGCTCCTGAAGAAGCGCTAAACTAGCGCGGAACACGTCGAGCTATCTTGCTAACTAAAAATACTGACCCACATACCTGACACCACTCTCTGGGACTCTGAGGCCGCGTACACACGCGGGGACTGTTCGCTGAAACTTTGTTCGTCAAACAGTTGCCGCAACAGTCCGCTCAAAATTTGCATGAGCGGACTTGCCCACACACGGCACTTTTTGAGCGGACTGTTTCAGCGAACTGTTTGCCAAACAGTTCGCTCAACTTTTGAAATGAACGGACTCGCCCACGTAAGGCGGAGGCAAGTCCGCCCATTTCGAGCGCGTGTACAGGTAGGCGGGGCCCGCGAAGGAGACGTCGCTGGACCCGCTGCCTGGAATGAACTTAAAGGGACACCCAACGCCGAAAAAAATCGGCGTGGGGGTTCCCCCAAAGTCCACAACAGACCCTTGTCCAAGCACGCTACCCGGCCGGCCAGGAAAGGGGGGGCGAGCGAGCGCGCCCCCCCCCTGAGCCGTACCAGGCCGCGTGCCCTCAACATGGGGGGTGCCTTGGGGAAGGGGGGGCCGCGCGGCCCCCCCACCCCAAAGCACCTTGTCCCCATGTTGATGAGGACAAGGGCCTCTTCCCGACAACCCTGGCCGTTGGTTGTCGGGGTCTGCGGGCGGGGGGCTTATCGGAATCCGGGAGCCCCCTTTAAGAAGGGGGCCCCCGGATACCGGCCCCCCACCCTATGTGAATGAGTATGGGGTACAATGTACCCCTACCCATTCACCTGTGAAAAAAAGTACAAAAAAAAACACAACACAGGGTTAAAATATTTTATTGCACAGCTCCGGGGGTCTTCCGTCTTCGGGGGTCTTCTCCGGACTCCTCTGCTATCTTCTTGTAGCTCTTTTAGTAGCGGAGGAGTCCGGCTTTCTTCCTCCCCGCCGCCGGCCTCTTCTTCCGACTTCAGGGGTCTTGTCCCCCTCTTCGGTTCTTCTGCCGGGCCACCGCGCCTTCTTCTAGCTCTTTTAGAGGCGGTGGCCTGGTCTTCTGTCGCCGCTGTCGCCGCCTTCCGTTCTTCTTCTTCTTCTTCTTCTTCTTCTCCAGGAGATGTTGACACGACGCTCTCTCCGGCCGGAATGCCAGAGCCGCGCTGTGCTGCCACTTATATAGTGCCAATGGGGCGGTGTCACATGGTATATGTCACATGGGTTGGTCACATGGGTTGATGTCACATGGTGACCCCGCCCCCTTACGATGTCATAGTCCCCATGTGGGAAAAGTCTGCTCATTTCAAAAGTTGAGCGAACAAGCCTACACACGCGGGAACTGTTCGCTCAAACAAAGTTTCAGCGGACAGTTTTTCGGAATTTCCGAAAAACCTTGTTCAGGAGACTGTCCGCTGAAACTGTCCGCTGAAGCCCCACACACGAGCGGACTGTCCGCTGAAACACTGTTCAGCGGACAAGGTTGAGCGAACAGTCCCCGCGTGTGTACGCGGCCTCAATATTTTTCTACTACTGGAGACCAAACCAATGGCTTTGTATTGTTAACTATTGTATTATATACTTTACTGGAGAATATCAGTGGTCAGGCAATATGGGTCGAGCAACACTACGATGTTTTATTCAAATAATTGCTGTACCTATGTGACTGTTTTATGTGTATGACATTTTTGATAATTAAATAATAAAATATTTCTAATACTTTTTAGATTGAATACTCATGTGCCGTATAAAGTCCACCCAATATTAGTCTTTTTTCCTTATGTAAATCATTGTCCCTTCCTTGTTTGGAGAGTTCCTTGGTCTTCATGGCAGTGTTTGGTTAGTGGTGCCTCTTGCTTATGCTGGCCATACACGGTTCGAATTTCGAAAGAATTTTCTTTCGAAAATTGTATCTAAGAATTTTCATATGAATTTCGCACCATTATTGGGGCTGTAGCAACAGCCGATTTTCGTGTGGAAATCAAATTTGAGAAATCGGACATGTTGGAAATTTTTTGAAAAACGGACGATTTTCTAATCAATGATGGGAGAATCGTGCGAGAAATGTAGTAAGAAGAAAAGAAGAAAATTTAGAAAAAAAAATAAGAAAATTTACGGAGAGAAAAGAAGATTTCCAGCCACGAAAATTCTTTTCTGTAGCAACATGAGGTGAAATTGAAGGCTTGGTCGGCCGAATTTCGAAAATCAATGGTGGCACCATAGGATCACAAAAAAAAAATGAATTTTCTGATTTTGAAAAGAAAATTTGTTTGAAATTCAACCGTATATGGCCTGCATTAGGTGTTGCAGCCTCTGGGGCCTTTCAAAAAGGTGTGTCTATGTAATGACAGGTCATGTGACACTTAAATTGCACACAGGTGGACGTCATTTCACTGATTATGTGACTTCTGAAGGTAATTGGTTCCACCAGAGCTTTTTATGGGCTTCATAACAAAGGCAATGATTACATACGCACATGCCAATTATCAATTTTTTATTTCTGAAAAATTGTTTTATGTATTAGACATGTGCAAAAGGAAAAAATTTGTTTAGTTTCGTTTTGTTTTAATTCGTTAATTCATTAATTTCGTTTAGTTATATTCGTTAACTTCCTTAAATTCGTTTTCGGATTTCGTTTAGTTTTCTACCGAATTCGAAAAATCGGCCACATTCGAAAATATTTCAACGAAATTCGAACTTATTTCTACCGGATTCAAAATGATTTCAACATGATTCGACATTATTTCAACCACATTTGAAAATATTTTGTGACCCGACTTTATGGCCATGTATCTCGGGGTCACTTGGTGCTAGAAACTCCAAATTTGGACATGTTGTAGTGCTAGTACTATTGTGTTTGCATACCAAATTTGGGGTTTCTAGCTATAAGTGACCCCGAGATATGTGGCCCCAAAATCGGGTCGCAAAATGTTATTAGTTAATAGAGCAGAGAATGACATTTTGTGACTCGATTTTGGGGCCACATATCTCGGGGTCACTTATAGCTAGAAACCCCAAATTTGGTATGCAAACACAATAGTACTAGCACTACAACATATCCAAATTTGGAGTTTCTAGCACCAAGTGACCCCGAGATACATGGCCCTAAAGTCGGGTCACAAAATATTTTTGAATGCGGTTGAAATAATGTTGAATCATGTGGAAATCATTTCGAATGCAGTTGAAATAATGTCGAATCATGTCGAATTCATTCGAATTCATTCGTTATATTTCTTTCGTATTCGTTGTAATTTGTTATTTTTTTATGTCCGAAAGATGCAAAATTCGGCCGAATTTCGATTCGTTACGAAACGAATTGCACAAGCCTATTATGTATATATTTTTTACATTTTTCTTCACCAACTTAGACTATTGTGTTCTGATCCATCACATACAATTCAGATTTAAAAAACAAAACAAAAAAAAAACATTGAACAAAAGGCTGTAATGTAACAAAATAGGTAAAAAGCCAAGGGAGGTGAATACTTTTACAAGGCACTGTAAATAGGAGTGAATGGTCAATCAAAATAATTTTTTCATCAAGTCCACCCCCCTGCACAATCAAGTCAAAGCAAGGAACACATGAAGGAGAACTCAGAAGCAGGAGCAGTCATGTAAGACACCTTGTCAAGGAAACCACCCGCAGTTCTGCATCCCCGTCAGAGAACATCCCACGTGAAACAACAAGACCATAAGTAAATAATGCTTTCATAACGAAATAAGTGAAGCTTTAAACCAATATTATACCAAATCATATTAAATAAAATTCAATTTAAAGATTTCATATGTTTCAATGTGACAATATATAAAACAATTAATAGGCAGATCATAAATCAACTGATGAACAGATCATAAATCACAGGTAACACAAAAATATATATAATTAAAATAATTGTTAGAAAAAAGTTTTTGTTCCAATGACGTGTTCACAAGAAAAATGGTGGAGAATTGCTATGAACATATTGTGTTTTTAACACATAAACCCCCCTCACTTGTGGAGGGGGGGGGGGGCTCCGATCATAGCCAGCTCCCCGTCCCTTTGTTTACATTCAGCTGAGAGATCCAGTTTTGGTATGTGAATGTAAACATTTTACGTTTTTATTTTTACTTATGTAGCACTGACCCCCGAAGGAGCGGCTGATTTAATTGGGCTTACCGTTACCTTCTTCACCTCATGTGTGTCTAGGGGGTTTCCCAAGGTAGATAGCCCAAGAACTGTAGAGACTGACGCCAGATCCACTTAAAGGGATTTTTATTTGAAAAAATAGTTAACGAAAACAATCTAACAACATAGTGTTAGAGGGTTTAGGTAGGAAGTCCAGGTACTCTTAATGCTTAAGTCAAATATGAAAAAGTCTCTCACATTAGGAAATCCAGAGAATAGCCATTCACAGCTGGATCCTCACCCTTATCGGATAGTCCTTCTCTCTCCAGGCCTAGCAGCCAACAGGGTGCTTAAATCAGACCAAGTCTCTGCCATAGACCTGTTGTACAACACTTGAGTAAAACTGAAAGTTTGTAGACAACTCAGAGAACCCTTGTATGGTACCAGTATCTTGCAGCCGGTCCAGCGATACTACACGAGATCAGATTCACTTGGGGTCTTTCAACTTGTCCAGGCTCTTATTGAGAAGCCAACCTTTGCGTGGCCTTCTCCCAAAGAGTCCTCCCCTGGATACCTTCACAGTTTCTGGGCCTCTCTACTAACCGAGACGGCACCGGACCACCTCCGAATCCTTCTTTCAGTTTCTTTGCCTCGGGCTAGCCAGACCCGAGACTTGGAGTCAAGTGGATCCGCACCCCAGGCCATGAGAGCCCTGGGGGCTGGTCAGGAGGACCAGGACCAAACAGTCAGAAAGCACTTCTGGACCGGAACCCCTGAAACACATGACATCCGCGCCTTAAGTACCCTCTCCCAGAAGACACAGCAAGAGTGACACTCCCACTGGGCTGGTTTCCGAGAGAGAATAAGACTTAATGCACCCAACTAAACTGCGTTCTACACCCTGCTGCGGATGACAGCACCACCTATTGTCAGGCAGAACACCATGCAGTCCAGTTAGACTGGGGCTGAGGTCAAAATTTAGAGTGATTAAACTCAAAACCAAACTGCGGTTCAAGGGTAAAGTCAAATGACAAAACACATAGCGCATGCTCTTCAGGAGCTGGCGCTACACTTAACCATTTCAATGCCGGGCACTTTCACCCCCTTCCTACCAAGACCAATTTTCAGCTTTCAGCGCTGCCACACTTTGAAAGACAATTACTCAGTCATGAAACACTGTACCCAAATGAAAATTTTATTTATATGTAGTGCTGGTATTTTTACCTTCTAATGCTATGGAATTCCTTAACAATGGACAATGCTATAAATCTGTATTTGGCTCCCTCTAGTGGTATAAACGTAAAATGGACTTTGTTTATTTCTCATTTCAAGAACATAGGGAAAGCCTAACAGGAAGTGACTTAATCTTTTTTCTTGAGAAAAGGACTCACCTACCCAGAATGCCCAGAACTGCATGCTGGGTAGGTAATAAAAGGCCCAGCGTGGCCATCTTCTTACTCTTCTGTAAACGTGGCCTGCCTACAGGGATCTGTGAGGAGGTGTTCCAGAGAGCTGCGGCTTGCTCAGTGTGGAGCAACATTTGAAGCCATCGGAGACAGTCTACACTACAGCCTACTGGAGCAGCGGTGTGGTCGGATCGGGGAGGATCCAGAGACATCTCATGGAGCGGGAAGGAGGTCCCGGTCATTGTGCATTGAGCGGTTCAGTGTGACGGAGCTGACTGTGGCAGTACTGGGAACCAAAGCAGCTGAGGCATCCATCTGTCTGGACCTGGTGCGGTGAGAGGGCTGTTGCCCAGAGGTTTTGTATCACACTTCACACACTTACACTGATCGCATAGCGTTGCTGGGACCGGTAGTCCCACAAAAACAGTTCAGTTCAATAAAGTTACAAGTACATAGGCCTCAAGCCTGATTTCATTGCCAAGTAACTGCCACTGGAAGTACATTCCCAGGAAAGGAGTTCACAAATACTTTGCACAATTGAAGTTACTACTTTATATTATCCTATACTGTTGTACTGATTGGAAATCCTGCGGATTATAAATATTGCAGTATAAATGGCTAGCTGAAGAAAAGAAGACAAGAGACTCTATCCTTTACTGTAAGGCCTTCCAGTGTCTCTATTACCTAATAGAGACTGTAGGGGTAATATTGAGTAATTATACCGTATTATCATTCTGTTCAAATACTGTGTAGCACATTACAGATCTCATAGTGTCTGCACAGTGTACTGGAAGTGGGAAGGTGCCCAGTGCTGAGGTTGTTGCCTGAGCATTGGTCCCACTTCGAGACATGCCTGCAGGAGCGATACAGGTAGCTCTCATGTGATAGCCATTCACAACTATTTGCTTTAGTATTGTATACCAATAACGTTTTTGTTTTTTTAGGAACTGTCACCAGTCAGTGTCCCTGATCCCCACCATACCTGTTATATGATAATGCTGTACTGCACTGGTGACAGTATGTAAAAAAGAAAGGAAAAAAATTGTGGAAAAAAACCCAAATGTTATATAATTTCTTCATTCTCAAGGAAATTGTGACAAAAAAAATGACAACTTCAAAAAACTCACCATGCCTCTTATTAAATACCTTGGGGTGTCAATATGGGGTCATTTGGGGTGTCTACTTTCCAAAATGGGGTCATTTGGGGTGTCTACTTTCCAAAAAGGGGTCATTTGGGGTGTCTACTTTCCGGAAAGGGGTTTATCTCATTTCTCAAGAAATGAGATAGACCATCAATCAGGATTGATTAGTTTTCATACTAGTGAGGAGAAAAATTGCGCTACTAGTGTGTATAAAAGCGCCAACATCAGCAATAAGACTAATTGCATAAAAACATAAAACAAAGGACGTGCCCGGTTGTAAAGCACTTGCGGGGCAACAATATTCCAGATGGCCTTCTTGCTAACACGAGAAAAACCTTGCCAACATCAGCAATAAGACTAATTGCATACAAACACAAAACAAAGGAGACGTAACGCTAAGAAATACATTTACCATAGATTTGCATAAAAGGAGTAAAGTATAAAATATAAAGAGCATTGAGTCAATGAGTGCATAATATACTCAATGAGTAAACTTAGGAAAATTGCAAATATTAATGAAAAAAAACCATGAAGAGTTCATAGTGATGGAACAACATGAAAAAAGGTATATGAACCCACAGCAGGTAAAAGATTTAACATATGTTAACAAAAATGGAAAACCACCTGAAAGCAGAGAATGTAGGTACCGACATACAAACTAAAGAGTCAGTATAGCTACATAGAGTTCTTCATAATAGATGTATCACCTTCAATCTCTTTGACATGACCCCAGAATGATGTTCTTCACAAGGTGTAGTTATATAGCTAGTCCATACAGAGGGGTATTATCACATGTCACCCAGGATTGGGTTGGCAACACCAGGGGGAAAGGGGTTGGGTACTCTTACCCTAAACTGTGGACAACAAACGCGGCAGTGGTGGGTCAAACGAGCATGGATGCCAGTCAGGAACCAAATCACGAACACGAACTTCTGTGGCTGGAAATGGTGTACGCACACACCTGCCTCAATAAGGGCAAAGGATGGTCCAAGGAGCCGAACTTTTACTGCGATGTTCCTGATAATGTAATGCTCCTCCCGCCAGGAAAAAGTTTGGATCATATGAAGAAAAAAAAAAGATGCCTTCCACATAGTGCAGAAGAATCGAAAGTATAAAATTTAATATAACAAAAAAAAGTACAAACATCGCTCAAGATGCGTACAGTGGTGATCACATAAAAACAAGTGCGGTGTGTAGAGCTAAGCAGGCTATGTACAGGGGGTCCCCAAGTTACGAACCTCTGACTTATGAACAACTTCTAATTACGAATGGCAGGTGGCATTGGCGGAAAACATCTGAAAACAGTGGAAAACCTCCGAAAACATCGGGAAACGACATCAGAAAACAACTCCTACTTACGAACGGCAGGTGGCGCCAGCGGGCACATCGGAAAACAGCGGAAAACATCAGAAAACAGCGGAAAACATCAGAAAACATCGGGAAACGACATCGGAAAACAACTCCTACTTATGAACGGCAGGTGGTGCCGGCGGGCACATTGGAAAACAGCGGACAACATCGGGAAACGGCGTAGAAGAAAGTGGAAAACAGCATAAAACTTTGGAAAACATCATAAAACAAACAAACAAATCCGACTTAGGAACAAACAGGCAGTCCCGAACCCGTTCGCAACTCGGGGACCCCCTGTACCCAACATGTTTTGTACAAAAGTACTTCAACTGGGGCATGAGTCTCCTAACATGTACCACGCTATATATATATATATATATATATATATATATATATATACCTATTCACTAGATTACAAACAACATCACAGGTCTAATTACAACTGCGCGGTGTGTAGAGCTAAGCAGGCTATGTACAGGGGGTCCCCAAGTTAGGAACCTCCAACTTGCGAACAACTCCTACTTACGAATGGCAGGTGGCGCTGGCGGCACATCGGAAAACAGCGAAAAACATCAGAAAACATCGGGAAACGACATTGGAAAACAACTCCTACTTACGAACGGCAGGTGGCGCCGGTGGGCACAACGGAAAACAGCGGAAAACATCAGAAAACTTTGGGAAACAACATCGGAAAACAACTCCTACTTACGAACGGCAGGTGGTGCCGCTGGGCACATCGGAAAACAACAGAAAACATCGGTAAACGACATAGGAAAACAACTCCTACTTACGAACGGCAGGTGGCACCGGTGGGCACAACGGAAAACAGCGGAAAACATCTGAAAACATCAGAAAACATCGGGGAAACAACATCGGAAAACAACTCCTACTTACGAACGGCAGGTGCTGCCGGCGGGCACATCGGAAAACAACAGAATACATCGGGAAACAACATCGGAAAACAACTCCTACTTACGAACGGCAGGTGGTGCCGGTGGGCACATCGGAAAACAGCGAAAAACATCAGAAAACATCGGGAAAGGACATCGGAAAACAACTTCTACTTACAAACGGCAGGTGGTGCCGGTGGGCACATCGTAAAACAGCGAAAAACATCAGAAAACATCGGGAAACGACATCGGAAAACAACTCCTTCTTACGAACAACAGGAGGTGCCAGCGGGCACATCGGAAAACAACAGAAAACATCAGAAAACATCGGGAAACAACATCGGAAAACAACTCCTACTTACGAATGGCAGGTGGCGCTGGCGGCACATCGGAAAACAGCGTAAAACATCTGAAAACAGCAGAAAATATCAGAAAACTTCGGGAAACGACATCGGAAAACAACTCCTACTTACGAACGGCAGGTGGCGCCGGTGGGCACAACGGAAAATAGCAGAAAACATCGGAAAACATCAGAAAACTTTGGGAAACAACATCGGAAAACAACTCCTACTTACGAACGGCAGGTGGTGCCGCTGGGCACATCGGAAAACAACAGAAAACATCGGGAAACGACATAGGAAAACAACTCCTACTTACGAACGGCAGGTGGCACCAGTGGGCACAACGGAAAACAGCGGAAAACATCGGAAAACATCAGAAAACATCGGGGGAAACAACATCGGAAAACAACTCCTACTTACGAACGGCAGGTGGTGCCGGTGGGCACATCGGAAAACATCTGAAAACAGTGGAAAACATCAGAAAACATCAGGAAACATCGGAAAACAACTCCTACTTACGAACGGCAGGTGCTGCTGGCGGGCACATCGGAAAACAACAGAAAACATCGGGAAACAACATCGGAAAACAACTCCTACTTACGAACGGCAGGTGGTGCCGGTGGGCACATCGGAAAACAGCGAAAAACATCAGAAAACATCGGGAAAGGACATCGGAAAACAACTCCTACTTACGAACAACAGGAGGTGCCAGCGGGCACATCGGAAAACAACAGAAAACATCAGAAAACATCGGGAAACAACATTGGAAAACAACTCCTACTTACGAATGGCAGGTGGTGCCGGTGGGCACATCGGAAAACAGCGAAAAACATCAGAAAACATCGGGAAACGACATCAGAAAACAACTCCTACTTACGAACGACAGGTGGTGCCGATGGGCACATCGGAAAACATCAGGAAACAACATAGGAAAACAACTCCTACTTACGAACGGCAGGTGCTGCCGGCGGACACATCGGAAAAAAAACAGAAAACATCAGAAAACATCGGGAAACGACATCGGAAAACAACTCCTACTTACAAATAGCAGGTGGTGCCGGGGGGCACATCGGACAAAAAACAGAAAACATCGGGAAACGACATCGGAAAACAACTCCTACTTACGAATGGCAGGTGGTGCCAATGGGCACATCGAAAACAGAGGAAAACATTAGAAAACATCGAGAAACGACATTGGAAAACAACTCCTACTTACGAATGGCAGGTGGCGCCGGCGGGCACATTAGAAAACAGTGGAAAACATCAGAAAACAGCGGAAAATATCAGCAAACATCGGGAAACAACATCAGAAAACAACTCCTACTTACGAGTGGCAGGTGGTGCTGGCGGGCACATCGGAAAACATCAGAAAACATTGGGAAACGACATCGGAAAAAGCGGAAAACAGCATAAAACATTGGAAAACATCGTAAAACAAACAAACAAATTAGACTTAGGAACAAATAGGCAGTCCCTAACCAGTTCGCAACTCGGGGACCCCCTGTACCCAACATGTTTCGTACAAAAGTACTTCAACTGGGGCATGAGTCTGCTAACATGTACCACGCTATATATATATATATATATACCTATTCACTAGATCACCATAATTTTGGGTAAGACAAGGCAGATAATAAAGCATTGTGACTTGGACAGGGCTACAGACTGTTAAGCAAAGACAACATACCAGCATTTTTAAAGACAAACATGAAAAGCAGATAGCAGTGTTTCAGTTTTTGGGTGGAGATGGTTCAGTTAGCACATACCTGTAGGGTGAGAGAAGAGATTCTCAGATGAGACAGTCAGATAATCAGATAATCAGTTAATAAGTGCAGAGTCAGAAGTGCTTCCACTTATTGAAATCCCCCACTTGGCGAAAGACCCCCAGTTGCAAATGTGCCCCCAGCAATAGCTTCCCCCAAAGTGAAGCTTAGCTTTACACTTCTCTTCAGAGAAGCCTACCCCTCCCACACCTAACTGTATTTTCATTTTCTCCATCAGCTCATCCCCCCACAGTTAAAACCTTTTGTTTCAACTTGACCCTCCCTTCTAGATTGTAAGCTCTAACGAGCAGGGCCCTCTGATCCCTCCTGTATCGATTTGTATTGTAAGTGTACTGTCTGCCCTCATATTGTAAAGCGCTGCACAAACTGTTGGCGCTATATAAATCCTGAATAATAATAATAATAATAATAGATAACAAACAGCATCACATGTCTAATTACAACATATAATGAAACAGCTGTTCGCTGTAACTCCCTCTGGTCAATCTAACCAATCACGGGAGTCCAGCATCAGAATCACATCATCGCTCTTTAGCTGTGCAGCGTCATCACGCACACGTCACGTGTCGCATCATCACGGCATGCAGCATGCGTTCCAAGTCTCATAAGCGTCAGCCCACCACCGTGCACATGTCCAAGCTAAGCAGTCGCCATGGGCCAGCTTGCTCTCCTCGACTCGCTTACACTCACCAATCAAGGGAGTCCAGTGACGTCACGTGACTGGAATATGCTGTGTGTGTGTGTGTCAAGCCTTGATTTAACTGGGCTAACACGGCTAGCATTGAATCCAGCCACACCAGAAAAATTTATACAAAGTCACGTGACAAGCGCCATTACTCATTAGAGCCTTCATATCTTGATGACAACTGGGGTGTGAAAAATAGAGTGGCACGGAGAGGGCATAAAGCGCAGTTAGCCATTGCTGTACCTAATAGCATAGCTCAGCCACCACGAATGTGACTCACTAATAATTAGATGAGTGTGAAAAACGTGTAAACATCACCTAACCCCCTCCAAATGTCAGTCAATATGATAAGATAAAAACATAACATGTAACATAATTCGTGACACGATTATTATCAAGAATAAATAATAATAATCAATCGGATTACATGGCATTCAAAATGACCATAACCTCTAAAATAATGTCAACATAATCATTTATGGTATATATTTGTTAGGTCATGCTGAAATACCGATAAATGATGAACAGACATCTAAAGTATAACAATATACAACATGAACCAGGAAACGAAAACGGCCAAAATAATACCGTACATCTATTATGAAGAACTCTATGTTGCTGTACTGACTCTCTAGTTTGTATGTCGGTACCTACATTCTCTGCTTTCAGGCGGTTTTCCACATTTGTTAATATATATATTATCAGGAACATCGCAGTAAAAGTTTGGCTCCTTGGACCATCCTGTGCCTGATTGAGGTAGATGTTTGCGTACACCCGTTCCAGCCACAGGAGTTCGTGTTCGTGATTTGGTTCCTGACTGGCGTCTATGCTCGTTTGACCCACCACCGCCAGCGTGTGTTGTCCACAGTTTACGGTAAGAGTACCCAACCCCTTCCCCCCTAGTGTTGGCAACCCAATCCTGGGTGTCATGTGATAATACCCCTCTGTATGGTCCAGCCATATAACTACACCTTGTGAAGAACATCATTCTGGGGTCATGTCAAAGAAATTGAAGGTGATACATCTATTATGAAGAACTCCATGTTGCTATACTGACTCTTTAGTTTGTATGTCGGTACCTACATTCTCTGCTTTCAGGCGGTTTCCCACATTTGCTAATATATGTATACATACACCATTTCCAGCCACAGGAGTTCGTGTTCGTGATTTGGTTCCTGACTGGCGTCCATGCTCGTTTGACAGACCGCAGCCAGCATGTGGTCATCCATAGTTTAGGGTAAGAGTACCCATCCCCTTCCCCCCTGGTGTTGGCAACCCAATCCTGGGTGTTGTGTGATAATACCCCTCTGTATGGTCCAGCCGTATAACTACACCTTGTGAAGAACATCATTCTGGGGTCATGTCAAAGAGATTGAAGGTGATACATCTATTATGAAGAACTCCATGTTGCTATACTGACTCTTTAGTTTGTATGTCGGTACCTACATTCTCTGCTTTCAGGCGGGTTTTCCATTTTTGTTAACATACATAAAATTTTCTACTACCTGCTATGGGTTCATATACCTTTTTCATGTTGTTCCATCACTACGAACTCTTCATAGGTTTTTCTTTTTTTTTTTTTTTTTTTTTTTTCATGAATATTTTCAATTTTCCTAAGGTTACTCATTGAGTATATTATGCACTCATTGACTCACCGCACTTTATATTTTATAATTTACTCCTTTGATGCAGAGCTATGGTACACTTATTTCTTAGCGCTACATCTCCTTTGCGTTTATGTTTTTGTTTTGTTTTTCAAAAAGTTTTTATCATCAATTAACATGAATAAACAGCACAGTTCGAGACTTAGACATGTACAGATAACATGAAACATCGTTCATCAACGATCCAGCAAAAACATTCCATAATATGACTCAGGGAGAGCACCGAGGTCTAGACAGTCAACCTAAAATACAGATTCCAGGTGGAGTAAACAAGGCCAAAACTTAAAGGAAAAGGGTGTCCTAGAACAGTGTTTCTCAACTCCAGTCCTCAAGGCGCCCCAACAGGCCACGTTTTCAGGATTTCCCTCAGATGAAACGGCTGTGGTAATTACTAAGGCAAATCACCTGTGCAAAATAATGGAAAGCCTAAAACATGACCTGTTAGGGCGCTTTTGAGGACTGGAGTTGAGAAACACTGTCCTAGAACATAGGAAGGCTAATGATCAGGGTTACTCCCAGGGCCGTTTTTAAGGCAGGGCAAAAGGGGCAGCTGCCCTGGGCCCTGTCATTGTTGTGGGGCCCAAAGCAGCTGCTTCATACTTGCCAGCTATCCTGGTTTAAATTCCCTTGTCCCTTGGTTTTAGTCCTGTGCTGTATCCTGATATCTCAGTGTGAAATGCTGCTACTAATTCTGCCCAGCTCTGCCCTATTGTTGTGCACAGATGACTCACCTGCAGACCCTGTGTTTACATGTAAATTACCAGCATTTATATGTAAATAGGGGTGGCCGGCGGCATGGATATGTATATCATGCCCCCCTGAGGTCATATCCACAGTAACCTCTAGCAACCAATCAACAAGCAGAAATCATGCGCTGTAACCTCTAGCAACTAATCAGTGAACCGTAATGTCTGCTGTAACCTCCATCAACCAGTCAGTGAGCGGTAATGGTACACTGTAACCTCTGGCAACCAACTGCAATAGCTGCCTGATCTGATTCAGTAAACTGATTTTGAGTCTAGTTGCTATTTATTGTATGTCTCAGAGCAGATGGCGAGCAAAACTGTATGGGGGGGAGGGGCCCAAGAAAAGTTTTTTGCCCAGGGTCCAATCAATATTAAAGACGGCCCTGGTTACTCCATAGACAGCCCCGGTATTGTTTTGGATACAGGCTAAACAAAATACCTGTGAGTGAAAAGGGGTAAAGGGGGGAAGGAGTGGAGAAAGGGGGTAAAAGGAGAAGAGAGGAAAGGAGGATAGGAAGATAGAAAGGTACAGCAGTCAGAGGAAGTATGGTTGGATGGCCCGCACGGGCCCAGGTCATCAATCGTCGCTATCACATGGAGACTGGATGAATCAAGGTTCCAAAAGGTGACTGTCAAAATTAGAGGGGAAGGAAGTGATCTACCCAAGGTTGCCACACCTTACGGTGTAGGGGTAATCGATCTAGAATCGTTGCTTCTATCTTGCTATGGATCATGGCTTGGGTAACTCTGTTTCTCACTTCAGCAATGCGAAGGGCCGGTGTCTTCCAAGCTTTAGCGATAGTTTGCTTCGCTGCTGTAGTTAGTTGGAGGAGGCGCAGTTGGGATCTAGTGTAATCTTGGGGTGCTAGGTTTAACGAGGCTACAGTAGGTTCGGGGTCCAAGGTTTCTCGTGTTAGCATGAAGGCCATCTGGGATATTGTCGCCCCGAAGAAGCGCTTTACAACCGGGCACGTCCTTTGTTTTATGTTTTTATGCAATTAGTCTTATTGCTGATGTTGGCACTTTTATACACACTAGTAGCGCAATTTTTCCCCTCACTAATATAATCTATGTTGTACTGTATACGGTATATGAAAACAAATCAATCGTGATTGATGGTCTTTCTTGGGTCCCTAAAATCCTAGGACAGCACAAATACCCCCCAAAATGACTCCTTTTTGGAAAAGTAGACACCCCAAGGTATTTACTAAAGCCCCATACACACTATCAGATTTTCGGATGATTTTTTTCCTTCAGATTTACCAAAACCATATACCATATTTATCGGCGTATAACACGTGCCGGCGTATAACACGCACCCCAAGTTTAGGAGGCAAGTTTAAGGAAAAAAATCTTACATTTTAAATGCCCATCAATGTAGCCTTCCACTGTCCCCCTGCAGCCTTCCCCAAAATTGCAGCATGGTTTAGTTTTAAATTTACCGCCGCCGCCTCCGAGATCTTCGGCTCCTCCCGCAGCCGCCTCCGAGATCTTCGGCTTCTCCCGCCGCCGCCTCAGAGATCTTCAAGTCTTCCCGCCGCCGCCGAGATCTTCGGCTCCTCCCGTCGCAGCCGCCGAGATCTTTGGCTCCTCCTGCCGCTGCCGCCCAGATCCTCAGCTCCTCCCGCCGCCGACATAGATCGAGCCGAGCTGAGGGTACTCGGCTACTCGGCTCTGCTCACAGTAACGCCCCCGTCCCCCCCTTGTCCTGGCTCCTGTGATGGACACAACACCGGGCCAATGGCGGGACGTAAAGGCTAGGAGGCGGAACTGGGCTAGACTGAGAGCGGAGCCGAGTACACAGTACACTCGGCTCGGTAAATGTTGGTGGCGCTCCACAGACAGCGCAGATAGGCAGATCGGTGGGGGGATCGGAGTATAACACGCACCCATTGTTTTCCCCTGATTTCAAGGGGAAAAAAGTGCGTGTTATACGCCAATAAATACAGTAATATGAGGTCAAACTTTAGGACTTTCAATTTGTATGCAATCAGGCAGGCCCTCCACTACATGGTTTTGGTAAATCTGAAGGAAAAAATTAGAAGAAAATCTGATAGCGTGTATGGGGCTTAAGAGACATGGTGAGTTTTTTGAAGTTTAAATTTTTTTTGTCACAATTTTTTTGAAAATGAAGGAATTAAATAAAAAATGTTTTTTTTTTTTTTTTCCACAATTTTTTTTCCTTTTTTTACATTCCGTCACCAGTGCAGTACAGCATTATCATACAACAGGCGTGGTGGTGATCAGGGACACTGACTGGTGACAGTACGTAAAAATAAATAAATCAAATCAATTTTATTTGACTTTTTATTGACGATAGAGTCTGTAAAGAAACAACTAGAAAGGTAAAAAAGGTTTTTGAAATTATTTTTAGGTATGCTGTATTAGTGGGAAAACGTAACAAATATAGTGTGGAGATATGGTGTTCCTTGGCTGGCAACGTGGGCTCAACCATGACATGGAGTCTAAGTGGCCTTGGTCTTCACTGGGGATGAGCCAAAAATTCAGTCCAAACTTTTTTGCCCAGTTGGTTCAGCGACAAACATCATAATTTAGAGGTATTTCTACCGCTTCTATATATACGAAAACCTCTGACTGTCAATAGTTGCAAAAGAAGCATCCCTAGCAACCATTGATGTCACCATCACCAATGACTTACATGGTTGGGAATGCAAGACCACATAAAAAAGAGGCAGGGATAGCAGGGACATCACTGTCCAGATATGGCCACTGGCCATATGTGCTCATTGATGTCACCACTATCCCTACTCCTTCCCTTATATAGCCGATGAAGAAAGCTGTCATTCGGCTACGTGTAGGTTCCAATGAGCCACATCATGTCATAAGGAAGAAAGGAAACCAAAAAGATCCACCCTACAATGCACTGCTCCACCTTCTCTTGAATCTGTCTCTGTTTTTTTTGGGAATGTTTCTTTAGACTAGTGACAACTACCTGACACCTAAAGAGAATCTATAGCAAGGATTCCCTAGCCCAGGACATATCTCCTATGTTAATGAAGCCTTCAGTAGCCCAGAATATGATGCTTATGTCACTGAAACCTATAGTAATCCATGTCTCCGTTGTTACTGAAGCTGTTAGTAGACAAAGATACATCTTCCATGTCACTGAAGCTATCGGGTAGACTAGGACACATCTTATGTCACTGAAACCTTCAGCAATCAAGGACATGTCTTCTATGTCACTGAAGCTGCCAGCCCACAATACATCTTCAATGACACTGAAACCCTCAGTAGCCCAGGACATGTCTCCTATGTCACTGAAACCCTCAGTAGCCCAGGACATGTCCCCTATGTCACCGAAACCCTCAGTAGCCCAGGACATGTCTCCTATGTCACTGAAACCCTAAGTAGCCCAGGACATGTCTCCTATGTCACTGAACCCCTCAGTAGCCCAAAACATGTCTCCTATGTCACTGAAACCCTCAGTAGCCCAGGACATGTCTCCTATGTCACTGAACCCCTCAGTAGCCCAAAACATGTCTCCTATGTCACCGAAACCCTCAGTAGCCCAAAACATGTCCCCTATGTCACTGAAACCTTCAGTAGCCCAGGCCATGTCTCCTATGTCCCTGAAACATTCAGTAGCCCAGGACATGTCTCCTATGTCCCTGAAACCTTCAGTAGCCCAGGACATATCTCCTATGTCCCTGAAACCTTCAGTAGCCCAGGACAAGTTTCCTATGTCACTGAAACCTTCAGTATCCCAGGACATGTCTCCTATGTCACTGAAACCTTCAGTAGCCCAGGACATGTCTCCTATGTCACTGAAACCCTCAGTAGCCCAGGACATGTCTCCTATGTCACTGAAACCCTCAGTAGCCCAGGACATGTCTCCTATGTCCCTGAAACCTTCAGTAGCCCAGGACATGTCTCCTATGTTTCTTCCCTCTGCTCTTCCTTTTTTTATATTTTAGATAAACCCCAGCCAGCTGATTAACCCATAGCTCTCATGCGTTTTCATATCTCTGTTCAGTATCCCCATCTCCCTGGACTCTGAACTTATGTATTATATATATATATATATATATATATATATATATATATATATATATATATATATATATACACACACATATATGTACTCTCTATTCCTGTGATTCTTCCTGCTCATCATATTCTACAGACATTATATGAATATGATACTCCTTTGTCATTATCAGTTCCTCCTTCTGTTCTTGTTCCTTCCATTTGGCCCCCACAGCTCATCACAGGGCTACGATAGGTTAGTGCTGAGAGAAGGAATCACGTTGGTGGGCCCTACCGCCTTTATAAAGCCACAACCAAGTGTTTGGGAAGCTAAGAGTTCATGAAAATGTCTCAGACGTGCAGCAAGAAAGGAAAAAAAATAGTCTCATAGAATTTGTGAATAATGTATTTTCTTCTGAGAAAATATGAAACTACTTGTGTCATCTTATAAAAATTGAGTTTTTTTGAAGATTTTACACAACTGGCAGAGGTGTTCTCTATGTCATAGTCCCTCTGGATTAACCATCTCAGATAACACCCAATCTCAGTCTCCGAGAAGCTGGAGCTTTGAGTGTCGGGTCCAGTACACATGCCTTGGATCTCACAGTATAACAATCCCTGTAACTACTATGAGGTTCTGTTGATCAATGCCATCCAACAGAACCCACCATGGCCACTTCAGCTACTAGACAACCAAGAAGCCACCTTGTTTGTCTTGAAATGGGCTGCTGCAAAAATTCCTCCTTCTAAGCTACTAATTATATAAGTAACAATAGATCAAAAGGGCCCCAAATATAACTGTGGAATATTCTTTTTATTACAAGAATCCTGGTTCTGAACATTGACTGACATGTTCTGCTTCCCTTTTCAGGTGTAGAGTTTGTTTTGTTTTGGTGACGTTAGCTGAATTATTTGCACCCACACGAATGAAACTCACATACACGGGAAACTGTGCCCAGTATGTAAATCAAAATTTCCACATGGCTGCCCACTGTGAGTTCAGCTTGACAGTGTCTGAAGAATGAAACCTGCCCTAAATATTGATATAACCACCAGAGACGAGCTGCCATTGATGAGCACACATGGCCGTGGTCTACGCTGACCTGAGGTTCTCCCGAACTGTCCTCCCACCACAGAAAGGTCAGTATGTACAAACGGGGCCAGGTTCAGGGGTATTTCTAGTAATACTGCATGGAGATGAATTGTCATACAAGTGGATTTCATATTGGGATCATTCTTCATTGGGATACCAACAAATATCACCAGAAGGTCACTTTATGGTTGCTACAAAACACAGAGGTTTAGTCTTCAGCTGTAAAATGGATACTTTGTAGTTAGATACTTTAGATTACGGTATTTTAACAATGAGTCCAGGTCAATGTTTTATTTTATTTTTTTTGCACGTCTCTTAAAAACTTTTTTTGTTTGTTTGCTAGAAATTTATCGTATTTATCGGCTTATAACACACACTTTTTTTCCCCTTAAAATCAGGGGAAAACCTTGTGTGCATGTTATACACTGATCCCTGCTGTCTCTGAGGGAAGAGGAGCGAACGCCACTGAATTACCGTACATAGAGCCGCGATCTCCTCCGTCACTCACAGCCACACCTCCTGGCCCCACATTGGGCCACTGTTCTGTCTATAATATGAGCAGGACCAGGAGGCGTGGCTGTGAGTGACGGAGCGCACCAGGTACACAGGAGATCGCGGCTCTGTGTAATTCAATGGTGCTCGCTCCTCCTCTTCTCTCGGATACAGCAGGGATAATCCAACACTGGCGAGGATGCAATGATGGGGCTGCAGATGGGCACTGAACAGGCTGCATTGTTGGTCAATTTATAGGCTGCAGATGGGCACTGAGCAGGGTGCATTGATGGCCAATTTAATGGCTGTAGATGGGCACTGAGCAGGGTGCATTGTTGGTCAATTTAATGGTTGCAGATGGGCACTGAGCAGGGTGCATTGATGGGCAATTTAGAGGCTGCAAATGGACACTGAGCAGGGTGCATTGATGGCCAATTTAATGGCTGTAGATGGGCACTGAGCAGGGTGCATTGATGGCCAATTTAATGGCTGTAGATGGGCACTGAGCAGGGTGCATTGTTGGTCAATTTAATGGTTGCAGATGGGCACTGAGCAGGGTGCATTGTTGGTCAATTTAATGGTTGCTGATGGGCACTGAGCAGGGTGCATTGTTGGTTAATTTAATGGTTGCTGATGGGCACTGAGCAGGGTGCATTGTGGGTCAATTTATAGGCTGCAGATGGGCACTGAGCAGGGGGCATTGTTGGTCAATTTATAGGCTGCAGATGGGCACTGAGTATGGTGCATTGATGGGCAATTTAGAGGCTGCAGATGGGCACTGAGCAGGGTGCATTGATGGTCAATTTAATGGCTGCAGATGGGCACTGAGCAGCGTGCATTGTTGGGCAATTTAGAGACTGCAGGTGGGCACTGAGCAGGGAGCATTGAAGGACAATTTAGTGTCTGCAGATGGGCACTGAGCAGGGTGCATTGATGGGCAATTTAGAGGCTGCAGATGGGCACTGAGCAGGGTGCATTGATGGGCAATTTAGAGGCTGTAGATGGGCACCGAGCAGGGTGCATTGTTTGTCAATTTAATGGCTGCAGATGGGCACTGAGCAGGGTGCATTGTTGGTCAATTTATAGGCTGCAGATGGGAACTGAGCAGGGTGCATTGATGGTCAATTTAATGGCGGCAGATGGGCACTGAGCAGGGTGCATTGATAATAATGGGCACAGAAGGTTTGTATAGCTGAACGGTCAGTGCAGGAATGGTGAGGAGACCTCATAATGGGCACAGAAGGTTTGTAGAGCTGAAAAGTCAGTGCAGGAATGGTGAGGAGCCCTCACCATGGGCACAGAAGGCTTGTAGAGCTGAAAAGTCCATGCAGGAAGGTTGAGGAGCCCTCATAATGGGCACAAAAGGTTTGGTTTGTAGAGCTCAACAGTCAGTGCAGGAATGGTGAGGAGTAAAGATGAGCCAAATACCCCCCCCCCCCCCCCCCGGTTCGGTTCGCACCAGAACCTGCAAACAGATCTAAACTTCATGTGAACTTTAGAACCCTATAAAAGTCTATGGGATTCCAACGTTCAAAATCAAAAGTGCTAATTTTAAAGGCTAATATGCAAGTTACTGTCCTAAAAAGTGTTTGAGGACGCGGGTCCTGCCCCAGGGGACATGGATCAATGCAAAAAAAAGTTTTTAAAATGGCTGTTTTTTCAGGAGCAGTGATTTTAATAATGATTAAAGTGAAACAATAAAAGTGTAATATTCCTTTAAATTTTTTACCTGGGGGGTGTGTATAGTATGCCTGTGAAGGGGCGCATGTTTCTGGTGCTTAGAACTGTCCCTGCACAAAGTGTCATTTCTGCAGGGAAAAAAAAGTAATTTAAAAGCACTCGTGGCTATAATGAATTGTCGGCTCCCGTAATACAGAGAACACTCATTGAAAGTCATTGATAAAAATTTTTTTTTTTAAAGCGTGGGGTTCCCCCCAAATTCATTTACCAGGCCCTTCAGGTCTGGTATGAATATTAAGGGGAACCCTGTGTCAAATTTAAAAAAATGACGTGAGGTTCCCCCCCCAAATATCCATACCAGATCCTTCAGGTCTGGTATGGATTTTAAGGGGAACTCCATGCCAAATAAAAAAAAATGTATCCAAGCACGCAACCTGGCAGGCCGCAGGAAAAGAGGGAGGGATGAGAGAGCCCCCCCTCCTGAACCATACCAGGCCACATGCCCTCAACATTGGGAGGATGCTTTGGGGGTCTGTGACCCCTCAAAGCACCATGTCCCCATGTTAATGGGGACAAGGGCCTCATCCCCACAACCCTGGCCGGTGGTTGTGGTGGTATGCGGGTGGGGGGCTTATCAGAATTTGGAAGCCCCCTTTAACAAGGGGACCCCCAGATCCCGGCCCACCCATTTGAAATGGTAAGGGGGTACAAAAGTACCCCTACCATTTCACAAAGAAAGTGTAAAAAATTGTTAAAAAACACACACACACACCGTTGGGAAAAGTCCTTTATTAAAAATAAAAAAAAGATTCCAGCGGTGGTAATCCACTCTTGCTATCCAGCAATGGGTGATCTCCTCTCCGAGATCCAGTGATGGCTGATCTCTCCCGATGACGTCCAACGCATCGCATCCTGTCTCCACCGTAGTTACTGTGGGAATCCCCGGCAGCCTGGCACTTCTTAGCAGAGGAGGACGGGGCCACCTGTCACCTGACCTCGTCAGCTGACCCTGCCCCCTCTGACGCAAGGGGAAAGCCGGGCTTCCCCATTGGTGTACGGGTGACCCCGCTCCCTCTGATGTAACGCAGGTTTGTGTTACATCAGAGGGGGCGGAGTGACCCACACGTTACTGGGGAAGCCCGGCTTTCCCCTTGCGTCAGAGGGGGCAGGGTCAGCTGACGAGGTCAGGTGACAGGTGGCCCCGTCCTCCTCTGCTAAGAAGTGCCAGGCTGCCGGGATTTCCGCTGTGTCTCTGGTGGAGACAGGATGGATGCGCTGCGCTGGACCATTGGGAGAGATCACCCATTGCTGGACCCCGGAGAAGAGACCAGCCATCGCTGGATAGCAAGAGTGGATTACCACCGCTGGAATCTTTTTTTTATTTTTATTTTTTTTTTAATAAAGGACTTTTCCCAACGGTGTGTGTGCGTGTGTTTTAACAATTTTTTACACTTTCTTTGTGAAATGGTAGGGGTACTTTTGTACCCCCTTGCCATTTCAAACAGGAGGGGCTGGGATCTGGGGGTCCCCTTGTTAAAGGGGGCTTCCAGATTCTGATAAGCCCTCCCGCCCGCAGACCCCTCAAAGGAATGGTTGAGGAGCCCTCACAATGGGCACAGAAGGTTTGTAGAGCTGAAAAGTCAGTGCAGGAATGGTGAGGGGCCCTCATAATGGGCACAGCAGGAGTGCAGACCTGGGAATATAGCACAGGAATGGTAGGACCCACTCATAATTATCCATTCATTAAGAGGTGCTCCTTTGGGGGGAACTGATAATGTAAAAACATCTCAGGGCTCTTTTAGACCATAGACCTAACGAGAGCATGCATTGCCAGGCTGCAGCTATAGTAAAGCCAGCAGACTACTAAATTTACTAAAGTTATAAAACTATAAAATGACGACTTTACAAAACAGTGGTTCAACCTCATCTTTAGTAGGAATGATGTACCTGATTTCCGATGCCTAATGTTCCTGAGTTTGTTTCAAGGTGGGTTTTGGTTCAAACTTTACACAAGTTTGGCTGCTGAAAAAGAACCCAACTGAAGTTCTGGCCATTTTCCAAGCTTATAGCTGGTATGGATGTCAATGAACCCCACAAAAACAAAGACAATAAAGCATGAGGTCCCCCAAAATCTATATCAGACCCTTATCTGAGCATACAACTTGGCAGAACAAGAAGGGGGGGGGGTGGTAAGTATGCGCTATCCCCCTCATCCATATTAGGTCACAAGGACTTGACATGGAAATGGTACCTGGCCTGGCCAAGTACTTTGTCCCTAGCTTGTTGAGGACAAAGGCCTCTTCCCCACAACCCTGGCCTGATGGTTGTGGGGGTCTGTAATGGGGGATTATTGGAATCTTGAAGCTCCCTTTAACTGTAAGGTGGTACCCAGATATTACCCTCCCCCCCATGTGAATAAGAAAGGGATACATAGTACCTCTCCAGCTATGCAGATCCAAATCCGTCACAATAAACAATGTCTGCCTACTCACCAAAACCCACCGACAGGTCTAGCAGTCTTCCGAGTGGTGTCATTGCCCAAATGAGACCATGTGGCCATATTTGATTAATGATGTCTATACTTTCCCTGTCTTTTAGTTTACGTGGCTGATGATGCCTGGCCAGTAAATGGATGGAGTTGGGTGACATGACTGGTAAAAGACACGTAGGGTGCCTGATGCTTCCTTAACAACCATTAAGAGGAAGCCGTGAAATGTTGTAGGAGGAAAAATACCACCTACTACTGTACACATCACGTTCAGCTTCCAACAAACTAGCAAAAGAGTCCAGCGTTCAGGAGAATGCCTGGCAAAGTTCAAACTGAACATTCAATGCATTCCGAACCTTCAGTATGCAATTCAATTTTGGACACCAGTCCTTAGAAAAGATGTCCATGTACTGGAGAGCGTTCAGAGAAGAAGCACATTTGGTCAATGATTTCTCTACTATCCGCGAGCATTGTGATCGATGATAGATTTACGAGGGACATTTTTGGGGATTTGTATTTTTTGGGCTTTTTAACCACTTCAGCCCCGGAAGATTTGGCTGCTGAATGACTGGGCCATTTTTTGCGATTCGGCACTGCGTCGCATTAACTGACAATTGCGCGGCCGTTCGACCTGGCAGGCTGCAGGAAAAGAGGGGGGGATGAGAGAGCGCCCCCCCTCCTGAACCATACCAGGCCACATGCCCTCAACATTGGGAGGATGCTTTGGGGGTCTGTAACCCCTCAAAGCACCATGTCCCCATGTTAATGGGGACAAGGGCCTCACCCCCCCAACCCTGGCCGGTGGTTGTGGGGGTCTGCGGGCATGGGGCTTATCAGAATCTGGAAGCCCCCTTTAACAAGGGGACCCCCAGATTTACGAGGGCCATTTTTGGGATTTATATTTTTTGGGCTTTTTAACCACTTTAACCACTTCAGCCCCGGAAGATTTGGCTGCTGAATGACCGGGCCATTTTTTGCGATTCGGCACTGCGTTGCTTTAACTGACAATTGCGCGGCCGTTCGATGTGGCACCCAAACAAAATTGACATCCTTTTTTCTCCGCAAATAGAGCTTTCTTTTGGTGGTATTTGATCACCCCTGCAGTTTTTATTTTTTGCGCTATAAAAGAGCGACAGTTTTGAAAAAAAAAAAAAATCGCAATATTTTTTACTTTTTGCTATAATAAATATTTAATTTTTTTTTTTTTAAAGCTCATTTTTTTCCTCAGTTTAGGCCGATACGTATTCTTCTACATATTTTTGGTAATATAAATCGCAATAAGCGTATATTGATTGGTTTGCGCAAAAGTTATAGCGTCTACAATATAGAGGATAGTTTTATAGCATTTTTATTATTATTTTTTTTTTTTTTTACTAGTAATGGCGGCAATCTGCGATTTTTATCATTATGGCGGACACATCTGACAGTTTTGACACATTTCTAGTAATGGCGGCAATCTGCGATTTTTATCATTGTGGCAGACACATCGGACAGTTTTGACACATTTTTGGAACTATTTTCATTTATAAAGCGATCAGTGCTATAAAAAATGCACTGATTACTGTGTAAATGTCACTAGCGATCAAGTAGTTAAATGTGTTCCCTCAGTGTGTGTTCTAACTGTAGGGGGAGGGGACTGACTAGAGGAAGTGGCGGATCGTGGTTCCCAGCTATTAGGAACACACGATCTGTCTCTCCTCACAGAACAGGGATTTGTTTGTTTACATACACACGTCCTTGTTCTGCCTCTCGTGCTCGTGGTCGCTTGTGGCCGGTGGTCATCGCGACCATCGGCCATGAACATCGCCCCCCCCCCCAAGTGCAGAGGAGTGTGCTCCTGCTACCCCGCTTAAAGGAGCTGATTCACAGCTACGACGGCTCACGGGATCATGCCAACCTGCGGCAGGATAATGACAGTGGTTGGTCGGCAAGTGGTTAAGGACCGAGCCTCTTTCTGAGATTTGTTGTTTACAAGTTAAAAACATTTTTTTTTTTGCAGGAAAATGACTTAGAACCCCCAAACATTATATAAAAAAAAATTCTAACACCCTAGAGAATAAAATGGCGGTCGTTGCAATGCTTTCTGTCACGCCGTATTTGCACAGCGGTCTTACAAGCGCATGTTTTTTGGAAAAAATACACTTTTTTGAATAAAAAAATAAGACAACAGTAAAGTTAGCCCAATTTTTTTTTTACTCATTCACATGGGGGGGGGGCAGTATTTGGTGGCCCTCTATTTTTAATGGGGGGCTTTCAAATTCATATAACCTCGGCCCTGCCCGCAAGAAGCATGTGACAATCACCGTAAGTACACCAATGACCCCCCCCCCCACCCTCCGGTGTTAGATGGATGAGAAGGCGGCGGCAGAGACTAACCTTAACATAGGGGGCAGGGAGTATGAAGAGCCGGGCCATTCTCCTCTCCATTCTCCTTTGGGCTGAACAGGAAGTGTGTCCTGAGACACGATTGGGAGTCCTAAGACTCTCTGGCCAATCGGGTCTCAGGATCTGCTTCCTGATTGGTCGTGAGGAGAATCAGGAAGACAACCGCGAATATTAATTCACTATTGTCACACAAGTGGGCGGGCTCGGGGGCACAGTGCTCTGCGCCCCGAGTCCAGCCTTTTTTCAAGCCAATTAGAGCCTCAGGCTCTAATCACGTGCTTCAAAAAAATAAAAATAAAAACCCCATTGGAATCCATACCTCCGGCGCCCTGCATGTAGATTAGTGGCCAGGCGCATGACTTAGGGGGTGGCGCCACTGGTTGGGAGGCTTCAAACTCATCCTCATCCTTTCCTGGTAAGGCAGTGCTTCATGCTCAGATTATAGTGGATGTAAAGCCTCAAGGATTTTCACCTTATAAAGTTATATGCATTAAGGTGAAAAACCTTCTGTGCCTCAGATCGCACCCCCCCCGTCCCCCTTTTTCTTTCCTGAGCCTGATCCGATCCATCAATGTGCATAAGTGCAGTGGCTCCAGCCGCTGTCTCTCTTCTCATTGGACAGATTGATAGCTGCAGGAGCCATTGGCTCCCGCTGCTGTGAATCAAATCCAGTGACTCGTGAGTGGGGAGGAGTGCCGCTGTCTGTCAATATACTCGAGAGCGAGCCCACACGGGTGCCTCCTATGGAAAGCAGCTTTCCACGGGGGCACCCCGATTGAAGGAGGAGGAGCCTGGAGCACCAAGTGAGGCACCCCAGAAGAAGAGGATTGGGGCTGCTCTGTGCAAAACTATCGCACAAAGCGGGTACGTATAGCTATGTTTGTTATTTTTATACAAAAAAGAAAAAAAAATTAACCGAAAATTCGAAGCATCCGAATGAATGAAAGACTATTTGACAAATTTTTTCTCTAAAACTATTTTTCGAAAAGATTGAAAATCCGAAAAATTTGAAAATCTGAAAATCAGAAAGAATGAAAATCAGAAAATAAGAACGGAAAGCATTTCGTATTTTCTATAATAATTAAATTATTAACCATTATTATAGTTTTTATTATCATTATTAGTTTTTTATTGTTATTATTGTTATTTATTGTTATTATTATTTGTTTATTAATAATAAATAATAATAGTTATAAACTATTAATTTATAGGTATTTGATTTTTTAACATAACAAATACAGATTTATCCAAAGTTAAAGTGGAGTGCCCCCTAAAAAAAAAATGGAAAAGTCAGCAGCTTTTTTTTTTATTGTTATTATTGTTATTATTATTATTATTTGTTTATTAATAATAAATAATAATAGCTATAATAGTAGTTATAAACTATTAATTTATAGGTATTGGAATTTTTAACATAACAAATACAGATTTATCCAAAGTTAAAGCGGAGTGCTCCCTAAAAAAAAAAAAATGTCAAAGTCAGCAGCTATTTTTTTATTGTTATTATTGTTATTTATTGTTATTATTATTTGTTTATTAATAATAAATAATAATAGCTATAATAATAGTTATAAATGATTAAATTATAGGTATTGGAATTTTTAACATAACAAATACAGATTTATCCAAAGTTAAAGCGGAGTGCTCCCTAAAAAAAAAAAATGTAAAAGTCAGCAGCTATTTTTTTATTGTTATTATTGTTATTTATTGTTATTCTTATTTGTTTATTAATAATAAATAATAATAGCTATAATAATAGTTATAAATTATTAAATTATAGGTATTGGAATTTTTAACATAACAAATACAGATTTATCCAAAGTTAAAGTGGGGTGCCCCTTAAAAAAAATAAAAAAAATAATTAAAAGTCAGCAGCTAGAAATACTGCAGCTACTGACTTTTAATAATCGGACACTTACCTGTCCCAGGGTCCAGCGATGCGGGGGGGAATGAAGCCCCCCCCCCCTCGTTCCCCGCTCCACTCGCGGCGCCGGCATTCTCACAGCCGGGCACCCACTGCGCATGCATGAGCGGCACCGCGCGCCGTGATACACCGCACACAGTCATCTGGGACACGTGACAGGTGACTGTGCGGCGCCGAGGGGGAAGTGATGTCACCAGCCCAGGCAATGAAGGAGGCAGACTACAAGGGGCCCCCTAGCAACAGGCATTTAGAAGTGAGTAAAAAAAAATTTTCCAAATTTTTACGAATTTTAAGCAATTTATAAAAATTTTTTGGTGGCAACACCACTTTAACCACTTAAGGACCGCCTCACGCCGATATACGTCAGCAGAATGGCACGGCTGGGCACAATCACGTACCTGTACGTGATTCTTTAAGTGCTCAGCCGTGGGTCGGGAGCGCGCAGCCGGCGGCGCACTCCAGTCCCGGTCCTGTGCTCCGTGACCGTGGCCGCGGGACCAGCGGACCCGATCGCCGCTGGTGTCCCGCGATCGGGTCACAGAGCTGAAGAACGCGGAGAGGTCAGTGTAAACAAACCTCTCCCCATGCTTCCTAGTGTGGCTGTCACCGATCATCTGTTCCCTTTTATAGGGAGAGACGATCAGTGACATCACATGCCAGGCCAGCCCCCCCTACGATAAAAAAAAAACACATAACGTCATACATAACACTACACTGCCCCCTAGTGGTTAACTCCTTCACTGCCAGTGTCATTTACACAGGAATCAGTGCATTTGTATAGCACCGATTTTTGTATAAATGACAATGGTCCCAAAAATGTGTCAAAAATGTCCGATGTGTCCGCCATAATGACGCAGTCACAATAAAAATCACTGATCGCCGCCATTACTAGTAAAAAAATAAAAAATAAAAATGCTATAAAACTATCCCCTATTTTGTAAACGCTATAACTTTTGGGCAAACCAATCAATAATCTTTAATTGCGATTTTTTTTTTTACCAAAAAATATGTAGAAGAACACGTATCGGCCTAAACTGAGGGAAAAAAAATAATATAATAAAATATAATATAAGAATATAAATGCATACAAAGTTACTAATTATTGAAAACAATGAATAGCGCATCTATATGAAAGGAGCGTACCGGAGCCGTTGGCAGCGGCGGAGGCAATTGGGTCCTTCTCGGTGTTAGGTATGGAATGTCACTTCCGCCCATAGATCTTAAAGGGGACATTTTTTTTTATTATTTTTTTAAATGACAATTTATTTTTTTGGATTATTTTTTTGCGTAAATATGAGATGTGACGTCTTTTTGACCCCCAGATCTTATATTTAAGAGGTCCTGTCGTGCTTTTATTCTATTACAATTATAGAATCTATCTATTCTATTACTATTATTCCGTGTAATAGGAATAAAAGTGACAAAAATTTTTAAAACAGTGTAAAAATAAAATAAAAAATAAAAGGTAAAATAAAAAAATTTAAATAAAAAAAATATTTAAGCGCGCCCCATCCAGCCGAGCTCACGCGCAGAAGTGAGTAGCGCCCGCACATGAAAACGGTGTTCAAACCCCACATGTGAGGTATCGACGCGATCGGTAGATCGAGAGCAATAATTCTAGCCCTAGACCTCCCCTGTAACTCAAAACATGCAACCTCTATAATTTTTTAAATGTCGCCTATGGAGATTTTTTTAAGGGTAAAAGTTTGTCGCCATTCCACGAGCGGGGGCAATTTTGAAGCGTGACATGTTGGGTATCAATTTACTCGGCATAACTTCATCTTTCACAATAACAAAAAATGGGCTAACTTTACTGTTGTTTTTTTTTTTTTATTCAATAAAGTGTATTTTTTCCACAAAAAAAAAGTGCGCATTGTAAGACCGCTGTGCAAATACGGTGCGACAGAAATTATTGCAACGACCACCGTTTTAATTCTCTAGGGTGTTAGAAAAAAAAAAAAAGTATAATGTTTGGGGGTTCTAAGTCATTTTCTAGCAAAAAAAAATAATGTTTTTAACTTGTAAAACAACAAATCTCAGAAAGAAGCTCGGTAATTTAATGGCTTGCCGACCGGCCACCGTCATTATACAGCGGCAGGTCGGCGCGATCCCGTGAGCCGTCGTAGCTGTACATCGGCTCCTTTAAGCGGGATAGAAAGAGGCTTGGTCCTTAAGTGTGTAGCGGATGACATTTTGGACAGAATGTCACACGCATGTACATTTAGTTTTTGCCTCAGAACAGTAGAGGGGTTCTGAGGGTTAATTACATAGGTTGGCCTTAACACCAGTCTGGCCGGGCTGTGTTTGGAAGTTCTGCCTGGTCATGTGAACGGTGAGGTGCACATGACTGGCCAGAACCAGGCCTGGTTGGATGTTTAGGTATTAGCCTTCTCTGAGCCAATCAGTGGGAGTTCCGGGACCCACTGAGGAGTCTGGGAAGGGGTAATTAAGATGTGTGGGCCACGTGTTCAGGGAGAGGAGTTCGTGAGGCCCGTGTGGTCTGTTCTGGTTCCAGGACCGGGGTAGCCCCGTGAGGGGTCCCGGTCACAGGGTGTTTCCACATCCCACAACATGTTCCTGTTGGAGGCCCCTAATAGACCCGTCTGGTCTGGGGTAGGGATCCGTCTGTTCCCGAGTCTCAGGACCGGCTGGTCTGAGGCGCAGTAACTGAGGGAGGATTCAAGGTGTCCGGGTGTGCTCTCGGCTTGGAGAGGCACCACAGCTCGTGGAAGTGACCGGGGGAGGACTCTTCGGAGGAAGGCCGGCAAGTGGCATCCTGGGAAGTTCCTGGTTGCTGGGTTGGGAAGGATATTGACGAATTCACATTTTTCCAGTACCATTGAGGAGACAGAGAACATTCCAGGTACTGAGGAAAAAGGGTTCCTGTCCACCCTTAGATACAACTTGTACACGTTCATAGGATTGTTTCAAGTTTTGAGTCAACGTGTTGACTGCCATGATCTCTGGCTAGAGATCTGTTCAGCCTTGAAGTACCCAGCTGTGAGTGGCTACTCTCTGGGTGGAAGTAGAGACTTTGCTAGGCCAGCAGTTCAAGGTGCCTGAGTTCTTCACCCCGTGCCCTCTGTTCCCACAAGAGACTGTGTTATTGGATGTTACTATTGCAAAATAAAACCTTTGTTAAAGGACTTCATCTGTGTCAGTGTTCAAGTTGTTGGGTATCAACCCTGGCAACCCCTAGATGTGGAAGAGCAGGCCAGGAGAAGGTAACTGGTAAGCCCATTCAGTCAAGGCCACCCTGCAATGGGTTATGGCCGTTATAAGTGGTTAAAAAAAAAAAATAAATGAAGAGCACACAGGTCACTCCAGATATTCTGGGGGACCTTTGAAGGGGTCTGTATTTTATTTTATTTTATTTTCAAATAGAAGTTAGGTGGGAGGTTTCATTTTCCGGCAATTTAAAACTATGTTTCCATTGTAAATGTCAGAGCTTGAAAAATAAACATTCCTGGCCAAAAAGAATTATCCTTTTTTTTGTTGTTGTTGATACATGTTCCCCAGGGCGGTGCCTACCCCACCCCTTTCCCCCCCATGCTATTTTTTGACAGCCCTTTGCCTATTAGTCCAAGTTCAGGTACATCATCCGAACTCACTCGAACCAAGCCCAGGGCAGTTCAGCCCATCATTAATCTTGGGTGAAGCCACTGGCTATATTTTGGCATGATGACCACATATGGACATCGATGTCACCCAGAATCCCTGTGTCCATTGTCTACATTACAACAGCAATCTGGGGCATCTGTCATTTTAACATAGCGTAAATGTAAGTTTGTCCCAATCCTGAGAATCATCCCTAGCTGAGAAATGGACAGACCTAATGTAGCGCCACACAAGGGCCACTGTGACTGTCCACGGGTTCTTTCCCTAGTGCAGGGGTTCGTTTATTAAGAGAATGGGAACTTGGGAGGGAAAAGGGTTGTGAGATACTCCAAAACACTTGGTGCACAAATTGTAGAGGGCTCTTCTCTACCTTTAAGCTGCAGCAATACTGTGTCCTCCCCAGCTGTGGACCAGGGGGATTGCTGAGTCAGTTTTAGTAGAAAATGGGATAAAATTATTGAGCTTCTGAGCACTGCACCACACAGGAGGGGGGGGGGGGGGGGATTGTTGGCTCTACTCACAGACCCTTGCAACCTTCAGCAGACTAGCCCAGTTTCCATATTCTAGGAAAGGGTGTCAAAAGGCAAGCAGCCCCCCCTTCCCTTGAGCTCCTGGATCCACCTCCACAGGGGAAGGATAGAACAGATTCTACAGGGTTCCAGCCTATTTCTCAGTAACCAAGCCACAATCTGGGCACACCTCCCCAGGGACTGGCTAGGCCCTCATTCCCTTGAGCTCCTGGATCCATCCCTACAGGGGAAGAAGAGAACAGACTCTCCAGGGTTCCACATTATTTATAAGTAACCCAGCCACCATCTGGGCACACCTCCCCAAGAATTGGCTAGGTCCTCATTCCTTTGAGCTCCTGGATCCAATCCCACAGGGGACAATAATAGCAGACTGTCCAGGGTTCCACCCTATTTATCAGTAACTCAGTGACCATTTGGGCACACCTCCCCAGGGATTGGCTAGGCCCGCCTTCCCTTGAGCTCCTGGATCCATCCCTGCAGCGGAAGAAGAGAACAGACTCTCCAGGGTTCCACATTATTTATCAGTAACCCAGCCACCATCTGGGCACACCTCCCCAAGGATTGGCTTGGTCCTCCTTCCCTTGCGCTTCTGGATCCAACCCCACAGGGGACAATAATAGCAGACTGTCTAGGATTTCACCCTATTTATCAGTAACCCAGCCACCATCTGGGCACACCTCCCCAGGGATTGGCTAGGTCCACTGTCCCGTGAGCTCCTGGATCTATCCCCACAGGGTAAGAAAAGAACAGTGACACGGGTTGGACTTTTTTCAACATCACCAGCTATATGACTATGTAACAGACTTACCAAGGTTCAAGCTTATTTACCAGTAACCCAGCCACCATCTTAGCACACCTCCCCAGGGATTGGCCAGGCCCTCCTTCCCTTAAGCTCCTAGGTCCATCCCTACAGGGGAGGAAGAGAACAGACTCCTCCCCAGGGATTGGCCAGGTCCTCCTTCCCTTAAGTTCTTAGGTCCATCCCCACAGGAGAGGAAGAGAACAGACTCCTTCCTGGGGATTGGCCACGCCCTCCTTCCCTTAATTTCTTCGGTCCATCCCCACAGGAGAGAAAGAGAACAGACTCCTCTCCGGGGATTGGCCATGCCCTCCTTCCCTTAAGAGTCTTAGGTCCATCCCCACAGGGGAGGAAGAGAACAGACTCCTCCCTAGGGATTGGCCATGCCCTCCTTCCCTTAAGTTCTTAGGTCCATCCCCACAGGAGAGGAAGAGAACAGACTCCTCCCTGGGAACTGGCCACGCCCTCCTTCCCTTAAGTTCTTAGGTCCATCCCCACAGGGGAGAAAGAGAACAGACTCCTCCCTAGGGATTGGCTGGGCCATGCTAAATATTTAGGCCAGTCATTTTGAATCATCTTGCCTCTATGATCCAGAAGCTTCTTCCAGAAACAGGGGGAGGTAATCAAACCTGAGAAACTCTCAACCTGAGAAACTACAAACAGACTGCACTGAATAGAAGCTAACACTGGATTTGACTAACTACACACAATATAGGACAGTGTGTGCCCCCCCCTCCCCCAGTATAGAGTCTGTAGGAACCTGTTATCAGTTTACTCTCTGAGCAGATTTATTTATCTGGAACGTTGGGGACTGATCCTGGCAAAGTGGCCGGTTCCACCCAACTGGATCATCACAGATCTAACCATCTCCTATTCCCCAGGCTCTTAGAAACAAGTAGAGTCCCCAGCAATGTTCAGATCTGTCATTTCTGCTAATAAGAACACAGTTTCCTGTTTTCAGACTTTCCCATTGCATCTGCATGTACTTCTTCTTTCAACATCGGAGAGGAAGTGAAAGGATCAGTTTATATAACACATAACACATTTCTGTGTAGTTATGTAAGAAGTCCCTCAGACTGTTTTGTCCAATACGTCCGCCGTTATCGCGGTCATTGGAAATCTAAAGCCCAACTCCAGCCAAAGGATAGAATGAAGAAGACCCAAAGCTGAAGTGTAATCACTTATTGTTCAGGGCAATTTTGAAGTGTTTCACATACAGTACGTTAAAATCATTATTTCTTTATTTTTTATTTATTTTTTATTTATTTATTTTTTTATTTTTTTTTGGTCCTGGAGAATAAAATGTTGGCCTTTTTGCCATTTTTTTTTCTTTTTTTTTTTTTTATGTTCCATAATATTTGCGCAGCCGTTTATCAAAACATGCGTTTTCAGGAAATATTAAACTAAAATTACTTTTAGCGCACACAAATACAATTTAATACCCATTTTATTTTTTAATTTCTAAAAGATAATATTGTGTCGAATAAATAGATACCGACATGTAAAAAAAAAATAAAAATTGCGCACACCTGTGAAAAAGGCAACAAAGAACGATAATTAAAATTGTCTGTAAGTGATGTTTTAACCACTTCAGCCCCGGGAAGGATTTACCCCCCTTCCTGACCGGAGCACTTTTTTTTTTGCAATTCGGCACTGCGTTGCTTTAACTGACAATTGCACGGGTCGTGCGACGTTGAACCAGAACAAATTTTTTTTTCGCACAAATAGAGCTTTCTTTTGGTGGTATTTGATCACCTCTGCGGTTTTTATTTTTTGTATGCTGTAAACAAAAAAAGAGTGTCAATTTTGAAAAAAACTTTTTGCTATAATAAATATACCCAAAAAATATATAGTTTCTTTCTCAGTTTAGGCCGATACGTATTCTTCTACATATTTTTGGTAAAAAAAAAAAAAAAAAATTGCAATAAGTGCATATTGATTGGTTTGTGCAAAAGTTATAGCGTCTACAAAATAGGGGATAGATTTATGTCATTTTTATTATTATTATTTTTTTTAATTAGTAATGGCGGTGATCTGCGATTTTTATCATGACTACGACATTATGGCAGACACAGCAGACACTTTTGGCACTATTTTGGGACCAGTGTTATTTAAACAGTGATCAGTGCTATAAAAATGCACTGCTTACTGTGTAAATGACACTGGCAGGGAAGGCGGTTAACCACTTGACCACTGGGCACTTAAACACCCTTAATAACCAGACCAATTTTCAGCTTTCGGTGCTCTCACATTTTGAATGACAATTACTCAGTCATGCAACACTGGACCTATATGAAATTTTTGTCCTTTTTTTCACACAAATAGAGCTTTCTTTTGGTGGTATTTAATCACCGCTGGGTTTTTTATTTTTTGTGCTATAAAAGAAAAAATACAGAAAATTCTGTAAAAAAATGAATTTTTCTTCATTTCTGTTATAAAATTTAGCAGATTAGTAATTTTTTCTTCATAAATTTTGGCCAAAATTTATACTACTACATATCTTTGGTAAAAATAAGTACAAATTGGTGGATATTATTTGGTCTTTGTGAAAGTTATAGAGTCCACAAGCTGTGGTGCCAATATCTGAAAATTGATCACACCTGAAGTACTGACGGCCTATTTCAATTCTTGAGACCCTAACATGCCAGAAAAGTACAAATACCCCCCAAATGGCCCCTTTTTGGAAAGAAGACATTCCAAGGTATTTAGTAAGAGGCATGATGAGTTTTTTGAAGTTGTCATTTTTTCCCACAATTCTTTGCAAAATCAAGATTTTTTTTACTTTTTTTTTTTTCACAAAATTGTCATATTATCAGTTTATTTCTCACACACAGCATATGCATACCACAAATTACACCCCAAAACACATTCTGCTATTACTCCCGAGTACGGCGATACCACATGTGTGAGACTTTTACACAGTGCGGCCACATACAGAGGCCCAACATGCAGGGAGCGCCATCAGGCGTTCTGGAGCACCCAGGACAATTCTGACATTTCTCCCCTACATGTAAAAATCATCATTTATTTGCTAGAAAATTACAGAGAACCCCAAAACATTATATATGTTTTTTTAGCAAACACCCTGGAGAATACAATGGTGGTCATTGCAACTTTTTTATCTCGCACTGTATTTGCGCAGCAATTTTTCGAATGCTTTTTTTTGGAAAAAAATATGTTTTGTGCTTAAAAAAAAAAAAAACACAGTAAAGTTAGCCCAATTTTTGCATAATGTGAAAGATGAAGTTACACCGAGTAAATCGATACCTAACATGTCACTCTTCAAAATTGCACAGGCTCGTGGAATGGCGCCAAACGTCGCTACTTAAAAATCCCCATAGGCGACGATTTAATTTTTTTTTTACTGGTTACATGTTTTGAGGTACAGAGGAGGTCTAGGGCTAGAATTATTGCTCTCGCTCCAACGTACGCAGCGATACCTCACATGTGTGGTTTGAACACCGTTTTCATATGTGGGCGGGACTTACGTATGCGTTCGCTTCTGCATGCGAGCACATGGGGACAGGGGCGCTTTAAAAAAAAATAAAAAAATGTATTGTTCATTTTACTTTATTTATTTTAGTTTGAAATTTTTTTCCCCAAAAATAAATTTTTTGATCACTTTTATTCCTATTACAAGGAATGTAAACATCCCTTGTAATAGGAATATGGCATGACAGGTCCTCTTTACAGTGAGATATGGAGTCAATAAGACCCACATCTCACCTCTAAGCTGGGAAGCCTGAAAAAAAAAAAAAAAAAAAGATTCTGGATTTGATAGTATTGGCGAGTCGGTAGAAGCACCGGAGGGCGGCGGGAGGGGGGGGGGTGTCTATGGCTGGGTATTGCAGGGTATCACCGACTATGGCTGGGTATGGCTGGGTATCTCAGAGTATGGCTGGGTATCTCAGAGTATGGCGTTGCAGAGTATTGCGTTGCAGAGCATTGCAGGATATTGGCGGGTGTTGCAGAGCATTGCAGAGTGTTGCAGGGTATTGGTGGGTGTTGCAGAGCATTGCAGAGTGTTGCAGAGCATTGCAGAGTGTTGCAGGGTATTGGCGGGTGTTGCAGAGCGTTGCAGGGTATTGCAGAGTATTGCAGGGTAATGCAGAGTATTGCAGAGTATTGCAGAGTATTGCAGGGTATTGCAGAGTATTGCAGGGTATTGTAGGGTATTGCAGAGTATTGCAGGGTATTGCAGGGTATTGCAGAGTATTGCAGGGTATTGCAGAGTATTGCAGAGTATTGCAGGGTATTGCAGGGTATTGCAGGGTATTGCAGAGTAATGCAGGGTAATGCAGAGTAATGCAGAGTAATGCAGAGTAATGGCAGGGTATTGCAGAGTAATGGCAGGGTAATGCAGAGTATTGCAGTGTAATGCAGACTATTGCAGAGTATTGCAGGGTATTGCAGGGTATTGCAGAGTAATGCAGAGTAATGCAGAGTAATGCAGAGTATTGCAGGGTATTGCAGGGTATTGCAGAGTAATGCAGAGTAATGGCAGGGTATTGCAGAGTATTTGCAGGGAATTGAGGGGTTAATTTTCGGTGAGCAGCGATGTGGGCACTGCAGATGCAGCCCACATCGCTGCTGACACCGATCTCTTCCCCCTCCGCTGTTCCGATCGGTACAGAGAGGGGGAGGGAGGAACCGGCGTCATAACATGACGCCGGTTTGTTTACAAGTGATCACTCCGTCATTTGACGGAGCGATCACGTGGTAAACGGCCGCGACGAGCGGCCGTTTACCGTGATCCGTGATGCGCCGGGTCCTGTGGACCCGGCGGTCATGGATGCTCTCGAGTGCGCGCCCCAGGGGGCGCGTGAGAGCGGAATTCTGGGAGGACGTCATATGACGGCCTCCCACAGTTAAGAAACCGCCCTGAAGCCGTCATTCGGCTATAGGGTGGTTATTAAGTGGTTAAACACTAGGGGGGGGGATCAAGGGGTTAAGTGTGTCCTAGGGGGTGATTCTAACTGTGGAGGGGGATGGGCTACCACTAACATGACAGCGATCACCACTCCCGATCACAGGGAGCAGTAGATCCCTGTCATGTCACTAGGCAGAACAGGAAAGTGCCTTGTGTACATAGGCATCTCCCCGTTCTTCCGCTCCATGACACGATCGAGGGCCCCCCGGCAGACAACGAGTCCATGGGACCCGTGGGCACGGTCACAATGCCGCGCATTAAAGGGGACGTACTATACGCCCATTTGACCAGCCGTGCCATTGTGCCAACGTACATCATTGTGCGCTGGTCGACTAGTGGTTAAAAGCCTTTACAAGTTATTAGTTTACCATTAATCACAGTGGCGGCCGGTGTAAAAAATAATTTTGGGGGGTGGCAAACAGTATGCCACCCCCCCCCCCTCCCCGGTCGGTCAGTTGCACTTACCCCATCACCGGCGGCCTCCCGTTCTGCTGCTCTCCACGGTTCATCACGGCGACGGCGGCTTCCGTTTTTGCCCTCCTCCTCGGCAGCCATTTGGGAGTCTTCTCTTTTCGTCCAGTCGGAAAACGGGTCTCACACCCGCTTCTGATTGGCCAATTGAGGATCAGTGTTTCAACAGCGTATTATCATTTGCTGTTGTAACACACCCTGGTGGGCTCCGTGCGCATTCTTTGTGACCCGAGCCCACCCTATTTTGAAGCCTATTAGAGACTCTGGCTCTAATCAGGTGCTTAAAAAAAAACAACAAAAAAAACACCGCTGTAATTAATTCGCCCGGTGCCCTGAAAGGGGTCGGGCGCATTAATAAGGGGCGACCTTGGCGGCCGTGGATAGATTTATGCAAAGCATGAATCTATCCACTGTATATAGGGGGTGGAGTGGAGAGAGGGGGCGGTGCCCGGGCGCCCCTAATGACCGGGCCGCCACTGGTTAATCATGAATTATAGCCTACAATTATTGCTCTTGTTTCAATGTTCACAGCACATGTGTGGTGCAATCACTATTTACATATGGGACATACATTCTCTTTAGCATTAGGGGGGGGGGGGGTGCTTTCATTATTTTTATTGATTTTTTTCTTTTCTTGCACTTTTTAATTTATTTATATGTTGTCAATTAACTTTATTGCTATCACAAGGAGGCAAACCAAGCCCCTTGTGATAATTTCGCCAGGGGACAGGTCCTCTTTTTCCAGATATCAGGGCTCTATTAGACCGCCAATGTCTCCCCTACCATTCAAACCAACCAACCCAGCACATATAATTTATCCAAACGGATAAATGTTCGTGTGTTTGTACAAAACACCCAAGCAGCCAAGGTTCTGACTGAAAAAATTCTGTTTGTGTTTTGTCAATAAAAGAAAAAAAAGAATGTTCTCAGGCTATGTTCTCTGCAGATTGAATATGTGAATGAGGAAGATACTGCATTATGGTCACTAGATGGCATCAACTATCGTAGGAAATAAGTATGCTCGTTATCTCCATCTAGTGGCCATAGATAAATATGCAGTGATTCCAAATCACGCCCACATTATGAGTTGGTCCTGTCCAGACCACACCTCCAAATATGCAGTGATTCCAAATCACGCCCACATTATGAGTTGGTCCTGTCCAGAGCCCACCTCTAAATATGCAGTGATTCCAAATCACGCCCACATTATGAGTTGGTCCTGTCCAGACCACACCTCCAAATATGCAGTGATTCCAAATCACGCCCACATTATGAGTTGGTCCTGTCCAGACCACACCTCCAAATATGCAGTGATTCCAAATCACGCCCACATTATGAGTTGGTCCTGTCCAGAGCCCACCTCTAAATATGCAGTGATTCCAAATCACGCCCACATTATGAGTTGGTCCTATCCAGACCCCACCTCTAAATATGCAGTGATTTCTAATCACGCCCACATTATGAGTTGGTCTCAAAGGTATTACATAGTTAGTAAGGTTGAATAAAGACACCAGTCCAACCTGAGTGAGTGTCTACAATTGTCCCTATCTCTGTACATTGAACACTCACATCAGTCCCTACCCTCAAGGAGCCCACAATCCAAGGTCCCCATTCATATACTAGGGCCAATTTTGGACAGAAGACAATTAACCTACCTGCATGTCTCTGGAGTGTGGGAGGAAACCCACGCAGGCACAGGGAGAACATGCAAACTCCAGGCAGGTAGTGTCATGGTTGGGATTTGAACCAGCGACCCTTCTTACTGCTAGGTGAGAGTGCTAACCACTACACCACTGTGGGACGCCTGCCTTTACATGCCCATTACCTTTAATAGCATCCCAGTCTTAGTCTGTAGGGTTCAATATTAAGATGGTCCACCCTTTGCATCTATAACATCTTCAACTCTTCTGGGAAGGCCATCCACAAGGTTTACGAGGGTGTCTATGGTAATGCTTGACCATTCTTCCAGAAGCACATTTAGAGGTCAGGCACTGATGTTGAGCGAGAAGGCCTCCACCCCAAACTCGCTCATCCATGTCTTTATGGACCTTGCTTTGTGCACTGGTGGAGGGGGGATTATGGTGTGGGGGGGTTGTTTTTCAGGAGTTGGCCCCTTAGTTCTAGTGAAGGGAACTCTTAAGGCGTCGGTGTACCAAGACATTTTGGACAATTTCATGTTTCCCAACTTTGTGGGAACAGTTTGGGGACGGCCCCTTCCTGTTATAGCATGACTGCCCACCAGTGCACAAAGCAAGGTCCATAAAGACATGGATGACCGAGTGTGTGTTGGAGGAACTCGACTGGCCTGCATGGAGTCCTGACCTCAACCCCGATAGAACACCTTTTGGATTAATTGGAGCGCAGATGGGGAGATGTTGAGTGTTGTGTCTTTGTGTGATCGGGTCCTTCTTCTTTGTAGATACCACCCCCGAGTCACTGTGTGATGACTGGGAGGTTACCTATGAGAATGTCACCCCCCACAGGGACATCCAGGGAGGACAAGCGGAGAACCTGCCGCAGGCCAAAGGACTAAAAGGTAATACTCATTATTATTCTTGTTAATATATTGACACACATTAGATGTATTCATTAGATGCCCTCTACTTCCATCGCTGGTCCTGGAGAAGTAAATTCAATCTACAGGCAAGTCACATTTTTTTTTCTTTTTAATTTGAATTTCTATTTTTCTCTTTACCCCGCTGAACTTAGCAGGTGAGGCCTCCATCTTGGGCGCGCTCAGTTGACCCAATTAACCCAATCAGCATGTCTTTGGAGAGTAGGAGGAATCCAGAGTACATGAAGAGCTTCCCAATAAAACAGCACAATCACTTTTACGGGGCTCTGAAAGGGAAGCCCCCCCCATGCCCGCGCATGACACCAGCACCCACGGTACCCATAATGGTTCCCGAGAGGTTTCCCATTCCTTGGAGAACCACGTTCCTCCTGCTTTCACTGGGGAAGTGGTTCCCCGAGGAATGGGAAACCTCTCGGGAACCAATACGTGTACCATGGGTGCCACTGGCACACGTACGCAGGGGGGGGGGGGCTTCCCTTTCAGAGCCCCATAAAAGTGATTGTGCTGTTTTATTGGAAAGCTCTCCTCCTGAGACTTATGTCACCCCCCCCCCCCCCCCGTGTCATTCCTCGGCCAGTGTAGTTGAGGATGCAGCTATTCAAACATGATATGTGTTTGAATAGCTGCACTGGAGGGCAAGGGATATATTAGGAGTTTAACCTCTTAAGGAGCACCCCGCATATATATACTGCGGCAGGGTGGCCCTTAAGCGCAAAATCAAGTAGCTGTACGTGGTTCTTTATCCTCGGCTTCGGGGGGTGCGTGCACGTGCTGGCGTTGGACACGTGTGATTGGACACAGCGGGAGCCAATCAGCTGGTCCTGCAGACGCTGGGACCCACCAATCTTTCTGGAGGAGAGGCAAAATAGTGGACTGCCTATGTAAGCAAGGCTGATCGCCGTTCTGCCAGAGGGGAAAATGGAGATCTTGTGTTTCTGCTAAGCAGAAACACTGATCTTTGTTTTCACCCAGTCAGAGCAACTCACCCACAGTTAGAAAGTACTCCCTAGCCGACACATTTAACCCTTTGATCGCCCCTGATGTTAACTCATTTCCAGCCAGTGTCATTAGCACAGTGACACTGTATTAGACACTGCATTAGTGTCACTGGTACCCAAAAAGTGGCAAAAGTGTTACGCCGCGTACGCACGATCGGAATTCTCGTTGGAAAAAGCTATGATGGTTTTTCCAACGGAAATCCGCTTAAACTTGGCTTGCATACACTCGGGTCACACAAAAGTTTGCTGAACTTTCGACCGCCAGGAACGCAGTGATGTACAACACTGCGACGAACCGAGAAAATGAAGTTCAATGCTTCCAAACATGCATCGAAATTGTTTTCGAGCATGCGTAGGAATTTTGCGCGTCAGAATTGCTACAGACGATCTGGATTTCTGATCGAAACTTTTTTTTTTAAGAACCTGCTCTCAATCTTTTGCTGGTGGAAATTCGGCCAGCAAAATTCAGATGGAGCGTACACATTTTCCAACGAAAAGCTCTCACCGGTCTTTTGCAGGCCCAATTTCCGATCGATAGTGTCTCCGATTTGTCCGCCGCAACGTCGCAGTCATGCTAAAAATTGCACAGTACAGTTACGTGGTTTTGCGTAGGGGAGCCAACCTGCCACAGTAGAACTGCGGCGCCTGGTCCGGAATCGGTTAAAGCCATCCAATGTGTTGCTAGCTGCGATTGGTCAGCTTGATTACATGGTACAGACAGGGCCAATCACAGCCCATCTGCACCATGTGATTAGGTTTGACCAATCACAGCTAAATCACAATAAAACAGATTGAATGAATCAGTTTCATTCAGTAAAAATGCTTTGCATATAGCAATGTAATTCACTGCTATACTCAATCATAATGTGGGGAAAAAAAATAAAAATTAAAAATCCTGATCACTTTCCCAGAGCAGTACAATGTTACTTTGGTAACATTCTATTGCTTAGGTCACAGTGTGTTAATCGTAAAAAATAAATAAATAAATAAATAATTAAAAGAAGAATACAAAATAAAAAATGATAAAAATAAAAAAAAGATTCCCCCCCCCCCCCCCCCAAATACTGTCATCAGTCGGTGTCCCTGACCACCACCACACTAGTTATATGGTGAAGCTGTATGTACTGCTGTGACAGTATGTAAAAAAAAAACAAAAAAAAAGTGAAACTTTGTTTTTTGTTTTTTTGTTTTTTTTTTACATTTCTTAATTTTTTCAAAAAATGACAACTTCAAAAAACCCGCCATGCCCTTCATTAAAGCGGTTCTTCACCCTAAAGGGGAAGTTCCGCTAATCTGATCCCTCCCCCCCTCCGGTGCCACAATTGGCACCTTTCAGGGGGGAGGGGGGTGCAGTTACCTGGATAATCCAGGTATCTGCACCCACTTCCGGCCAGACCACCGCAGACCCCCGCAGACGCCCCGCCCCCCCCCCCCCCCGTTGTGTTCTGGGAAACACACAGTTCCCAGAGACACAGCGGGGGACCATAAGAGACGCGCAGCGCGACTCGCGCATGCGCAGTAGGGATCCGGGCAGTGAAGCCGTCATGCTTCACTTCCCGATTCCCTGACAGAGGATGGTGGCGGTGGCAGCAGCGAGACGAGCGATCGCTCGTCATCTGCCGCCGACATCGCTGGAACCTGGGACAGGTAAGTGTGATTTTATTAAAAGTCAGCAGCTGCAATATTAGTAGCTGCTGGCTTTTAATATTTTTTTTTTAGGTGCAGCTCCTCTTTAAATACCTTGGACTCAGGGGGGGCGTGGCCAGCCAGCGGAGCGGATGGTCGCACATTAGAGGAGCTCCGCTTCATCCCAGGCTTCGGCGGCGATATACACCGACTGCGACCCTCGTTTCAGCCCCAAAACCACACGATTACCTGCGGGCGACAGCAGAGATGCCTTCTAGAAAGAGAAAAGAGGCAGGCAGACCGGGTAAAATGTTAAATTTTTTTGGCCACCAGCGCCCGCTCTCCGTCCAAGATGGCGCCGACCATCCCGGCCGCGCACGAGGCCTGTCACACCAGGATGGGAGAACAGCAAGCCCAGCTAGCGGAGCGAGTACCCCGTCCTTGCACCCCTCACCATGCCCATCGCCGCCCTCGGCCTCCTCGAGCCCGGCGAAAAGTAGGATGAAGACATCGGTCACAGCAACTGACTTACGGGAGGTAAGCGATCACAACTCCTCATTAGATGACACCAGGGAGCTGCAGGACTCCATTACTGAGTTCCCGACTTTGAACCAGCCGGTAATGGACACCACACTTAAGGACATGTTAGTGTCCCTCCGCTCTTCGCTACATGCGGACATTATATCTATGGCACAACAATTTAAATCCGAGGTGACTGCGGTGTCTAAGAGGGTCTCACATATAGAAGTGAAAATGGGCGAATTTGCTACCACTTTTAATGACCTGGTGGACGCTCACAATGACCGTGATGACGAGATTGCAAATATGAAAGCTAAAATCGCGGACCTCGAGGACAGGTCGAGACGCAATAACATTAAGGTGCGGGGCATTCCTGAGTCGATTGCCCCACAGGAGCTGAGAGATTATTTTCTTAACTTAATGCGTGTGGCGCTCCCAGATACTCCAGCAGAGGAACTGGTGGTGGACCGTATCCACAGATTGCCAAGGCCCAAAAACATCCCGTCCCACCTGCCTAGAGACACTATCGTACGAATACACTTTTATCACGTAAAGGAAAGCTTTGTGATGGTGACGAGACAGAAGGAAAATCTACTTACCGAATTTAAAGAATTGTCTTTCTTCACAGACCTTTCGGCCTACACCATGCAGCAACGCAGACAATTGGCTACCATCACGAAGCCTTTAAACAACCACCGTATCCCCTACAGGTGGATACATCCAGCCAAACTGCTTGTAACCTACGAAGGTGAATCGCACCTGATTAAGAATGTTGAAGAAGGCATCCGCCTACTGGAATCATGGCAGATTCTTGGCCCACCACCCGTGGACCAGGTGAATACAGGATTCACTCCATCCACACGTCCTAGTCTGTCAGCTGAAACAGGGTGACTAACTTTTACTTGCCTTCACTTTGATCGCTCGAACGCCTGGGAAAAATGGCTTTAAGTAACTTGTTTAAGTTTCAGTACTTTGATTTACATCACTGACCACTCTCGCCCCCCGAGAGTTAGCGGTTTATACCGGCACAGATTCCATCAGGAATCGCAACATATTTTTTATATTTGTGTTTTTCTTTTTTCTTTTTCTTTGTTTGGTTTGACTCCCTTAGTTTGGTCCTACATCTATTTTCCCTTCCCCTATCCATCTCTTGCAGTCTCAAGTTTGTCTCGTTTTTTTTTTCTGGAGAAAAAGTTGCTACTACGATCATCCTTTGCCCTGACCCACACGGTCGCCTACTTCACAACTGGTTGACCATTCCTGAACACAGATCACGAGTCTGAATATCAGCATAGGGTAACGTACCATGTCCTTTTCTATTGCTTCACTGAACGTTAAAGGCCTTAATAGCCCCCAGAAACGCCAATTCGCTTGGAGGGAAGCTGCAAGTCTACGCTGCGACATCATATGCTTCCAAGAGACACACTTTATGCTGGATAGACATCCTCCCTTTTCCAATCGCAAATTTCCCCATGTGTTCCTGGCATCGGGTCCCAAAAAGAAAGCAGGAGTAGCGATTGCTATTAAGGATTCTATCTCGTTCTCATACATAGACACCTACCTAGACCCCTCGGGGAGATTTCTAATTCTTATTTGTGAAATAGATCAACAGAAATATACTATTGTCAATGTGTACCTCCCCAATGTTCACCAACTTAAGTTTATGCGGAAAATTTGGAAGAAGGTTTCTGGATTGAGACAGGGCTATGTCCTTATCTGCGGTGACTTTAATGCGGTTCCTGGAGGTGAGCTGGATGTATCTGGCCCCCAGAGGAAAAAGTCCCATAGATCCAACCTCAGGAACTTTCTATCCACTTCTGATTTACACGATGCTTGGCGTTGCCAGCATGCTTCTGAAAAAGATTTTACTTTTTTTTCTAACGTACACCATACTTACTCTCGTATAGATTTCTTTTTAGTAGACAAATTCCTACTGCAAAAAGTAGTACGATCTGATATACATACTATTACTTGGTCGGATCATGCTCCGGTGTCCCTGGGGGTGGGGGGCCGTGGTGCCGAGACGAGAGCGAACAGATGGCGGAATGATATTTCTATCATTTCTCAACCTACAAATTTGAAATTCTTACGGGACAAATTGGGTGAATTCTTTGAGATCAATGCTCCCTCGGTATCGGACCCCTTCACCCTTTGGGGCGCCCACAAGGTTTATATGAAAGGTATACTGTTACAATTAAGTGCACAAACTAAACGGCGGCGGACGGAGCGGCTCAATTCTCTACTAAAGGATATAAACACCCTGGAAGAGTCTAACAAACAACTGTCTACGCAGAGGACGAGGGACGCCTTGTTCTCTGCACGACAAGAGTTGCGTGCGCTCCTGGTCTCCCAACAGGTGAACCATTTTCGCATCTTGAAATCTAACAACTACCGCTATAATAATAGAGCAGGTAAATTACTAGCTAACCAGCTCAAAGACAAATTTTCCCATCAAAGGATTGGCAGCCTGCTCAATCCTATCACTCAGCAGAAAGTACACAACCCAAAAGACATTGCTGATGCTTTCAGTGATTATTATGAGTCTCTATATAACCTGAAGGACGACCCGACCACGCATCAACCCTCAGAAATTCTAATTTCAAGGTTTTTAGAGGAGGTCGACCTTCCCAAAGTTTCCCAAGATGAACTAGATGAGCTAAACCTACCTTTCACGATCCCTGAAATTCAATTAGTGCTTAAAGGTATGCCTCATAACAAGGCACCAGGCCCAGATGGTTATTCGTCAGAATATTACCAGTTATTTCAGGCTGAGCTATCCCCATATCTTAAGCAGATTTTTGATGCCGCAATGTCCGCCGCCGCTTTTCCAAAGGAGATGTTGACGGCCTCAATTATTACCATTCCTAAAGCAGGTAAAGATACCTCCCTGCCACAGAACTATAGACCGATATCTTTACTGAATGTTGATGTCAAAGTGTATGCTAAACTAGTGGCCAATAGACTAGCAAAACTTATACCCAATCTTATTAATCACGACCAAGTGGGTTTTGTTCTGGGTCGTCAGGCTCATGATGCCACTAGGAGACTGATTAATTTGGTTCATTCAGCCGAGCGGTCGAAGGAACCTTCTCTGCTTCTGTCACTAGATGCGGAGAAGGCCTTCGACCGCATTCATTGGGGGTATATGACTCAAGTTTTACAAAAGTTTGGATTGATGGGGGGGATACGGAGGGCCATTCTGGCGCTCTACTCCTCCCCATCTGCATTTGTGTTTGCAGAGGGGATGTTCTCTAAGAATTTTGCTATAACAAATGGCACCAGGCAAGGGTGCCCGTTGTCCCCGATCGTCTTTGCCATGGTGATGGAACCCGTGGCGGAGATGATCAGGAGACACACCGGTATTCAAGGCATCTCTGCTCAGGGGGTGCAACACAAGATCTCGCTTTTTGCGGATGACGTCATTTTGACATTGTCCAATCCCTACCAATCTATGACAGCAGCTCAGGAGGTACTGACTAAATTCAGTAAAGTAGCATATTATAAGATTAATGAAAATAAGTCATGTATCTTAGGTTTAGGAATTGATGCCCGTCTACAGACAAACTTACATAGAGACTTTCCGTATCCTTGGTCTTCTGACTATGTCCAATATCTAGGGACTCACATAACCCCCACCACGACGAAACTATTTCACTCGAACTTTCCTCCAATGTTGGAAACTTTTCATGATGAAATGACTAAACTCCAGAAGCACTTTTTGTCCTGGCACGGTCGTTTAGCGGCCTATAAAATGCTGCTACTCCCCAAATTAACATACTTATTCAGAGCCTTACCGATAGTTATTCCCCCCTCCTTTTTTAAGACCCTTCAAAAACAAATGTTAAATTTCATTTGGGCAGGGAAAAAAGCGAGATTTACGTCTACTATGCAGGGCAAAAATAAACAGGTGGGAGGTATAGGTATCCCGGTTCTCCAAGACTATGCTACCGCAGCCGTGCTGGACCAGATAAGAAGCTGGATCTCCCCGGCAGATCCCAAGCCTTGGTGTCAGTTAGAGCAATCATGGGTACACCCTAGAACATTGAACTCTCTTTTAATAGCTTTTAGTATTGACAAATCCCACATTGAGATAGACCACCCCACTATACAAGCCTCTCTACAATCGTGGGGCAAGCTCCTAGCGCTGTCCCACAGTGTAGACAGACTAACGACGGTCCCCATTCATTTGAAGACACTCCAATGGTTGATACCCAATATCTCCCTGAATATATGGCTCAACAAAGGGATTAAAACGGTCCAGGAACTCTTAGTAGGAGACCGTATTCTTTCCTTCCACGACTGTCGCATTAGATATAACATCCCCCCGACTGAATTTTTGACCTATTCTCAAATTGCGTCCTGGTGGCGTCAATCGGGCTCCATTAACTCCTTACTCCCTTCAAAGGCGTGGGAATGTTTAAATTCGACCAGCCCCAAGCCCAGAGGCATCACTATATTATATGACCTCCTGTATAACAAATCTTCTTTTGTTAAATTTGGCCATTTGGTGAGATGGGAGTCAGATCTCGGGAAACAATTCACGGATAGACAATGGTTATCAGCAATTAAAGACAATATCCGATTCTCAAGGTGTTCAAACTATTGGGAACTAGCGATTAAACTCACAGCCAGATGGCACTTTACCCCCTATATCATGGCTAAATTTTCAGAGGGACAATCCAATCTTTGTTGGAGAGGATGTGGCCAGGTAGGCACACTTATACACATGTGGTGGGCATGCCCACACTTGCGGAGCTTTTGGAATGAAGTTTTCAAGTTGGTGGCGTCAATCACAGGAGTTCTTAATAGACCATCTCCCGAAAGAGCATTGCTGAGCATAGACATGTCGGTCTATCCCGTACCATTGAGAGCCATAGCTATGAACATCATATTAGCAGCGAGGTCCCTGATAGTGCAAAGCTGGAAATCTAGGGACATACCTACAATGCGGGAATTGATTACAAAGGTCACTATTATTTCAGCATATGAAAAAATTTTAGCGTATCGTGATGGTACAGGTGCGAATTACAGGGCATATTGGTCTGCCTGGAACTGTCGGTTCCAAGATACTGGATGAATTGTATAACTGCAACTAGTAGTAGGAATAATTTGATACAGACTGCCTCATTTCCATTCATTTTCTCCCTCCCCCCCCCCCACACTCTTTACCCTCCCCCTCTTTTCCTGTTCCAAAATGTTATAGTTCTACATCTCTCGACCCAAAGTGTTGTGAAAGCTATTTTGAATATTTGGAGAGTTTTATGGTTTACTTTTTTTTCTTTCCTGCTTTTTTCTTTTTTGTTAATAATTTCACAGAATACAGTTTGCAAAGAATGGTATTTGTTTATTGGATATTAATCTTACGACTTCTATGTGTACGATGTTATAACACTGTGTTATCGTGCCCTGGCACCTCTGTATTTCTGTTCCCCCCCTTTTTTCTTATCAATAAAAATCTATTTGAGTAAATACCTTGGACTCAGTGGTGGAACTGCCAGGGTTGCAGCAGTTGCACTTGCGTTCTGCCACTGTAGGGGGGCTCAAGACCCGGCATCTCGCCCTGCACCTCTAGGTGTCAGTTCACTAAGCATTGGGGGGGGGGGATCGGAAGCTCTGTGGTCACCCTCCGGCTAGCAGTATACTTCCCTATGTACAGTGGAGAGGGGAGGGGCCTCTGACCCGGGCAGGTATCGGCTTCACTGTACAAGAGAGTCGCTCTGCTTGTAAACTGAAGAGAGAAGCCAATGCTTAGTGAACTGAAAGCCGGTGGGTCAGGGGGAGATGCTGCAGGCACCACAGTGTTGCTGATCAGGTGGGGGGCCATGACACCCTTGATATTCGTACTGGTACTAGAAGCCCTGCTAGCCCACATTAGGGGCAATCCAAATATAAAAAGGCATCGGCACTGGCAAAGCACATCATAAAGTTTCGGCACACGCCAATGATTTATTATAACAAGTCCTGAGACTTCCATCCCCAATTTATTGAAGGTTCTTGGAACATACGCCGCTCTTTGTTTTTCTTCAGCCATTCGGTGGAGGACTTGCTGGTGTGTTTAGGATCATCGTCCTGCTGCAGAACCCAAGTTCGTTTCAGCTTGAGTACACGAACAGATGGTCGGACATTCTCCTTCAGGATCTCTTGGTAGACAGCAGAATTCATAGTTCCTTTTATCACGGCAAGTCTTCCAGGTCCTGAAGCAGCAAAACAGCCCCAGACCATCACACTACCACCACCATATTTTACTGTTGGTATAATGTTCTTTTTCTGAAATGCAGTGTTCCTTCTACGCCAGATATACTTGGACACACACCTTCCAAAGAGTTCCACTTTTGTCTCATCGGTCCACAGAATGTTGTCCCAAAAGTCTTGGGGATCATCAAGATGTGTTGTGGAGAAATTGAGACGAGCTTTGATGTTCTTTTTGCTCAGCAGTGGTTTTCTCCTTGGAACTCTGCCATGCAGGCCATTTTTGCCCAGTCTTTCCCTGATGGTGGAGGCATGAACGCTGACCTTAACTGAGGCAAGTGAGGCCTGCAGTTCCTTGGACGTTGTTGTGGGGTCTTTTGTGACCTCTTGGATGAGTCGTCGCTGCGCTCTTGGGGTAATTTTGGGCGGCCGGCCACTCCTGGGAAGGTTCACCACTGTTCCATGTCTTCGCCATTTGTGGATAATGGCTCTCACTGTGGTTCGCTGGATTCCCAAAGCTTTGGAAATGGCTTTATAACCCTTTCCAGACTGATAGATCTCAATTACTTTCTTTCTCAATTGTTCCTGAATTTCTTTGGGTCTCGGCATGATGTGTAGCTTTTAAGGATCTTCTGGTGGACCTTACTGTGTCAAGCAGCTCCTATTTAAGTGATGCCTTGATTGTGAACAGGTGTGGCAATAATCAGGCCTGGGTGTGGCTAGAGAAATTTAACTCAGGTGTGGACAACCACAGTTATAGTATGTTTTAACAAGGGGGGCAATCACTTTTTCACACAGGGCCATGATGGTTTGGATTTTTTTTTCACCTTTAATAATAAATACCTTCATTTACAAATTGCATTTTGTGTTTACTTGTGTTGTCCTTGACTATTGTTTAAATTGGTTTGATGTTCCGAAACACTTAAGTGTGACAAACATGCAAAGGAACAGGAAATGAGGAAGGGGGCAAACACTTTTTCACACCACTGTATGTCTAGATCTCCAGCGTTGGCACAGGAATTCTTTCTCCTGGCTCGGTAGGAATAGCATCCTAAAGATGGCTGTGTTGCCAAAATGATTGTACCTCTTCCAAACATTACCAATAGCTGTCCCAAGTCACTTTCTACGGTCGGTCCATGGGGAGTTTCTGAACTTCCTCTAGGGCTACGAATTAAAAAAGACTGTCTCGTTGTATCCTGACCTTACCAAAAGACTAGGGTGGCATAGGGTTCCCAGACCCGTTTAAATATTATTACGTGGTCCATTTAACCAGAGCCCTAGACTTGACCAAGCATTTCTCAGAGAAGGAGTGGGTGGGGGTGGAACAGTCCATGTCTCCCTTTCTACTTTCAACTTTGTTGTGGCAGACTTCTATCCTGCCGGCACCCCTGAAATCCCACCCTTTGATTGGGACTACTCTGTCAGTAGTAGCTAAAACGGGTTGCGTCACAATGGTCCCTCACACCCTCTCACCTTTGTCACCGGTTATTGGTGCCCAGGAGTTTCCCTCTAGTCTGTTGGGGAGGAGGTTTAAAGAATTTCTCTTGAACAACAGATATAGATTCCAAGACTTTCTTCATAAGGGTCGATGGTACACTATTGAGGAAATTCAGGCAATGCTGCCCCCCCCCAGACAGATGGCGAGCAACACAGATTAGACATTTTCTAATCTCCTCGCATTTTGTGCCCCCTCTAGTTACTCTGCGTGTGCTTTTGGGAGGGTCTGCCTAGATCCCGCTTCCCTTTGCCATCTTCTGTCATTATTGTACGGGATGCTGATTGAACCCCAGGACAGCTTTATACCCCCCTATGCCCCTATCTACCAAAGTGGGAAAGCGAACTAAGTTGGGCCTTCTCAAAAGATCAGAGAGAACGTATTTTGTATTTGGAACATCGTTCCTCAATTGCGGGTAGGTTCCAAGAGGTGGAGTTTAAGGTCCTGATCCGCTGGTGTAGAGTACCCACGCTCTTACATAAGATTTACCATATTTATCGGCATATAACACGCACTTTTCTCCCCTTAAAGAGGAAGTAAACCCTTTCAGACCACTTTGACCTACAGGTAAGCCTAGATTAAGGCTTACCTGTAGGTCCAAGCAATATCTCCTAAACCTATATGGTTTAGGAGATATTTGCCCGAAAATGGGCACCGCTGTCTACGGCGCATGCGCCGTAGACAGCGGCGCGCAGGCGCACTAAATGCGGCAAGTCCAAGAATGGATTTGCCTAATTTGTCGACTCCCGTGCGCATGCACGGGAGTGACGTAATTGCGGCTTCGCCGAATGGCAGCGGCGGAGCTGCGAGACGCGACTCCCGTGCGCATGCGCGGGAGTGATGTCATCGCGGCTTCACAGCTGTCATTCGTCGGAGCTGCGAGACGCCACCAGCAAGATGGATGCGGCGGACTACAGGGGACAGCAGCGACTTCGCTGGCTCCTGTGTCAGGTAAGTGACACATAATGAGCTACTATGCGATGCATAGTAGTCCATTATGCTTTACCTTTGCAGGGAAAAAAAGAGCAAGTAAACCCATCAGGGTTTACTTCCTCTTTAAAATCAGGGGAAAATCATGGGTGCGTGTTATACGCCGACCATCTGCGATTTCTGAGCGATTTTGAGCCTCTGGGCGGCTTTCAGGTAGTTCCTCGGCTCTTCTCCCGGCTTTTGGCCGCCACCATCTCTTCTCGCGGCTGTCTGCCGCGTTCGGACATTCTCTGCGGCTTTCGCCCGCCTTCGGCCATTCTCGGAAAAGCGTCGAGAATGGCCGAGAGTGGCCGTAAGCCACCGAGAATGGCCGATCGCGGCAGACAGCCACGAGAAGAGCCGAAGGCGGCCGCAAGCCACGAGAAGAGCCGAAGAACTACCGGGTGCCGCCGAGATACACAGGACATCTCGGCGGCGCCATTTTTAAGAATAAAATCTGCAATTAACACAAGGGGACAACGATGCACAAGGCTGCAATGATAGACAGGCTGCAATGATGGACAGGCTGCAGGACAAGGCTGCAATGATGGACAGGCTGCATGACAAGGCTGCAATGATAGACAGGCTGCAGGACAAGGCTGCAATGATGGACAGGCTGCAGGACAAGGCTGCAATGATGGACAGGCTGCATGACAAGGCTGCAATGATAGACAGGCTGCAGGACAAGGCTGCAATGACGGACAGGCTGCATGACAAGGCTGCAATGATAGACAGGCTGCAGGACAAGGCTGCAATGACGGACAGGCTGCAGGACAAGGCTGCAATGATGGACAGGCTGCAGGACAAGGCTGCAATGATGGACAGGCTGCAGGACAAGGCTGCAATGATGGACAGGCTGCATGACGAGGCTGCAATGATGGACAGGCTGCATAAAGAGGCTGCAATGATGGACAGGCTGCAGGACAAGGCTGCAAATGACACCAACAAGGCTTCAGATGGACACTGATAAGGCTGCATTGATGGGCATTTAAATGTAAGGTTTTTTTTTCCTTAAATTTCCCTCCTAAACTTGGGGTGCGTGTTATACGCCGGTAAATACGGTACTCTTCAGTTCCCTCCACCTGCTGGCGATGCCAACAACCTGACGGTTCACTACTACACGTATTTTGGGCATGCTCACTTGTCTGCCCCTTCTGGGACGCTATTCGGCAAATGGTTTTTAGACTGACAGACATTTCACTTGCAGACAATCCGGTGCGGTGCTTACTTCACCTTACTCCAACGTCGAGGCGTCTATATAAGAAGTACCTCTTGATCCACCTTCTTAATGCTGCTAAAATATGTATTCCACAAAAATGGAAATGCTCAGAACCCCCTTCAATTGGTCAGCCGATAGCTGTGATAAATGAAATTAACCTGATGGAACTTTTGATGGCCGCGTTAAACCGAAAAGAAGAAAAATTCAATAAAACCTGGTTTTACTGGCCCGATATCCGGTTCTCTCAAGATTGATTATAACACCTTTGTGGTCCCCACATCGGAGCAACTGTAATGTGTCCCTAACCATTTGCTTTCACAGCACCCCACCCTTTTTTTTCCCCATCAGCCAGCAGTGGTCCTGATGTCCTCTCCTTTTCTTTATGGAGACCGTCAACACCTAGACCGATTGCCACCAATAGGAGGCTTTCACAAATGCGATTTTTCTTTGCATGCTTGTGAGTCATTTTTAATCAGTTTTTATTAATAAATTTATAAAGGATAATGCAAAAGGTAGGTGCACCCTCTTTTCTTTATTTCTTTTATTACTGCTAGGATACCCCTATCCTGGAGGGCGGCAAGGCCTGAGAAATTATTCCTTGAGCACTAGACCATCCGGACATCACACTTGTGCGCAAGAGTATTTGTTTGCGACTATAGAACTTGACCAGCTACTTGTGGACTCCTTGATGATATCAAGATCCAATTTCATGTTCAATCACATTAATCAGGCCCAGCAGGTTTGAGAACATTTCTAGATTTCAATGTAAGAATTCCCAGGACCACTGTAATTGAGAATGGAAATGGTTTCTACAATCCCTACCTTGCTAAACTGAGTTTTTGTGGCCTTGCTGAACTTTTTGTCTGACTGACAAAGTTTCTCTTTCCTTCCAGGGTTTGATTAGATTAACATGATAGATCTGGTAGGGATTTCTCTTTGTGGGCTGGTGGACCTTATAGTTAATCTTTCCTACCTTTTTGACTATCTCAAAAGGCCATTGTACAAGGAACTTGCTCTCGATGGTAGACACTAACACAAGAACCCAAACCCTTAGGCTCGGTTCACACAGGGGGCGATGCGAGGCGACACAGACTTGCCTCGCCGCGACCTGCCGCGACCTCAGCGGCGACTTGCAAATGAATTCTGTATAGAAGTCAATGCAAGTCGCCCCGAGGTCACCCAAAAGTAGTACAGGAACCTTTTTTCTGAGTCTGAGCAACTCGAGTCGCTCCTCTTAGAACGGTTCCATTGTACAGAACGGGGGCGACTTGTCAGGTCGCGGCACGGCAAGTCGTGTCGCCTCGTGTCGCCCCCTGTGTGAACCGGCCCTTAGGTTTAAAAACTCTCTGACCTTGGCAGACTGGTTGCAAAATTGACTCTTTTGTGCAGCCAGTACGTGCTCTCTGACAAGAATGAATGAATGAATGAATTAAATACTTGTATAGCGCACAATGCGAACTGAATCGCCTCTAGGCGCTGTGGCGAGCTTTGATCATCTGCTAAAAGAGGAAGGTCTTGAGTTTTTTCCTAAAAGCCAGGTGATTTTCTTCCAGGCGGATGTTGATTGGTAGAGCATTCCATAGCCGAGGCCCTTGGACAGCGAATCTCCGATCACCCTTGGATTTATACCGGGCTTTGGGCACGACAAGGAGGTTTTTGTTGGCTGATCGAAGACTGCGGTTTGGTGTGTAATGATTTATTTTCTCCATTAGGTATTGCGGAGCTTCTCTATGCACACATTTGTGGGTGAGGCAAAGGGTCTTGAACGTGATCCGATTTTTTACGGTTAGCCAATGTAAGCTCCTCAGTGAAGGAGAAATGGATTCCCGGGGTTTTTTTCCTGTTATCAGCCTTGCCGCTGTTTTTTGGATCAGTTGTAATCGCGCAAGTTGATATTGTGGTAATCCTATGTAAAGCGAGTTTGCGTAGTCCAGTCGTGAATAATGATTGTTCCAACTACCACTGCTTTGTCATTCTTTGTGATAAAAGGGATGAGTCTGCGAAGCATGCGCAACAGATGGTGAGATCCACTGACTACAGATCCTATTTGCGCATCCATTGACATTTGTGCATCTAAAATATCCCCGAGACTCTTCGCTTTGGTCTTTGGGGAGAGAGTCTGCCCAAAGATGGTTGGTGGAGACCAGGAGGTTTTGGTTGCGGGCTTATGATTTGGGCATCACTTCTGCCATCTGGTTCTTCATTTGTGGGATGTGTTCCCCCATGTTCCAATAAAGGGTAGCCTCTTGTACCCATATCTCTTTCACTACATCCAGCAATCCACAGGGGTGTCTCCTATGAACCAACTCTTCGGCAAAAACCCTGTGGATGCCTGGGGTACCTTCCGTATGGCAAACAAGAGGACAGTAAAAAAAAATCCCAACCATGGCCATCTTTTTTAACCACTTTCTTAAGTGTCCCCATGGTTTTGTTACATTGTTCCACTACTAGCCCATCAGTTTGTGGACTCACTGCTATCACTGTTATCCTTTTGTTTAATTGGCAGGGATTCCTGGTGATGTCAATGGTTTCTTTTGACATGGTGGGTCCAAGCACCCGTGGATTCCTTGACACCCATGGAACCATTGACAGTGCGAAGCTGTCATAATAGCAAAAATAAATACCACTTCTCTATATAAATGCTTGACTCTTGCCTAACAAGGGGCTGAACAGGCAAAAGTTCAGGCATTCATCCAAACAGCAAAACTTTGGTCTGAATGGTCGGCTCATCCCTAGTCTCTATTTGTCTATTTACACAGATGCCGGCTAATGCTATTTACAGTGTAATTAATTGCGCTAGCCCGACATTTCTTTCACGCATTTCCGGTTCCTTAAATTAGATGATTTTGTTATTTTGTATCTGTATGTGTTTATGGCCTGAGGTAGGGCAGAGGTTCTCATCTGAAACTGTTACAATGTAATGGAAATACTTTTTCTTTCCTTTAAAAAGAAATCTTTAAGTGCTGCAGCCCCTGGGGACTTTTTATATTTATTATGAGCTATTGGCACCCTGTGGTTTTCAGCAATTACCTATTGAAATTTGAAGCCTGCCATCTTATTCTTTTCTTTCAAGGTAGTTCTGACACAGCCTGGAGATATGTTTTAGGTCATTATCTTACTGTAGGATGACCCTCTGACCAACTAGGCTTTTTCCAGAGGGTATTGCATGGAAAACCCTGCAAAATGTTGTGGTATTGGTTCAGAGCAGTCATGTACTGCCGATCGGGACTACCGGGAGTCTCAGTGGGCCGATGGCTCGGTGGGCCAGTTTCAATGACAGCGGAGGTAGAGCGAACGGGGACTCCCAAACCCTGTCCACCAATAAGCTAATCTCTCGCTGTGCAACTGTTTAGAAAAAAAAAAACTTCTCCAGGCCCCCTGTATTCAGTGGGGGATTTGGAGTCCCCGTCCGCTCACCTCGCCGCCCCCTCCCCCCCCTGTTCCCTCCAGCCCTAGTTACCCAGCTCTGTGGTGCCCTGGAGGAAGGGAGATGACCAGATGTACCAGCAGTGCACAGAGGGTCCTGGGCACCCAGCTCCAGAGGAACCACCTGCAGGACAAGCAGGGGTGTACCTAGAGCATTTGGCACCCAGGGCGGATCCTATATCTGACACCCTCCCCCACCCCCCTCTAACTTTAAAATATAACAACACCCACAACAATTTGTAACGTTTCTCTACAATGCAATTTTTGTGCAAAAAATACAATTCAATGAATATGAATGACTCCTCTGTGTCCCATGGAGACGGCGGTTTCCCCCTTCAGACTCCTCTGTGTCCCATGGAGACGACGGCTTCAACCTTCAGACTCCTCTGTGTCCCATGGAGACGGCGGCTTCCCCCTTCAGACTCCTCTGTGTCCCATGGAGATGGCGGCTTCCCCCTTCAGACTCCTCTATGTCCCATGGAGACGGCGGTTTCCCCCTTCAGACTCCTCTGTGGCACATGGAGATGGCGGCCTCCCCCTTCAGACTCCTCTGTGTCCCATGGAGATGACAGCTTCCCCCTTCAGACTCCTCCATGTCCCATGGAGATGGCGGCTTCCCCCTTCAGACTCCTCTGTGTCCCATGGAGATGATGGCTTCCCCTTCAGACTTCTGTGTCCCATGGAGACGGCAGTTTCCCCCCTCAGACTCCTCCCTGTCCAATGGAGATGGCGGTTTCCCCCCTCAGACTCCTCTGTGTCCCATGGAGAAGGCGGCTTCAACCTTCAGACTTCTCTGTGTCCCATGGAGAAGGCGGCTTCAACCTTCAGACTTCTCTTTGTCCCAATGGAGACAGCAGTTTCCCCCTTCAGACTCCTCCGTGTCCCATGGAGATGACGGCTTCCCCCTTCAGACTCCTCTGTGTCCCATGGAGACGGCAGTTTCCCCCCTCAGACTCCTCCATGTCCAATGGAGACGGTGGCTTCAACCTTCAGACTCCTCTGTGTCCCAATGGAGGCGGCGGTTTCCCCCTTCAGACTCCTCTGTGTCCCAATGGAGACAGCAGTTTTCCCCTTCAGACTCCTCTGTGTCCCAATGGAGACAGCAGTTTTCCCCTTCAGACTCCTCTGTGTCCCATGGAGACAGCGGCTTCAAACTTCAGACTCCTCTGTGTCCCATGGAGATGGTGGTTTCCCCCTTCAGACTCCTATATGTCCCATGGAGACGGCGGTTTCCCCCCTCAGACTCATCCATGTCCAATGGAGATGGTGGCTTCAACCTTCAGACTCCTCTGTGTCCCAATGGAGACAGCGGCTTCCCCCTTCAGACTCCTCTGTGTCCCATGGAGACGACGGTTTCCCCCTTCAGACTCTTCTGTGTCCCATGGAGACGGCGGTTTCCCCCTTCAGACTCCTCTGTGTCCCATGGAGACGACGGCTTCAACCTTCAGACTCCTCTGTGTCCCATGGAGACGGCGGTTTTCCCCCTTCAGACTCCTCTGTGTCCCAATAAAGACAGCGGTTTCCCCCTCAGACTCCTCTGTGTCCCATGGAGATGGCGGCCTCCCCCTTCAGACTCCTCTGTGTCCCATGGAGATGACAGCTTCCCCCTTCAGACTCCTCCATGTCCCATAGAGATGGCGGCTTCCCCCTTCAGACTCCTCTGTGTCCCATGGAGATGATGGCTTCCCCTTCAGACTTCTCTGTGTCCCATGGAGACGGCAGTTTCCCCCCTCAGACTCCTCTGTGTCCAAATGAAGACAGCAGTTTTCCCCTTCAGACTCCTCTGTGTCCCATGGAGACGGCGGCTTTAAACTTCAGACTCCTCTGTGTCCCATGGAGATGGCGGTTTCCCCCTTCAGACTCCTATATGTGCCATGGAGAAGGCGGTTTCCCCCCTCAGACTCATCCATGTCCAATGGAGATGGTGGCTTCAACCTTCAGACTCCTCTGTGTCCCAATGGAGACAGCGGCTTCCCCCTTCAGACTCCTCTGTGTCCCATGGAGACGACGGTTTCCCCCTTCAGACTCTTCTGTGTCCCATGGAGACGGTGGTTTCCCCCTTCAGACTCCTCTGTGTCCCATGGAGATGACGGCTTCAACCTTCAGACTCCTCTGTGTCCCATGGAGACGACGGCTTCAACCTTCAGACTCCTCTGTGTCCCATGGAGACGGCGGCTTCAACCTTCAGACTCCTCTGTGTCCCATGGAGATGGCGGTTTTCCCCCTTCAGACTCCTCTGTGTCCCATGGAAACAATGGCTTCCCCTTCAGACTCCTCTGTGTCCCAATAAAGACAGCGGTTTCCCCCTCAGACTCCTCTGTGTCCCACGGAGATGACAGCTTCCCCCTTCAGACTCCTCTGTGTCCCATGGAGACGGCGGCTTCCCCCTCCAGACTCCTCTGTGTCCCATGGAGATGGCGGTTTCCCCCTTCAGACTCCTCTGTGTCCCATGGAGATGGCAGCCTCCCCCTTCAGACTCCTCTGTGTCCCATGGAGATGACAGCTTCCCCCTTCAGACTCCTCCATGTCCCATGGAGATGGCGGCTTCCCCCTTCAGACTCCTCTGTGTCCCATGGAGATGATGGCTTCCCCTTCAGACTTCTCTGTGTCCCATGGAGACGGCAGTTTCCCCCCTCAGACTCCTCCCTGTCCAATGGAGATGGCGGTTTCCCCCCTCAGACTCCTCTGTGTCCCATGGAGAAGGCGGCTTCCACCTTCAGACTTCTCTGTGTCCCATGGAGAAGGCGGCTTCAACCTTCAGACTTCTCATTGTCCCAATGGAGACAGCAGTTTCCCCCTTCAGACTCCTCCGTGTCCCATGGAGAAGGCGGCTTCAACCTTCAGACTTCTCTGTGTCCCATGGAGAAGGCGGCTTCAACCTTCAGACTTCTCTTTGTCCCAATGGAGACAGCAGTTTCCCCCTTCAGACTTCTCCGTGTCCCATGGAGATGACGGCTTCCCCCTTCAGACTCCTCTGAGTCCCATGGAGACGGCGGTTTCCCCCCTCAGACTCCTACATGTCCAATGGAGACGGTGGCTTCAACCTTCAGACTCCTCTGTGTCCCAAAGGAGGCGGCAGTTTCCCCCTTCAGACTCCTCTGTGTCCCAATGGAGACAGCGGCTTCCCCCTTCAGACTCCTCTGTGTCCCATGGAGACGACGGTTTCCCCCTTCAGTCTCCTCTGTGTCCCATGGAGACGACGGCTTCAACCTTCAGACTCCTCTGTGTCCCATGGAGACGGCGGCTTCAACCTTCAGACTCCTCTGTGTCCCATGGAGACGGCGGCTTCCCCCTTCAGACTCCTCTGTGTCCCATGGAGACGACGGTTTCCCCCTTCAGTCTCCTCTGTGTCCCATGGAGACGACGGCTTCAACCTTCAGACTCCTCTGTGTCCCATGGAGACGACGGCTTCAACCTTCAGACTCCTCTGTGTCCCATGGAGACGGCGGCTTCAACCTTCAGACTCCTCTGTGTCCCATGGAGACGGCGGCTTCAAACTTCAGACTCCTCTGTGTCCCATGGAGACGGTGGTTTTCCCCCTTCAGACTCCTCTGTGTCCCATGGAGATGACGGTTTCCCCCTTCAGACTCCTATATGTGCCATGGAGAAGGCGGTTTCCCCCCTCAGACTCATCCATGTCCAATGGAGATGGTGGCTTCAACCTTCAGACTCCTCTGAGTCCCAATGGAGACAGCGGCTTCCCCCTTCAGACTCCTCTGTGTCCCATGGAGACGACGGTTTCCCCCTTCAGACTCTTCTGTGTCCCATGGAGACGGTGGTTTCCCCCTTCAGACTCCTCTGTGTCCCATGGAGATGACGGCTTCAACCTTCAGACTCCTCTGTGTCCCATGGAGACGACGGCTTCAACCTTCAGACTCCTCTGTGTCCCATGGAGACGGCGGCTTCAACCTTCAGACTCCTCTGTGTCCCATGGAGATGGCGGTTTTCCCCCTTCAGACTCCTCTGTGTCCCATGGAAACAATGGCTTCCCCTTCAGACTCCTCTGTGTCCCAATAAAGACAGCGGTTTCCCCCTCAGACTCCTCTGTGTCCCACGGAGATGACAGCTTCCCCCTTCAGACTCCTCTGTGTCCCATGGAGACGGCGGCTTCCCCCTCCAGACTCCTCTGTGTCCCATGGAGATGGCGGTTTCCCCCTTCAGACTCCTCTGTGTCCCATGGAGATGGCAGCCTCCCCCTTCAGACTCCTCTGTGTCCCATGGAGATGACAGCTTCCCCCTTCAGACTCCTCCATGTCCCATGGAGATGGCGGCTTCCCCCTTCAGACTCCTCTGTGTCCCATGGAGATGATGGCTTCCCCTTCAGACTTCTCTGTGTCCCATGGAGACGGCAGTTTCCCCCCTCAGACTCCTCCCTGTCCAATGGAGATGGCGGTTTCCCCCCTCAGACTCCTCTGTGTCCCATGGAGAAGGCGGCTTCCACCTTCAGACTTCTCTGTGTTCCATGGAGAAGGCGGCTTCAACCTTCAGACTTCTCATTGTCCCAATGGAGACAGCAGTTTCCCCCTTCAGACTCCTCCGTGTCCCATGGAGAAGGCGGCTTCAACCTTCAGACTTCTCTGTGTCCCATGGAGAAGGCGGCTTCAACCTTCAGACTTCTCTTTGTCCCAATGGAGACAGCAGTTTCCCCCTTCAGACTTTTCCGTGTCCCATGGAGATGACGGCTTCCCCCTTCAGACTCCTCTGTGTCCCATGGAGACGGCGGTTTCCCCCCTCAGACTCCTACATGTCCAATGGAGACGGTGGCTTCAACCTTCAGACTCCTCTGTGTCCCAAAGGAGGCGGCAGTTTCCCCCTTCAGACTCCTCTGTGTCCCAATGGAGACAGCGGCTTCCCCCTTCAGACTCCTCTGTGTCCCATGGAGACGACGGTTTCCCCCTTCAGTCTCCTCTGTGTCCCATGGAGACGACGGCTTCAACCTTCAGACTCCTCTGTGTCCCATGGAGACGGCGGCTTCCCCCTTCAGTCTCCTCTGTGTCCCATGGAGACGACGGCTTCAACCTTCAGACTCCTCTGTGTCCCATGGAGACGACGGCTTCAACCTTCAGACTCCTCTGTGTCCCATGGAGATGGCGGCTTCAACCTTCAGACTCCTCTGTGTCCCATGGAGACGGCGGCTTCAAACTTCAGACTCCTCTGTGTCCCATGGAGACGGCGGCTTCAACCTTCAGACTCCTCTGTGTCCCATGGAGACGGCGGCTTCAAACTTCAGACTCCTCTGTGTCCCATGGAGACGGCGGTTTTCCCCCTTCAGACTCCTCTGTGTCCCATGGAAACAGTGGCTTCCCCTTCAGACTCCTCTGTGTCCCAATAAAGACAGCGGTTTCCCCCTCAGACTCCTCTGTGTCCCACAGAGACGACAGCTTCCCCCTTCAGACTCCTCTGTGTCCCATGGAGACGGCGGCTTCAACCTTCAGACTCCTCTGTGTCCCATGGAGACGGCGGCTTCAAACTTCAGACTCCTCTGTGTCCCATGGAGACGGCGGTTTTCCCCCTTCAGACTCCTCTGTGTCCCATGGAAACAATGGCTTCCCCTTCAGACTCCTCTGTGTCCCAATAAAGACAGCGGTTTCCCCCTCAGACTCCTCTGTGTCCCACAGAGACGACAGCTTCCCCCTTCAGACTCTTCTGTGTCCCAGGCTTCCCATGCGTCTTCTTGGCAGCACGTCTCCTCCTCCTTCCTCCTCATTGGCCAATAGGATGGCTTCTCCTTTCAGCCAATTTGGAAACGGTTCTTATGACCCACTTCCTGATTAGCTGGGAGGAGAATTAGTGTGATATATTCATACGCTATTGTCCCACAACTGAGTGGGATCTGGTTGCATTCCTCTGCGCCCTGAGCCCACCCTTTCTTGAAGCCTATAATCACATGCTTCAAACCCCCCCCCCAATGGAATCCATGATTTCGGCGCCATGTATGTAGATAAGGGGGCAGGACGCATGGATATGGAGCGTGGCGCCTGTGCACCCCTAATGGACAGGGACGCCACTGCACCCAAGGTATGTAAATGGACGTCCTTGGGTTTCAGGAGTTACACTGGGATGATGCCTACACCTACAGGCATCATCCCGGCATTGATCTATTCAGCCAGCGATTCTGAGTGAGGTCCCACCCCCTCCCACTGCTGCCCCCGCCTCTCCCGGGCTCTCCGGTCCCATTGCGGAGGCCGGCGGTGATGGATGCCCTGTACAGAAAGAGAGGAATTGACTTTGTTCACCTCTCTCTGTAACCCTGAAAACCGGGAGTGGCGAGTAGTTCATCACTACTGGTTCCAACATTTTGTTTACCTAGCCACCAGTGGCCAGGTAAGTAGCCGATCAGACCGATCTATGTCTGATCAGCTATGTGGGAGGACAGTGGAGAGAATTTGGGTCTAATAGATGTCAACCATTTCCATAAAGAGGACCTGTCACGACCCATGGATGAACAACATCCCTTGCTGTGGCGCTACCTATATAATGAAAGGCGACAGACCCTGTTCACTTGTTAGGTGCTATTTGCCTCTATAGTGACAAATAAAAGTGCATACACCAATAGTGCAATCCTAACAAATTACCAATGTTCATATACCAGTGGTCCAAACCTCACTAGGTTGCCAAATAAATATGAACTTGATATAAATAAATGTTTAAAAGTGATACATAAACCGTGATACTCCAATAACAAAAAAATGCAAGGATATAAAATAAATAAAAAATAAATGTGTATATATAAAAATAGTCCCAAAAGTGATAGCAATAAAGTAAAAAAAAAAAAGAAAGTGTAAAAATAAATAAAATTAATACTTTTTGTATAAAATAAATAATATAAATCTTTTTAAAGCACCCCCCCCCCCCCGTGCTTACCCGCAAATGCGTACGCATACGTTACTACCCTATGGAGAATTTTAAGCACCGTGGTTTGCTGCCATTCCACGGGCAGAGGAAATTTTAAAGCGTGACATGTTAGGTATCTATTTACTCGGCGTAACATCATCTTTCATATTATACACAAAAAAAATGAGGCTAACTTTCGTTTTTTTTTTTTAATTCATTGAAGTGTATTTTGTTTCCCAAACTGTGCAAATACCGTGTGACATAAAAAATTGTAAACACCCACCATTTTATTCTTTAGAGTCTCTGCAACAAAAAAAAAAGTATCACATATATATATGTATGTATGTGTGTATGTGTATATATATATATATATAGAAAGGCCAGTATGGTGGCCTGAAATTATGGGAGGAGCCCGGTGGAGTATATAACCAGCCCGTTCGCCTATCTTCCTCGTCGGTTCCGGTGCGCGATATCTGATACGTCAGAAATCAAGGGCCGACTATCCTCGAGACCAAAACGTAGTGAGCCGTGTTCGTGAGTTCCTGCGTTGTCCGTTCGCCTTCGCATTTGACAAGTCGTCTTGTCATTCGTCAGCGTCCGCGTGTTTGCCGTCCGAGTGTCGCTATACTCAACGAAATTTTCTGTTGTCGTACAACACGTCTGGGCCGGCTGTCGCAGGTAGGGCTTCGGCACCCTTTTCAGTTCACGTGTTACAATGTCACGCAAACGAGATTCCCTGGACTCACGAACCTCTCACTTTCATTTTCACGAACGTTTTAAACTGTGGCACTCGTACTCGTTACCTCATGTCACTACCCCCTTTCTTTCGGAAGAAGTCGTTATCACCTTTTCGGGACATGTCGATCGTGCCACATCAGGCACTTCGTTTCGTAGGCACGTCTAAGCCGAACGACTCCCCGATCATTTCTCTATATCCGAATCGATCGAATCGTTTCGAAATCACAGCCGACTGCTCGTTACGTTAAATCAAGCAGTCCGGACAATGGCAATTTCACGTTGTTTTCAAGCCGTAAACCGGTCGGACCGTTCCAATTCGAATAATCATTTCATCATTTCTGTCACTTACCGCGCTCCGGTGCGAATCTTGTCGCATCTCCGATGCACCGATTCGCTTCGAAGTGCCCCAGGGTTCGGCCTCATTTCTGTACATGCTCCAGAGACTGAGTCACTCGCAGGATCAGGCACAGTCCCTGATTCTAGTCTTTGTCATGGCATACCATTTCTGTCACTTATTACGCTCCAATTCGAATCCTGTCGCATTCTTTTATGCACCGATTCGTTCTGGTGTGCCCAGCTGTTATGCCTCATTTCAGTACATGCTCCAGAGACGGATTCTTTGTTGTAACCATCAGCCCAGTCGTTGAATCTTGTCTCTGTCATGGCATATCATTTCTGTCACTTATTACGCTCCAATTCGAATCATGTCGCATTCTTTTATGCACTGATCCGTTCTGGTGTGCCCAGCTGCTACGCCTCATTTCAGTACATGCTCCAGAGACGGATTCTTTGTTGTAACCATCAGTCCAGTCGTTGAATCTTGTCTCTGTCATGGCATATCATTTCTGTCACTTATTACGCTCCAATTCGAATCCTGTCGCATTCTTTTATGCACCGATTCATTCTGGTGTGCCCAGCTGCTACGCCTCATTTCAGTACATGCTCCAGAGATGGATTCTTTGTTGTAACCATCAGTCCAGTCGTTGAATCTTGTCTCTGTCATGGCATATCATTTCTGTCACTTATTACGCTCCAATTCGAATCCTGTCACATTTTGTTTTTATGCACTGATTCGTTCTGGTGTGCCCAGCTGCTACTCCTCATTTCAGTACATGCTCCAAAGACAGGATTCATCTGTTTGGTTCATGGGCTCGTCCTCTGATTCTTGTCTTTGTCATGGGTTTCATTTCATTTCACCTATCACGTTCCGATACGAATAGTCACATCTGTGTACCAAATTCGTCTCGGCGTGCCCCAGGAATGGCCTAATTTCAGTACATGCTCCAGAATCCGTTTCGTGCTCGGTCGCAAGTTGTGGCATGGCGATCTGGATCTCTGTCATGGCAGGTTCTCTCATTTCACTGTCACATACCGCTTCCCGGTTTGGGTCCAGTTGATTCTTCAATGTTTGGACGCCTACCGGGGGCCTTGCTCCTCGGCCTCATTTCATTATTAGTTGCCTCGGAAGGGAAACACAGCTTCGTTTAGGTGTGTCTCGCTGTTTTCTCCACATACAAGCGTAGACTTCTTGCAATCGTTGCAAACACACATCCAAGCGTAGACTTCTTGCAATCATGGCAAGCACGCATCCAGACATAGACTTCTCGCAATCATTGCAAGCACACATTCGAGCATAGACCTCTGGCACTCATTGCAAGCATGCATTCGAGCATAGACCTCTTGCAATCATTGCAAGCACGCATTCGAGCATAGACCTCTTGCGATCATTGCAAGCACGCATTCGAGCATAGACCTCTTGCGATCATCGCAAGCACGCGTTTGAGCATAGACCTCTTGCACTCATTACAAGCACGCACTCGAGCATAGACCTCTTGCAATCATGGCAAGCACGCATTCGAGCATAGACCTCTTGCAATCGTTGCAAGCAGATGTCCAGGCACAACTTATAGCAATCATTGTTGGCAGGCACTTCTGGCTGCTCGATAGATTGCTTTGGGGAAAGCCTGGATACCTTCCTAAAGGTACGTTGTATTACGGGGTACTTATATTTATAGGTATAGTTGATCCAGGGAAAAATCCGATTGCCTCTCGAGGGGTCAGGAAGGAATTTTTTCCCCTGCTGTAGCAAATTGGGCTATGCTCTGTTGGGGGTTTTTTGCCTTCCTCTGGATCAGCTGCGGGCGTAGAATTGGGTGTGTCGGGTTGTGTGATACCTTATTTATTTTGATTTGTGGTGGGACTGGATGGACTTCTGTCTTTCCGGCCTGGCTACCCATGTGACCTACCATAATTCCTTGCAATCGTTGCAAGCACGAGTCCTGGCATAACTCCTCGCATTAGTTGCAGGCACGCATCCTAGCATAACATCTTGCAATCATAGCAAGCACGCATCCTGGGTAACATCTTGCAATCATCGCAAGCACGCGTCCAAACATACATTCAAGCACAACTCCTGCAGTCTTCGCAGTGCACATGCGGTAACACGAATGGCTCACAGTCACTACGTATACATCTCCAGTGACAAATTCCCGGGCAATTGTCGCAAGCACACGTTTAACACACTTTTGGTCATGCCAAGGCTCGCGACTTAGCATAACTTCTTGCAATCATTCGTTGGCAAGCACGTTCTCAGTGGCACACGAACTGGCTACACGTCATTTTCAGCAGCACTTAGTTGGTAACACGTCTCCTGTGGCTTTTCTTACAAACCACTCACTGTTGTCTGCCTACTCGTCTCTTCCTTAGGACAGTTGAGTTCAACTTCCGTCCCGCACCAGGATCATGTTGACACACGCAACTGGCTTCTTCCTGTAGCACGCCCAGGCTATTTCTAGCCAGCGTTCAGCATTTCTTATCCTTACAGTGCACGGAGAGCCATCTGTCATTCGGCCCGTACAGCAAGATCCCCACTACGAGGCATCCAGAGGCATCAGCCCATAGCCAACGGCAAACGCTCGCCCATCACAACTACCATCTTTAGGGGCATATAATATCCTCGCATATTCCCCAGTCTAGTCATCCAAAAGACACCTACAGTCCCTACACGGCATGTCGAGTTTCGCTATGCGCATCATCCCTCAGGGGCGCGCCTTTGTGTCACGCCTATTGGTCTTACTGTCCCTCTCACAGGATCCAGAGCAAGTCCTCAGCCTGGATCCCACGGCAATAGCAGTCCTTGCTATGCGGGAGGGATTCCTATCGTCTGGGAATGGTGTCTCCCTGTTCATTCCCTCCGTGTCTTCCCTTTCTCCCCAGGTGATGACCGACGCAGCGGCCTCCACGGGCTTGCGGCTGTTTTTGGCCACCTCTGGCTCGCAGCTCCCTGGCCTCCCCAGTTACTGGCAATTCCTGGCTGCGCCAAGGCGTCCTCTCTGTTGTTTATGTCCTTCCTACGTCGACTGGTCCAGCTCTTGTTGTTGTTTCAGTTCAACATCCGTTGTTCCTTTATCCCCGGTAAATTCAATCAGGCAGCGGACGCCCTCTCCCGCTTTAACCTCGTCTCGTTTTCCGATCAGGTACCCGGAGCCGGACCCACATCAGCAGCTATCCCGGACTGGTCTCAACTGACCCTGGATTAGCCCCTCACCTCCTAGCGGCTACCCAACTCATTGATCACTCCCTTTTCCCGCAATACCCTCAAGGCCTATCAATCAGCCTGGAGGGCCTTTAACCGCTTCATCACGTATCACAGCACAGAGACGTCCCGTGTCAAGCAAGTCATAGCCTTCTTTTCCTACTGCCACTCGCAGTTGGCGTTATCCTTTAATACGATCCAGCTATACCTGACCGGTGTATAACATTTCACCTCCCTCCAGGACCCTACCGTACCCTCCTTATTTTACCACGCCGTTCAGGCTGTTATGCGCGGTATCCAGAAGCGCCAGCCGATGGCCGGCACCAAACGACTGCCTACCACAGGAGACGTTTTAGAAATATGTCAGATATCCTGGCCACTTCACCTTTTCGGTCTCCACATTAGTGTCATTTACAAGCAGCCATACACCTGGCCTTCTTCGGCTTCTTACGGCCAAGCGAGTTTACTTGTAGTAGCCTCACAGCACACATGCTGTGCGAGCACCACCTGGTCCGATACAAAGACCATTTCGTCTTACACTTAGCAGTCTCCAAGACACAGCAGCTTGGCTCGGGTACGGACATACACTTCTATAAGTCCAACAACCGCTGGTACCCGGTCGCCATTCTCACCCGCTTGTTGACCCTTTTGGCTGATCAACCAGGAACTAGTCCGCTTCTGCCATTTCACACTAAGCCTCTGAACGCTGCCCGCTTTATGGAACATCTCAGGATACTCCTGGGTATCCTTCACCTCTATCCTACTCACTACGCCGGACATTCATTCCGTATCGGAGCAGCTTCGGCGGCATCCCGCCAGGGGGTCCCGGACCACGTTATCGAGAGGTTGGGCAGATGGAGGTCCACCTGTTTCGCCCGCTACATACCCAATCCGCTAGTGGAGATGGCCCAGGCCTTTGTCGAGCTCACCCAGTAACAAACTTGAATCAATAAAATGCAACCCCTACCTGAATGTTTTTGCCCCCTTATCTTGGTATACCGTACGTCAGACCAGGGCACACTTTCAGGTCCATTTCAAGTAAGCGAGTTTATGTTAACCTTGTTTGTCATCCTTATCCGTATCGGTCAGAGGGCTCTGGACCATAAATAGAAAGGCCAGTATGGTGGCCTGAAATTATGGGAGGAGCCCGGTGGAGTATATAACCAGCCCGTTCGCCTATCTTCCTCGTCGGTTCCGGTGCGCGATACCCACCCACCCATCCCCTTTTTCAGGGCATTTCTCAAGCATTATACTCCTCATGAGAGTACTCATTTCACTCCATTCATATTCATTTCATTTATCACCCACTTCTCTATCTAAGGTATGCCCCCTTATTTTGGTATACCGTACGTCAGACCAGGGCACACTTTCAGGTCCATTTCAAGTAAGCGAGTTTATGTTAACCTTGTTTGTCATCCTTATCCGTATCGGTCAGAGGGCTCTGGACCATAAATATATATATATATATATAAAATATATGTGTGTGCGTGTATGTATATGTATGTATATGTGTGTATGTATGTATGTATGTATGTATGTATATATATATATATATATATATATATATATATATATATATATATATATATATATATAATGTTTGGGGGTTCTACGTAATTTTCTAGTAAAAAAAAAGTAGATTTTTACATGTAGAAGCGATGTATCAGAAATGATCCGGATGGGAAGTGGTTAAACCCTTCATTTTAATCAGTCCTAATGAACAAAAAAATGAAAAAATTTACATGCACATTAGTATCCAGCCTAGCTTTTAAAACGTTAATCTCAAATGTTTTTATTTGGTTTAAATCTAATAAATTCTCTTCTGTTTTCAGGATTCTGTGCCGGTCGCTCTCGCTATAACCTCGTCACGCTCTGCGTCATCTCGCTGACATCCCTGACCGTCATCATCGCTCTCTCCATACAGTGTGAGTATTTATTACCAGGAGATCAGACTTCCTGCTGGATGCCAACCTGGCCTTTTACAGGTATCTCTGACATATACCGTAGTGCTGTACAAAGGACACTAAGCTATTTACATCAGCGGAGGAGCTTACACTCTAATGCCCCCCCCCCCCCAGTCACACACTATTATTAAAGGGTAATTCCACTTTCCTGGCAAAAAAAATAGCAAATAAAAAAATATATATATTTTAATACAGAGTATACAATTGCCACACAAGTCATATTATCAATTAATTATTAACCACTTCAGGTTTTCCCTTCTTAATGACCTGGCCATTTTTTTTGTGCTGCGTTACTTTAACTTACATTTGCGCGGTCGTGCGACTCTGTATCCAAATAAAACTGACGTCCCTTTTTTTTTTCCCCCACAAATAGAGCTTTCTTTTGGTGGTATTTGATCACCTCTGCGTTTTTTATTTTTTGCGCTGTAAACAAAAAAAAAAAAAGAATGGAGTGGTCAAAGAGATGTATGAGAATTGCAATTGTATTTGGAGTTAATGAAATACAGATATTGTATTTTTGTATCTTACATGTAAGGAAAAAAACTGTAATAAAGCGTATTTAATAAATAAATAAATAAATAAAAAAAAGAGCAACAATTTTGAATTTTTTTTTTTTTTTTACTTTCTGCTTTTTTTTAAATCTAATCTCTTGATCAATTTAGGCCAATATGTATTATGCTACATATTTTTGGTTAAAAAAAAAAAATCCCGATAAGCGTATATTGATTGCTTTGCACAAGAGTTATTGCATGTCCAAACTATGGGATAGATTTATTTAATTTTTATTTATTTATTTATTTATTTTTTACTAGTAATGGCGACAATCAGTGGCACCAATACAGTGATCAGTGCTACCAAAAAAAACAAAAAAAAAACACTGTCACTGTACTAATGACACTGGCAGGGAAGGGGTTAACCTCAGGGGCAATTAAAGGGCTAGTACTTTATAACTGTGTGGGGGGGAGACAGAGATCCATGTTCAAGATCTCTATCTTTCCCTCTCATAGAACGGCGGTCAATGTTCTCCTAGGTGTCCCCATGTTCTCCTAGGTGTCCCAATGTTCTCCTACTTCTCCCAATGTTCTCCTACCTCTCCCCATGTTCTCCTACCTCTCCCCATGTTCTCCTAGGTGTCCTCGTGTTCTCCTACATCTCCCAATGTTCTCCTATGTGTCCCAATGTTCTCCTACTTCTCCCAATGTTCTCCTACCTTTCCCCATGTTCTCCTAGGTGTCCCCATGTTCTCCTACATCCCCAATGTTCTCCTAGGTGTCCCCATGTTCTCCTAGGTGTCCCCATGTTCTCCCACATCCCCAATGTTCTCCTAGGTGTCCCCATGTTCTCCTAGGTGTCCCCATGTTCTCCCACATCCCCAATGTTCTCCTAGGTGTCCCCATGTTCTCCTAGGTGTCCCCATGTTCTCCCACATCCCCAATGTTCTCCTAGGTGTCCCCATGTTCTCCTAGGTTTCCCTATGTTCTCCTACATCCCCAATGTTCTCCTAGGTGTCCCCATGTTCTCCTAGGTGTCCCCATGTTCTCCTACTTCTCCCAATGTTCTCCTAGGTCAGGGATATGCAATTAGTGGACCTCCAGCTGTTGCAGAACTTCAAGTCCCATGAGGCATAGCAAGACTCTGACAGCAATAAGCCTCTGCCTCTGACACCCAGAGGCAGAGGCATGATGGGACTTGTGGGCCGCTAATTGGAGATTTAATGTCCTAGGTGTTCCAATGTTCTCCTAGGTGTCCCCATGTTCTCCTAGGTGTCCCCATGTTCTCCTAGGTGTCCCCATGTTCTCCTTCTTTACATAGGCAGACCGCCATTCTGCCTCTCCTGAGAGCGATCAGCGTGTCCTGGCAAACAATGCCACAGTGTCCAATCACAGCGGGAGCAGGCATCGGGCGGTGCGCGTGCGTGCCCCAGACCCGCTGCGCACAAAATCGCATACAGGTATGTGCTTTCACGCAGGAGGGCTGTCCTGCCACAGCATATCTGCGTGGGGTGGTCCATAACAGGCTAAATGGTAACTCCACTTTCGTGGGAAAAATATAGCAAATAAACGAAAAAAAAATAATAATAATCTAGCGTATACAATTGCGACACAAGTAATATTTTAATTGAATGTTATTTTTTTTTTTTTAAATCACATTTCGTTTTCAATCTGCAGCCTCTGTCATTTTCTGTCAAATAAAATATGGCGACCTGGAGGTGTTCTGTACACGGAAGGTATACAGAATGCCCCCAAGAAACATCATTTCCTGCTTGTGTGATTGGCTCACCGATTTTCCCAGAAGCCTGCCCTAAGATACAAGTCAGATTTCAGGCATCCCCTGCCACAAAAATGTCATTTTTGGTGAGATACTCCTAATAGGAAATCACGTCTAAGAGGGATGCAGACCACGCCACTTTGCTCATTAGAGCCCTGCAGGTGCAGCAGCTGATTGATAATTGTGAAACCACTCCCCATTAGATTCACTTTCCCACATGGACACAGAGAAACAAACATTGATTTCTTCAGAATAACAAAAGGTAGGAATCTGCAACAAAGTTTGTTAAAATCCTGTACATAGATCGCCCAGAGGGGGAGGTTTTTTTTCTCAACAACATATATATATATATATATATATATATATAAATATATATATATATATATACATACCGGGGAAAGACTCTTCGGAGGATGGCCAACAAGCTGGCATCTCAAGAAGTACCTGGTTGCTGAGTTGTTAAGGACATTAGCGAATCCACGTTGTCCAGTACTGCCAAGGAGACAGAGAACGTTCCAGGTACTGAGGAAAAGGTTCCTGTTCAAATTATTCAAGGTCAGAGGTTTTACAAGTTCTGGATCAAAGTGCTGACTGCCATAATCTCTGGCTAGAGATTTGTTCAGCTTTGAGGCGCCCCAGCTGCGAGTGGCTACTCTCTGGGCTGCATTAGAGACTTTCTGGTGATTAGCAGTTCAAGGTGCCTGAGTTTCTTCACCCTCTGTCCCCATACGAGACTGTGTTTATTGGATGTTACCCCTGCAAATAAAAACCTTTCTAAAGGACTTTTATGGTGTCAGTGTCCAAAGTTGTTGGGTACTAACCTTGGGAACCCCTAGACATGGAAGAACAAGCCAAGCGGAGGTAACCGATAAGCCCAAAAGTCAAGGCCGCCCTACCAAGGGTTATGACCGCTACATATGCATTGTATAAAACAAAATAAAAATAATAAAAAATAAAATAAAATTGTTTTAGAATTGAGAATTGCCTTCTCAATGGTGATAGGAAGATCCTGGCAAAAATGATTTTCTGGCATTTATCATATGTAGTGGACAATCTACTTTCGGGCCACCAGCACTGTTCGGTTCAGGGTAGAAGCACTTTTTCAGTGGTGTTAGCTGTCTGGGAGGCCCTTGAGTGGTGCAGGGCTGCAGGCTGGAGAAAGTACTTGCTGGCAAGGCTAAAGCTTTTGATCGGGTCAATCATGGCTGCTTCTTGACAAGTATGGCCTGGAGGGGGGCTTTATCGATTGGCTGAAGACCTTGTACAGAGGGGCTGAAAGCTTCATGCTTGTGAATGGTTGGATCGGACGGCGTTTTGTGGTTGGCTCGGGTGTGCGTCAGGGGTGTCCTTTGGGTCCTCTGCTATAGTCGTTCACAATCGCTCCCTTCATCCGGAGGTTAGAGAGCAGACCGTTGTGCGGATTGCCTTTGGGCATTCCTGATGAGCCTCCTCTGAGTGTCGTAGCCTATGCTGATGACGTGTCTGTTTTCATCTCTGGGACAGAGGAGGCGGAGGAGGTGGTCTCAGTGATGGAGCAGTATGCTGAGGCATCTGGCTCAAAGATCAATCAGGATAAAAGTTAAGTTTTTTAGATGGGTGAGGAAGGCGATGGCTTTGAGCTTCCGGACATCTTCTCAGAGCCCCGACAGGAAATTAAAGTTTTAGGCACCAAATTTGGTCCTGGAGAGTAAGGCCTTGCAAAGTGGGAAAGCAGGCTACAAGATGCTGATGCCAAGATTGCCAGCTGGAAGGCTTAAAATCTCTCTTATAGGGAAAGGATTGACCTGATTAAAACATACTTGATCCCGGTATTTCTATATGTCAGCTTTGTCTGTGTTTTGCCAATGTCTTTCTATGCGAGAATCTACAGCTGTTTCTTCCAACTGTTATGGGAGAACAAACTGAATCTTGTCAAGAGGTCTGTAACCTAAGTATGTTCAACCCGGTGGTATTCTTTTCTCTGATATTTTTGAAACATAATTTTGCTAACATGCTTGCAGAGGAACCGCCTGGGTGGGTTGGTATTTTTCAGTCCTGGTTTAGGCCTTTTCTGCGAAGCTAGGAGAATGGTGGGCCATTTAAAAGCCTGAGGGTCTGACATGGTGAGCTCCCGGCTTATGTAGCTCCGTGCCGGAAAATGCTTTGGCAGTGGCGAGTGATGGCGGATGAAATTAAGTCTCTTTCTAGGAAGGACCTAGAGAGGAGGATGGTTGAATCTGCCTTTAGTGAGCCACTGGCCTTGAGGGATTGCCCAGGCCCTGTTATGAGGCAGGGTCTGCGTTTGCTCAATCTAGAGAGAATCCCTTTAAAGTTTCAGGATTTGGCCTGGCGCTCGTTCCATGGCATACTCTATGTGAAGGACAACCTGAAGCATCGTTCTGCAGAGAACCGTGGTTGTCCAAGAGTGGAGTGTGGTGGGGTGGAGGAGACAATGGACCATTTCTTGCTTCAGTGACTCTTCAATGTAGAAGTCTATAACCGGGTAGGTGGGGCTCTGGGTATCCCTTTCCTTTTCCACTTGAGTTATGCGGAGTGGTCGTACGGGGCCTTTGAGACACATTGGGATTTTGATTTTGAGACACTTTTTCTAGTTAGCTTAGTAGTCCATTTCTTCACATGGAATGCACAGTGTCAGGTTTCCATTCGGGAAAAAAGTCCTTCCTGTCGGTGGTGGTGCACGACATTCTAGGAGAGGTTGGGAAGATTCAGGGTCTTGAGAAGAACAGGTGTCGGCTGGGGGCCTGGACAAAGGCGTGGAGGAATGTCAGGTTCCTGTAGCTGCTGTTAGTCAGTCTCTGTGTGCGGATTTCTTTCTTTCTTTTTTTTTTTAAATTGTTTTTAAGCTAGTAATTGATAGAAACCAACAGAGCAATCTTAATAACAAACATAGGCATGAGAAAAACACTCAACCAACGGCCTCCACCTCTGTCACCCCACGCACCTCGAATGGGAGCCTGCTGTGCAATGGGTAGTCGGGGAGATAGGCCCGGAAACACGAGGAGAGGGCTGTGCCTCTTTCCTTCCCTGGAAAAATAATGAAAGTCATGTAATTTTATTTCACCTGGGCTGGTGGAAGCTAGTGTAAGAAGGCCTTTGGAGACTGTAAAGTAGAGTGTGAAAAGCCCCACACTCTGTCACTCAGTCCATCTTTCAGTAAAACTATACTGGGGCGTTTGCTATCGCTAGGTGATTTGATAACTCACGGTTGACCTGAGAGAGAAAGGAAATGAGGGAGAAGAAGGAAAAGAGGAGCCAGAAAGTATAAGGGAGATAGGACTAGTGGGGGAGGTAAAGAGAAGAGGGAGAACCTTCATGGAAAGCTGGAGGTGAGGTAAGGTCTGGGTATGTGGCTTGCCAGGTTATAGTACGGAATCTTTTTTCCTAAGGATGTAGAGACACTCCGATTTGTTTAGCCCAGGGTTCCTAGGTGACTGAATTTCTCTGGCGTGTCCAGCATGGTGTTGGATATCTTTTCCTGAGACTTTATCCAGCAATTTTTTTTGTTTGGTCAAGTGAAAAGAGACTGAGAGGGATTTTCATGCTTGCGCTATCGTTATTTTGGCCCCCAGGATAATAAAGTGGATAAGGGTTGGTTCAATTTTGGTACCCCCCCGGGATTCGCCTATTAAGGAGTGCAATTGCAGGGTCTTGTTTCACTGAAAATCCAGTGGATTTGCAGATTAGATTAAAAATTTTGTCCCAGTAGCTGCGATGGAGAAAGGAGGGGGAATAGCTGCGATGGAGGAAGGAGGGGGAATAGCTGTTGGGGAAGTGGCTCTCCTGTTCTATAACAACATCAAGGCCCCTAGAGTGGTAGCTTTGGAAGGCCTTCCACCTTTTAATTTGTCTGTTCTGTGTGTTATGCAAAGCAATTTTTAGAGTTCATTTGATGGGGGGGTAGAGTCATCCACAAACGCGTGGAGGGGGTAGCGAGTACATGTGAGGGCTGCCTACCTCAACCGCTGTAGATTGGGGACCATCCTGCAAAGACCTGGGAGTGTTTGGATGTTGATGTATCGATGGAAGCATTCCGTGAAAGTTCCTGTAAAGTTGAATTGAAAAGGTTAGATGAGGGGGGACAAGGCATAAGAAAGAGAGGAGAAGTAAGAGAGGAAGGGGTGAGAAACGATGAGTTCAAGACAACAATGAGTAAAATAATAGAGGTGCAGCACTGGCAAGCCAAGTCCTAATCCGAGACCCACTGTATGAGTGGGATCGGTAAAGTGGCAACCCTGGTGTAGGTTGCTTTTCTAGTGTCACCAGAGGAGAAGAATGCCTCAACGTCACAGCAGATAAAGTGGCATGCAGGGCCGCTCCAGCCGCTAGGCCCCCATGTGATGGAGGACATTGGTGTAGGATCCTGATAGGGAGAAGCTGAGGGGTGTAATCAAGATAGTATCATCTAACAAAAAACATAGGCAAATGAACCGAGATATTAACAGTAGGTTATGGATTAAACTATGAGGGAAAGGATGATAAGAGTAAAGAAGGATGGGGTGGGGGCAAATATACATGGTAGAATGGATAACCAGAATAAACAAATCTATGTAGGAACAGTCACAGGCGGGTGGGTAACGTGCCCGCTAGGGAAGAAAACTTAAGGAGAAGGTGGCATCACAGATTAACCATGGGGTGGACAATTAGGGTCTAACAAAATGAGACCATTGGTCCGTTGCGGTGAACTGGCGACCAATTGCGTGTAGAGCAGTCTGCTACACAATCAAGAGGGGTTACTGTCCAGACCAAAAGCAGGGATCAATCGTCCCGTTGGGAGCATGGGGGGTAACTGCTCATCATGGGGGGTGAGAGTCTCTGTGTCTCTTCGAGAGTTGCTTGTTCCACAGCGGAGTCAGAGGGCTGTTTGGAGGGGGTCTCTAAGAAGAATTTAACTTGATGGCTGTTGGCTGGGGGGGTAATTGTTCGGAGATGAATCCAAGTTGAAGGAGCAGACGTTCTCCATCCTGGAAGTTGGTGAATCCCTAAGATTTGTCCCTGTACTGGAACTGAAGACGGAATGGGAAAGACCAGTGGTATTTTATGGATTTCTGTGCCAATATTTCCAGAAGAGGTTTAAGGGATCTCCGCTTCTGAATTGTGGTTGGGGAATATCAGCGAAGATTTAAATTTTGTTGCCCTGGAAGGAGAGGTTATCAATATTGCGGGTCCTCATGATGTCTTCCTTCACTCCATAATAGTAGGGCTTAACCACTATGTCCCTCGGAAGCCCGTCCTGGCGGAAAGGTTGCTGAGCTCTATGGGCTCTGTCTAGCTCAAGTCTTTGGCCCGGGATGTCTTGGATAATATCTTTGATGAAAGGCTTGACGTGCCCGGTATATCTGTGACCGATTTGGGGATACCTCTGATGCGGAAATTGTATCGCCTGCTCCTGTTATCCAAATGATCTAATTTGGCAAGTGCAGTTTCCATTTGTTATTGCAGTGTTTGGATCCAGGTGGTGTTTTGGTTATTGCGTGCGGCTGTGTTATCCACTGCCTGCTCAATGGCATTCATGTGGGCTCCAGGGCTCTGCAGGGCGGCCTTGGTGGTAGCTGTAATCTGCATGGCGCTCTGGGCCAGGCGTGCAGCCAGCATTTCTGAGAAACTGTGCAGTAGCTGGGACATATCGATGGGATAGCCTGGAGGCATAGGGGAGTCCTGCTGGGAGCCTGCAAGGCCAAGGGGGGAGTTCAGCATGGGGGTGGGGAGGAGATCCGCCATTGTTCTTCTGAGAAGGGATTCGGTGGAGGCAGGAGAGGTTGAGGTTACACACAGGTGTTGCCAGCAAGGGGTGAGACTGCTGGTGTGACAGAGGCGGGTCCGCTATAGAGTCCTGGTCCTCCAGGCCTCCGCATGTGGGAGCCGCGGCTGCAATCTTGGAGGGTGCAGGGGCGGGTAGGCTGAAATCTAGCTGGCGACTGACCTCCTTCCTGTGCTGATCTCCCGACATGCAGGCAGATGCCCTGAGTCTTCCGGAGGGTGTGGGGGTCTGTCTTCAGTGGGTCCCGCTCGTTTAGGCTGGTGTGGGGGCCATAGAAGGCCGGAGCGGATTGGAGCTCCCGGCTACAGCACCTTCCCGGAAGTCCGGCGCATGCGCACTCCGTGTGCACCTTTCTTTCTGTCTTTTCAAGTCCCCAAGATTTTTATATAAGATTGTATTTTGAAAAAAGGCTTCATGCATGGGTTACATGTGTAATGGTTTCTTAGCCTGATTAGCCTGAGGCTGTGTTTAGGTGGAGGTTATGGCTTTGTTCAGGTTGGTATATTTAGTTTTCTTTATGGTTTTGCTATGCTAATGTAAGCTATTTTTGTTTATATTTTTATTTATTTTGTATATATATATATATATATATATATATATATATATATAAATATGTTTTTTATTATTTTTCTAGGATTTTTAATAAACAAAAATGTACACTCTAATGTCCCCTCTTCCACAGTCACATACTATTATTATTATACATTTATATAGCTCTAACCAGGGGCGTCGCTAGGGGGTGGCTATTGGGGCTATAGCCCTGAATCTTGAGCGTATAGCCCTGAGTCTCTTGCCGCAGGGTCCCTTCCTAACCAGCGGGGCCAACGGCTGCGGCGTGCATGAGAGAGGCGGAGGAGAGGAGAGAAGCGAGCGGGCAGACGAGCAGAGATGACATCATCTCTCTCCGACCGCTCTGCATCAGCGCTCTTCACGGCCGGGCCTCTTCAATGTGGGAGCAAGGTGCAGAGAGATAACATCATCTCTCACTGCCCGCTAAACATCACTGCTCTCCTGCCCTCACTAAATGGACCAGTGCTGCCAGCCTGCCACCAATGCAGCGACAATGCGCATTTAGTGGCGCTGGCTGGCATGGCAAGTTACAATCCACATCTGGTGCCAGGTGACGCGGCAAGTGACAATCTGCAAATGGTGGCAGCTGACGTGGCAATCTGCAAATGGTGGCAGGAGATGTGGCAAGTGGCAATCTGCAAATGGTAGTAGGAGACGTTGCAATCTGCAAATGGTGGAAGGAGATGTGGCAAGTGCCAATCTGCAAATGGTGGCAGGTGATGTGGCAATCTGCAAATGGTGGCAGTTGACGTGGCAATCTGCAAATGGTGGCAGGAGACGTGGCAATCTGCAAATTGTGGCAGGAGACGTGGCAATCTGCAAATGGTGGCAGTTGACGTGGCAATCTGCAAATGGTTGCAGGAGACGTGGCGATCTGCAAATTGTGGCAGGAGACGTGGCAATCTGCAAATGGTGGCAGGAGACGTGGCAATCTGCAAATGGTGGCAGGAGACGTGGCAAGTGGCAAGTGACAATCTGCAAATGGTGGCAGGTGATGTGGCAAGTGACAATCCACATCTAGTGGCAGGTGACGGTGACAAGTAACAAGCTGAATCTGGTGACAGGCAAAGGTGGCAAGTGACATGCTGCATCTGGAGGCAGGAGATGTGGCAAGTGACACGCCCAGGGCTCCCACTGATTCTGCATTATGGTGAGTTGAACCACTTGCTTACCACCGGTCCCCCCCCCCCCCCCGGCAGGCCTGCAAAAAGGTTGGTGACCGCTGCTATGGGCTCTAGCCCCAGATCTTTTGCAGACCTAGCAATGCCCCTGGCTCTGACATATACCGCGGTGCTGTACAGAGAACACTGAGCCAGTCACACACTATTATGATTATTATTATACATGTATATACTGTAGCTCTGGCATAATTATTTTATTGTTCTGTTTGCTCCCTACCCCTCCAGTATCTCTGGTGACTCAGCACTATGATGACACCTCCATAAAATTAGAGCTATTACAGAAGGAACATGATCATAAGAAGTCCAGCCTCACCAGCGACATCCTCCGAAAAGAATTGGTGGCTCGGGAGCTTCAGGAAAACCTCAAAAGTACAAGGTTGGAACTAGAAAAGACCAAGAATGATCTTTCGAAGAGTCAAGAGGAAGGGAAAAACATCAACCTTAAACTACAGAGGACCCTCCAGGAGAAGGGTGAGGTGGACACCACTGTGAGCAATCTTAGAAGAGATCTCCAGAATACAGGCAACATCCTACAAAGAAAGAACAGTGATCTGAGCAGGTAATCTAATCATTTTCTGGGTCTTTTAAAAAAAAAAAAAAATCCCAACCTACAAACATGGACAATGGCTAACCAGCCTCACCATAATGTGATCCATAACCATAGGCATGTGCAGGAGGTGTGCCAGGTGTGCCCGGGCACACCCTAAACACTGAGTTCAGATTCCCCCTAGTGCCCAGGCTTACCCCTGTGTTGCACCTTTTACCCCAGCAGTGCTGCTGACATCCCTCCTCTGCTCTCCCCCCAGCTGCTGTGGGAGATGTTTTAGAATGGAAAGCGGGGGGAAGGAACTAGTAAATATGTAATTTACCTGCCCCTTCCTTTTCTAAATGAAAACAGTGAACATACTCACTGTGTTCATTCATAACTGATGCATAGTAAAATGTGTTTACTATGCTTTGGTTTCTGAATGAACAGGAAGCCAGTCAACCCAAAGCACTTCCCATGTATTCACTCTCCAGTGCAGCTGAGGCTGCAGAGAAAGGCATGTCTGTTTTGAGATTTGGGGTGCACACCCTAATACAATAGGCTGCGCACACCTATGTCCATAACCCTGAGGTTTCCATACATGAGTGCTGGATAGGGATGAAATTGGGGCTTGGGGCAGATCTGGGTTCACGGCAAACCCAGCTTGTTCACTGTTCTCTCAGACCCAACAAACTATCACAGCAGTTTTTAATCCATTCACCCATCCGGAGTTTTCATACTGCTGTAATATAAACACATCATTAGAGATACCAAGAGGCAGCATTGACCAAATGTTATTTTTTTTTTTGCATTGGTACTTGTCCCCCTGGCAATAGCAAGTTTACTTCCTATAGCAGTGATTCTCAACCAGAGTTCTGTGGAGCCCTAGGGTTCCTCCAGAGGTTGCTAAGGGTTCCTTCAGCATTGGGCTGGATTCCGCAGAACCCTAGGGTTCCTCCAGAGGTTGCTAGGGGTTCCTTCAGCATTGGGCTGGATTCTGCAGAACCCTAGGGTTCCTCCAGAGGTTGCTAGGGGTTCCTTCAGCATTGGGCTGGGTTCCGTGGAGACCTAAGGTTCCTCCAGAGGTTGCTAAGGGTTCCTTCAGCATTTGGCTGGATTCCGCAGAACCTTAGGGTTCCTCCAGAGGTTGCTAGGGGTTCCTTCAGCATTGGGCTGTGTTCCGTGGAGCACTAGGGTTCCTCCAGAGGTTGCTAAGGGTTCCTTCAGCATTGGGCTGGGTTCTGCAGAACCCTAGGGTTTCTCCAGAGGTTGCTAGGGGTTCCTTCAGCATTGGGCTGGGTTCTGCGGAACCCTAGGGTTCCTCCAGAGGTTGCTAGGGGTTCTTTCAGCATTGGGCTGTGTTCCGTGGAGCCCTAGGGTTCCTCCAGAGGTTGCTAAGGGTTCCTTCAGCATTGGGCTGGGTTCTGCGGAACCCTAGGGTTTCTCCAGAGGTTGCTAGGGGTTCCTTCAGCATTGGGCTGGGTTCTGCGGAACCCTAGGGTTCCTCCAGAGGTTGCTAGGGATTCCTTCAGCATTGGGCTGTGTTCCGTGGAGCCTTAGGGTTCCTCCAGAGGTTGCTAAGGGTTCCTTCAGCATTGGGCTGGGTTCCGCGGAACCCTAGGGTTCCTCCAGAGGTTTCTAGGGGTTTCTTCAGCATTGGGCTGTGTTCCGTGGAGCCCTAGGGTTCCTCCAGAGGTTTCTAAGGGTTCCTTCAGCATTGGGCTGGGTTCTGCGGAACACTAGGGTTCCTCCAGAGGTTGCTAAGAGTTCCTTCAGCATTGGGCTGGGTTCTGTGGAGCCCTAGGGTTCCTCCAGAGGTTGCTAAGGGTTCCTTCAGCATCCGCGGAACCCTAGGGTTCCTCCAGAGATTGCTAGGGGTTCCTTCAGCATTGGGCAATTTCTGCCTCTCAGATAAGTTCCCACCGACACCATTCATCTTTTTAACTACCTGTAAGGAGGTAATTCTTCCCAATGACCACAAGTGTGAGGACCATTCTTCCCACTGACCATCACACTAATGTATCATGAGTTCTAGATTTCTCATTTTTAGCAGGGGGTTCCCCCCGAGACCGGAGAACTATTTCAAGGGCTCCTCTGTGTTGAAAAGGGTGAGAAAGGCTGGGCTATAGACTTCAGTGGGGTCCAGCTCTAAAGTAGGCCATAGATGGTTTGATGTTCTTTCCTGAGACCATAGGATGCAGGAAAGAAAATCGCTTAATTCCTCCATCAACACTGACTTCCTTCCCTTAAGGCTATTGTGTTTTTCCAGTGGGAAAAGGGAGTGGGTGCGGGGAGTCATCCCTTCCAGGAGAACACACTGGTTTCTGCTAGCAGCTATAGCTGCATTCCAAAAATCCAACATGCTGGTTGTACTCAAGACAATCGATAGATAGACTTGGGTACATTTAGCCTGCTGATTATGGTGTGGATCTTGGCTGGTCCCTGCTGAACAGGGCCGAGATTCGAAGCATCTATTACTGGCTTAAAATGGATGTAAACCTCAAAAAATTTCAGAAAAAAGATACTATGCTAATAGACTGTAAGGCTGGATTCACACCTATGGCATTTTTAGTGCTTTTTGCATTTTGCAGATTTGCGCTACAGACAGGGCAGGACTTAGGGTGGTGGGGGGCCCCTGGGCTTGAGTAACTTTCGGGCCCTACCTTCTATACATTACCGTATTCATCAGCGTATAACACACACCAGCATATAACACGCACCCCAAATTTAGGAGGTAATTTTAAGAAAAAAAACTTTTAGGAATGAAGTTTAAGTAAAAAAAACTTGCATTTAAATGCCCATCAATGCAGCCTTATCAGTGTCCATCTGCAGCCTTGTCCATCCATCTGCAGCCTTGTCCAGTGTCATTGCAGCCTTGTCAGTGTAGCCTTGTCATTTGCAGCCTTGCCCCAGTGTCATTCGCAGCCTTGTCATTGCAGTCTTGAAGTTTAAAAATGGCGCCGCCGAGATACAGAGTCTGGTGTATCTTGGCGGCTCTCGGGTCCTCTCAATGGCTCTTGGCAGCTCTTGGGTCCTCTCAGCGGCTCTCGGGTCGGGTCGAGTCGAGTGTACTCGGCTCGACTCACAGTCACGCCCAGTCCCTGTGTTATGTCCATCATAGGGCGGGACTGTGCATGACTGTGAGCGGAGCCAAGCTGAGTACACTCGGCGATGTCTCTCGACGGGGCCCCCTATTGGGCGGGGCTCATGGGCTTGAGCCCAGTCAAGCCCAATGGTAAGTCCAGCCCTGGCTACAGAACATTTTCCATAGGAAACCATGTTAAATGGACTGTAGTGCATATCTGCAAAATGCAAAAAGCACTAAAAATGCCATAGGTGTGAATCCAGCCTAAGTAGATGCTAGCACCACAATTGACATGAACTGTGCAATAAACAAATAATAAAAAAGTGCTGCCCTAAAAAAGTAATTTGAATAGTAATTAGATAACATAAAACACTAAAGTGTCAAAGTGCAAAAAATACTGAAATAAACCATGACAAAAAGTCAAAAAAAAAATCTTGAAAACTAAAAAGATCTACTTTGGAACTCTTTGGATCTCTTTTGTCACAGTGATGTTCCTCCAAATATATAAGCCTGTATCGATAACCACCAAAGACTGTCTGTATGTATTTACTCCATGGGTTCCACCATAGTGTAGAGCAGTGTTTCTCAACTCCAGTCCTCAAGGCGCCCCCAACGGGTCATGTTTTCAGGCTTTCCATTATTTTGCACAGGTGATTCCATCAGTTTCACGGCCTTAGTAATTACCACAGCCAATTCATCTGAGGGAAATACTGAAAACATTGGAAGGAACACACTGCTAACAAGAGCAAAAAGGGTGCTGCTCACCCCTATGAATCAGAAAAATAAAACGAATTCCCCCACCAACGGGATTTTTAGGCAGCAATAAACAGTAAGCGTAGCATACTATATCAAAAAGATTACTTTATTGTGTGGTAAAAACATGAGCTTCACCCAGGTATTTAAAATAAAAAGATATAAATAGAACCAAGCTTGTACATACAAAAATTGCAATGACAATTGGGCATACACTAAGCAGACCTAACTATAAATATACTGTATAAGATTAGTAACAGCAAAAATAAATTTATAGTTCTAACGCGTTTCAACCACTAGGGTCTTCTTCAGAGAAAGTCTGTTGATAGAGAGACAAGATACAACTTAATAAATCTATCGAATAGGATTAGTATTAAACATATTCTAGATTTGTCAGTGTAATTACCCAGTATGGTATTGCCGAGAGGTTCATACAAATTATAGTGCTTAATGGTGGAGTTTACCCAGGTTCATGCTTAGACATCCTTCACAGGTTACAAAAGATATATGGTCCATACATCTCGCCACAGAGTCCAGCAGTGGGGTGAGGGTCGGAAGCCCTGAGGCGCGGCTCACGAGCGGTCACACGACAAAACCCTATGCCCCACAAAGGTTGTAGGGAATAGGTGCAAGCGTAGGCAGCCCGCCTGTATGGTAAGTCACGCCTGTGATGAAAATCCCAACATAGTCGCAATTAGACATATATATTTATATATTTGTTTTTTATATTCTATATTATATATATATAGACCCACATATGGGGTATGGAGATATCTTATATATGATTTGTGTGCATATAAAGGGAATATCCCCAGATATCTGTATTCACATCCAAAAAAAAAAAAAAAAAAAAAGGGGGGGGGAAAGGGGAGGGAAGGGGGGGAAAAGAAAAACAAAACTCAGAAGGCAAACACGTATTGAAAAGAAGGAACAGAAACAGCAAACGTGGTTGAAATCAAAAGGAAACAAACGTGAGATGACATGTGGTTTTTTTTTTTTTTTTTTTTTTTTTTTTGGATGTGAATACAGATATCTGGGGATATTCCCTTTATATGCACACAAATCATATATAAGATATCTCCATACCCCATATGTGGGTCTATATATATATAATATAGAATATAAAAAACAAATATATAAATATATATGTCTAATTGCGACTATGTTGGGATTTTCATCACAGGCGTGACTTACCATACAGGCGGGCTGCCTACGCTTGCACCTATTCCCTACAACCTTTGTGGGGCATAGGGTTTTGTCGTGTGACCGCTCGTGAGCCGCGCCTCAGGGCTTCCGACCCTCACCCCACTGCTGGACTCTGTGGCGAGATGTATGGACCATATATCTTTTGTAACCTGTGAAGGATGTCTAAGCATGAACCTGGGTAAACTCCACCATTAAGCACTATAATTTGTATGAACCTCTCGGCAATACCATACTGGGTAATTACACTGACAAATCTAGAATATGTTTAATACTAATCCTATTCGATAGATTTATTAAGTTGTATCTTGTCTCTCTATCAACAGACTTTCTCTGAAGAAGACCCTAGTGGTTGAAACGCGTTAGAACTATAAATATATTTTTGCTGTTACTAATCTTATACAGTATATTTATAGTTAGGTCTGCTTAGTGTATGCCCAATTGTCATTGCAATTTTTGTATGTACAAGCTTGGTTCTATTTATATCTTTTTATTTTAAATACCTGGGTGAAGCTCATGTTTTTACCACACAATAAAGTAATCTTTTTTATATAGTATGCTACGCTTACTGTTTATTGCTGCCTAAAAATCCCGTTGGTGGGGGAATTCGTTTTATTTTTATTATACTGAAAACATGGCCTGTTAGGGTGCCTTGAGGACTGGAGTTGAGAAACACTGGTGTAGAGGCCTGCCACAAGAGAGAGAGTATAAGCACACCTACCAGAAAATTACGCAATGTCACCACTGTCCCCTGTAGCATGGAGCATCCATCTTCTTTCGGGGGAACGCTGCCCCTGCCACTCACAGCGCCGGAGCATCGATGACGTCACGCATGCGCACAGGAGCAGCCACTAACGGCATATCGCCGTAGACAGCGGTGCCTGCTTTTTTTTTTTGTAAATATCTCCTAAACAGTGTAGGTTTAGGAGATATTTCTTGGACCTACAGGTAAGCCTTAATCTAGGCTTACCTGTAGGTCAAAGTGGTCTGTAAGGGTTTACAACCACTTTAACCACTTAAGCCCCGGACCAATTTGCAGCCAAAGGACCAGGCCCATTTTTGAGATTCGGGCACTGCGCCGTTTTAACTGACAATTGCGCGGTCGTGCGACGTGGCTCCCAAACAAAATTGACGTCCTTTTTTCCCCACTAATAGAGCTTTCTTTTGGTGGTATTTGATCACCTCTGGGATTTTTATTTTTTGTGCTATAAACAAAAATAGAGCGACAATTTTGAAAAAAATGCAATATTTTTTTACTTTTTGCTATAATAAATATCCCCAAAGAATATATAAAAAAAACATTTTTTTCCCTCAGTTTAGGCCGATACGTATTCTTCTACATATTTTTGGTTAAAAAAATCGCAATTAGCGATTATTGATTGGTTTGCGCAAAAGTTATAGCGTTTACAAAATAGGGATCGTTTTATGGCATTTTTATTAATAATTTTCTATTTTTTTTTTTTTTTTTAATAGTAATGGCGGCGATCAGCGATTTTTATTGTGACTGTGACATTGCGGCGGACACATTGGACATTTTTGACACATTTTTGGGACCATTGTCAATCACTGCTATATAAATGTGGTGATTCCTGTGTAAATGACACTGGCAGTGAAGGGGTTAACCAGTGGGTGGCAGTGTAGGGGTTAAGTGTTCCTAGGGGTGTGTTACTAACTGTGGGGGGTTGGGCTTTCATTTAGTGAACACCCATCTCTGCTCCAATCACATGGAGCAGAGATCAGCAGCGTCACTAGTTGCTAGGCAGAATGGAGAAATGCTGTTTACATGGCATTTCCTCCATTCAGCCGCGCCGTGAGACGATCGCGGGTATGCCTGCAGCGATCGGGTCCACGGGACCCGCGACCGGACTCACGGGGGTCCCGACTGGCACGCGAGCGCGCTGCCGGCGGCGCGCTCGTGATGGCAGGCCGACATTGAAGATTGGACGCACCTGTACGCCAATATGCCTGCCCGTGCCATTCTGCCAATGTACATCGGCGTGCGCTGGTCGGGAACCGGTTAAAGAGGAAGTAAACCCTGATGGGTGTTAATTCCTCTTTGTCTCCCTGCAAAGGTAAAGCATAATGGGCTACTGTGCATTGCACGGCTGAATGGAGAAATGCAGTGAAAGCAGCATTTCTCCATTCTGCCTAGCAACTAGTGACGCTGATCTCTGCTCCATGTGATTGGAGCAGAGATCGGTGTTCACTAAATGAAAGCCCAACCCCCCCACAGTTAGTAACACACCCCTAGGAACACTTAACCTCTACACTGCCACCCACTGGTTAACCCCTTCACTGCCAGTGAAGACCCCGACCCCCCATTACCTGTCGCTTACCTGACACAGGAGCCAGCGATGTCACCGCTGTCCCCTGTAGTACGGAGCATCCATCTTCTTCCAGGTATTGCTGCTCCGGCCACTCACAGCGCTGGAGCAGCGATGACGTCACACAACCGCGCATGCGCACGGGAGCCGCCACTAACGGCATATCGGTGCCTGTCTTTTTTTGTAAATATCTCCTAAACCGTGTAGGTTTAGGAGATATTTCTTGGACCTACAGGTAAGCCTTAATCTAGGCATACCTGTAGGCCAAAGTGGTTTGTAAGGGTTTACAACCACTTTAAAAAACGCACGCCCATGAGCTCAGCCATAATGTGACTTTATATATAATGCTTTCATGTGTTTATGCAAAGGTGAGTTATGGGAAACCTTGGTAGCACAAGTCGGTACCGGTATTGTGCTTAACCATGGACCTCCAGACTCCCTATATGCCTATAGAGCTGCTGCATTAAGTCTTTACAATGTTGAAAAAAAGCATTGGTCATCACAAACAGATAAATGCAATTCTGTCCGGAAAGTATCCCTGCTAGTTAGTGAACAGGACGGGTTTGGTTTCTGGGTGTAACATTGTCAATCATAGAGAGTAAAAAATGCAGCATGCTGTGATGTAAGCATGCGACTTGAGTCAAGGAGAAACAATAGATCAACAATAAGCCTGTAAGCCCTTGTACACGCGGTCGGACATTCCGATGGACAATGTCCGATCAGACCGTGTTGTCGGATAATCCGACCGTGTGTGGGCTCCATCGGACTGTTTCCGTCGGAATATCCGACCGAAAAAGTTTTAGAGCTGGGCTATAAAATTTTCCGACAACATGATCCGATCGGACTTTGTCCGATCATTTGTAGAGAATTCCGATCGGAAAAAAGTGCCACGCATGCTCAGATCAAATTCCTACACCAAAGCTATTGGCTACTAGCCTGAACGTAGTCCCGTCCTAACGAAATAACGTCATCACGTTAGGAACGATCGGATTTTCCGACAACTTTGTCCGACAACTTTGTCTGACCGCGTGTATGCAACACCAGTTTCGGCCAAAATCCGTCGGACAAAATCGGACGGATTTTGTTGTCGGAATGTCCGACCCGTGTGTACAAGGGCTTAGTCATTCAGCAACACGTCTCAATGAAACAATAAAGATAGCACCGCGTATAAGTTAGAGAGGAAAAGATGGTCAGCTGAGTCAAATCACAGAGCCTCAAAAAATGCTCAGGCTGTGATCGCTTGCTGGATATACCAGTTGAAAAGAGATTCGCTGGACGATAATAGATTGGTCCTCAATTGCAATGACAAGGTGGTGAATCCAGAGTCCTCTGCAGGGGTCCACAGTTGTGCAGGATGCAAATCTCTGTATTCCTAGTCCTGGTGACACGCACAGTGGTGTAGTGGTTAGCACTCTCACCTAGCAGTAAAAAGTGGTCGTTGGTTCAAATCCCAACCACGACACCACCTGCCTGGAGTTTGCATGTTCTCCCTGTGCCTACATGGGTTTCCTGCGGGTACTCCGGTTTTCTCTCACACTCCAAAGACAAAGACTGTCCAATTGGCCCTATTATATGAATGGGGACCTTGGATTGTGGGCTCCTTAAAGCCCCGTACACACGAGAGGACTTATGTCCGACAGACTTTCGAAGGAGTTCTGCCGGAGTTCCGACAGAGTTCTGACGGACTTTTCGGCTGAGCGGACTTGGCCACACACAATCACACTAAACTCCGACGGATTGGAACGTGATGACGTACGACTGGACTCGAATAAGGAAGTTCATAGCCAGTAGCCAATAGCTGCCCTAGCGTCGGTTTTAGTCCGTTGGAATAGCATACACACGAGCAAATTTTTCGAAGGGACCGGGTCCGGCGGAGTTCCGTCGGAAAAATTTGAAGCATGTTCCATATTCTAAAGTCCGTCAGACTTTGGCGAATCAAAAGTCCGTTGCAGCCCACACACGATCGAATAGTCTGACGGAATCAGTCCGTCGGACTTTGGATGTTGAAAAGTCCGCTCGTGTGTACGCGGCATAAGAGTAGGGACCAATGTGAGTGTGCAATGGATAGGGGTAGACACTCACTCAGGTTGAACTGGATGGACTGGTGTCTTTATTCAACCTAACTAACTATGTAACTATAGAAAACACAAAAAGGGACAAACCGCCGCGCTGTGGCGATGGGTATGATATACTCGGTTACTGCCGTCCCAATATTTCACACCTCCCCGAGGGGGTTGTGAACTATAGCTGCTAAAAAAATAAATAAAGTAAGGGACTAAGGCGCTACCCGTACTAAATATAGCTGTAATCAAATATGTCCTTACTAAGTAGGGTGGTCTATATTGCCACTTTAGTATTAGTATTCCATAAATAGGAGAGAGAAATATACCACATATAAAGGAAAAAGACGACCTTAAGAGAGGAATAAGAAAAGGGCTCGTGCATACAGCTCGGTGGGCGTGGCCTGTGCTCTATCTCCTCTGCTGGCTGAGCCGTGTCCTCACGTGACGTAACCGGGAGTCAGCTGGCGGCGCTCGGGGCGGCGAGTGTGATCACAGATACACCGGTCTGCAAGTACCAGCTCTATTGAAGCATCCACTATATACCAAAGGAGGAACAAGCAGGGCCATCTTTAATATTGACTGGTCCCTGGGCAAAAATTTTCTTAGGGCCCCCCTCCCCCCATGCAATTTCACTCTCCACCTTCTCTGAGCCATACAATAAATAGCAGCTAGACTTAAAATCAGTTTACTGTATCAGATCAGGCAGTGATTGTGATTGGTTGCCAGAGGTTACAGCATATCATTACTGCTCACTGACTGGTGGCTAGAGGTTACAGCACTCCTTAAGGCTTACTAATTAGTTGCTAGAGGTTACAGCACATTGCTGCTTTTTGATTGGCTGCTAGGGATTTCTGTACAGTAATACTGCTCACTGGTTGCTATAGATTACAGCACATCATCTCCTCACTGCAGCGGGGCATGATATATATATGAATACTGCCTTTATTTACATATCAATTCCGTTGGCCGCAGTCATTTACATATGAATGCCGCTTATTTTCATGTAAACACAGGGTCTGCAGGTGAGTCATCTGTACACAACAACAGGGCAGAGCTGGGCAGCATTAGTACCAGCACTTCACACTGAGATATCAGGACACAGCACAGGACTAAAACTTCAAGGGACAAGGGAATGTAAACTGGGATAGTTGGCAAGTATGAGGCAGCTGCTTTGGGCCCCACAACAATGACAGGGCCCAGGGCAGCTGCCCCTTTTGCCCTGCCTTAAAGACGGCCCTGGGAACAAGTGGTGGACTCTTTGGGCCTGACGAGCTCCCGCTGTCGGAATACAAACGCACATCTGCCCCCTAGCGGGCACAGGGATCCGGGGAGTGGGGACCTGATGGGGAGTGCACAGAAGTCACCGGTTTTGCCTGCTTGAGCACATACGTTACCTTATGATTTACCTACTGAAGAGCCAATATACATATTATTAATTTCATCAAGTGGACTCATTATCTGAGGACTTTATATAAGAGTTATACTTCATTTAATCTGAGCCTTATGTGGTGCTAGATTTCTTTTTCTTTTGGGTTCTTATTTATTCTTATCTGGTAATATGCTTGGGTAGTAGCATATACCATACATATTTATGTAGCATTATTTATTATTGTGTATATATATATATATCAACTGATTCTTAGAAAAATTGTTTGCTAATTTGCACATATACATATATATTTTTTTGCACCATTGCACCAGATTTGCACAATTTTGTTGCAAATTTTTTTACTTGGATTGACATTTTGCACTTTAGGCCCCTGCTTGTGGACCATCTTTATGTGTTTACACATTCCTTGAATAGGATACCTGGGGACTCACCTGGAGTGAATTCCCTTTGGATTTGATATAGTGCCCTATAATCCATACAGCTAGCAAATGGAAACCATAGCGGTTTCTATATGCTAGCCGCCCCCCCTTTTCTTATTCCTCTCTTAAGGTCGTCTTTTTCTGCTTTATATGTGGTATATTTCTCTCTCCTATTTATGGAATACTAATACTAAAGTGGCAATATAGACCACCCTACTTAGTAAGGACATATTTGATTACAGCTATATTTAGTACGGGTAGCGCCTTAGTCCCTTACTTTATTTATTTTTTTAGCAACTATGTAACTATGTAATGTTATCCACTCAAAACCAGCATGGGGCCACCTGGCCATTTACTTCCAGTTTTCGGTTGTTCATGGATTTCCAGTTTGCGGAGATAGGATGGGGGCTAAAGGGTGATGAAAAGCCCAGGTTGGCTATCGGCAGAGGGCATGTATAGGCGCACACACAGACATGTTTCACCTACTTGTGTCGTGGGTTTCTTCAGGGTGAAGTGTTGGCATGGACAGAATCCTTTTGTAGGCAAGGTTAAAGATTCAGCTCTACCACAGGAATGAACTTCCTCCACCCTAGAGTACTGGCACCCCTATGTGTGATACCCTGACTCTACAAAGGGTCCTCCTAAGTCCTCACCATTAGTCTGGTGTGACACAAAGGGGAGAAAGCCTCCCATCCCGTTTTCCCCCCTTTTGCCATTGAACAGGGTCACCATCGAAGTTCTGGACTGAGATAATGGCCAAATTTTGACACAACCAGGGTCACTGGCAGGGTGACTGGACGCATTATGCCGCGTACACACGATCGGAATTCTCGTCGGAAGAAGCTCTGATGGTTTTTCCGACAGAATTCGCGACGGAATTCCGCTCAAGCTGTCTTGCCTACACATGGTCACATCTAATTTCCGATCGTTTATAATGCGGTGACGTACAACGCGTACAACTGGACTAGAAAAAGGAAGTTCAATAGCCAGTAGCCAATAGCTTCCGTCTCGTAGTTGAATCTGAGCATGCGTGATTTTTGTCGTGTCGGAAATTGCATATACACACGATCAGAATTACCGATAGAAAGTTTTTCCGTCGGGAAAATTGAGAACATGCTATCAATTTTTGGCTGGCGGAAATTCGGACAGCTAAATTCCGATGGAGCACACATACAGTCGCATTTTCCGGTGAAAAGTTCTCATCGGTCTTTTTCTGGCCGGAATTCCGACCGTGTGTACACGGCATGACCTGATATACAGATGGTCACTGGGCTAATTTTGTGAACATTATATGTGCAACATAGTTTCCCTTTAATTCCACCACAGGTGTGAAAGTAATCTAAAGTCAGCCAATTCGCAGAAGTGGAAGGACGACCAGACCATATCTAATTTGAGAAAGTCTCTTTCTACTACTGAGTCGAAACGGACGACAGCGGAAAACAATCTCTACCATATTAAAAGAGAACTCGATAATCTGAAGACGACTGTGAGCGAACTTCAGAAGGAACAAACGCATTCCCAGCTTCAGCGGCAGAAGCTCGATGACCTGGAGGAGAAGCTGAGTGTAGCCAAGGATTGTCTCTCCAAAAGCTGTAAGTGTGCGGAGTGCGGAGTGTGGAGTGCGGAGTGTGGTGGGATCTTGCGGGTCAAAGAAGAGGTTGAAGAGTCAAATTCTTGTCCCTTGTCAGTTTATCCCTGAACTGAGTTCCTCAGGTATATGCCAAGCGGGTATAGGTTGACCTCAAGCTTTTTCAGCCCTTGTTGTTCAGAAAGGTAGGAGGTTGGGTCACACTTTCCATTCAGCTGCAGATAAAAGACCCTGAGGATAAACCAAGGTTGTTCAGGTCTCTCCTTGAACTAGGTGGGCAGCACACAGTTCTGTAAATCTTTCACACACCGGCTGACCCAACATGACCTTGTAGGACTTAGGCCCAGTGACCTAATGCCTACTACCCCATGACCACATACCACCCTCCAAAACCCTCTGGGGGACACGCCTGCTGACCTTTGACCTTTGGGGGAGGTCCCTATTCCAATCCCTGAGTCCTAACCTTGTTCTTCTAGGGGAAACCCTAACCCCAACCCCAACCCCAACCCTAACCCTAACCCCCTAACCCCTAAGACCCAACTAGGCTTTGGAGTAAATGGCCACCTGGCCTTATTTTATTAACAAATCTAAACTTTAATAAATAACATAATTTAACATTACCAACACTTTCAACTTTTAAGCTGGTTCCTGGTTGGGGGGGCGCCCACCCACTGGTCACTGCTACCACCTATTTTAACTTCAACCTTATGCCTCCAGTCGGAATCCCCTGACTCGGAGGCGTTACCAAAACTAGCAGTGACCTACCCTTTTTAACCCTTCCAAGTACCTGGAAGTACCATAAACCACTCCCATCACATGGATGGGTACAGCATGTTTTTACACATGTACTTCTCCGATCTCCTCTCCCAGCAACCCAAAGAGCTGCCTTACCACACAACCTCCATATACCTAACCCCTACCCTAGGGCGGGAGGGTGGGAAACGCTTCCTCCACCACTCTGTGACCGCACGCCACTTCCCCTAAACCTTCTCTCTTCTCTATTCCAGGCTCCGCCCCCAGTTTCCTCCCCTCTCCCTTTCTTAAAGCGTCCACAACATTTAAAATGGCAACTGTGCAGTCCAGCACAGTTGTGCCGTCCCTGCACCTATTTCTTTTGTCATTTGCTCCAGGACTCTCTTTACCTCTCCACAAAACCCACCACTCATAGCACACAGGTAACGGTGCTGTGTTCTGCCAACAATGTCCGCGTTTCCTTTAACCACTTCGCGCCAGGAGGACGTTCCAGGGACGGCCTCGACTTTCCGGGGCTATATCTGAATGATGCCTAAGGCCACAGACATCATTCAGATATCGGCATTTTCAGCCGTCGATTCCCTGCACCATAAGAACAATCATAGCGGCTGTTCCGCCACTTGAGCGTTCTTACAGGTGGCGGGAGGGGACGCCCCCCCCTCCGGCTGCCCTCCGGTGCTTCTACCGCTTCCATCGGTGAGTCGGACACAGGATCTGCCGGCCCCCAGATAATGATCATAGAGATTTCTGGCGGACCAGATGGTTGCCGGAGTCTCTATGATCGTTCGGAGGCCGGGTGCGATGTTATGACGTCACGCCCGGCCTCTGCATTCAAATAACGGCGCCGCCTCGGCTGGGAAGCCAGGATCATTTTTTTTTTTAGGTTTCCCAGCCTAGAGGTGAGATATGAGGTCTTATTGACCCCCACATATCTCACTGTAAATAGGTCCAATCATGCCATATTCCTATTACAAGGGATGTTTACATTCTTTGTAATAGGAATTAAAGTAATCATTTTTTTTTTTTTTTTTCGTGTCAAACTAAAAAAATAAAAGTAAAATGAACAATAAAAAAAAATATATATATTTTACGTGCCCCTGACCCCGTGAGCTCGTACGCAGAAGCGAACGCATACGTAAGTCCCGCCCACATATGAAAATGGTGTGCAAACCACACATGTGAGGCATCGCCGCGAACGTTAGAGCGAGAGCAATAATTCTAGCCCTAGACCTCCTCTGTAACGCAAAACATGTAACCAGTAAAAAATTTTAAAGCCTCGCCTATGGGGATTTTTAAATACCAAAGTTTGGCGCCATTCCAAGAGCGCGTGCAATTTTGAAGCGTGACCTGTTGGGTATCTATTTACTCTCCGTATCTTCATCTTTCACATTATGCAAAAAAATTGGGCTAACTTTACTGTTTTTTTTTTTTTTTTTTTAAAGCATGAAACTGTTTTTTTTTTCCTGAAAAAAACGTGTTCGAAAAATTCCTGCGCAAATACCGTGCGAGATAAAAAGTTGCAACAACCGCCATTGTATTCTCTAGGGTCTTTGCTAAAAAAAAAAAAATAATATATATAATGTTTGGGGGTTCTATGTAATTTTCTAGGAAATACAGAAAGTAAGTTTCAAAGCATACCATAGATCAGTGATGGTGAACCTTGGCACCCCAGATGTTTTGGAACTACATTTCTCATGATGCTCCACTACACTACAGAGTGCCTGAGCATCATGGGAAATGTAGTTTCAAAACATCTGGGGTGCCAAGGTTCGCCATCACTGCCATGGATAGTACGTTTGGCATTAACAAGGCAATATAATTCAAACATTTATAAACCAATGAACAAATATTTAGTGCCCCTCACATGCCCTCCTTAATAGGTCTGGTAGGGGAATCGCTTTTTGATGTTTAGTGGTTGTGGTAGGGTTTTATTCCCCCCCCCCCCCCCAAGTAGGGCGATGCTGTCGCAATGCTCTGTAACTTTATATGGTGGTAGCGCTGAGCGTTGAGGGCCCGCAAGGAAGCATAAGGCAGCATTTGGTCGTACTATTAGTCTTTAGTAGGGGGTGGATAACGTCCGACTCCAGGTCATCTCGCCATCCCAGCTCTCTCCTAGAAGAGAATCCATGTCAGTGATTCCAAACCAGGGTTCCGTGGAAGCCTAGGGTTCCTCCAGAGGTTGCTAGGGGTTCCTTCAGCATTGGGCAATTACTGCCTCTCAGATAAGTTCCCACTCACACCATTGATCTTTTTAGCTATCTGTAAGGAGGTAATTCTTCCCGATGACCACAAGTGTAAGGACCATTCTTCCCACCGACCATCACACTAATGTATCATGAGTTGTAGATTTCTAATTTTTAGAAGGGGTTCCCCCGGGGCCAGAGAACAATTTCAAGGGTTCCTCTGTGTTGAAAAGGTTGAGAAAGGCTGATCCATGTAAAAAAGAAAAAAAGGGGTAAGGGGAAGAAAGAACGCAAGAAAGGACAGAGTAGAGGATTGGATAAGGAAGGAGGGAGGGGAGTCGGGGGAGGCGCACTTCCAGTGGAGGTGCAGACCGCCCGGGGGCTATGTGGGGAGGGGGTGGGAAAAGCCACCAGCTACCCTCTCCAGAGGTCTCCGGGCATAGCATATAGTGTACAGGGTCTATTGCTCTCTGGGTCCATATCACCAGAGGGTCATGGACCCGAGGCACAAAAGTCAAGGGTTTTCCTGCGACAGTGTTTGGTATCGTTGCGAGTTCTGATATTCAAGCCAGGGAGCCCAAGTAGTCAAGACATGCGGCATTCTGTCTTGTGAGGTGTGAATCGGCTCCTTTATCGCTGCTATTTGGTTTATTCGGGGTGTCCATTCCTTCATAGAAGGGGGGTAATTTCGATTTCCAATGGACCGGTAAGCATAGCCTAGAGGCATTTATCATATGCATGGCCACAGGAGCTGAGCTTTACCTTAGTGACCTCCAGGGGCGGACTGACCATTGGGCCACTCGGGCACTGCCCGAGGGCCCCGTGCCACTAGGGTCCCCATCAGGGTTGCCAGCCTCAGTAAAACCAGGGAAAGTATGTAAAAATCTGTGTTTTTTTTTTACATCTGTCTCTGAAATGTCCCTTACCGACATCCTTTTGGTCTAAAAATCCTGAGATTATAGCTGCCCCACCTCTCCAGTACCTTCTCAGCCAATAGAAACATGTCTGTGTATACTGTGTGATTGTATACTGTGTGTGTGTCTTTGTGTATACTGTGTGGCCTCATAATGTCTGATTGCCTGGGGGCCCCATAATCTCCTATTGCCTGGGGGCCCCATGAGTTGTCAGTCCACCCCTGGTGACCTCAACAAATCTCACCCCAATTCTCCTGAGACATACAGGTGATACTCGAAAAATTAGAATATCGTGCAAAAGTTCATTTATTTCACTAATGTAATTTAAAAGGTGAAACTAATATATGAGCTAGACCTATTACATGCAAAGCAAGATAGTTCAAGGCATGATTTGTCATAATTGTGATGATTATGGCTTACAGCTCATGAAAACCCCAAATCCACAATCTCAGAAAATTTGAATATTGTGAAAAGGTGGAATATTCTGGGCTCAAAGTGTTGCACTCTTATCAGCTAATTAAGCCATAACACCTACAAAGGGTTCCTGGGCCTTCAAATGGTCGCTCAGTCAGGTTCAGTAGTAATCACAATCATGGGAAAGACCGCTGACCTGACAGTTGTGCAGAAAACCATCATTGGCACCCTCCATAAGGAGGGAAAGCCTCAAAAGGTAATTGCAAAAGTAGTTGGATGTTCCCAAAGTGCTGTATCAAAGCACATTAATAGAAAGTTATGTGGAAGGGAAAAGTGTGGAAGAAAAAAGGTGCACAAGCAGCAGGGATGACCACAGCCTGGAGAGGATTGTCAGGAAAAGGCCATTGAAAAGTGTTGGGGACTTTCACAAGGAGTGGACTGAGGCCGGAGTCAGTGCATCAAGAGCCCCCACACAGACAGATCCTGGACATGGGCTTCAAACCTCATATACCTCTCGTCAAACCACTCCTGAACAACAAACAACGTCAGAAGCGTCTTACCTGGGCTAAAGAAAAACAGACCTGGTCTGTTGCTCAGTGGTCCAAAGTCCTCTTTTATGATGAGAGCAAATTTTGCATCTTGTTTGGAAACCAAGGACCCGGAGTATGGAGGAAGAATAAAGAGGCACACACTGCAAGATGCTTGAAGTCCAGTGTAAATTTTCCATAGTCTGTGTTGATTTGGGGAGCCGTGTCATCTGCTGGTGTTGGTCCACTGTGCTTCATTAAGTCCGGGGTCAACGCAGCCGTCTACAAGGAGATTTGGGAGCACTTCATGCTTCCTTTCGCAGACGAGCTCTATGGGGATGCTGACTTCATTTTCCAGCAGGACTTGGCACCTGCCCACACTGCCAAAAGCACCAAAACCTGGTTCAATGACCGTGGGATTACTGTGCTTGATTGGCCAGCAAACTCGCCTGACCTGAACCTCATAGAGAATCTATGGGGCATTGCCAAAAGAAAGATGAGAGACATGAGGCCGAACAATGCAGAAAAGCTGATGTCCATTATTGAAGCTTCCTGGTCTTCCATAACACCTCAGCAATGCCACAGGCTGATAGCTTCCACGCCACTCCGCATTAAGGCTGTAATTGCTGCAAAAGGGACCCAAACCAAGTACTGAGTACCAGGGGTGGACTGACAAGTCATGGGGCCCCCGGGCAATAGGAGATTATGGGGCCCCCGGGCAATAGGAGAAGATTATGGGGCCCCCGGGCAATAGGAGAAGATTATGGGGCCCCCCGGGCAATAGGAGATTATGGGGCCCCCGGGCAATAGGAGATTTTGGCGACCCCGGGCAATAGAAGATTATGGGGCCCCCAGGCAATAGATTATGGTGCCACACACACACACACAGAATACACACAGAGAATACACATACACACACTAAAAAGGTACTGGAGAGGCGGGGCAGCTATAATCTTGGGATTTTTAATAAAACACAGATTTTTACATACTGTCCCTGGTTTTATTGAGGCTGGCAAACCCTGATGGGGCCCCTGAGTGGCATGGGGCCCCTGAGTGGCATGGGGCCCTCGGGCAGTGCCCGAGTGCCCGAATGGTCAGTCCGCCCCCGCTGAGTACATAGGCATGCTTATACTTTTCACAGGTCCGATATTGTTCTATGTACAATCCTTGTTTTATTGATTGCATGTAATATTCTAATTTCCTGAGATTGTGGATTTGGGGTTTCCATGAGCTGTAAGCCATAATCATCACAATCATGACAAATCACGGCTTGAGCTAACTTGCTTTGCACGTAATGAGCCTATCTCATATATTAGTTTCACCTTTTTAAGTTGCATTAGTGAAATAAATGAACTTTTGTACGATATTCACATTTTTCGAAGTATCACCTGTACAGTAAGTATGTTCCACATTTTTATTTGCTGCTGTAGTTGCTGCACTTGAGTGCCGTTATTTAGATTAGTCGTCTCCAAACTACCACCTTTGGGCACGAAGCAGAAAGAGGAATTGGCGCCACAGAAATACCTGGACAAGTGTGGATTCCAGTTAGGAATGCTTCCGCTTAAAGCGGAGGTCCACCCTAAAATGGACCTCCGCTCATCGGAATCCCCCCCCCCTCCGGCGCCACAATCGGCACCTTTCAGGGGGGAGGGGGGTGCAGTTACCTGGATAATCCAGGTAACTGCACCCACTTCCGGGCTAGCTCTCTGCGGAACGGGGCGTACGTTACGCCCCCGTTCCGCAAGCGCCCGCCCCCTTCAGCAAGTGCCCCGCTGCCTGCTGGGAAACACACAGCTCCCAGAGGCAGCGGGGACCGTCCGGATTGCGCCGCGCGGCTCGCGCATGCGCAGTAGGGAACCGGGAAATGAAGCCGAAAGGCTCCATTTCCTGATTCCCATACCCAAGATGGCGGCGGGACCCGGCAGCCGAGCGAGCGATCGGCTTCGGGTGCCGACATCGCGGGCGCGCTGGACAGGTAAGTGTCACTATTTAAAAGTCAGCAGCTGCAGTATTTGTAGCTGCTGGCTTTTAAAAAAAAAAAAAAAAAAACGCGGAGTCCCGGTGGACTCCCGCTTTAATTCTAGTAAAATATTAGTAGATGGTAGGAGATAAATAAAATTGCAGCGCAAATCTATGGAAAAATCGACAATTTGTTATGGACAATTTTAAACAAATATATATTTTACCTAAGAAAGATGTACTTCTTATGGTTCTTATATTCCCAGCTCCTCTCTAGATGCCACTATTTTGTGCAACTGCAAATTCTCGATGTAAATGTCTAAATAAAGTGCAAGTGCTTGTTTAATAGTTGCGATAAACCATGGTGTGTGTAATGCCACATACACACGACCCGGCAGACTAGGTCCGACACAATTGAAAGAACATATACTCCTCTAGGGAAAGGACTTTAACATGGGTAGGTGGCCACACAAAGTATGTAGAATTACATCAAGAGAAATTATTAATTAATAATTTAATGATAATAAATGGCCAATGAGGCAAAGAACTCACTGTTCCTGGTATACCTTAATTAATATTAATTTGCAATATACCAAATTATTTGTCCTTTCCCTCCACAGTGATTTGCTTTATGGGGTTATATATACTGGTGTCCCTTCTGAGTTCTTTGCCTCATTGGCCATTCAGTCTACATTTACCGATCCATATGGTCTACGGTTCATCTTCCAGTGTTTGGACAGAGGTTATTCTCTCTCCCTTCTTTTCGCCATTTTGCATTCCTTACACCGCCCAGTTCATTGACCCTGGTTACCACAGTGGTGAGTTTTGCCTCCTGTTGATAGGGGTTTCTTTCCCCCTTTTTTTTTTTTTTTCTGTTGTTGTAATAAATTCTTTCCATTATCTAGATATCCTTGTTTGTTTTCTTATTAACACAGATATTAAATGTCATGTGATTTCGTTGTTTTAGATTTCCTGTTCTCTGCTTGATGCAAATTATCTATACCCCTGATGAAGAGAATTTACCTAAGATCTCGAAACGCGTTGGGTTGCTATCTTCTGTCCACTGTGGGGCATTGCCATACAGTTGGACTGAGGAAGTATATCATTTAACAGGATTATTTAAATGTGTGTCATTATTATCTTTGTTTGTAAACACATGAAATGCATATTGTATTTAATGTTACCAAGTTTTAATTATTATCATTAAATTATTAATTAATAATTTCTCTTGATGTAATTCTACATACTTTGTGTGGCCACCTACCCATGTTAAAGTCCTCTCCCTAGAGGAGTATATGTTCTTTCAATTGTGCTGTTTATTAGGATGGGGTTTAGGTGGGCCCTATTAGACTTCTGATTTAGTACCTTATTCAAATTGTTGTGACTAGGTTCGACGGTCTTCCCGACGGACTTTCGGCGGAGTTACAGCGGACTTTTCCAAAGTAATGGACTTGGCCACACACTAACGGACTAAGTCCGTTCGAAAGTCCGTTCGTTTTGAACGTGATGACGTACGACGGGACTAAAAAAGGAAGTTCAATAGCCAGTAGCCAATAGCTTCGCTTTCGTCATATTTGGTCCTTCGGACCAGCGTACAGATGAACGTCAGACAGATTTGAAACATGTTCTCTTTCTAGGTCCGTCTGATTTTTATTTTTTTTTATGTGAAAAACGATCGGATTAGCCCACATACGATCGGATTGTTTCCGACGGACTGATTCCGTCGGACCTAGTCTGCCGGAAAGTCCGGTGGTGTGTATGCGGCATAATGCTAATTAATTCCTGCAGAAAACTGTGAATTGAATTGTGACAACCAAAAATATGTAAACAGTAAATGTGGAAAACACCTCCTAAGACCAGGCCGATGTGCACTCCACCTTAAACCTATATATACCATGATTATATGTCAAAAAATCTGATAAAATATGCAAAATATCAAACCAACAACAAGCAATAAAAAGTTCTTAATATCCCCCAAAGTGAATGCGTGCAACAAAAAAGTTCAGAACGACAGATTGAAATTCTCAAACAAAAAGCTGGAAAAACAGAATCCCACACGTCATAGATTCAGATGACTGATGTGCTCCTTTCCTCAGAAAAGTCCTGAAGTGACTCACCAGAGGCTGTGGCCGGTAACACTGGAAACCAGCAATTACAAAGGATTGAATGCTTGGAAAAATACGATCTCCACTCTGTGGACTCCAACTTGTCAGCCTGTTCGTGTCTCTTCCAAAGATTGTGGATGATCTGATCCACAGCCTACGGTAGCGTGATCTCTCTCCTCTCTGCTGATTTCAATCCATCCACTTGTCAGTTTTTTTTACCCCCATTGGACAGCCGGCAATTAATGGAAAGAAGAAAGGACGATCTCCATAGTGTAATCTTGTTTTAAAATTGTTACATTTATTAAAACTTCTTAAAATACACTCACATTTCATAAGTCTCAACCAGACACTGACGACGTTACACAACGCTCCGTGAGGACGCTACATAACACTCCATGAGGACGCTACACAACGCTCCATCAGGATGTTATACAACGCTCCGTGAGGAGGTTACACAACGCTCCGTGAGGACGTTACACAACGCTCCGTGAGGACGTTACACAACGCTCCGTGAGGACGTTACACAACGCTCCATGAGGATGTTATACAACGCTCCATGAGGACGTTACACAACGCTCCGTGAGGATGTTACACAACGCTCCGTGAGGACGTTACACAATGCTCCTTCAGGATGTTATACAACGCTCCGTGAGGACGTTACACAACGCTCCGTGAGGACGTTACACAACGCTCCGTGAGGACGTTACACAACGCTCCGTGAGGATGTTATACAACGCTCCATGAGGACGTTACACAACACTCCGTGAGGACGTTACACAACGCTCCGTGAGGATGTTACACAACGCTCCGTGAGGACGTTACACAACGCTCCTTGAGGATGTTACCCAATGCTCCGTGAGGACGCTACAAAACGCTCTGTGAGGACATTACATAATTTTACACACAAAATAGTGTTGTAGAGAGGAGCTGGGAATTTAGGAACCATAAGAAGTCCATCTTTCTTAGAAAAAATAAATATTTGTTTGAAATTGTCCATACAAATTTTCAATTTTCCATAGATTTGCGCTGCAATTTTATTTATCTTCCCCTTTGGGCCAGGTTTGATCTACGAGAGGTCTTTGTCTGCCCTGTGGTTAGGGTCAGAGGCATATCCACAGTGTGCACAGCTTGAGGATTCAGGTCAGTAGAGGCTGCCTATGGTCTCTGCTTTGACCTGATATAAGGAGACACTCTGATATATGGGCACTCTGATGGAAACTTCATGTAAGGGAGACTCTGATGGGACACTGGTGTAAGGGAGACACTGATGGGACACTGGGGTAAGGGAGACACTGATGGGACCCTGATGTAAGGGAGACACTGATGGGACCCTGATGTAAGGGAGACACTGATGGAACCCTGATGTAAGGGAGACAGTGATGGGACACTGATGTAAGGGAGACTCTGATGGGACACTGATGTAAGGGAGACTCTGATGGGACACTGAAGTAAGGGAGACACTGATGGGACCCTGATGAAAGGGAGACACTGATGGGACATTGATGTTAGGGAGATTTTGGTGGGACACTGATGTAAGAGAGACACTGATGGGACCCTGGTGTAAGGGAGACTCTGATGGGACCCTGATGTAAGGGTGACACTCCTAGGACAGTGATGTAAGGGAGACTCTGATGGGACATTGATGTTAGGGAGACTCTGATGGGATCCTGATGTAAGAGAGACACTGATGGGACACTGAAGTAAGGGAGACACTGATGGGACACTGATGTAAGGGAGACACTGATGGGACACTGATGTAAGGGAGACTCTGATGGGACACTGATGTAAGGGAGACACTGATGGGACACTGATGTAAGGCAGACTCTGATGGGACACTGATGTAAGGGAGACACTGATGGGACACTGATGTAAGGGAGACTCTGATGGGACACTGATTTAAGGGAGACTCTGATGGGACACTGATGTAAGGGAGACACTGATGGGACACTGATGTAAGGCAGACTCTGATGGGACACTGATGTAAGGGAGACACTGATGGGACACTGATTTAAGGGAGACTCTGATGGGACACTGATGTAAGGGAGACACTGATGGGACACTGATTTAAGGGAGACTCTGATGGGACACTGATTTAAGGGAGACTCTGATGGGACACTGATGTAAGGGAGACACTGATGGGACACTGATTTAAGGGAGACTCTGATGGGACACTGATGTAAGGGAGACACTGATGGGACACTGATTTAAGGGAGACTCTGATGGGACACTGATGTAAGGGAGACACTGATGGGACACTGATGTAAGGGAGACACTGATGGGTATCCTGTAGTAAGACAGAACTGTAATGTACAAGTTCAATACAGTTGGCTACTTTCAATGAATGTTGGTTGATTATCGAATACTTGCCGTGTTCCCACCCTACTATCTGTAGATTTACTTCAATATTGTAAGATGGATTGATATTCATTTTGGTAGTGATTTCATCCTGTGACCGATGTCAAAGTATTATGGTATAACTTGGCTTTTGTTTTGTTTTTCCAGGTGACAATGGGGAGAACTATGAAGAAGACTTGGGTAAGTTCTTGTTTTAGAATAGCAATGTTTAAGGCCACATAGAATATGTGTCCATATGATACATATGGGGTCAAACATTCCCTACTCTAGACGACCCAAAATAAAAAAAAAAAAACACTATACAGATTTGCCTTAAAAGATATGTTCATCTTTTGAAAACAACATAATAAATGCACAATTAGTGCAGGTAAAAAAAAGTGAATTTATTTGTAGCACTAACCCCCGACGGAGCTGCTGGTTTGATTGGGCTTACCGTTACCTTCTTCTCCTCGATTTATGTCTAGGGGGTTTCCCGTGGTCGATGGTCCAGTAACTTGAGAGACTGACGACAGATCCACATAAAGGGATTTTTTATTTGCAAAAACGTAGACAACGAACAGTCTCTTAAAATAGGATCAGAGGGTTAGGAGGAAAGTTCAGGTACTCTTAATGTCAAAGTCAATAATGAAGAACTTGCTTACTTTGACTGCATCCAGAGAATAGTCATTCACAACTGGATGTTCACTCAAGTTGGACAGTCCCTCTCTCACAAGGCCTAGCAGCCAACAAGGTGCTTTACTCATGAACAAGTCTCTACCACAGACGTTGTAGAACATGCAGGAAACAAAAACTTGTAGAACACTCGTGTGATACCTGGATCTTTCAGCCAGCCTGGCGATACCCACAAGACTGGATTCACTTAGGTACCTCAGCCCCACCAGGCTCTTGCTAAGAAGCCATCCCATACGTGACCTTCTTCTGAAGAGTCCTCCCATGGATAGCTACAAAGTTACTGGGCCTCTCCAACTACCGGAGACGGCACCGGACCACCTCGGAATCCTTCTTTAGTTTCCTTGCCTCGGTCTAGCCAGCCCCGAGACAATAAGTTGGGTGGATCTGCACCCCAGGCCATAGCCTTCCTGGGGGCTGGTCAGGAGGACCAGGACCATGGATTCAGTAAATACATCTGGACCGGAAACCCGAGCCACGTGACATCCGCATCTTAAGTACCCTCTCCCAGGAAGCACAGCAAGAGTGACACTCCCACTGGGTGGGCCCAGAGAGAAGGTAACCTTAAAGCACCCCACCAGACTGTGGTTCCATGCCTGCCAGAAGAGACAGTGCCCCCTGTGGCCAGGCTGAACATCCTATAGTCCAGTCAAACTGATGCTGAGGTCCAAATTTGAAACAATTGTACCCAAACCAAACTGCAGTTCAGGTGTAACCTTAACTTTCAAAACATATAGCGCGTGCTCTTCAAGAGCCGATGCTACATATTTATTTATTAATTCTGCAGAGCATTGCACCCATGATCAGATTGTGGGTGCAATCTCAGGCTCCTGCAGACCCTCAGCATGGCTGTCTGCCCCTATCTCGTGGGCAGGCACTTACTTGAGAACAGTTAGACCAATGAACTATAAGAGCGGTCACCAGCACCCTTGCAGTTCACTGAGAACAACAAGCCATCAGCCGCAATGGCCGATGGAACTCGTGGCTATTTGTTTACAGGAAACTGTAATTGAATGATGTGACCATGTAGGCTGAGCCCCCGCCTGGCCACGCTGTCTTCAAATTGTGACGGCGGCGGCGGAGTAAGGATCCCCTACCCACTGGAGGGGATTAGGGGGAAAGGCTGAAGATGTTGGAATCTGTTATATATTTCACCCTAAAAATGGGTGGAACATGCAACATGTTCCAAAGCTGAACTTATCCTTACATCTTTTTTTAAAGAAGATGTGTGGAAATTCTGGGAGTTCTGATGTGCAAGATGATATGATGAACTCCGATTGGAGGGGAGGCCCTGAGCAGATACCTATGTAGGTGGAGACACAGACTGAACAGACACGGGTGAGGGTAGAGACACACACTGAAGAGACACGGGTGAGGGTAGAGACACAGACTGAAGAGACACGGGTGAGGGTAGAGACACAGACTGAACAGACACAGGTGAGGGTAGAGACACAAATTGAAGAGACACGGGTGAGGGCAAGGACACAGATTGAAGAGACACAGGTGAGGGTAGAGACACAGACTGAAGAGACACGGGTGAGGGTAGAGACACAGACTAACCAGACACAGGTGAGGGTAGAGACACAAATTGAAGAGACACAGGTGAGGGCAGAGACATAGACTGAAGAGACACGGGTGAGGGTAGAGACACAGACTGAACTGACAGAGGTGAGGGTAGAAACACAGACTGAACAGACACGGCTGAGGGCAGAGACATAGACTGAAGAGCCACAGCTGAGGGTAGAAACACAGACTGAACAGACACAGGTGAGGGTAGAGACACAGACTGAGCCACAGGTGAGGGTAGAAACACAGACAGAACAGACACGGGTGAGGGGAGAGACACAGACTGAACAGACACAGGTGAGGGTAGAGACACAGACTGAAGAGACACAGGTGAGGGTAGAGACACAGACTGAAGAGCCACAGGGGAGGGTAGAGACACAGACTGAAGAGACACGGGTGAGGGTAGAGACACAGACTGAACAGACACGGGTGAGGGTAGAGACACAGACTGAACAGACACGGGTGAGAGTAGAGACACAGACTGAACAGACACGGGTGAGGGTAGAGACACAGACTGAAGAGACACAGGTGAGGATAGAGCCACAGACTGAAGAGCCACAGGTGAGGGTAGAGACACAGACTGAAGAGCCACAGGTGAGGGTAGAGACACAGACTGAAGAGCCACAGGTGAGGGTAGAGACACAGACTGAAGAGCCACAGGTGAGGGTAGAGACACAGACTGAAGAGACACGGGTGAGGGTAGAGACACAGACTGAAGAGACACGGGTGAGGGTAGAGACACAGACTGAAAAGACACAGGTGAGGGTGGAGACACAGATTGAAGGGACACAGGTGAGGGTAGAGACACAGACTGAAGAGACACGGGTGAGGGTAGAGACACAGACTGAAGAGACACAGGTGAGGGTAGAGACACAGACTGAAGAGACACAGGTGAGGGTAGAGACACAGACTGAAGAGACACAGGTGAGGGTAGAGAGACAGACTGATCAGACACAGGTGAGGGTAGAGACACAGACTGAAGAGACACAGGTGAGGGTAGTGACACAGACTGAACAGACACAGGTGAGGGTAGAGACACAAATTGAAGAGACATAGGTGAGGGGGAGACACAGATTGAAGAGACACAGGTGAGGATAGAGACACAGACTGAAGAGACACGGGTGAGGGTAGAGACACAGACTGAACAGACACAGGTGAGGGTAGAGACACAAATTGAAGAGACACAGGTGAGGGTAGAGACACAGACTGAACAGACACAGGTGAGGGTAGAGACACAAATTGAAGAGACACGGGTGAGGTTGGAGACACAGACTGAAGAGCCACATGTGAGGGTAGAGACACAGACTGAACTGACACAGGTGAGGGTAGAAACACAGACTGAACAGACATGGGTGAGGGTAGAGACACAGATTGAAGAGACACGGGTGAGGGTAGAGACACAGACTGAGCCACAGGTGAGGGTAGAAACACAGACAGAACAGACACGGGTGAGGGTAGAGACACAGACGGAACAGACACGGGTGAGGGTAAAGACACAGACTGAAGAGCCACAGGTGAGGGTAGGGACACAGACTGAAGAGCCACAGGTGAGGGTAGAGACACAGACTGAAGAGACACGGGTGAGAGTAGAGACACAGACTGAACAGACACGGTTGAGGGCAGAGACAAAGACTGAAGAGACACGGGTGAGGTTAGAGACACAGACTGAAGAGACACGGGTGAGGGTAGAGACACAGACTGAGCCACAGGTAAGGGTAGAAACACAGACAGAACAGACACGGTTGAGGGTAGAGACACAGACTGAACAGACACGGGTGAGGGTAAAGACACAGACTGAAGAGCAACAGATGAGGGTAGAGACACAGACTAAAGAGCCACAGGTGAGGGTAGAGACACAGACTGAAGAGACACGGGTGAGGGTAGAGACACAGACTGAACAGACACGGTTGAGGGTAGAGACACAGATTGAAGAGACACGGGTGAGGTTGGAGACACAGACTGAAGAGCCACAGGTGAGGGTAGAGACACAGACTGAAGAGACACAGGTGAGGGTAGAGACACAGACTGAAGAGACACGGTTGAGGGTAGAGACACAGACTGAAGAGACACGGTTGAGGGTAGAGACACAGACTGAAGAGCCACAGGTGAGGGTAGAGACACAAAATGAAGAGCCACAGGTGAGGGTAGAGACACAGACTGAAGAGACACGGGTGAGGGTAGAGACACAGACTGAAGAGCCACAGGTGAGGGTAGAGACACAGACTGAAGAGCCACAGGTGAGGGTAGAGACACAGACTGAGCCACAGGTGAGGGTAGAAACACAGACAGAACAGACACGGGTGAGGGGAGAGACACAGACTGAACAGACACAGGTGAGGGTAGAGACACAGACTGAAGAGACACAGGTGAGGGTAGAGACACAGACTGAAGAGCCACAGGGGAGGGTAGAGACACAGACTGAAGAGACACAGGTGAGGGTAGAGACACAGACTGAACAGACACAGGTGAGGGTAGAGACACAGACTGAACAGACACGGGTGAGGGTAGAGACACAGACTGAACAGACACGGGTGAGGGTAGAGACACAGACTGAACAGACACGGGTGAGGGTAGAGACACAGACTGAAGAGACACAGGTGAGGATAGAGCCACAGACTGAAGAGCCACAGGTGAGGGTAGAGACACAGACTGAAGAGCCACAGGTGAGGGTAGAGACACAGACTGAAGAGCCACAGGTGAGGTTAGAGACACAGACTGAAGAGCCACAGGTGAGGGTAGAGACACAGACTGAAGAGACACGGGTGAGGGTAGAGACACAGACTGAAGAGACACGGGTGAGGGTAGAGACACAGACTGAAAAGACACAGGTGAGGGTGGAGACACAGATTGAAGGGACACAGGTGAGGGTAGAGACACAGACTGAAGAGACACGGGTGAGGGTAGAGACACAGACTGAAGAGACACGGGTGAGGGTAGAGACACAGACTGAAGAGACACAGGTGAGGGTAGAGACACAGACTGAAGAGACACAGGTGAGGGTAGAGAGACAGACTGATCAGACACAGGTGAGGGTAGAGACACAGACTGAAGAGACACAGGTGAGGGTAGTGACACAGACTGAACAGACACAGGTGAGGGTAGAGACACAAATTGAAGAGACATAGGTGAGGGGGAGACACAGATTGAAGAGACACAGGTGAGGATAGAGACACAGACTGAAGAGACACGGGTGAGGGTAGAGACACAGACTGAACAGACACAGGTGAGGGTAGAGACACAAATTGAAGAGACACAGGTGAGGGTAGAGACACAGACTGAACAGACACAGGTGAGGGTAGAGACACAAATTGAAGAGACACGGGTGAGGTTGGAGACACAGACTGAAGAGCCACATGTGAGGGTAGAGACACAGACTGAACTGACACAGGTGAGGGTAGAAACACAGACTGAACAGACATGGGTGAGGGTAGAGACACAGATTGAAGAGACACGGGTGAGGGTAGAGACACAGACTGAGCCACAGGTGAGGGTAGAAACACAGACAGAACAGACACGGTTGAGGGTAGAGACACAGACTGAACAGACACGGGTGAGGGTAGAGACACAGACGGAACAGACACGGGTGAGGGTAAAGACACAGACTGAAGAGCCACAGGTGAGGGTAGAGACACAGACTGAAGAGACACGGGTGAGAGTAGAGACACAGACTGAAGAGACACGGGTGAGGGTAAAGACACAGACTGAAGAGCCACAGGTGAGGGTAGAGACACAGACTGAAGAGACACGGGTGAGAGTAGAGACACAGACTGAACAGACACGGTTGAGGGCAGAGACAAAGACTGAAGAGACATGGGTGAGGTTAGAGACACAGACTGAAGAGACACGGGTGAGGGTAGAGACACAGACTGAGCCACAGGTGAGGGTAGAAACACAGACAGAACAGACACGGTTGAGGGTAGAGACACAGACTGAACAGACACGGGTGAGGGTAAAGACACAGACTGAAGAGCAACAGGTGAGGGTAGAGACACAGACTAAAGAGCCACAGGTGAGGGTAGAGACACAGACTGAAGAGACACGGGTGAGGGTAGAGACACAGACTGAACAGACACGGTTGAGGGTAGAGACACAGACTGAAGAGACACGGGTGAGGTTGGAGACACAGACTGAAGAGCCACAGGTGAGGGTAGAGACACAGACTGAAGAGACACAGGTGAGGGTAGAGACACAGACTGAAGAGACACGGTTGAGGGTAGAGACACAGACTGAAGAGACACGGTTGAGGGTAGAGACACAGACTGAAGAGCCACAGGTGAGGGTAGAGACACAGAATGAAGAGCCACAGGTGAGGGTAGAGACACAGACTGAAGAGACACGGGTGAGGGTAGAGACACAGACTGAAGGGCCACAGGTGAGGGTAGAGACACAGACTGAACAGACACGGTTGAGGGTAGAGACACAGACTGAACAGACACGGTTGAGGGTAGAGACACAGACTGAAGAGACACGGGTGAGGTTGGAGACACAGACTGAAGAGCCACAGGTGAGGGTAGAGACACAGACTGAAGAGCCACAGGTGAGGGTAGAGACACAGACTGAAGAGACACAGGTGAGGGTAGAGACACAGACTGAGGAGCCACAGGTGAGGGTAGAGACACAGACTGAAGTGACACGGGTGAGGGTAGAGACACAGACTGTAGAGACACGGGTGAGGGTAGAGACACAGACTGTAGAGACACGGGTGAGGGTAGAGACACAGACTGAAGAGACACGGGTGAGGGTAGAGACACAGACTGTAGAGACACGGGTGAGGGTAGAGACACAGACTGAACAACAGATACAGGCTTGCTTTTAGAAGAAAAAAAAACAAGGAACACCCTTGGTGGTTGTTTAACAAAATGCTTACAAAGACAGAAGACCCCTCTATCCTGGAATATCTCTGATTATCTCTGTTCTTATTATTTAGCCCCCCTGTCTTCTCCAGGCATGGACCCCTATTGTCCCGCGAGTTGGAAGCAGATAGATGAGACGTGTTACTATTTCTCCAGTGAGAGTGATACTCGAATTAAGGCAGACGGGGACTGTCAGAAGAAGAACGCCACACTGGCCAAAATCCAGGAGAGTGACTTCACCCTACAGGTACAAAAACGTCCACCATTACAGGGGAATATGACCAGAGACGGTACAATGTAATATTGATCACACATCTAGTGAAGCTGCAATATAATACATTTTTGGGTTTGGGATTATTAATGCTTTACAGTTAACTGCAGAAAATACATGGATCCAGATTAGAGCAGTAACACCCCAATTCAGCCACCAGGTGGAGGAAGAAAAAAAAAAATACTAAATGAATTCCAAGCTGGCGAGCAACAATAAAAAATGAAAAAATAATTCTATGTCATAAAAGTTTGCAAGGAGATGTTTTCCAGACTTTTCAAAGCACACGCTATTACAGCTCCAGCAGTGGAGGTCTTCTGTGAAAGGGCAGAGTTCCATTTGAACTTTGGCCTGACCCAGGCATAATCTCTGCAACACCAGATGCATTATAGCAGGGGTGTCCAACCGCTGGCCCGCGGGCCACATGCCCTCCGATGTGGCCCGCCATGTCTTTCTCTGAGATGGCTGGTCGGCAATCCCAGATCGTGGGTTCCTGACCCGCCAGCATTAGTGCGAAGAAGGAAGCCGTCGCTAGAGGAAGCAGAGCCAATGCCTCCTGTATAGCGCCGGCTCCTTCACAGGCGGAGCGATACCAAATGTACTCCACCTGTGACAGGAAGCATTGGTTCTGCTCTCTACTGTAGCTGCATGCTTCTGTCACAATTATGCCCGGGAATGACGGGTCGGGACACAGGAACCCGCAATCTGGGACAGCAGCCACCAGTACCAGCCACCAGTATCAGTACCAGCCAGCAGTACCAACCAACAGTACCAGTACCAACCAGCAGTGCCAGTACCAACCACCAGTGCCAGTACCAACAGTACCAGTACCAACCAGCTGTGCCAGTGCCAACCAGCAGTGCCAGTACCAACAGTACCAGTACCAACCAGCAGTACCAGTACCAGCCAGTAGTACCAGTCATCAGTACCAGCGCCCACCAGCAGTACCAGTACCCACCATCTGTACCAGTCATCAGTACCAGCCAGCAGTATAAACCAGCAGTACCACTACCAGCCAGAAGTACCTGCCAGCAGTACCAGTACCATCCACCAGTATCAGTACCAGTCATCAGTACCAGTACCAGCCAGCAGTACCAGTACCCTCCTGCAGTACCAGTAACAGGCACCAGTACCAGTCACCAGTACCAGTCAGCAGTACCAGTACCCACCAGCAGTACCAGTACCAGCCACCAGTATCAGTACCCACCACCAGTACCAGTACCAGTCACCAGTACCAGTCAGCAGTACCAGTACCCACCAGCAGTACCAGTACCAGCCACCAGTATCAGTACCCACCACCAGTACCAGTACCTGCCAGCAGTACCAATAAAAGACAGCAGTACCAGTACCCACCAGCGGTACTAGCCAGCAGTACCCACCAGCTGTGCCAGTACCAGAGAGCAGTACCAGTACCCACCAGCAGTACTAGCCAGCAGTACCAGTCAGCAGTACCAGTACCAGCCAGTAGTACCAGTACCAGCCAACAGTACCCGCCAGCAGTACCAGCCAGCAGTACAAGCACCTGTCAGCAGTACCCACCGGCAGTACCAGCCAGCTGCAGGAATCCTGAGGAAGAAGTGAAGATCGAGGTTAGGTCAGGAGCAGGTAAACCGCTATCAGTGTGAAAGCAGCTTTAGGCCCCTTTCACATGATCCGTCCGATCAGGTCTGTTTTTCAGGTGGACTCTAGCAGACTCTCCATTCACCTCTATAGAGCGGCAGATGTAAACAGACTCGTGGTCGTTTACACCCGCCTATCTGCAATCCGATTTTTCTTTTAAAAAAAAACAAAGGGGAACTGTCCCCTTCTGTCTAGGCGGATCGGAGGGCCCTTAGGGTAGAGCGAGTTGCATCCGTGTCTGCTGTACATATGCAGAGTGGACACAGACCTGCCACCCCCCCCTTTATGCTCATTGTGGCCCGCGATCAGTTACCAAGTCGATAATGTGGCCGTCGCTCCTCAAAAGGTTGGGCATCCCTGCACTAGGGGGTTCAGGTTGGGTAACCAGTTCCTTGGAAAGACCTGATAAAATGCAAAGCAGTTTCTTGCAACTAGACTAATATGTCAGATGTAATGCAAAAGTTTGTCCCGAACATAGCCTGTTTGCCGGTCCGAACAGTCCACCGAATGCCCCACAATGCATTTTGCCCTGCTCAGTGCATTCTTAACCCTGAATTGCTAAAGCCGTGCACCTGACCATTGGTTGCCAATTAGGGCACAGAGCACTGCCAGAGCCCTGATTGGACAAAGGGACGAGGGTGTCGCAGGTTCTTGCAGCACGTCTGCCAGCAGCATGCCACCACCTGTAGAGTATATCAGCAAATTTCTCTGCCCCAGCTGCTGCAGCGAAAAAAAAAATACACTCCTTGCCACCCACATTCCCAGCGTCTAAATTCCAGCTTGTCCAAATTTTTGGCTTTGCAACTCCTGTCTTTCCGTCTGGTGGCTTTTGCCTCCTTCTGTGAATTTGTCAAATTTACTGTAACACAATGGCAGGTTCCCAATTGCTATTTCTTTAACGTAGGGCCATTTCAGCTCTGTACCATCACATGGAAGGCAATGTTTTGGCATCGTTGGACAAAACCATCAGCAGCAAGGTCCACCTTGCTGCTGACACGTGGTCCAGCAAGCATGGCCAGGGACAATATATTTAATTCACGGCACACTGGGTAACTCTGCTTGCAACTAGGAAGGATGCAAGACAGGGCTCAGTGCTGGAACTTGTTTTTCCACCCCGTCTCCATACAGCTAGTGTTGATGAGGCAAGATCTGTCAGCTCCACCCCCTCCTCCTCCATGCCCTCCTCTGCTGAATTTTCCTATGAACCACCGGTACCCCTAAGCGTTCAAGGGTCTATTCAATGAGTCAGCCTAAAAGTTGCCATGCAGTGCTTCAGCTGGTCTGTCTAGGGGACAGGAGCCACACCAGAGCAGAGATTCATTCAGCCCTGCAGAGGCAGGCCCAGAGGTGGTTCATGTCACAAAACCTTGAGTTGGTTAAATCAATTTGCCAATCACCCCGCTTCCATTCTCCCATACCCAAGTATAAAACACCAAACAGTCAATAGTTAATTTTTCTTGCTCTTTATTTATGGGCCAATCGGAATTCTTTATTAGGTAGATATGAGATGCTCCTTCAGATCCCACTTTGTGAGGGTATCATCCACGGCCGTAGCCTTTGTTGCTGGACTTTCCCTATGCAGATCCCTTCTTGAATCTATATCTTCATGTGCTAATCGGACTATCCAAATGTGAATTTCCCTGTACAGTGCTCCCAAGTTGAACAAAAGAGCTCTAACAACCCCTCAGTCTTTGGAAGTTACTGTCCGTTATTGCTTACACTGAGTTCTGTAGCCACACAGCATGACACTTCACTCGCTCCTGCACTTGCTTCTTTAAGTTGCACTGACCTGTTCTTCACAATCAATACTCTGTGTTCCCCAGGTCACAGAAAGTCGATCCACTGGTCTACTTCCTCCGTTTAACTTCTACTTCCTCCTCCGGACTCATGGCACATCTCCATCTTTACATTCTGCAATCTCCTCCGAGAGTCCCAGGCCCTAAGCCTCCTGGAACTCCAGGCCTCAGCCTCCCTAGGATCTCTTCCTTTGGACTTCTTCCCGACTCCCCTTAGGAGCATGTGACCCCCCTTTTTATGAGAGACCTATCCTTGACCATGCAAATTAACCATTGGTCAAGACTCTCACTTGAGTTTCCTGACACTCAGGTCTCAGCCCATCCTCTCTTTTCCAGAACAATCCACTGTCAAACAGAGGAGGTATCTCTGAGCCCAAGTGTAGGTGGTCATACCCTCCGCTATACTGACACTCCCACTTCTGAATCAAACAACTAGGCATGAAAAATAACCACAGGCCTGGCTAAATTTACCTGCCATGAAATCCTGCACTACCAAAATACCAATATAGCACCTACCCAAAAGTAGAGGGCGCTACACTAGGTTTTAGTAGACAATCGTTTTGATCTACTGAAGTCATATCAATGAGGCCATTGTCCCTGATTTTTTGTTGTGTCCTCCTGCACTTCCTATGTCAGTGGTTGCTCTCCGACTTAGGATATAGATCCGATCTCTGCACAACTGCTACAATAAGAAAAGTAACACTAACTTACTTGTTGGGTTCTTTTATGAACAGCATTGTGGTTGCAAAGGTATTTCCACACTGTACAATCCTCATTGGGTTAGGAATAATCACTGATCACTTGCAAAGTCCTGAGAATTCCATATTGTTCAACTTGGTTCTCTACGATTAGGTCCGTTTCCATGTGTGTGAGCTCTTCTCCTGCTTTCCAGAATCTAACTGCATGAAAACTAAGCAGCACAGTGGCTTAGTAAATAATACGTATGCCTTGCAGCAATAGGTTTGAATCTTGGTCAGGACATTGTCTGCATGGAGTTTGCATCTTCTCTTGTGTCTGTGAGTTTCTTTCAGGAACTCTGGTTTTCTATTACACTCCAAAGACATGCTGGCAGGTTAATTGGCTTCTGTCCCAGTTGACTTTAGTATGCATTGTGACAGTGTGAGACCATGCTACTATGTAAATGGGCATGAAGGTGACAACTGGAGGTGAATTTTGGATCGGGGCCAGAAGTTTGAAGATGCCAAAGTATTGGACGGGATGACGCCTTTATTCCAGTGTCTGGGCTTTGTGTGACTCTTGCAGCATGTGTGAGTGCACAGGTGTTCAGGGTCATTATAATGCAGGTCTGAGCATAGCTCAAGGCTGGTGGAGTTGGAGGTGCAGTTGCTGTAGCCAGGTGGAAGGCGTGCTCCTGTCTGGAGACCAAGGCAATATCTCAGAGACAGCACTCCATGTGAGAGAGGTTCCAGGCCATTTGACCAAGAGAACTGGGCCAGTTGAGAGAGTCTGGGTGACTGCGAGAGTCTGGGAGACTAGAGCTGAGGCAACTAGGAGAAAGTCCAGGGGATCCAGAGCAATCTGAGTCTCAGAAGAGTGAGAAGGCCTGGGGTATCAGGAGAACCTCTATCTGGGGGCTAAAAGTGGACCCAGGCAGCGAGGTACTGCAGTTAAAGTTGAGTGAACTTAGGTGCCAGAATTTTTCATTTTGTGTGAAGCTGAAACCCCCTGAGTGGGAAACCCTTTGTTATAAAGACTTTGTTCCTTTTTGTAATAAAAGTGGGCTACAAGGCCCTTAACCATAGTCCCTGTCTGCAGTGGACTCACTTTACAAAATGCATCTACCACAAGAGCTGCTGTAACATTCCCCAGGTCACAGTATGTACATATTTGTTATGCACTTGTGAATGCTGGTGCCAAGCCTAAGCAACTGGGGAGGGTTGAGGAAAGACCCGATAATCGACCTCATAAAAGGCTATACAGGGAAATTCGGTGGGAAAAAATGCTCCCAAGTGTATCAAACATGGTGCCCAGACAGTTAGCCCATAGAATTGCAGAGAGTTGGACATGATTGCACAGAACCTGCACATGTCTCTGTATAATGATGTGCTCATTCTAGGGTTTTTCTTGCTCAGCTTCACATTAAAATACATTTGGATATGGTAGTCACTTTTCACATAGCCCCTTCATCTACCAGTCTCTAATCATGTCTGATTCTTCCCTAGGAAAGCCCCCACTTGGTAGAGCATACAACCAGACTAAGCTGGTGCTGGATGAACATCTGGACCCATCATGGATATGGTAGTCACTTTTCACATAGCCCCCTTCATCTATCAGTCTCTGATCATGTCTGATTTTTCCCTAGTAAACCCCCCACCTGGTAGATCCTACAAACAGACTAAGCTGGTGCTGGATGAACATCTGGACCCATCATGGATATGGTAGTCACTTTTCACATAGCCCCTTCATCTACCAGTCTCTAATCATGTCTGATTCTTCCCTAGGAAAGCCCCCACTTGGTAGAGCATACAACCAGACTAAGCTGGTGCTGGATGAACATCTGGACCCATCATGGATATGGTAGTCACTTTTCACATAGCCCCTTCATCTACCAGTCTCTGATCATGTTTGATTCTTCCCTAGGAAAGCCCTCACTTGGTAGAGCCTACAACCAGGCCAAGATGGTGCTGGATGATCATCTGGACCCATCATCCATGTGTCTGAGGTTTTTTTGTAGAGTTGATCTTCAAAAGCTTGTGGGAGTCTGTTGTGTTACAGGGTTAGGACCAATACCAAATGATCATTCCACATGACCAACCTCAAGACAATGGTAGGTGATGACGGCACTTCAAGCTTCAAGATGGGTAATTAACAAAATTGGAATCAAAAGAGCCTACAATATAGTTAAGCATCAGCACACAATATGTCACTTTAACAACACTAGTGGTCAGACTTCCAATTGGGGGGGGGGAAACAGGAGGTACTTCCATACTTATCCCAGGCCCCCTCTGACCCAATGGGTAGCATTGCTGTGTTATTTCAGCAGAGGGAAATGGAGCAGTACAACATTAGTCTAATTCTCTTCTCACGCCTTCCTCCCGGATCCACTGGCAGTGTGCAAGGACAGCTGGGCTGTGTGCACAGAAGAACCTGGGGTAACTTCCAGCCTCTGTGGATGAGTCACCAGGCATGGGAGAGGGGTGCCCAGAGCTTACGAGGAGACACTGGAGGGGGTTAAAGTACATGAGGAGACACTGTGGGGGGCTTTTAAGGAGCACCATGATTTTTCGTTTCAATCATTTTTATTACATTTTCCACAAAGAAGAAGTACAGAAAAATAGGAGAACAATTTCAATTCCTGTTATGCATTAGAACATATAGTAAAGAGAATTACTTGAATGGTTACATTGAAACAATAGAAATCACACTTAAACTTGAACAGTAAGTACAGTATAGTTTGCCATTGATAGGTCGGTTGGGGTATTGTCTCCGCACCCCATCTGGGAGCAAACTGTGTCATAGGGCAGGAGGCAACACGGCCAGCCCTAATGTTTTTTACTTTAGTTTCAATGTTTTTATTGGCGTTTTCACGTCAGATATAACAATAACAAAGCATGTAGACAATATATCAGTTGCAGAGCACCTGATGTTTGTTTATACGAGTAAGAACACTGGGTACCTCTTTCTTAGCACTCAGATAATACTCGTCAAACTTCTTTTAAAACCCAAATATATAGAATAGAGATAAAAGAAGAAAGAAAAGAAAAGAGAGGGGGGAGAAGGGGAGGAGAAGGCCCCAAGCTCTGGTCTCTGCCCCTCAAAGGCTCCTCAGGTCGGAGCCATACGGGGATCTCCAGTCAGGTATCTAATCCACGGGCCCCAGACTTTTTTCGAAAACCATTAATTTGTCATTCAAGACTGCTGAGAGCCTTTCATTTATCACGAGCCAGGAGAACTTGTGCTTAAGTTGGTCAAATGGGATGGCACCTGATCTCCAGTTTCTGGCTATAGTGATTGTGGCAGAGATAAATATGAAAGTGAAAAGCCTTTTCTGGTTTTTTTTGAGGCCACGTCAACTTTAAGCCCCAGCAGGGCATGTTTGGGAGATTTAGTGAGGTTGACTTGGATAAGGGTAAAAATAAAGTTGTGGACCCCCTTATCCAGAATCTTCGCACCTTGGGGCATTGCCACCATATGTGGTGCATCGTTCCATCTTGCCCACAACCTGTAAAGCACTTTGGAGACCCCCCGGGGACATATGTAGCCAACCTGGTCGGCACCATGTACCATCTCAAAAGGACCTTTTAGTTTGCCTCTATGATAGAGGTATTGATGAGTGCTTTGGAAGCTGCTTGGGCAATTGAGTGCCATTCCTCTAATTTGAGGTTTTCTTGGAGGTCTTGCTCCCACTTGACCATGTAAGCTTGTTTAGCCGGATACTGTGTTAAGAGTGTATACAATTCAGAAATATGACCTTTAATTTTATAATATTTATGACATATGTATTCCATGGGTGACATAGTCGTCAGGTCACTCTTGCAAGATAAAGTATTTAGGTAATGTTTCAATTGGACAAACCGGTAGTGTTCTGAGTCTGGCATCTGGTATTTATCTAATGAGCACCATAATTTTTAATGGTGGTTCTGCTTATGATGCTTATGCTTATTTCCTGTTTTGCACTATTTTCCTTATTCAATAACTAGAAGAGTAGTGTTGTAGTGTGACTTCTTTCCGCCTTCTCTCTCTACCCAGCCAATGATGTCACGAACAGCCACTGTAAACCCAAGTACAGTTCTTACAACACCCATAGAGGAATAGGCTCCCATTCACTTTATGGGTTTTTCTTCATTGTATCTCTATAAATGTATAAAGAAAAGTACCTCTCTGGATGAAATGAAATAAGAACTTTCCATGTTACCCTTTAGCAACCAACCTAATTCAAACCTGCAATGTAAAATGATATTTGGAAAATTAAAGTACAAATATGATTGGGTGTGGATCAGTCCAGATAGATCTTAATACAGATGCATTCTACAGATGTTGTCCGTTGGGTTTCCACTAAATTTACTTTTTTATGGATTTCAGGCAAAGATGCTGAAGGACAAACAAAGTTTCTGGATTGGTTTGAGAAAACATGAAGGTTCCTGGATGTGGCCGGATGAGAGTGTGCAGTAAGTAATCCTCCCAATAATAATATGTAGACTATACGGTGGGAACTTGGAAGGAGAGCATTATTGTAGATTTATTTAATGGGAAATTAACTTCTGATGTCATTACCAATTCTTGCTTTTATCCAAGATCCATCCCAGTGACCCCTGCACTGAGCACTCCCAGCGCAGTAAGGTGCAATGTTTGGATCTTTAAAGGGTTTTGGGTCTCTGAGGACTGTTCTTGCTCAGTTTGGGCCTGGAGATCCTGGGCAATCTGTTTGGATTAGTATCCATCGGAATAAGCTTGACCCATCTCTCCCGCCAGCGCTGGGTTTGCCATTAAGCTGTGTAGGCCTGGTCCTATAGGTAGCTGATGAGGCATTTTTTGCTTGTATGCTTATCTGCCACACATCTTTTTCCCATTATCAGTAGGACTTTTTTTCAGCCATCAGTTTGAAGTGAAAGTGTATATCACTCGCGCAACAGAACGTAAAAAATTAAATGAGTAAATAAGGCCAACTGCTGTTCAAAATAATAAGTGAATGTAAAGGTTGCACAAAAGATTTGTGCAGACAGCGCTTGCCCTCCAAATAGTAAACCACGTGAAGAAACTAATAGTGTGAATCAATATACTGCCGTGATACGTAATAAATGAATAAATAAATAACATGTGAAATAAGTGTAAATATTGATGTGACAAATAGCAATGTGTAGCACCCTGGAGTTTAGGCAGGGAGCTCCTCACAAATTGACTTGCCAAGAGTAGTTATCTTGGTCGATTGATGGAGATCTATTGATTTCTCACTAAGTTTGGCCTTGTTGCACTTTTCTCTTCTACCACTAGGTGGCAAGACACTTGCTGGTACTAGGTGGTACTAGATACGAGAGGGCAACCCAAGGTCAGGTTATGGGTATATGGGTATCTCAGCCAATGGGCAGGGGTTTCCTTGAATCTCTTGGCCTGCTGGGAGAGCCTATATATTCGGGTGAGGTCAGGTGATCTATGTTCTGTGCCACCTGGACAGCTGTCTGGGTGGATGTGTGTCATACCCCCCAGGCTGCAAGGCCAGAGATTGGGCCTATCCCGGGGCATCTGGCTTTCGGATTGCGGCTTGCAGTCCAACCAGAAGTGGCAGTTCTGCCAGCCGGAGAACCTGTCAGTGGTCGGAGGTAGAAGGGAAGCTGTCACCATGAAGAGACCAATCACCTTTACCAGGGACCCCAGTGAGTAACTGAAGCATGTATTGGAACCATATTCTTATGAAAGGGCACGGTGGAGAATCGGGAAACTTCAGGTGGTGATCAAGTCAGGGAACCAACCAACAGAGGAAATGCTTGTAGAGCAGCCTTGTGTGTCAAGCCAGGGACCGAGCCGGTTAGCAGGGGTAAAGCTTGGGAAGTATCTGGAGTGCCAAGCTAGGGACCCAGCAGAGAAGCAGGAGTTACGGTTGAGGGAGACACCACCGCAAATCTTGGAGGAACTCAAGGGATTCAGAGTCAGTGAATCAGAGGGTCTAGTGAGAGACCAGGAGCTCAGTTTCAAAGAACTACAAGGAGCAGTTGTAGTAGAGGTGAAAGAACTGTTACGTTTGAGTAAGGAACTGTTAATGGACTGTTACCATATGTAGCGCTGGCTCCTGAAGAGCACACGCTATATGTTTTGCAATTTAATGTTACCCTCAAAAGCGTATTTGGGTTTGGGTCTAATTGTTCTAAATTTTGACCTCCGCATCAGTCTGACTGGACTGCAGGGTGTTCTGCCTGGCCATGGGGGGCGCTGTCACTTTTGGCAGGCATGAAACACAGTCTAGTTGGGTGCATTAAGGCTGCTCTCTTTCGAAACCAGCCCAGTGGGAGTGTCCCTCTTGCAGTGCTTTCTGGGAGGGGGTACTTAAGGTGCGAATGTCACGTGTTTCAGGGTTCCGGTCTAGAAGCATGTTCTGACTGCATGGTCCTGGTCCTCCTGAACAGCCCCCAGGACTTCCATGGCCTGGGATGTGGATCCACCCGACTTTACATCTCGGGGCTGGCTATCCCGAGGTGAGGAAACTGAAAAAGGGATTCGGAGGTGGTCCGGTGCCGTCTTGGTTAGTGGAGAGACCCAACAACTGTGAAGTTATGCAGGGGAGGACTCTTCGGGAGAAGGCCACTTAAGGGTTGGCTTCTCAACAAGAGCCTGGAAAAGCTGAAGGACCTAAGCGAATCCAATCTCATGCGGTATCGCCAGACCGGCTGCAAGATACTGGTACCCCACGAGTGTTCTACAAGCTTTCAAGTTTCCCTCACGTGTTTTATAGCAAAGTCTGTGGCAGAGACTTATTCCTGACTCAAACACCCTGTTGGCTGCTAGGCCTGGTGAGAGAAGGACTATCCAATGGCTATTCTCTGGATTTATTCAAAGTGAGAGACTGTGTCCTACTGAATTTAACTTTAAGAGTACCTGGACTTTTCACCTAAACCCTCTGATCCTATGTTGAGAGACTGTGTTGTTAACTACTTTTTGCAGATAAAAATCCCTTCAAGTGGATCTGTCATCAGTCTCTACAGTTTTTTTGGCCATCTACCTCGGGAAACCCCTAGACGCATACGAGGTAAAGGAGGTAACGGTAAGCCCAATAAATTCAGCCGCTCCTTCGGGGGTCAGTGCTACACATAGAAGACCGTATTCCTGCAAGTGCAGACGTGGCTTCTTTCTGGGGCCTTTGCCTGCACGGCCGTCCTTCTATTGAAGTCTTGGAGTCTGCCAATTGAGTTTGCAATTATCTAAGGCTCTTGGTGGCTCTCTGATCCTTTCGCAGTCCCAAGCGGAGCCGGGAGTAGCCGAGTGTACTTGGCTTCACTCAGTCACGCCCAGTCCCTGTGTCCATCATAAGGCGGGACTTGGCGTGACTGTGAGCGGAGCTGACCCGAGTACACTCGGCTATGTATCTCGACGGGGGCCCCCTATTGGGTGGGGCCCATGGGCTTGAGCCGTCAAGCCCAATGGTAAGTCTGGCCCTGCTCACAACCCACCACATATTGAAGGATGTCAGCGATCTTTGGCCTTTAAGGTTCTCATTAGACTGGAAGAGGTTCTGCTACAAATGGCATGGGATCAAATGAATACATTGGTAAATAAATAAATGTCCAAAGGACTGCAGAAAGATGAATCGTAAAAAGTCCATAGATGTAAATCTTCTGTAATCCCAGCAGTGGCTTCACAGGTAAACATATATCAGGTGGGTGAAGATGTCTACTCACCAGATGGGATGGATCCTCCTACCCTACAGCAAGAGAGCTCATACAGGCTTGTGGGGTCCACCTGACCACCTGGGTCTTTAAACGGATCCTTTGGTGTCCTACACCTCAGAGCGGGATGTGACAGATGGGATGGATCCTCCTACCCTACGCCATTGGTATTTGTCCAGTCATTGTTTACACTTATTTCACATGCTATTTATTTATTCAGGTATCACAGCAGTATATTGATTCACACTATTAGTTTCTTCACGGGGTTCACTATTTGGAGGGCTAGCGCTGTCTGCGATAATCTTTTGTGCGACCTTTACATCAGTTTGCTTGCCTTCAGGCCCACAGAATCATTTATTCCAATGATAGAAATGATGGAAATTAAGACACTTTTCTTTTTCACAGGGAAGATTTCAAACTCACTAGGGGACTATGTGCCAAGGCTTCACCTGCCCTGGAGAGCCTATCCTGTGGTTCCTCCTTGCCCTGGATCTGTCAGAAGAAAGCCATGAAATGCAGACTGGAGGCTGAGGATCTGCGCTGCTTTTTTGAGAAGATCGGAGTCTTTGGAGAGAAGTTAAATGAATAACATGGAGCTAACATGATTCTTCAATGAGGACTTGTAAACTGCAAAAGCCAACAGCAGCCAATCATAACAAGTGACTGGTCAGATCAGGAAAAAATGATTTCTGATTGGTTGCAGGGTCTGCTGCTCTTTTCACCATGTTTATGGGTAAAGCAAGTCATGTATTATGTAATTGTTTATGTGTAATGATGTTTGGTTTGGTCACATTGGGGTTGTTTTTTTCTAAAACTGGAGAGTGCAAAATCTGGTGCATATAAACCAATCAGCTTCCAGTTTTCTGGTTTTTTTTTGTTTTTTTGTTTGTTTTTTCGTCAAAGCTTAATTGAACAAGCCAAAGTAAGAAGCTGATTGGCTACCATGCACAGCTGCACCAGATTTTGCACTCTTCCGTTTTTAGTAAATCAACCCCATTGCCTCTAATGGCACGTACACACACGACTGGACTTTTCGACAGCAAAGGTCCGACAGAGCGAATCGATCGTGTGTGGGGCTCCATCGGACCTTTGCTGTCCAAAAATCTGACGGAGTTTAGAAATAGAACATATTTCAAATTTTTTCGACCGGAACTCCGCCGGACCAAGATCCCATCGAGAAATCCGTTCGTGTGTATGCTAGTCCGACGGACGAAAACCAACGCTAGGTCAGCTATTGGCTACTGGCCATGAATTTCCTTATTCTAGTCCGGTCGTACGTCATCACGTTCAAATCCGTCAGACTTTGGTGTGATTGTGTGTGGCCAAGTCCGTTCATTCGGAAAGTCTGTCGGGAACTCCGCTGAAAGTCCGTCGGAAAGACCGTCGGACCTAGTCCCTCGAAAAGTCCAGTCGTGTGTACGCGGCATTATGCTCAGACATTGCTGCTGATTAGTGATGGACGAACTTCCGACGGGACGTTTCGCGAACGCGAAACGCGAACGGGCACAAACGTTCGCGAAAACGACCGTTCGCCGCGGGCTCCATTGACTTCAATGGGAGGCGAATTTCGCAAACCTTTAGGTCGAATTTGCGGCCACGGGGTAATTATTAGGGGGTAGCACGTAGTCCCACCACCTGGACAATAGCATAATACATGTATGAGGTGAATTTGGGATCGATAACTACAAGCATTTTTTTTTTATTTGGGAAATTGTTCTGACAATTCAGGACTATGGAGCTAATGAAGGCAATGGAGGAGAGGGAAGGTCAGGGACCAGGGTAGGCAAACAAGAGGGTGCAGGAGATACAGAGCACTGACAGCAGCACCGTAATACAGAGCACTGACATCAGCACCGTGACATACAGCGCTGACAGCAGCTCCGTGACATACAGCGCTGACAGCAGCTCCGTGACATACAGCGCTGACAGCAGCTCCGTGACATACAGCGCTGACAGCAGCTCCGTGACATACAGCGCTGACAGCAGCTCCGTGACATACAGCGCTGACAGCAGCTCCGTGACATACAGCGCTGACAGCAGCTCCGTGACATACAGCGCTGACAGCAGCTCCGTGACATACAGCGCTGACAGCAGCACCGTGACATACAGCGCTGACAGCAGCTCCGTGACATACAGCGCTGACAGCAGCTCCGTGACATACAGCGCTGACAGCAGCTCCGTGACATACAGCGCTGACAGCAGCTCCGTGACATACAGCGCTGACAGCAGCTCCGTGACATACAGCGCTGACAGCAGCACCGTGACATACAGCGCTGACAGCAGCTCCGTGACATACAGCGCTGACAGCAGCTCCGTGACATACAGCGCTGACAGCAGCTCCGTGACATACAGCGCTGACAGCAGCTCCGTGACATACAGCGCTGACAGCAGCTCCGTGACATACAGCGCTGACAGCAGCTCCGTGACATACAGCGCTGACAGCAGCTCCGTGACATACAGCGCTGACAGCAGCTCCGTGACATACAGCGCTGACAGCAGCTCCGTGACATACAGCGCTGACAGCAGCTCCGTGACATACAGCGCTGACAGCAGCTCCGTGACATACAGCGCTGACAGCAGCTCCGTGACATACAGCGCTGACAGCAGCACCGTAAGCAGCCCCAGGAGGAAGTCAGCACAGCACAGGGATGGTGTGATCCCCTCATAATAAGAACCCCCAGGAGGAAGTCAGCACAGCACAGGGATGGTGTGATCCCCTCATAATAAGAACACCCAGGAGGAAGTCAGCACAGCACAGGGATGGTGGGAACCCCTCATAATAAGCAGCCCCAGTAGAAATATGACACCGCTCAACCTCTTCAAAGAGGAGGGTAGGGGCATATAGTACGGTGTGCTTTTTTGGGTCAGGGAAGTGAGCCAAATGAATTAAGAAGGTCTGTGTGCTTGATTCCAAAAATTGTTTATAGACATATACATGGTCTACTGATCACATGTGTTGAATTCCTCCGAGATCCATGCCTCATTCATTTTTAGAAATGTGAGGTAGTTAACACTGTGGTGAGCTAGGCGAGTACGCTTATCGGTCACAATCCCCCCTGCTGCGCTGAACGTCCTTTCGGACAGGACACTGGATGAGGGGCAAGCCAACAGTTCGATTGCAAATTGGGCAAGCTCTGGCCAGAGGTCAAGCCTGCCCACCCAGTAGTCTAGGGGTTCATCACTCCTCAGAGCGTCCACATCGGCCGTTAACCCAATGTAGTCGGACACCTGACGGTCTAGGCGTTCCCTGATGCTGGATCCGGATGACACCTGTCGATGGGTCGGCTGAAAGAATGACCTCATATCCGAAGTCACCAACACATCTTCAAACCGGCCTCTTCTTGCAGGCGCTGTTGGATTGGTACCCGCAAATCCTTCTCTGGGAGTGGGAATTGCTCCTCTGCCAGCGCACGCAAAAGCAGAATGCAGCATTTCTCGAAGCAAGGCCTGGAAGTGCTGCATTCTGACAGCCCTCTGCGACGGCGGTAACATTTCCGCCATTTTGTGTTTGTACCGGGGGTCTAAGTACGTTGCCACCCAGTACTGGTCCTTGACCCTCATGCTTTTTATACGGGGGTCCCTATTAAAACACTGGAGCATGAAGGCCCCCATTTGCACTAAAGTGGAAGCGGTGTGGTGGCCTGGCTCCTGCTCATCATCCAGGATAATGTCGTCCTCTTCATTCTCCTCTCCCCATCCTCGCACAACAGGGATCCCAGAAAGGTTTAAAGCATGCTCTTCTTGCTCCTGCTCATCCGCCCCGGCACCATCCTCCTCTGACTCCTCATCAGACTCCTGTTGTTGACTTGTCTCAGATAGAGTAGCCCCCCCTGGGAATTCATCCAGCATTGCGACTTCCTCATCTTCCCGCTCCTGCTCCTCCACAGCCTGATCAATGACACGACGCAATGCACGCTCCAGAAAGAAGGCATAAGGTACCATGTCACTGATGGCGCCATGGCTGCGACTGACCAGTTTGGTGATCTCCTCAAATGGCCGCAGAAGTCTGCATGTGTCGCGCATGAGCAGCCACTGGCGCGGTGAAAAAAAACCCAGCTCCCCAGAACCGTTTCTTTCGCAGAGTTCATACAGGTAGACGTTAACTGCACGTTTCTGCTGGAGCAGCCTATCAAGCATATAGAAGGTTGAGTTCCATCGCGTCGGGCAATCGCAAATAAGACGTCTGACCGGCAGATGGTGTCGCCGCTGAATGTCAGCAAGGCGAGCCATGGCCGTGTAAGATCTTCTGAAATGGGCCGAGATTTTCCTTGCCTGCCGCAAGATGTCCTGGACCCCAGGGTATTTGACAAGGAATCGCTGCACGACCAAGTTTAAGACGTGTGCCATGCACGGCACGTGCGTGATTTTGCCCTGTTTCAATGCGCTAAGCAGATTGGCACCGTTGTCACACACCACTTTACCAACTGTCAAATTGAGCGGTGTTAGCCACTCATCTGCCTGTGAACGCAAAGCTGAAAGGAGTGCCGGGCCAGTGTGGCTCTTTGCTTCCAGGCACAACAGACGCAGCACGGCATGGCAACGTCTCACCTGGCATGTGGAATAGGTTCTGGGGAGCTTGGGCGGTGCAGTGGAAGAGACGCTAGCAGCGGAAAAGGAGGAGGCAGCTGAGGAGGAGAGGGAGGAGGATGGAGTAGGAGGAGGAGAAGAAGAGTCAGGCCTGCATGCAATCCGTGGCGGTAAAACCAAATCTACACGGGTGCCACGGGTTACATGCTTGACGGCCGTCAGAAGGTTCACCCAGTGGGCAGTAAAACTGATATACCTTCCCTGCCCGTGTTTGCTAGACCACGTGTCTGTGGTCAGATGTATCTTGGCACCGACACTGTGTGCCAGAGATACATTCACTTGCCGCTGAACATGGCCATATAGCTCTGGGATGCCCTTCTCTGAGAAATACTTCCTTCCTGGGACCTTCCATTGTGGTGTTCCAATGGCCACAAATTTGCGAAAGGCCTCCGAGTCCACCAGTTTATATGGCAGTAGTTGGCGGGCTATGAGTTCTGAAAAGCCAGCCGCCAACCGTTGGGCAAGAGGGTTATCCGGCGTCATCATTTTTTTACGCTCAAACATTAGGCCCACGGAAGCCTGCCTTTTTGCAGAAAAATGTGAGCTTGGCGTGATGGAAGGTGGAGTGGAGGACAATTGTGAGGAGAGAGGAGAAGGAGAAGTAGAAGACGAGGCTGGACGGTGAGAGCCTGCAGTGTGGCTTTGTGTGTTCCGTTGCTCCCACTGGGCTCGGTGATGGCTGCTCATGTGCCTTCTTAAGGCGGTCGTCCCTAGGTGAGTATTGGGCTTACCGCGACTAACGCGTTGACTGCAAAGATTGCAGATGGCAACGCTATTGTCAGCAGCGGACACGTTAAAAAAAGCCCACACTGCGGAGCCATGTGCCGGTGTCCTGGGAGCGCCAGATGTGACCGTACATGGTCGATGACTCGCTCCTGATACATTTGCAGTCTGCTTTGTCCCTGCTGTGCAATGTAAGTCATTGCTGCTTCTCCTCCCTATCTGCTGGTCCATATCTCCCTCTGAACTCCCCTCCTCTTCCTCTCTTGTGGGCACCCACGTGACATCACTAGACACGTCATCATCAACGTCACCTTCCCCACCGCTATAAGTAGAGTAGGCAGCAACACCGGGGACCAACCTCCTCCTTGGGCTGATCTGGGTACTGGCGTCAGACTGCTGAGTAGCGCTTGTTGCTACCTCCTCTTCCTGATCCAATACCAAGAGTGGCTGCGCATCAGAAATGTCCTCTTGATATGGATCGGAAAATAATTCCAGTGACTCAAGCGGAAGGTATGTGGTGGTGGTGGTGGTGGTCGTGTTGTTGGTGGTAGTGTCTTTGGGGGTGCACATAGCAGAGAGTGAAGAAGAGGGTGCAGATCGAGAGGATGAGGAGGGTGCAGAAGAGTAAGGCTGAGCGAGCCACTCAACCAAGTCTGGTGCATCCTTTAAAGTAATTGAACGCACCTTCTGCAACTTCCCACTTTGGCTCAAGCCTGTTGCTCCTGCCCTACCCCTACCACCCCTGCGGAAGGGCCTGCCTCTTCCTCTGCATGTCATTTTTTAAATGACCCTGTGACAAAACTCTTAGTCCCTATACCGCTGAAGGACTGCTGCAGTATAGGTGAGCGGTCAGCAGTGGTGCACGTCAACCCTATCTATTGTGGACCTATAGCGGTCCTTACAGAACAGCAGACTGTACCGCACTCAAGCCTATGTACCGTAGCACCCTATACCAAGTTACCAGTCCTTATAAGAACTTTTGTGGACCAAGCAGGTTGTGTGTTAGTGATTAGCAGACTGTACGTCAGTCCCTATACCAATGAAGGACTGCTGCAGTATAGGGCAGCGGTCAGCAGTAGTGCACGGCAACCCTATGTATTGTGGACCGATAGCGGTCCTTACAGAACAGCAGACTGTACCGCACTCAAGCCTATGTACCGTAGCACCCTATACCAAGTTACCAGTCCTTATAAGAACTTTTGTGGACCAAGCAGGTTGTGTATTAGTGTTTAGCAGACTGTACGTCAGTCCCTATACCGCTGAAGGACTGCTGCAGTATAGGGCAGCGGTCAGCAGTAGTGCACGGCAACCCTATGTATTGTGGACCGATAGCGGTCCTTACAGAACAGCAGACTGTAACGCACTCAGGCCTATGTACCGTAGCACCCTATACCAAGTTACCAGTCCTTATAAGAACTTTTGTGGACCAAGCAGGTTGTGTGTTAGTGATTAGCAGACTGTACGTCAGTCCCTATACCAATGAAGGACTGCTGCAGTATAGGGCAGCGGTCAGCAGTAGTGCACGGCAACCCTATGTATTGTGGACCGATAGCGGTCCTTACAGAACAGCAGACTGTACTGCACTCAGGCCTATGTACCGTAGCACCCTATACCAAGTTACCAGTCCTTATAAGAACTTTTGTGGACCAAGCAGGTTGTGTGTTAGTGATTAGCAGACTGTACGTCAGTCCCTATACCAATGAAGGACTGCTGCAGTATAGGGCAGCGGTCAGCAGTAGTGCACGGCAACCCTATGTATTGTGGACCGATAGCGGTCCTTACAGAACAGCAGACTGTACCGCACTCAAGCCTATGTACCGTAGCACCCTATACCAAGTTACCAGTCCTTATAAGAACTTTTGTGGACCAAGCAGGTTGTGTATTAGTGTTTAGCAGACTGTACGTCAGTCCCTATACCGCTGAAGGACTGCTGCAGTATAGGGCAGCGGTCAGCAGTAGTGCACGGCAACCCTATGTATTGTGGACCGATAGCGGTCCTTACAGAACAGCAGACTGTAACGCACTCAGGCCTATGTACCGTAGCACCCTATACCAAGTTACCAGTCCTTATAAGAACTTTTGTGGACCAAGCAGGTTGTGTGTTAGTGATTAGCAGACTGTACGTCAGTCCCTATACCAATGAAGGACTGCTGCAGTATAGGGCAGCGGTCAGCAGTAGTGCACGGCAACCCTATGTATTGTGGACCGATAGCGGTCCTTACAGAACAGCAGACTGTACTGCACTCAGGCCTATGTACCGTAGCACCCTATACCAAGTTACCAGTCCTTATAAGAACTTTTGTGGACCAAGCAGGTTGTGTGTTAGTGATTAGCAGACTGTACGTCAGTCCCTATACCAATGAAGGACTGCTGCAGTATAGGGCAGCGGTCAGCAGTAGTGCACGGCAACCCTATGTATTGTGGACCGATAGCGGTCCTTACAGAACAGCAGACTGTACCGCACTCAAGCCTATGTACCGTAGCACCCTATACCAAGTTACCAGTCCTTATAAGAACTTTTGTGGACCAAGCAGGTTGTGTATTAGTGTTTAGCAGACTGTACGTCAGTCCCTATACCGCTGAAGGACTGCTGCAGTATAGGGCAGCGGTCAGCAGTAGTGCACGGCAACCCTATGTATTGTGGACCGATAGCGGTCCTTACAGAACAGCAGACTGTAACGCACTCAGGCCTATGTACCGTAGCACCCTATACCAAGTTACCAGTCCTTATAAGAACTTTTGTGGAACAAGCAGGTTGTGTGTTAGTGATTAGCAGACTGTACGTCAGTCCCTATACCGCTGAAGGACTGCTGCAGTATAGGTGAGCGGTCAGCAGTGGTGCACGTCAACCCTATCTATTGTGGACCGATAGTGGTCCTTACAGAACAGCAGACTGTACCGCACTCAAGCCTATGTACCGTAGCACCCTATACCAAGTTACCAGTCCTTATAAGAACTTTTGTGGACCAAGCAGGTTGTGTATTAGTGTTTAGCAGACTGTACGTCAGTCCCTATACCGCTGAAGGACTGCTGCAGTATAGGGCAGCGGTCAGCAGTAGTGCACGGCAACCCTATGTATTGTGGACCGATAGCGGTCCTTACAGAACAGCAGACTGTAACGCACTCAGGCCTATGTACCGTAGCACCCTATACCAAGTTACCAGTCCTTATAAGAACTTTTGTGGACCAAGCAGGTTGTGTGTTAGTGATTAGCAGACTGTACGTCAGTCCCTATACCAATGAAGGACTGCTGCAGTATAGGGCAGCGGTCAGCAGTAGTGCACGGCAACCCTATGTATTGTGGACCGATAGCGGTCCTTACAGAACAGCAGACTGTAACGCACTCAGGCCTATGTACCGTAGCACCCTATACCAAGTTACCAGTCCTTATAAGAACTTTTGTGGACCAAGCAGGTTGTGTGTTAGTGATTAGCAGACTGTACGTCAGTCCCTATACCAATGAAGGACTGCTGCAGTATAGGGCAGCGGTCAGCAGTAGTGCACGGCAACCCTATGTATTGTGGACCGATAGCGGTCCTTACAGAACAGCAGACTGTACTGCACTCAGGCCTATGTACCGTAGCACCCTATACCAAGTTACCAGTCCTTATAAGAACTTTTGTGGACCAAGCAGGTTGTGTATTAGTGTTTAGCAGACTGTGCGTCAGTCCCTATACCGCTGAAGGACTGCTGCAGTATAGGGCAGCGGTCAGCAGTAGTGCACGGCAACCCTATGTATTGTGGACCGATAGCGGTCCTTACAGAACAGCAGACTGTACCGCACCCAAGCCTATGTACCGTAGCACCCTAGACAGACCAAGTTACCAGTCCTGATAAAGAGCTTTGTGGAACAAGTGAGTTGTGAATGATTAGCAGACTGCAGCAGAAGGGCAGCAGTCAAGTATAATATTCTTTCTATATTTGGAAGAAAGAATATTATACGTGTACAAGCCTATTACCGTACCACTGATACCAGTCCTGAAAAGAACCTTTGTGGAACTAATAGTAACAGCAAGTCTTTAAAATTATCCTCACTGCCTGACACACTGCTTCCTGCCTGTCCCTATACAAATTGGCAAAAAAGAGTAGGCTGGAACGATTAGCTGGAACAGCTCTTTTGTGGACCTGATAGTAACAGCTAATGATGATGATGATGATGATGATGAAGAAAGACTAATCTGGCTGAGCTGTCCCTAAAATAGCAGCATACAGCGCTCTGTCCCTTTATCTAAACTGACAAAAGAAACTCAGGCTGCTGACCTAACACCTATACCAGTCCTGAAAAGAACTTTTGTGTACCAAATAGCTAGCGTTTTCTCTGTCCCTACTCCACACAGGATCCTTTCCCTACAGTGACAGAAGAAAGAATGTAAAATGGCCACCGGATCGGGTGTATTTATAGGTTAGGGGGAATGTCCAAGTGTCCATGAGCTGTCATGTCTCAATTGGTTGTCCTGTAACACATGATAAACGTGTCACGAAAGGTTAAAGTTCTTGTATACATTAAACACGTAAGTCCGCCGGGGCGAACGACGGAAAAAGGCGTTCGAACCCGCGGACGGCGAAAGTCGGAAATTCGCCGCGAAACGACCGCCGGGCGAACCGTTCGGCCATCACTACTGCTGATTATTCTCCAACTTCTCAGTTTTTGCAGTAAAGCGGTCAAAGTGAAGTGTAAAAAACGGCCCCCACGTAAAGAGACCTCAATAAAAATAGGAATAAACAAGAGACAGAAATCATAGAGTTAAGTGGTTGAATTGAAGTTCAATGTGTCACACTGTAATAAAAGTTATATATAAAGTGTAGCGCTAAATAGTGATATATGGGTCTGTGAACACAAATATTAGTGACAAAAAAAGGAGAAGAAAAAATGTGTTCCACCCTTACAACATTACATGCAACTAAACAGTGCACACAATTTACATAATATATAACAAAGTGAATAAAATGGGTAAATATAAATGAAGTATAGAGAAAATTAATACAAGAAGTCCTTGAATGTGAAGTGAAATCCCAAACATAAAATGAGAATGTCTGAAAGGCAATCCAAAGGTACTTCTTCCAAAAACATCACCCGAGTGCTGATACCTCCAAATTGACAGATGTAGGCTTACCAGATATTGTTGACCCAAATGAACATATATTCATGGGGTCACAAGTGCTTATTGCTCCAATCTGGGGGCACAAACTTTCAGATCGCGGATCAATTAGTCAAACCATGAGGGTAGCCTTTCTCCAATTCTTGGACACATGTGATCAAGACCATTAAGAAGAGATCTCCGACAACAACCGAAATCCACATAGGATAGAAAAATATGGCCAAAATAGCATAATACCTTTTAAAATAAAATTTATTTAAAATATGGTAATGAACTTACATTTAAGTAGTCATTCAAGCGCTTATCAATAAAAACTGAGCAGTAGTGGAGTCTTCCCGACACGTTTCGTCCACTAGGACTTCATTTGGGGTGTGCTACCACTACTGCTACACTCCCTTATATAAGGTACAAACCATAAAACAGCCAGATTCCATCCCTCTGTGTCACCGGCGATGACTTCTGGTTTGTGTATGAAAATGGCCGCCTGGTGTGCGTTCCAAGCCTCTAACCAACACTATAATAATGCAATCCACTTGTAGATTACGTATAATATATTGACCAAGCCATGTCCATCAAAATGGTAACCCATTATAGAATTAGATTATACTTCACTGGCATCCTTATGGACTAATATATCTATTTCAATGGAAATATGTGTAATATAATGTAAATACGGCCGCGTCACTTCCGGGACCGCGCACTCAGGCGCGATCAAAGAGAGGCTTGGACTCCAAGCCTCGATGTCGGACGTAACCTGAATCCCTAACGCTGGAAGTGAAAACACGTCACTTCCGGGAACACCGAACTCAGGGAAAATCAGAAGGAGGCTTGGATTCCCAGCCTCAATAATGGTCATAACAACAATCGCGACATCACTTCCGGGCACGTAAACAGACAACAAACATATGTACGGAAGGACGTTCAGGCTAGGGGGATTTAAACCGAAGATTGTCCTCCAAATCTCGGTATCAATAAATTAATAACTGCATTGCTTCCGAAAAAAACAAGGAGCAATGAAAAAGGGAAGGACAAAAATCTCAACAAACCCCTATACACCAAAAGCGATTTTTCTTATACATGTTTCATTCAAAACTATTTATATTTATATATATATATTTATATATATATATATATATATATATATATATATATATATATATATACAGTGGTGTGAAAAAGTGTTTGCCCCCTTCCTCATTTCCTGTTCCTTTGCATGTTTGTCACACTTAAGTGTTTCGGAACATCAAACCAATTTAAACAATAGTCAAGGACAACACAAGTAAACACAAAATGCAATTTGTAAATGAAGGTGTTTATTATTAAAGGTGAAAAAAAATCCAAACCATCATGGCCCTGTGTGAAAAAGTGATTGCCCCCCTTGTTAAAACATACTATAACTGTGGTTGTCCACACCTGAGTTCAATTTCTCTAGCCACACCCAGGCCTGATTATTGCCACACCTGTTCACAATCAAGGCATCACTTAAATAGGAGCTGCTTGACACAGTAAGGTCCACCAGAAGATCCTTAAAAGCTACACATCATGCCGAGACCCAAAGAAATTCAGGAACAATTGAGAAAGAAAGTAATTGAGATCTATCAGTCTGGAAAGGGTTATAAAGCCATTTCCAAAGCTTTGGGAATCCAGCGAACCACAGTGAGAGCCATTATCCACAAATGGCGAAGACATGGAACAGTGGTGAACCTTCCCAGGAGTGGCCGGCCGCCCAAAATTACCCCAAGAGCGCAGCGACGACTCATCCAAGAGGTCACAAAAGACCCCACAACAACGTCCAAGGAACTGCAGGCCTCACTTGCCTCAGTTAAGGTCAGCGTTCATGCCTCCACCATCAGGAAAAGACTGGGCAAAAATGGCCTGCATGGCAGAGTTCCAAGGAGAAAACCACTGCTGAGCAAAAAGAACATCAAAGCTCGTCTCAATTTCTCCACAACACATCTTGATGATCCCCAAGACTTTTGGGACAACATTCTGTGGACCGATGAGACAAAGGTGGAACTCTTTGGAAGGTGTGTGTTCAAGTATATCTGGCGTAGAAGGAACACTGCATTTCATAAAAAGAACATTATACCAACAGTAAAATATGGTGGTGGTAGTGTGATGGTCTGGGGCTGTTTTGCTGCTTCAGGACCTGGAAGACTTGCCGTGATAAAAGGAACTATGAATTCTGCTGTCTACCAAGATATCCTGAAGGAGAATGTCCGACCATCTGTTGGTGTACTCAAGCTGAAAGGAACTTGGGTTCTGCAGCAGGACAATGATCCTAAACACACCAGCAAGTCCACCACCGAATGGCTGAAGAAAAACAAAATGAAGACTTTGGAGTGGCCTAGCCAAAGTCCTGACCTGAATCCTATTGAGATGTTGTGGTATGACCTTAAAAAGGCCGTTCATGCTCGAAAACCCTCTAATGTAACTGAATTAGGACAATTCTGCAAAGATGAGTGGGCCAAAATTCCTCCAGGACGCTGTAAAAGCCTCATTGCACGTTATCGCAAACGCTTGGTTGCAGTTGTTGCTGCTAAGGGTGGCCCAACCAGTTATTAGGTTTAGGGGGCAATCACTTTTTCACACAGGGCCATGATGGTTTGGATTTTTTTTCACCTTTAATAATAAACACCTTCATTTACAAATTGCATTTTGTGTTTACTTGTGTTGTCCTTGACTATTGTTTAAATTGGTTTGATGTTCCGAAACACTTAAGTGTGACAAACATGCAAAGGAACAGGAAATGAGGAAGGGGGCAAACACTTTTTCACACCACTGTATGTATATATATATATATATATATATATATATATATATATATATATATATATATATATATATATATATATATATATTCAATGTCCATTCAATCGGACATGCAATAACGAATGGCAATTTCAAAAATTGTATAGGGGAAGAATATCTACAGTTAGACACTCACATGTCTCACCTCCGGGATGTTACTAAACATAAATGTAAAAAAAATAGACATATAAACCTAAATAATAAATAAACCCCCATATTATGCAGAATGATGGATAGAACCACAGATACCACAGAATAATAACAACCTAAAACCCATACACATAACAACCATCTTTTTCAGGGAAATTCTCTGGGCCTTTACAGCCAACATCATTGAGGGACAGAGACGTCGCTCTATTTAAATGTAATGTGTGAAATGTTCAATGCCTTTACAGGTCAGTATAAAATAAACAGAAAAACATCCCTGCCTAATGAAAAAAAGAAAGCGCAACAGGGGAGAAAAAGGGATTATTACGGTGCAAAAAACAAAAGAAAAATAGAAAAACAAGGAATTATGTTATCAAATTTTTAATAAATATCACACAGAATATTTAAAAGAATAACAATACAATAGACAATACAAATCCAACATAGACAATAATGCAATTACATACTCAAACATACAACGTATATATTCTATCCAATTATCAGACAGCCTTAAATATAGAGCATGTTAGGCACAGATGGTATTGGCCTTTAGATTCTGTCTGATCAATCTTTCCCTACATGTTTCGCCATACAGATGGCTTCCTCAGGGGTAAATAGATTATAATTCCAAGGAGGGTAACAACAATTCTGTAAAAACAGAAATAAAAAAACAAAACAGAAGAAAAACATATACTGATTAGAATATATGAGAGAATTGCACAATACATGTGGGCCAACGACATAGGCTTAGAAACATCAGTTCATCCATCCCACACCAACCCCTCCAACACTCCCCCCCATGGCCAAATACCTACCCCTTAATGGCCTCGCATGAAAGACCGCCGGGACGCAATCATGCAAGCAGCGACCGCCTTGTAACCACCTTAGTGTAGCTGCAGGGGGCTATAAGGGCTGAAGTAAAAACTAAAGAGGGAAATAGAAAGGTACAAATATAAATATAAATATAAAAGGAGGAGGAAGGAAAAAGGAGAAAAAAGTATAAATATATAACTTCATAGTGTCCATAGTATCAAGATTACCCCAAACCTTTTGGGGCATCAAGAACTAAGACATGAATAAATAGTATAAATACAAACACGCCAACATGGCCTTTATTGGTTACCTACCAAATTCACAGAAAACTCAATCAATGAACTGAGAACCCTCTGGATTGCTATCATGGAACTCCCTATAATGTCTGGGAACACTGTGTTTGGAATATTTACTTTTAATCAAAGAAATGTGTTCTCCCACCCCAATTGCAAAAGTTCTTGTCGTGCGGGCCGACATATTGTCTCCCACATGGGCAAGTATATAAATATACTACATATCGAGTACTGCACGTACAAAAGGTCTTAATTGAATATTTTTTATTGGTCACTGATGATCTGAATGCTAGAGTCTTCTGTTGTGTTATGCTGACATACGACGCATCTCTTACAAGGGAAATACCCAATTAGATTGTGAAAAAAGGAGGGGCGGACCGGTGGATTAATGATATTGGGTGCAATCTTGCTTTAAAATGATGGTGCACCTCTAAAGAGGACTCTAGCTTTTTGTGTTACCTGTTAGCCCCTGTACACACGGTCGGACATTTCGACAACCAAATCCGTCGGATTTTGTCCGTCGGATCTTGTCCGAAACTGTTGCATACACACGGTCGGACAAAGTTGTCGAAAAATCCGATCTTTCAGAACCTGATGACGTAATTTCGTTACGATGGGACTACGTTCAGGCTAGTAGCCAATAGCTTTGATGTAGGAATTTGATCTGAGCATACGTGGCACTTTGTCAGATCGAAATTCTCTACACATGATCGGAGTATGTCCTATCGGACCAGTTTGTTCGGAAAATATTTCCAGCAAGTTGGAAAATTTGGTCCGACGGATATTCCGACGGAAACAGTCCGATGCATACCACACACAGTCGGATTATCCGACAACACGGTCCGATAGGCCACATTCCGACGGATTCTCCGACCGTGTGTACAAGGGCTTAGTAGGTGTTGGTGTCCATGTCCCCCCGTGATAGAAATGATGGAAATGAAGACACTTTTTTGGTTTTAAACAGAAGATTTCCAACCCGAAGTGGGGTTTGGGGTCAAGGACATAACATTTAACGCTGGTTGTGCGTGTGTCAGCAGGTGTTGGTGTCCATGCTCACTGGTCCAGGTCCCTTTCTATAAAAAGCTCATATCCATCTAAGGTCACCTGTTGAAGAGATTGTTAGATTGCAGATTGTCAGGCTGGCACTTACCGAACCGATGAGTCCGCTTGGGCAGAGGGTGGTCTCCCGTACGTGTCCGACTTACAACCCCTGATAGAGCAGACAGGTGGCTGAGAGTGCGGAGTGGTAAGAGAGCCTGTGATATGGCTCCAGGAGCAGGAACTTGCAGGAAGCTTCCGGCAGCAGGTGTGTAGATAGGACACAGGCAACTGGGTACAGAACAGGAGCAGAGCAGGCAAGTCCGGGTGCAGGCAGGGTACGGCAACAGGCGGGCAGCAGAGGCACAAAAGGAGCAGGCAGAAGAGAGGTCAAACAGGCCGAGGTCAGATGCAGGCAGAGGTCAGCGGTGTCAAGGGAAAGCCGGGTCGTCAGGAGGTAAGCAAACAGGAACACAGGATACGAACAACGGGACAGGAACCGAGAAGCTGTTGATCAGGCAGCACCGGGGAGGTGTCAGTGGCAGACCTAAATAGGCCGTTTGGCGCCAAGCACCGCGCACGGGCGCACGGGCGCACGGGCGCGCGCGCCCCCGAACGCCGGCAGACACACCAGCGGTACCCGAAGTGCCCACCACAGCGCGCTGACGCGCACCAGCGCCAGCAGGGGCACGCGAGGGCACACACCGACGCGCACCAGTGCCCACAGGAGCGCGCAACACCGCACGCACAGGAACACGCACCCCAGCACGCACCGCAGGACATCGGTGCGCACCAACACGGGCAGCACCGCGACCATCCAGGTAACGACCCTGACACAGATACACCTCTGTGCCTCACATTGACCTCAGTTGAACCTCATCTCCTCTGACCCTGCTGTGTTTCCTGACTACATAGGATTCCTTGACTCTGGTTGGACATTTTGGTTCTGGTTAACCCTAGCACTGGTCTCCGGTTAATCTTCCAGGCCCTGTCTTTGTCTTGACCTCAATCATAAACTTGACGAATGACTGCCATTGTCCAACCAGCTGTCCTTGCCTAATGCATGGTTTACTGCAGCCAATACTCGTTGAGTGTGCTCCAATACAGTACATGCATGTTACGCATACATACAGGCCTAATGGTAGTAAACAATTCATTCTCCATGACAGAAATGATGGAACATTTCTCTGTTTTCACAGGGAAGATTTTTTTTTTGTGTCAAGGTCTCACCCACCCTGGAGATCCTGTCCTGTAGTTCCTGCCTGCTCTGGATCTTACTTACCTTAGCGGAATGAAGTTAAATATGTAACACTGATTACATATCAGTGGATGTTGGTGTCCATGCCCCCCCCCATGATGGAAATGAAGACACTTTTCTATTTTACAGGGAAGATTTCGAACCCAACGGGGACTTTTGTGTCAAGGCCTCTCCTGCCCTCGTGGCCCTGTCCTGTAGCTCCTCCCTGCCCTGGATCTTGCTTACCTTGGCTGAATGAAGTTCAACATGTGACACTGGTTACATGTCAGTGAATGTTGGTGTCCATGCCCCCCCCCCCCCCCATGATGGAAAGTAGGAAAATGAAGACACATTTGTATTTTACAGAGAAGATTTCCAACCCAATGGGGGCTTTTGTGTCAAGGTCTCATCTACCCTTGAGATCCTGTTCCGTAGTTTCTCCCTGCCCTGGAAAATTTCTCACATTGGTTGAATGTTCAACATGCTTGTAACGCTTGTTACTTGTCAGGGGATCTTTTCTGGTTTTACACAGAAGATTTCCAACCCAAAGGGGGGGTTTTCGGGTCGAGGACATGACATGTAACGCTGGTCATGCGTGTGTCAGCAGATATTGGTGTTCATGCTCACTGGTTCAGGCCAGAGGCATAGCTTGAAGCTTGTGGGCCTGATGCAAAAGTTGACCTGCCCCCCCCCCCACCACTACTTCCAAACATCCACCGCACGCCAAGATACTCAAAGTGGCTTAAGAGTTTTGAGTTCCCAGAGTTCCTCTTTACATCAGAGGACAGGGATCACCGCTGGAGAATCAGAGGACAGGGATCACCCCTGGCAGGTCACTTGGCAGAGCTCCTTTCCCATCCCAGCACTGTGTACAGCCCCCCCACACACACACATTACAAAGGGCTGAAATCACATTTCTTTACACACAAGTCTGTCAGTCTTCACAGGGTGTATCTGGCTTTTATGTTGCCCTTCTGACCCGTGAAATTCTCTGGTCGGAACGGCAGTGTAGTTGCAGTAGGCAGATACACCCTGTGCAGATCGTGGCTGGCTGTGTTGTAGAGGAATGTGATTTCAGCCCTGCGGAGGAGGAGCAGTATAGAGTGCTGTAAAGGGAAAGGAGCTCAGCAGCCGGGCATAGCATGCAGGGTGGAGGGGGTGGTCAGGGGGCTTTTGAAGGGCAAGGGGCAACTTAGATCTGGGAGGTCAAAGCCATGTGACACAAAATCTGGAGCCTGCTGTCCTTCAGGGGCCCCCCGAGGAGGTGTTAAGGGATTTGTTTTAGCAATTTATAATGGTTTCTCTGTCATGTTGGCAGGTGTTATGGGGAGGTCACCTCTCGGAGGTGCGTGTCTTTTCCCCAGTTGTCAGAGAAGTGGGGTAAGTAGACAACCCCAGGTGGGGGGGGGGGGGGGGTACAGAGAATATCAGCTGGTGACTAGGAGACACTGGGCAGTGTCATACCTCACCAGTGACATCTGTCCCATTGTGGCTACAGGACGGCACTCTCCTTCTGTTACCTCGCTGAGCTCGGTTACCATTCCATGTTGTCAGCACAGACACTTCCCCATCCTGGGCTGTTCTCACCTCGTGCTCCTCTCCATTCAGGAAATGGCTCCCAGCCAATAGGAACAGAGGAATGTGGACTGTGGAAGGCAAATTAGAAGCCCAGTAGTAGAGCATGGCCCTAGGGCAGATCGGAGCTGGATTTTGTGGAGGATATCATAATATGACGGGGAGGCTGCAGGGCCCCCCTGGAGCTGGGGGCAGGGTTGCAATTGTGACCCCTGCAACCCCTTATGCTACACCCATGGTTAAGGCCCCTTTCTATAAAAACTGTTGAAGACCTTGTTATATTGCAGTTATACTTCACACTACATCTCAAGTAACCCTCATTCCCCCTGACCTTGCAGTGTTTTTTCTGGCTACATAAGGTTCCTTTGCTCTGGTTGGACTCTTAGTCCTGGCTACCCCTAGCAATGGTCTTTGGTTACTCTTTTGGACTATGCTTCTATGTCTGTTTTCTGGAGCCGTGTCCAAGGAGCTGCATATGACCTTTGTCATGACCACTACCATGAACTTGGCAAATGACCAGTTGAGCCAATGTCACTAGCATACATAATACACATACATATATGTATTATTTATTGCATTTTCAATCTGCGGGTCCCAGTGAGGGGAGACCACATCGGGGATCTCTGTCTTAGTACATACATTCTTACACTGGGTGGGTGCTGGAAACATCAGATATCACACCTACCAGGGGGACATGATTTTTTGTGTGTTGTTCACAGACACAAGAAGCAGCAGGAAGGAAGCTGTTTGTACAGGTTAAGGACAAAAATAAAAGATTTTTCTGTATTAGAGAAATGCCGAAAATACTCTCTGCACTAGGTTTGTACAGACGATCATGTTGAGTATTTTAAGGATAACCTTTCTTTGATACATAAAATTATACTGTGCTATAACACAATGTAGAATTTATGGCCCAGCAAACCCGGGCTGGAGATGGAGGGAAAAATGACTATATATTGCTGTCAGTCTAACACTGTGGCGATGCTTACAGGAGGGCTGATCTCAGGAATGGGCTTGCCAGTGTGCTGCATGGTCTCTTAACATTTGGTAAAAGGCTGGGGCAGTAACATTAAGTGGAACATTAACATTCGGTAATGGGCTAGGTCTGGTTGATGACCAGGCTCTGTAGTTTATGTAGTCTGTTGAAATGTCCAGGATCTGGCTGTACTGTCTGGCAGGATTATCAAGGTAACAAGACTGTGAAAGAGATATAAAAAGTCCTTCGGTTTTATAGACAATCTTCACATGCCACTTTTAGTATCATTTCCTGTCATTTACTTTAGGTTTGGATCATCTTTTTCCTAAAGCATATCTAAGCCCTAATAATATTGTAATATATCACAGCTTACCACTCCTTAGATGTAGTGGCTGCATTCATTTTCTTTTTTCAAGCTTTTTCCCCTGTTGATCCTACCAATAACTCATTTCCTGTGCTAGGGTGACAATCAGCGGTGGTCTGTCCATTAGGGGCACAGGGGCGCCGCCCCCCTAATCCATGCACTTGGCCCCTAATCTACATGGAGGGTGCCGGACACATGGATTTCGATGTTTTTTTTTTGTTTGTTTGTTTTTTTAGAAGCACACGATTAGAGCCTGAGGCTCAAATTGGCTTAAAAAAAGGGTGGGCTTGGGGAACAGAGCACTGTGCCCTTAGCCCACCCAGTTGTGTAATATTATCAAATGAATATTCACTTATGTCTTCCTGCTTCTCCTCTTGGCAAATCAGGAAGCGGGTCCTGAAACCCGATTGGCCAGGGAGTCTTAGGGCTTCTGGCCAATTGGGTGTTTTAGGACCCCCTTCCTGTTTGGCCGGAAGGAGAAGCAACGGCCCCCGGCTCTTCCCTTGGCAAACTGGTGTGAGGAGCAATCGGCCCCCTAAGGTAAGGCCACTGATCGCCTCCGTCCATCTCTCACGGGGGTGGGGGGCACTGATCGCCATGTCTGTCTCCCCTTGGAGGGGCACTGATCGCCGCCATCAGTCTCCCGTTGGGGGGGGGACCTAACCGCCATCAGTCTCCTGTTGGAGGGGCACTGATCGCCGCCATCAGTCTCCTGTTGGAGGGGCACTGATCGCCGCCATCAGTCTCCTGTTGGGGGGGGCACTGATCGCTGCCGTCAGTCTCCCATTGGGGGGGGCACTGATCGCTGTTGTCAGTGTGAAAGCAGCCCTATGTTATTATGCCCAGTGTATTGCTTTACACTGACTTGAAGATCTCTTCTTTCCTGCTGCTGGCACCACTCTGGGGACCGCTAGCCGGGATAAGAGGTGTAGTGCAGTTGGCATCATGCCGCATGGGACAGGAGCCGGCACTACAGAGGAGGCATCGGCTTATGAGGCTCTGGCTCCCTACACCAGCTCCAACTTTACAAGTAGTCCCTCTGCATTGCACTCTGTTTGATGCTCTGGAATAGCAGGACAGCATACCCAGACCATGCTCTACCAGTCCCCTGTCCACGATCTACTGGTAGATCGCAATCTACAGGTTGATGATCCATGACCTCAACTGACAGGCCAGGAGATCAGAGAAGAGCCAAGAGGTCCATGGTAACTCTGGAGGAGCTGCAGAGATCCACAGCTCAGGGGGGAGAATCTGTCCACAGGGCAACTATTAGTCGTCTCTCCACAAATCTGCCCTTTATGGAAGAGTGACAAGAAGAAAGACATCGGTGAGAGAAAGTCATAAGAAGTCCTGTTTGCAGTTTGTGAGAAGCCATGTGGGGGAGGGGGCAGCAAACATGTGGAAGAAGGTGCTCTGGTCAGATGAGACCAAAATGTAACTTTTTGGCCTAAAAGTAAAACTGTTAGGACCTGGGCTTGAACCTGTGACCTCTGGTGTGTCTGGCGGTGACTCTGCTTGCCGAGCCACCTGGAATGCCAGACAGCTTCTTGGACAGTTCCTTGGACAGCTTCTTGGACAGCTCCTTGGACAGCTCCTCGGACAATTCCTTGAATGATCTTGTCTTGAATCTTGTTTGCCTTGAACCTTGAACCCTTTGCTCCTCCCATGAACTTCCTGATTTAAGCCATGTCTCTGCACTTCCTGTTTGCCAGAATATTGTGCCTTCACCAGCCAATATCTTGCTCCTGTCTCTCCTGCTGCTGACCGTATCTTCGCTACCATTCGTTACCGACATTTGGCTTGTTCCTGGACTACGCTTCTGCTGAATCCCAACCTGCAACTATTTGTTACCGACTTTTGGCTTGTTTTTCAACTACGCTTCTGCTTGATCCCTACCTGCTATATCTGCTACCAGACCCCAGCTTGCTCACCTCCTGGTGGGGCTATCCTGGGGACCGCAACCTGGCACTAACACGCAGCAAAGCCCATCTCCACCATCAGGAGCTCTGGTGAATACCGGTTAGTGCTTAGACCTCGCACCTCAGGTGAACCCATCAGCCAGGGTGACCTGTGTGAATATCTGCTCTGCTGCTATAGCTACTGGTCTCTGAGTCTGACTCCAGACCGTGACAAAAACGCTATGTGTGGCGGAAAACTAACACCGCACATCACCCTGAACACACCATCCCTACCATGAAACATGGTGGTGGAAGCATTATGTGCTGGGGATGCTTCAGCAGGGACAGGGAAGCTGGTCAGAGTTGATGGGAAGATGGATGGAGACAAATACAGGACAATCTTAGGAGAAAACCTGTTGGAGTCTGCAAAAGACTTGAGACCGGGGCGGAGGTTCACCTTCCAGCAGGACAACGACTCGAAACATCCAGCCAGAGCTACAATGGAATGATTTAGATCAAAGCATATTCATGTGTTAGAATGGCCCAGTCACAGTCCAGACCTAAATCCCACTGAGAATCTGTGGCAAGACATGAAAATTGCTGTTCACAGATGCTCTCCATCCAATCTGACAGAACTTGAGATATTTTGTAATGAAGAATGGGCAGAAATGTCCTCTCTAAATGTGCAAAGCTGGTAGAGCTCCCCAAAAAGACTTGCAGAGAAAGGGGGTTCTACAAAGTATTGACTCAGGGGGGGGCCATACAAATGCCCCTCCCCCCCCACACTTTTCACATATTTATTTATATAATTTATCATTTTCCTTCCACTTCACAATTATGTGTTATGTGTTGGTCTATCACATAAAATCCCAATAAAATGCATCTACACTTTTAGTTGTAACATGACAAAATGTGGAAAATGTGCAATGGGGTATGAATACTTTTTCAAGGCACGGTATGCCCCTTGCCAAACTTCCTAGTCCTCCCCCTGGTGCTGTTGCTAGAAACCAAAGAAGGATCTGCAACCAGGTGTAAAGTGTGTGAAGAATATGTCCGTTTCCTGGTAGACCTCTGATGTGGACGTGGCCAATGGCCATGCAACAACGTGAATCGGGCATAAAAATGTTCATGCTAAAGAAGATTGTAGCGGAAGGTGCCTAAGCAGTTTTCGATACCTTAAAGGAGATGCAAGTGAGATCTTTTTAAATATTAAGGTATAAATATATTTGGTAAGAATTTGTAAAACAGTAAGATATAAAAATGCACCATCAACATAATTCATAGCCTAAAGTAGCCACATTTAGGCTGGGTTCACACTGCAGCGATGCGGGAACGCCACGGATCCGCGGCGGGTTCCCGCATTGCATACCTCCCGGCAGCAGTTCACACTGCCCTATGCGAACTGCTGGGAGTGTCAGTGAAACGTTAATGACACCCCCAGATCAGTTCACATATCGCAGTGCGATCTGCAAACTCTGACAGGAATCGGATCGCATGGTGTGAACACCCATGCGATCCGATTCTGCTGCGGACCAAAAAAAGGGTCCTGTGCGAGTTTGGGGGCGGGTGCGATGCGAATTCAGCCATACTATCTGTATGGCTGAACTCGCATCGCACAGAGATCGCATGTGATTTGCACTGCAGTGCGGTGCGAATCACATCCGGTTCTCGTAGCCGCAGCAGTGTGAACCCAGCCTTACAGGAATATAACACGGAAAAAAGAGGGGTCAAAAGAAAAAACACCACAAATTAAATTTGAAATAAAAAAAAAGGGGGGAGGGACTGGAGGTCACAAACCTCGGGACATTTTAGGTGTTTGTTGTATTTAAATGCATTGGCATAAACGACATCATTTAAAAAAAAAAAAAAGAATATATATACATTTTATTACAAAAATTCATAAAAAAAAAAAAAAAAAACATGAGGCAATTTCATAATCTTATTGCTATATTTACGAATATAGACATAGATGATACCACTCTTCTCTCAACATGTTTCGCTCTATGAAGCTTCTTCAGGAGATATTGCATGGTGACTACAGAACTCTAAGCAACAAAAGATTTGATGAACGCTCATGCGACAATCCAATACGTATAAATAAATCAGAAACGTTTTTTTTAACAAATAAGGGGCATCGATGTAATATTATTTGTATGAAATATAAAGTTGCATATACAGAAAAACAAAACAAGACTAAGCAAAACAAAAAAAAATAAAAAATAAAAAGAACCGTACCAGAGCCAATCTATATGTGTATTTGATTTTGAAAACCTAAAATTTCCAGAAGCATTAAGAAGCCAAACTTTATGTTTTTTTTTCTCCCTTATACCGATGTTTTGACAAGGACAAAATTAAATACATTTTTTTTTCCCTATAGGAATTTTTTTTTTATTTTGTCCTTCTCTCTCTCTCTCTCTCTCTCTCTCTCTCTCTATATATATATATATATATATATATATATATATATATATATATATAGACAAGGACAAAATAAAATAAAATTTCTATCGGGAAAAATAATAATAATAATTTTATATATATATATATGTGTGTGTGTAAAACATTTGAATTGCAGGTTTGAATAATGAGCAAAAAAATAGGAAGAAACAAAAAATGACCTTCCAGCGTAATAATTCAGTTGAATCAATTAATTTCACCTATAATGGTGGCATCACTTCCTTTGAAAGAGAGGGGGTTACATGAATAAGCAATCAGGATTTCCTCAAAAAACAGAGGTGTGGTGCCATAAGGCTCCCAGACCTTGAGAGTTTTTCAGTCAAAAATCTATGGAAAAGGAAAAGGAAAAATATTTACCATGATATTAAAAAAATATTATTATCTAATGAATGGCCATATGTCATTTAGCTTAGCAAAAGTTATTTTGTTCTTACCCGTGATTTGTTTAGAATGTCCTATAGGGATTAGCCAGGAGAAAGATTTTCCTCTGTCTGCTCCTTGACGTTTTGGACAGATACTGACGGGAAATGTTTCCATTTTAAAGCCTTGTTCGGCACGTCGACGTCATCGCCGTGCTGCGGACGTTTAACCACCTTCAGACCGGACCATTTTGCTGGTAAATGACCAGAGGTCTTTTTACAATTTGGCACTGCGCTGCTTTAACTGGTAATTGCGCGGTCATGCAATGTTGTACCCAAACAAAATTTGCGTCCTTTTCTTCCCACAAATAGAGCTTTCTTTTGATGGTATTTGATTGCCTCTGCGATTTTTATTTTTTGCGATATAAACGTAAAAAGACCGCAAATTTTGAAAAAAAATGATATTTTCTACTTTTTGTTATTAGAAAAATCCAATAAACTCAATTTTAGTCATACATTTAGGCCAAAATGTATTCAGCCACATGTCTTTGGTAAAAAAAAAGTCAATAATTGTATATTTATTGGTTTGCGCAAAAGTTGTCACATCTACAAACTAAGGTACGTTTTCTGGAATTTACGCAGCTTTTAGTTTACGACTGCCTATCTCATTTCTTGAGGTGCTAAAATGGCAGGGCAGTACAAAACCCCCCCAAATGACCCCATTTTGGAAAGTAGACACCCTAAGGAAATTGATAAGTGGCATGTTGAGCCCATTGAATATTTTATTTTTTTGCCTCAAGCGATTGAATAATGACAAAAAAAATTTTTTTTTTTTTTTTTTTTACACAAAGTTGTCACTAAATGATATATTGCTCACACATGCTATGGGCATATGTGAAATGACACCCCAAAATAAATTCTGCTGCTTCTCCTGAGTACGGGGATACCACATATGTGGGACTTTTTGGGAGCCTAGCCCCGTACGGGGCCCCGAAAACCAAGCACCGCCTTCAGGCTTTCTAAGGGCGTAAATTTTTGATTTCACTTCTCACTACCTATTACAGTTTTGAAGGCCATAAAATGCCAAGATGGCACAAAACCCCCACAAATGACCCCATTTTAGAAAGTAGACACCCCAAGCTATTTGCTGAGAGGCATTTTGAGTCCATGAAATATTTTATATTTTGCCACAAGTTGCGGGAATATTACAAACTTTTTTTTTTTTTTTTCACAAAGTTGTCACTAAATGATATATTGCTCACGCATGCCATGGGCATATGTGAAATGACACCCCAAAATAAATTCTGCTGCTTCTCCTGAGTACGGGGATACCACATATGTGGGACTTTTTGGGAGCCTAGCCGCGTACGGGGCCCCGAAAACCAAGCACCGCCTTCAGGCTTTCTAAGGGCGTTACAGTTTTGAAGGCCATAAAATGCCAAGATGGCACAAACCCCCCCCCAAATGACCCCATTTTGGAAAGTAGACACCCCTAAATTTAGGGATACACTAGTGAGACTAGGTAATAAATGGCGGGTGCCCTGAAACTATAAAAAAATAATTTTTTTAAAATTCTGCTGCGGACCAAAAAAAGGGTCCCGTGCGAATTTGCGGCGGGTGCGGCGGGTGCGGCGCGAATTCAGCCATACTATCTGTATGGCTGAACTCGAATCGCACAGAGATCGGATGTGATTTGCACTGCAGTGCGGTGCGAATCACATTCGTTCTCATAAACCGCTGCAATGTGAACCCAGCCTTAGTGACACTGGCGACGGGGGGTGATCACGGGGTTAAACCTTTATTGGGGGGGTTAGGGGGGTACCTTAGAACTAAAGGGGGCTAACCCTAACTGCCCTAACAGTTATTACAGTCACAAATGACACCCGCCGGGTGATCAGGGGGTTAAACCTTTATTAGGTAATAAATGGCGGGTGCCCTGAAACTATAAAAAAATAACTAACCAACCAGCGTCACCTGTAACAGTTATATGGTGATCACTGGTGAAAGGGTTAACTAGGGGGCAATCAGGGGGCTTCATGCGGTAGTATATGGGGGTCCCTGGCGCTATAAAAAGCTGCGGCGAACCTAAATACCTACCTGCCTAACTAGCGTCACCTGTGACACTAATACAGCGATCAGAAAAACGATCGCTTATTAGGCTGGGTTCACACTGGAGCGATGCGGGAACGCCACGAATCCGCGGCGGGTTCCCGCATCACATGCCTCCCGGCGGCAGTTCACACTGCCCTATGCGAACTGCTGGGAGTGTCAGTGAAATGTTAATGACACCCCCAGATCAGTTCGCATATCGCAGTGCGATCTGCAAACTCGGATCGCATGGTGTGAACACCCATGCGATCCGATTCTGCTGCGGGCCAAAAAAAGGGTCCCGTGCGAATTTGCGGCGGGTGCGGCGGGTGCGACACGAATTCAGCCATACTATCTGTATGGCTGAACTTGAATCGCACAGAGATCGGATGTGATTTGCACTGCAGTGCGGTGCGAATCACATCCGTTCTCATAAACCGCTGCAATGTGAACCCAGCCTTAGTGACACTGGCGACGGGGGGTGATCACGGGGTTAAACTTTTATTGGGGGAGTTAGGGGGGCACATTAGAACTAAAGGGGGCTAACCCTAACTGCCCTAACAGTTATTACAGTCACAAATGACACCAATGCAAAAAAAAAAAAAGCAATTGGTGTCACTGTGACTGGGGGGGCAGGGGTAATTGGGGGGTGATCGGGGGGTAAAGGGGGGGGTGTGAGTGTGCCTGGCATGTTCTACTGTATGTGTGGTGTGTTGGTGCAACTCACCGAACCTCTCTCCTCGGTGCCGGAACGAAAAATACCGACACGGAGGAGAGAATACATCACTTCCTCTCCTGTGTTTACATTACAGGAGAGGAAATGATGTCACGGGACATTTTCATTCGTCGGGAGCGATCGCGAGGGGGTGGCCATGAATGAATGGCCGTCCCCTCGTCCGGGATCGCTCCCGAACGAATACCGACTGCCGCAGGCACCGGGCGGGGGCCCGATCGGGCCCCCGACCCGCGGGAAGGCAAGGACGTACATGTAAGCCCTTATGCCTGCCCGTGCCATTCTGTCGACGTACATCGGCGTGCGGCGGTCGGCAAGTGGTTAAGTAAGTTCCAGCGCGCATGTGCGGAGGTTCTAATGGCGTCGCTGGCTGAATGACGTGGATTGCGTACATTCACCATCGGCCATATTTGTTTAAAGATTGTGCCCTGAGCTTACGAAGCCAAGATGGCAAGGCAACTGGATGACGCAGTTTGCGGAGATTCCCGAGTGGTCATCTTGGTAATGACTTTGCCCTGAGTTGGTGGAGGGCCGGTTGTTAGATGGTTCCCTACGGTCAGGCTAACCAAAACCAACTAAGAGACTAAAAAATAGGAAACTCCAAAAAACATAGGCGTGCTGAACTAATCCAAAAAAGGCAGCTCCCGAGTCGGGGTATTGATTAAAACCCGAATCGAGTGTGCCCTAGGCGTCCGTACACACCGGATATGGGAGATAGATCAACAAAAGAGGAAGGCATACTTTCAAAACAAAAAACAAAAGACACATACGGTCTAAGTATAAAGCAGATTAACTGCCTTAACCACTTGCAGACCGGACCAATTTGCTGGTCAAAGACCAGACCCCTTTTTGCGATTTGGCACTGCGTCGCTTTAACTGACAATTGCGCGGTCGTGCGACGTGGCTCCCAAACAAAATTGACGTCCTTTTTTTCCCACAAATAGAGCTTTCTTTTGGTGGTATTTGATCACCCCTGCGGTTTTTATTTTTTGCGCTATAACCAAAAATAGAGCGACAATTTTGAAAAAAACGCATTATTTTTTACTTTTTGTTATAATAAATATCCCCCAAAAATATATAAAAAAACATTTTTTTCCCTCAGTTTAGGCCGATACGTATTCTTCTACATATTTTTGGTAAAAAAAAAATCGCAATAAGCGATTATTGATTGGTTTGCGCAAAAGTTATAGCATTTACAAAATAGGGATGCAGATTTGGCATTTAATGTCTATAACAAAGTTTTTGGAGTTTCCTATTTTTTAGTCTCTTAGTTGGTTTTGGTTTTCCTCACCGTAGGGAACCATCTAACAACCGGCCCTCCACCAACTCAGGGCAAAGTCATTACCAAGATGGCCGCTCTGGAATCTACGCAAACTGCGTCATCCAGTTGCTTTGCCATCTTGGCTTCGTAAGCTCAGGGCACAATGTTTAAACAAATATGGCCACTGGTGAATGTACGCGATCCGCGTCATTCAGCCAGCGACGCCATTAGAACCTCTGCTGGAACTTCCTAAAGCGTCCGCGGCACGGCGATGACATCAGACGTCGCCGTGCCAGACAAGGCTTTAAAATGGGAACATTTCCCGTCAGTATCTGTAAAAAAAACATCAAGGAGCAGACAGAGGAAAATCTTTCTCCTGGCTAATCCCTATAGGACATTCTGAACAAATTACGGTAAAATCAAATACACATACAGTATAGATTGGCTCTGGTAAGGTTCTTTTGTTTTGTTTTGTTTAGTCTTGTTTTGTTTTTGTTTTTCTGTATATGCAACTTTATATTTCATACAAATAATATTACATCAATGCCCCTTATTTGTTAAAAACGTTTCTGATTTATTTATACGTATGGATTGTGGCATGGATTGAGCATTCATCTAATCTTTTGTTGCTTAGAGTTCTGTAGTCACCACGCAATTTCTCCTGAAGAAGCTCTGTAGAGCGAAACGTGTTGAGAGAAGAGTGGTATCATCTATGCCTATAGTCGTAAATGTAACAATAAGAATATGAAATTGCCTCATGTTTTTTTTTATTAATTTTTGTAATAAAATTTATATATATTCTTTTTTTTTTTTTTTAAACAATGCCGTTTATGCCAATGCATTTAAATACAACAAACAACCTAAAAAGTCCAGAGGTTTGTGACCTCCAGGCCCTCTCCCCCTTTTTTCATTTCACATTTACAGGAAGTTTGCACATGCAGTCTACTCTGGTTGGTGCTGCTAGATGTATAATGGGCACAAAAATTGCCGTTATTCATCCTTACATCTCCCTCAAGGGAAAAGCGATAGAATACTCGGGCTCCTCTGATTCCATTTCCTTTAGAAAGGGAATTGTTATACCTCGTCCTACATCATGTTTCTTTGCTGTTTCTCTGTCCTATGGACCTACATGTATGCAAGACTTTCAATGTACAGCAACTTTGGGGCTTTCAATTCACACCTTTACTTCCTTGAAGATGGCTTATATTTCCTTTACAAACAAATCATAAATAGTATATTTTTAGAATTAAGATTTTATCTTCTTTGTATTATTTGTCATCACTGCTTCCTTTTCCTGCACTCTACACTCTGCAATCTAAAGAGAGACAGATAAACACAGCAAGCGATCTTTTCATCTCCTCCAAGATGGGAACCCCTATCTACCTGAACGTTCCCGTGATGGCTTCCAAGTCAGGTATGCCGTCTCGGTACCCTGGAGGAAAGTGAATAAGGTTTAATGAGGAAGTGATGGGGCATTGTATCTTTAAGTAATTGGGACCTAATGGGGAGGTGATGGGGCTTTGTGTCTGAAAGGAATTGGGGCTTAATGGGGAGGTGATGGGGCTTTGTGTCTGAAAGGAATTGGGGCTTAATGAGGAGGTGATGGGGCTTTGTGTCTGAAAGGAATTGGGGCTTAATGGGGAGGTGATGGGGCTTTGTGTCTGAAAGGAATTGGGGCTTAATGGGGAGATAATGGGGTTTTGTGTCTGAAAGGAATTGGGGCTTAATGGGGGGGTGATGGGCTTTGTGCCTTTAAGGAATTGGGGTTGATGGGGAGGCAATGATGCATTGTATCTTTAAGTAATAGGGACCTAATGTAAAGGTAATGGGACATTGTGTCTTTAAGTAATAGGGACATAATGTAAAGGTAATGGGGCATTGTGTCTTTAAGTGATTGGGACCCAATGAAAAGGTAATGGGGCATTGTGTTTTCAAGAAATTGGGGCTTAATGGGGAGGTGATGGGGCTTTGTGTCTTCAAGGCATTGGTGCTTAATGGGGAGGTGATGATGCATTGTATCTTTAAGTAAGAGGGACCTAATGTGAAGGTAATGGGGCATTGTGTCTTTAAGTGATTGAGACCCAATGATAAGGTAATGGGGCTTTGTGTTTTCAAGGCATTGGAGCTTAATGGGGAGGTGATGGGGTTTTGTGTCTTCAAGGAATTGGGGTTTAAGGTGGAGGTGATGGGGCTCTGTGTCTTCAAGGAATTGGGCTTAATGGGGATGTGATGATGCATTGTATCTTTACGTAAGAGGGACCTAATGTGAAGGTAATGGGGCATTGTGTCTTTAAGTAATAGTGACCTAATATGAAGGTAATGGGATGTTGTGTCTTTAAGTGATTGGGACCTAATGAAAAGGTAATGGGGCGTTGTGTTTTGAAGAAATTGGGGCTTAATGGGGGGGTGATGGGGCTTTGTGTCCTTAAGGAATTGGGGTTTAAGGTGGAGGTGATGGGCTTTCTGCCTTCAAGGAATTGGGGTTGATGGTGAGTAGGGATGAGTCGAACACCCCCCGGATCGGTTCGCACCAGAACTTTCGAACGGACCTAAAATTCATGCGAACTTTAGAACCCCATTGAAGTCTATGGCACTCGAACGTTCAAAATAAAAAGTGCTAATTTTAATGGCTAATATGCAAGATATTGTCCTAAAAAGGGTTTGGGGACCTGGCTCCTGCCCCAGGGGACATGGGTCAATGCCTAAAATGTTTTTAAAAACTGCAGTTTTTTCGGTAGCACTGATTATAATGACGATTAAAGTGAAAAAAAGTGAAATATTCCTTTAAATATCGTGCCTGGGGGGTGTCTATAGTATGCCTGTGAAGTGCCACGTGTTTCCCGTGTTTAGAACAGTCCCTGCACAAAATGACATTTAACGGAATAAAAGTCATTTAAAACTGCTTGCGGTTTTAATGTTATATCTGGTTCCGGCAATATGGATGAAAATCATTGAGAAAAATTGCATAGGTAGCCCCCCCTGCCCATTACCAGCCCCTTTGGGTCTTGTACGGATATTAAGGGGAACCCCGTACCCATATTAAAAAAAAGAAAGGCGTGGGGGCCCCCAGGCCCTATATACTCAGAACAGCAGTATACAGGCGGTGCAAACAAGACAGGGACTGTGTAGGTTTGTTGTGTTAAGTAGAATCTGTTTGTAATTTTGAACTGGTACATTTTTAAAGTGTAACTCCAGTCAAAAAATCTATTTTTAAGCTTTTTGGAAAACATAGGGAAGGGTTATCACCCCTGTATAATTGTTTTGGCCGTCCGTCTTTTTTCATCTCACTTCCTGTTGTCTCCTTCCGTTTGCAAGTAGGAGACGTTTGTAAATTGGATGTTTGAAAGTAGGGGCCTGCCCTATATGCTCTGCAGAAATCTGCGCCTAAGGTGTTGGTGTTGCCACAACACTGTAAGCCCTCAAAGTGACTCTTGGTGGGAGAGCTGGAGAGCCCTGCTGTGAACAATTATATCAAAAATCGTAATTACATGCCATTGTTGAACAGTGGTAGAAAAATAGGGCCATTGGTGGTTGTGGTGCTGGTGCCACAACACTGTAAGTCCTCACAGTTACTCTCGGTGGGCACAGGAACAGGCCCTGCTGTGAAATATTATATCAAGAATTGTAATTACATGCCCCTGTTGAACATGGGCTGAAAAATTGGGCCTTAGGCACTGCTTGCTGGTGCCACAACACTGCAACCTCTCCCATATACTCTAGTTGTAGTGCAGGAATGAGCCCTGCTGCAAAGCATTGCATCAAAAATTGTAATTACACGTCCTTGTTAAACAGGGGTTGAAAAATTGGGCTGGTGGCATCACCCAGAACCAAAAATGTTCTTCCAAGATATCAGCGAAGGAGGAAGAGGATAGACAATCAACATAACAGGACAGTCACTCAGCATCAGCATAGGCAGTCTTGAAGGGATGTGATATTTAAAAAAAAAAAAATCGGTTACATCAGCTTCAGGTGCTTGGTAGCTGATGGTGATCCAAGACTGATTCATCTTTATGAAGGTCAGCACACCCTGTGATCGGTTACAAAGCCACCAGCAGCACTGAGGGTGCGTTCCGAAAGAACGCTGGATGCAGGACAGGCCAGTAGCTCAATTGCATACTGTGCAAGCTCTGGCCAGTGATTCATCCTCAAGACCCAGTAAGCCAGAGGATTTTCGGTGGGAAAGGTGCCCAAGTCTGACCTTTCCCCTAGGTATTCCTGCACCATGTAAATCAGACGCTGGTGATGGTTGCTGGAACCGATCATACCTTGGGGCTGCGGACTAAAAAATTGTCTGAACGCATCGGTCAGACGGCCACCTTCTCCACCGCTCCTTCTGACCGATGCCTCAGCAACACGTTGTCCCGGACCAGGAGTTTGTAACCTCCCAGTCTCTGGGAACGCGTTGCACAGACCTTTCTGCAAGGCCTGCCGGAGATGTCTCATCCTCTGCTCCCTCTGTGATGGCAAGATAAGGTCCGAAACCTTACCCTTGTAGCGTGGATCAAGGAAGTTGGCCAGCCAGTAATGGTCCCTCTCCTTGATCTGAAAAATACGAGGATCCTTCCGCAGAGACAAGTGATCATACAAAATAGGTACATTTATTGGTTGACAAAAGACAAATATTTGAAATTAAAATATCGATTGCGTCACATGAACACCTTCACAATTAATGGAAACACCCACAAAATGGGAGTGTCGTACTTTGGACTTAATTATCACCATTATCACTTCTCGGTAGAATCAATAACCTTTTGATAATTGACAATTAAACAGAATGTCTGTATTTCACACGTCCAACCGTTACTATACTGCAGGTAAGTAAGTGGTTAACAATTTGAAATAAATTAGACGTTTGTTTGTCAATAAAATTGGCAACTATGCAAAAAAGACATTTATAATGAAAAATTGAATTTAGAGGAAAAATCTAAAAGGCGGTTATTGATTCGGGAGAACGATTTTCAATAGTAGAATATTCAAAACATCAATATTTAGGAGAACATAGAAGATATTATCAATATGGTATATTTACCCATTCCAATTGGCTCAGAGCGTCAGGGGGCTCTAATTAGAGACACAGGAGCTGTGGGCAGTAAGCATCCCAGGGGATTGGATCCAGGCAAACCTTAAGACACCTACTCAGCATCAGGTTGTGCAGTTTAAGCATTTATATTTATTGTGAGACTTTAAGCACAACAGTGATTGCACTTGTACTAGTACCTCTGCTTTGTAGCTTAGGACTATGTTGCCTCGTAAGAGGGTCTCAGGGGGAGGTAGCAAAGGCACTGGTAAATCACTGCCTAGGTCCAGGGGTTCTAAAAGTGCCTGTAAGTTACCATCACCCCCTGCAAGACTGGAGCCAGCCTCTCAAGACGAGTCAGTGCCCCTGTCAGGTTTTGCAGCCTCTCCTAATGTCCCAGCCCCGGTTTATGTCACTGAGGACTCCCTTAGGGCTACATTGGAGGGTTTTGAAGGGAGAATAATGAATTTTATTTCTGCTTCCCTGAAAGATAGCAGGAAAAGGGGTAGATCCCCTCCCTCTGCTGAAATCCCTCTCTCGGATGATTCTTCTGAAAATGAGGAGAGATCCCTATCTTGGGACAGGGATCATGAGCAGTCGGATGAATCAGAGGAAGAGGAGAGAGTCCCCTCCTCCCAGGCACTCAGAAAACAGGTGCAGTATTATACGGAATTGGTGCGTACCACATTCAGAATGCCTGCTGCTGAAGTCACTACATCCTCTGTTTCTTCCCTGGGAGTCAGGAAAGCCCCACAGACTGCCTATTCCTTCCCAATTCATCCCTTAATGGAGGAATTGTTGTATGAGGATTGGGGACATCCCGATAAACTGTTTTCTCCTCCTAAAAGGTTTTCTATGCATTATCCTCTGGAGGAAAGTTTCACCAAGAAGTGGGGGGTCCCATCTGTCGATGCGGCTGTTTCTTGCGTGAATAAAAACCTGACTTGTCCCTTGGATAATGCTCAGGTATTTAAGGATCCAACTGATAAAAAGCTGGAAACATTATTAAAAGCCTCCTTTTCCATGGCTGGCTCTGTAGTGCAACCTACAGTCGCAGCCGTGGGGTTGTTTCAGTTCCTCAAGGAACAGGTTAAGCAGATGCTTGGGCTCCTTCCCAGTGAGGAAGTAGAAAATTATGCAGAATTGCCTCATATTCTGTGTTTCATGATTGATGCGATTTTGGATTCTGTCCAACAAGCATCTCGTTTGTCTCTCATGTTGGTACACATGCGAAGGGCCCTATGGCTAAAGAATTGGGCAGCTGAGCTGTCATGCAAGTAGCATTTGATTGGATTCCCGTTCAAAGGGGAACGTTTGTTTGGAGAAGAATTAGATAAATTCGTCCAAAAAATCTCAGGAGGTAAATCTACTCTCCTTCCAATCAAAAGGAGCAAGCGTCTTTCATTCAGGCGTGCTCTCTCTCCCGGAGCATCAAGCTCTAAGCAGTGGCGACAGCCTTCTCAGCCCTCCTCTACAGGAAAGGCTCAGGGCCGAGCCCAGGGGCATAAAAAGACTTGGGTGCGAAAGCCTGCCAAGCAGAGCCCAAAAGCTTCCTTGTGAAGGGGCGCCCCCGCTCGGCCGAGTGGGGGGAAGGCTCCTGCAGTTTGCAGGAGCCTGGCGGGAAGAGATCCGGGACAAGTGGGTGATCTCTTCGGTATCTCTGGGCTACAGGCTAGAGTTTCAGGAGATTCCACCTTCTCGTTTCCTAAGGTCAAGGATCCCCAGGGATCCAGTAAAGCAAAAACCACTATTTCTGGCCTTGGATCACTTACTATCCCAGGGGGTGATAGTAGAAGTGGACCCAAAAGAACAGGGTTCAGGATTGTACTCGAATCTCTTCACCGTTCCGAAGCCAAATGCAAGTGTCAGACCTATCCTAGATCTGAAGGATCTGAACCGGTTTTTACGCATTCGGTCCTTCCGAATGCAGTCAATCCGCACTGTGGTCTCCTCCCTGCAAGGGGGAGAATTTATGGCATCAATAGATATCAAAGATGCATATCTCCATGTGCCAATTTTTCCCGCACACCAAAGATTTCTAAGGTTCGCGGTAGAGAAGCACCATTTTCAATTTGTGGCCTTGCCGTTCGGGCTTGCTACAGCCCCTCGAGTCTTCACAAAGATTCTGGACCCTCTCTTGGCAAACCTAAGAGCTCAGGGTATAGCCGTCATGGCTTATCGGGACGATTTACTTCTCATGGAGAAAACAGTAGCGTTCCTGAACCGCTGCGTTACCAGAACGCTAGAACACCTGGAACGCCTAGGTTGGATTATAAACCTAGAAAAGTCGTCCCTACAGCCTGCCACCAGGTTGGAATACCTGGGTATGGTCATCGACACCGCTCAGGGCAAGGTGTTTCTTCCAAGGCCAAAAGCCTTGGCCATTGGGGATCTGGTGTGCCTAATTCTGGGCAGGAGATCATCCCCCATTCGATTATGCATGAGACTGTTAGGGAAAATGGTCGCCTCCTTCAAGGCCGTCCCATTTGCCCAGTTCCACTCAAGGCCTCTGCAAAGATGCATCCTTGCGGCTTGGAACAGGAAGCCCCAATCCTTGGATCTTCCTATACGTCTATCCCCAGACACACGCAAGAGTCTCGTATGGTGGTTACAAACCAAGAATTTGCTGAAGGGCAAAACTTTTCTTCCTCTTCCATGGAAGATTATCACGACAGATGCCAGCCTGACAGGCTGGGGAGCAGTGTTGGTGGAGACGTGCTCGCAGGGGAAATGGTCTGCGATCGAGAGGCTATTGCCCATAAATGTCTTGGAGATCCGGGAAGTTTATATGGCTCTCATAAGGTGGTCTTACAGGCTACAAGGTCTCCCTGTTTGGGTTCAGTCTGACAATGCCACAGCAGTGACTTATATCAATCACCAGGGCGGTACCAGGAGTCTGGTGGCCCAAAAAGAGGTGAATCGCATACTTGTCTGGGCAGAAAAGCATGTTCCGTGTCTTTCTGCAGTCTTCATTCCAGGAGTGTAAAATTGGCAGGCGGATTTTCTGAGCCGCCAGCAGTTGTGCCCAGGAGAAAGGGCTCTACACCCCGACATGTTTCGGAACATATGTCGCAGGTGGGGTACTCCAGATGTAGATCTGTTTGCATCCAGGTTCAACAGGATACTGTACAATTTTGTGTCAAGGACAAGAGATGCACTTGCTCAGGGGTCAGATGCTCTGACAGTTCCCTGGGATCAGTACAATCTGATCTATGCCTTCCCCCCGAGCCCGCTTCTGTCGCCGTTCCTGGGAAGAGTCAAGAGGGAAACAAAAGCGGTCCTTTTGGTGGCCCCGGCTTGGCCCAGGCGACCATGGTACGCAGAAATCATGAAGTTGGCAGTAGGCAGGCCATGGATCCTCCCTCTCCGGCCAGATCTGCTCTCACAGGGTCCAATTTACCATCCTGCTTTACGCAGTCTGAATTTGACGGTCTGGCTGCTGAGACCCACATTCTGAGAGACCGTGGCCTTTCGGGGCCAGTCCTTTCTACTCTAGTCAATGCCAGAAAGCCGGCCTCCAGGCTTATTTATTACAAAATCTGGAGGGCATATGTTTCCTGGTGTGAATTTAGGAAATGGCATCCTAGAAGGTATGTCATTAGCAGGATCTTGGCCTTTCTCCAGTCAGGCCTAGAAATGAATTTGGCCATAAGCACTATCAAGGTGCAGATTTCGGCCCTGTCTGTGTTTTTTCAGAAGCCACTTGCATCGCATTCCCTGGTGCGGGCTTTCATCCAGGGGGCCATGCGGTTAAGACCGCCAGTCAAACCTCCGGTATGCCCTTGGGATCTGAATTTGGTTCTCTCGGCTTTGCAGGGGCAGCCATTTGAACCTTTGCATCTGGCTTCATTAGCTCTCCTGACTAAAAAATTGGTCTTCTTGGTAGCAATATCCACGGCTAGAAGAGTATCAGAGTTGGCAGCTCTCTCCAGCAAGGAGCCGTATCTAATTATTCAAAAGGACCGGGTGGTCATGCGCCCCAACAGGTCCTTTCTACCTAAGGTGGTTTCGGGATTCCATTTGAATCAAGACGTAATCCTACCATCCTTTTTTCCGGACCCACAGTCCGCAGAAGAAGAGTCTTTGCACACTTTGGATGTGGTTAGAGCAATCAGTATATATCTTCAAGCAACTGCTCAGATAAGGAAGACTGATTGCTTGTTTGTTTTGCCAGAAGGCCCTAGGAAGGGCCAGGCGGCGTCAAAATCCACTCTCTCAAGATGGATTAGACAGGTTATTTCTCAGGCCTATAGTGTAAAAGGGAAGATTCCTCCTTTTCAAGTGAAAGTGCACTCAACAAGGGCTGTAAGTGTTTCTTGGGCAGTGCATCACCAGGCCTCCCTGGCTCAGATCTGTAAGGGTGCTGTGTACTGCAGGCTGCAGTTTAGGTCCTCCGGTCCCTGGCGGTCTATAATTATGATCTGTGTCTCCCTCCCCTCAATCTGAGCATTGCTTTGGGACATCCCACTATGTAATGAAGCTCCTATGTCCCGTGATGTATGATAAAGAAAATGGGATTTTTATATACAGCTTACCTGTAAAATCCTTTTCTTGAGAGTACATCACGGGACACAGGGCTCCCGCCCCTCTTGGGTTTTACGTGGTTTCTTATTGCTTTGCTACAAAACTGAGGTGCCTCCCATATGGGAGGGGTTATTTAGGGGAGGAATTCTCCTTAATTGGGGTCAACCAGTGTCCAATCACCAGAGGTGCCTATATATAACCCACTATGTAATGAAGCTCCTGTGTCATGTGATGTACTCTCAAGAAAAGGATTTTACAGGTAAGCTGTATATAAAAATCCAATTTTTTGTTTTGGTGACAAAAGCTACCATTGTTCCAGTCTCTTGTTTCAACACAGGGTTTGTAAAAGTTACAGATAACTAATCCCCGCCACATTTGGAAAAACAAAAAGTGTGTATGTATTTTGTTTTAAAGGTCTCCAAAAGGGTAACAGTTCAATAATATCAAAATTATAGTTCATCCACTTTTTGAGGCCTACTGAAATCTCTCATCTCTGCCGGTGAATATTAAATGTATTTCTTCATGAATTCACAACAGTTCTTTTGGAACGCACATTCAGTGCTGCTGAAGGCTTTGTAACCGATCACAGGGTGCGCCTGTCCACCGACTTGGTTGATCGACTGACCTTCATAAAGATGAATCAGTCTTGGATCACCCACAGCTACCAAGCACCTGAAGCTGATATAACCGAATAATTTTTTTGGAAATGTCACATCCCTTCAAGACTGCCTATGCTGATGCTGAGTGACTATCCTGTTATGCTGACTGACTATCCTCTTCCTCCTCAATGATCCTGCTGATAGCTTGGAAGAACATTTTTGGTTCATTCCTGCACTCCAACTATAGTATGTGTGAGGGGAGCAGTGTCGTAGTACCAGCACCAGTGCCTAAGGCCCAATTTTTCAGCCCCTGTTCAACAGGGGCATGTAATTACAATTTTTGGTGCAATGCTTTGCAGCAGGGCTCATTCCTGCACTCCAACTAGAGTATCTGGGAGAGGTTGCAGTGTCGTGGCACCAGCACCAGTGCCTAAGGCCCAATTTTTCAGCCCCTGTTTAACAGGGGCGTGTAATTACAATTTTTGATGCAATACTTTGCAGCAGGGCTCATTCCTGCTCTCCAACTAGAGTTTCTGTGAGGGGTTGCAGTGTTGTGGCACCAGCACCAGTGCCTAAGGCCCAATTTTTCAGCCCCTGTTTAACAGGTGCATATAGTTACAATTCTTGATGTATTTCACATCAGGGCCCGTTCCAGCGCCCACCGAGAGTAACTGTGAGGACTTACAGTGTTGTGGCACCAGCACCACCACCACAACCACCAAAGGCCCAATTTTTCTTCCACTGTTCAACAATGGCATGTAATTACAATTCTTGATATAATAGTTCACAGCAGGGCGCTCCAGCGCCCACCAAGAGTCACTTTGAGGGCTTACGGTGTTAACTTGTGGCAACACCAACACCTTAGGGTCAAATTTCTGCAGAACATATAGGACTGGCCCCTACTTTCAAACATCCAACTTACAAACGTCTCCTACTTGCAAACGGAAGGAGACAACAGGAAGTGAGATGAAAAAAGATGGATGGCCAAACAAATTATACAGGGGTGATAACCCTTCCCTATGTTTTCCAAAAAGCTTAAAAATAGATTTTTTTGACTAAAGCTACACTTTAAAAATGTACCAGTTCAAAATTACACACAGATTCTACTTAACACAACAAACCTACACAGTCCCTGTCTTGTTTGCACCGCCTGTATACTGCTGTTCTGAGTATATAGTGCCTTTCCTTTTTTTTATTTGGGTACGGGGTTCCCCTTAATATTCGTACAAGACCCAAAGGGGCTGGTAATGAGCAGGGGGGCTACCCATGCCACTTTTCTCAATGATTTTCATCCATATTGCTGGAACCAGACATTACATTACATTAAAACCGCAAGCAGTTTTAAATGACTTTTTTTCCGTTAGAAATGTCATTTTGTGCAGAGACTGTTCTAAACACGGGAAACACGTGCCACTTCATACTATAGACACCCCCCAGGCACAATATTTAAAGGAATATTTCACTTTTTTTCACTTTAAGCGTCATTAAAATCACTGCTCCAGAAAAAACTGCAGTTTTTAAAAGTTTTTTTGCATTGACCCATGTCCCCTGGGGCAGGAGCCGGGTCCCCAAACCCTTTTTAGGACAGTAACTTGCATATTAGCCATTAAAATTAGCACTTTTGATTTTGAACGTTCGAGTCCCATAGACTTTAATGGGGTTCTAACGTTCATACGAACTTTCAGTCCGTTCGAAGGTTCTGGTGCGAACCGAACCGGGGGGTGTTCGGCTCATCCCTAGTGATGATGGTGGATGGGTTTCTGCACTTTAGCACTTAGCAATTTATGCACTAAAGTTATATATGTTTTTGATATTGAATTGTTTTTATGATATATAGGAGTATAGGAGAATGCACAAGTACAAGGTATATCCACCCACTAATACAACAAGGATTTCACAGACCTATTTTTTCTTATATTTTTTAAAGCGAAAGATTCATTGGGAAAGGAAGACCTTTACCAATGAATAGGGGCATTGGAACAACCTTAAATGTAATTCTCTTTATTTAAGGAACCGTCACTGCGGCACCACATCCACTTGTATTGTATTCACTGGGAAATCATCATCATTGTGTGTTTTACATTCTTGAAGGATAGAGGCTTTCTGTTCTGTAGGGAGCAGTGGTGGTTAACCATCTTGGTATGGGGTCCCCTATGTTCGGCCCCCAATATCACCAAAGGGCCATACCAGTGGCGGCTGGTGCTCAAAATTTCTGGGGGGGGGGGGCAAACAAACTGAAAAAATACTGAACCCCCCATCAATTGCAGTCTTACTGTGCCCATCAAATGCAGACACTTGTGCCCATCATATGCAGCCACCTGTTCCCATCAAATGCAGCCACTTGTGCCCATAAAACACAGCCACTTGTGCCCATCAAACACATCCACTTTTGCCCATCAAATGCAGCCATTGTGCCCATCATATGCAGCCACTTGTGCCCATCAAACACAGCCACTTGTGCCCATCAAACACATCCACTTGTGCCCATCAAATGCAGCCATTGTGCCCATAATATGCAGCCACTTGTGCCCATCAAACGCAGCCATTATGCCCATAAAATGCAGCCACTTGTGCCCATAAAACACAGCCACTTGTGCCCACCAAACACATCCACTTTTGCCCATCAAATGCAGCCATTGTGCCCATAATATGCAGCCACTTGTGCCCATCAAACGCAGCCATTATGCCCATAAAATGCAGCCACTTGTGCCCATCAAATGCAGCCATTGAGTCCCTTAAATGCAGCCACTGTGCCCACTGACCCCCCACTTGCGGTGTCCGTGGCTCTGGCAGCATCTCCCCCGGGTGCGCGGATCGTGGCTCTGGCGCCCCCCCCCCCCCCCCACACGTGGCTCTGACAGAGCCGAGGAGACTTACCGCAGCACTGTCTGCAGCAGATCCTCTCAGAGTGGCAGCGACCTCCGCTCCAGCACGAGTCTCCTTGCTCCTCTTCCTAAGCGGCAGGCATCCAATAGGGTGGCCTGGTGCTTTGGGCAATCAGGAAGCAGGTATGAGGTCCTGCCTCCTGATTGGAGGCCTGCCTCCCTATTTTGAAGTCTATTAGAGCCTCTGGCTCTAATCAGGTGCTTCAAAAAAAAAAAATACCACCCCCTCCCATCCCCGCCATAGGAATCCGTCCTAAAAGGGGCCAGGCGCATGGATGGGGGGTGGTGCCTGTGCGCTCACAGTGCACTGGCCGCCACTGGGCCATACATAAAATGAAGTGAATTTTCTGTGTCAGAGACAGGGGCCACAGAGCAGGATATAGTCAAAGACCGGATTTAATGCAAGAGATTATCAGAGACTGTGGGCATGATACAAGAGGTGGTCATAGACTGTGGTCATTATACAAGAGGTGGTCATAGACTGTGGGCATAATACAAGAGGCGGTCATACACTGCGAGCATAATAGAAGAGGTGGTCATAGACTGTGGGCATGATACAAGAGTTGGTCATAGACTGTGGGCATGATACAAGAGGCGGTCATAGACTGCGAGCATAATAGATAAGGTGGTCATAGACTGTGGGCATGATACAAGAGTTGGTCATAGACTGTGGGCATTATACAAGAGGCGGTCATAGACTGCGAGCATAATAGATAAGGTGGTCATAGACTGTGGGCATGATACAAGAGGTGGTCATACACTGCTAGCATAATGGATAAGGTGGTCATAGACTGTGGGCATGATAAAAGAGGTGGTCATAGACTGTGGGCATAACACAAGAGATGGTCATAGACTGTGGGTATGATAAAAGAGGCGGTCATAAACTGCAAGCATAATAGAAGAGGTGGTCATAGACTGTGGGCATGATAAAAGAGGTGGTCATAGACTGTGGGCATGATACAAGAGATGGTCATAGACTGTGGGTATGATAAAAGAGGCGGTCATAGACTGCGAGCATAATAGAAGAGGTGGTCATAGACTGTGGGCATAACACAAAAGGTGGTCAAAGACTGTGGGCATGATACAAGAGGTGGTCATAGACTGTGGGCATTATACAAGAGGTGGTAATAGACTGTGGGCATGATACAAGAGGCGGTCATACACTGCAAGCATAATAGAAGAGGTGGTTATAGACTGTGGGCATAACACAAGAGATGGTCATAGACTGTGGGCATAACACAAGAGATGGTCATAGACTGTGGGTATGATACAAGAAGCGGTCATACACTGCAAGCATAATAGAAGAGGTGGTTATAGACTGTGGGCATAACACAAGAGATGGTCATAGACTGTGGGTATGATACAAGAGGCGGTCATATACTGCGAGCATAATAGAAGAGGTGGTCATAGACTGTGGGCATGATACAAGAGGTGGTCATAGACTGTGGGCATTAACCACTTAACAACCGGCCCATAGCTGAATAATGGCTACAGGGCGGTTGTTTAACTCTGGGAGGCCGTCATATGACGTCCTCCTAGAATTCCGCTCTCACGCTCCCCCTGGGGCGCGCACTCGAGAGCATCTGTGACCGCCGGGTCAAATGACGGAGTGATCATTTGTAAACAAACCAACGTCATGTTATGACGCCGGTTCCTCCCTCCCCCTCTCTGTACCGATCGGTAGAGCAGAGGGGGGGAGATCGGTGTCAGCAGCGCTCTGGGCTGCATCTGCAGCGCCCACATCGCTGCTCACCGAAATTTAACCCCTCAATTCCCTGCCAATACTCTGCAATGCCAGCTAATACTCTGCAATACCAGCTAATACTCTGCAATACCCGCCAATACTCTGCAATACCAGCTAATACTCTGCAATACCCCCCAATACTCTGCAATACCCCCAATACTCTGCAATACCAGCTAATACTCTGCAATACCCCCCAATACTCTGCAATACCCCCAATACTCTGCAATACCGGCCAATACTCTGAAATACCCGCCATCGCCAATACTCTGCAATACCCTCTAATACTCTGCAATACCAGCTAATACTCTGCAATACCAGCTAATACTCTGCAATACCCGCTAATACTCTGCAGTACCCGCCAATACTCCGCAGTACAATTCCAGCCAATACTCTGCAATACCCTGCCAATACTCTGCAATACCCTGCCATAAATTGCCATACCCGGAGATACCCAGCCATACTCGGTGATACCCGGAGATACCCAGCCATACTCGTTGATACCCTGCAATACCCAGTCATAGACATCCCCCCCTCCCGCCGCCCTCCCTCCTTTTTTTTATTTTTTTATTTCAGGCTTCCCAGCTTAGAGGTGAGATGTGGTGTCTTATTGACCTCATATCTTACTGTAAAGAGGACCTGTCATGCCATATTCATATTACAAGGGATGTTTACATTCCTTGTAATAGGAATAAAAGTGATCAAAAAATTTATTTTTGGGGAAAAAAATTTCAAACTAAAATAAATAAAGTAAAATGAACAATAAAACATTTTTTTTTTTTAAAGCGCCCTGTCCCCATGTGCTCATATGCAGAAGCGAACGCATATGTAAGTCCCGCCCACATATGAAAACGGTGTTCAAACCACACATGTGAGGTATCGCTGCGAACGTTAGAGCGAGAGCAATAATTCTAGCCCTAGACCTCCTCTGTAACTCAAAACATGTAACCAGTAAAAAAAATTAAAGCGTCACCTATGGGGATTTTTAAGTAGCGACATTTGGCGCCATTCTACGAGCGTGTGCAATTTTGAAGAGTGACATGTTAGGTATCGATTTACTCGGCGTAACTTCATCTTTCACATTATACAAAAATTGGACTAACTTTACTGTTTTGTTTTTTTTAAGCACAAAACTGTTTTTTTTTTCCAAAAAAAAGCATTCGAAAAATTGCTGCGCAAATACCGTGCGAGATAAAAAGTTGCAACGACCACCATTGTATTCTCCAGGGTGTTTGCTAAAAAAACATATATATATAATGTTTTGGGGTTTCTATGTAATTTTATAGCAAATAAAAGATGATTTTTACATGTAGGAGAGAAATGTCAGAATTGTCCCGGGTGCTCCAGAACGCCTGAAGGTGCTCCCTGCATGTTGGGCCTCTGTATGTGGCCAGGCTGTGTAAAAGTCTCACACATGTGGTATCGCCGTACTCGGGAGTAATAGTAGAATGTGTTTTGGGGTGTAATTTGTGGTATGCATATGCTGTGTGTGAGAAATAAACTGATAATATGACAATTTTGTGAAAAAAAAAATAAGTAAAAAAAAATATCTTGATTTTGCAAAGAATTGTGGTAAAAAATGACAACTTCAAAAAACTCATCATGCCTCTTACTAAATACCTTGGAATGTCTTCTTTCCAAAAAGGGGTCATTTGGGGGTATTTGTACTTTTCTGGCATGTTAGGGTTTCAAGAATTGAAATAGGCCATCAGTACTTCAGGTGTGATCAATTTTCAGATATTGGCACCATAGCTTGTGGACTCTATAACTTTCACAAAGACCAAATAATATCCACCAATTTGTACTTATTTTTACCAAAGATATGTAGTGGTATAAATTTTGGCCAAAATGTATGAAGAAAAATTACTAATCTGCTAAATTTTATAACAGAAACGAAGAAAAATTCATTTTTTTACAGAATTTTCTGTCTTTTTTCTTTTAGAGCACAAAAAATAAAAAAACCCAGCGGTGATTAAATACCACCAAAAGAAAGCTCGATTTGTGTGAAAGAAAGGACAAAAATTTCATATGGGTACAGTGTTGCATGACTGAGTAATTGTCTTCCAAAATGTGAGAGCATCGAAAGCTGAAAATTGGTCTGGTTATTAAGGGTGTTTAAGTGCCCAGTGGTCAAGTGGTTAAACAAGAGGTGGTCATAGACTGTGGGCATCATACAAGAGGCGGTCATACACTGCGAGCATAATAGAAGAGATGGTCATAGACTGTGGGCATTATACAAGAGGTAGTCATAGACTGTGGGCATTATACAAGAGGCGGTCATACACTGCGAGCATAATAGAAGAGGCGGTCATACACTGCGAGCATAATAGAAGAGGTGGTCATAGACTGTGGACATGATACAAGAGGTAGTCATAGACTGTGGACATGATACAAGAGGTAGTCATAGACTGTGGGCATTATACAAGAGGCGGTCATACACTGCGAGCATAATAGAAGAGGTGGTCATAGACTGTGGACATGATACAAGAGGTAGTCATAGACTGTGGGCATGATACAAGAGGTAGTCATAGACTGTGGGCATGATACAAGAGGCGGTCATACACTGCGAGCATAATAGAAGAGGTGGTCATAGACTGTGGGCATGATGATACAAGAGATGGTCATAGACTGTGGGCATGATACAAGAGGTGGTCATAGACTGTGGGCATGATACAAGAGGTGGTCATAGACTATGGGCATTATAAAAGAGGTAGTCATAGACTGTGGGCATGATAAAAGAGGCGGTCATACACTGCGAGCATAATAGAAGAGATGGTCAGAGAATTTGGGCATGATACAAGAGGTGGTCAGAGACTATTGGCATGATGCAAGAAATGGTCAGAGACTGCAGACATGCTGCAGAAGACTGTCAGAAATTTTGAATATGATGTAGGAGTTGTTGAAGGCTGGGAACATGCTTCAAGAGACAGTAATAGAATGGAGACACATTACATGAGGCTGCTAGAGATCACTGTTAACATAACAGGGCAACATAAAAACACAGCTTTGTGTCTGCTAGGGGCCCCAAGGGACACACAAAAAGTGCTAAAGGACCAACATGCAGTATATATACAGTATATGACATACCTGGCTGATGCCCCAGAAAGCTATAAATCTCCACTTGTTTGTGGGTCTTGTGTTGGACAGCTGGCCTGATGCATTCAGAACGCAGGAGGCTCAGCACCAGTGCAATTCAGAGAATGCAAAGCGCTCTCTAATTGCACAAGGTGGAGAAGCAATAAGTGACATCAGGGTGCAAGAACAGGGAGATGCAGGAGGTAGGAACAAGGTAGGGAGTAAAAGGCCAGGGCTTTGGAACCTGTGGAACTCGTTTCAAGCAACAGCACATAGAGAGGACAGTCTAGGCGAGGTTGCTGGATCTGGGGCTGTGCCACTTTGCACGGGGCTTTTTCTATCTGTTACCACTGCCACCAAATCTGAGGATGCCTGTAGACCAGAGGTCTCCAAACTGCAGCCCGAGGGCCAGATGTGGCCCTTTGCTAGCCTTTATCTGGCCCTTGGGGCACTATTCCTCCCAATGATATGAGGAACTATTCCCCCCACTGACACCAGCAATGGGGCACAATGTCTTCCACTGATACCAATGATGGAATACTACTCCTCCTAATACCAATAATTAGGGCACTACCCCTCCTACTGACCACCAACCCTGAGGCCATATTTATTCTCACTGATTCTGGGTCTAGGACATTTTCTACCCCCACTGGCCACAATCTGGCCCTCCTAAAGTCTGAAGGACAGTGGACTGGCCCTTTGTTTGAAAAGTTTGGAGACCCCTGCTGTAGACCATCTAAGTATCGTCTGAACCTGCTGAGATGGATTGGAAGACAGCTATTTTATATCTGGGGGGGAGGGGGGGATTTTTCAACCTATTTGGCTTTGGAGAAGTAAAAATAAACCATAGCTTGCCTGACTCCTAACTTCTAATAAGCACTCTATCATATTTGTATTTGGTGAGTCTAATTTATGGTGTGTGGTCTATGATCAGTTCCAGGTCCTGTGCTGGTGGACTCAGAAGAGGCGCTTCATCTGTATGAAGATATGTCTGGAAGGAAGATGAGAAAACACCTAAATGCCAACACCCAGACCGACCACGGGAAAGATCTGCAGAGTAGTGTACCTTTCTCCTTAATATGACCCAGCAAAGATCTGCCTAACCCTAAGTTATGTACCCTGATTTACTAATATGACCCAACGAACACTGCAGAATATCGTGCCTCATTTACCAACAAAAATAAATGCATAGTGATCTCGCCCAGTAATGAACTGTCACATACAATAATATTCCAGTGTTCCATACTCCAAGCTACAGGATACAACATACAATATATCGCCACAGGTGACGTGTCATCAGCTTCTCAAGGCACATATAGTAACACCGATATCTAATATCAAGCTCAAGAAGCCAGACTTCAAACTTTTACCATCTCGTTATAGGCTCCGGCTAGCATGGAACTCAAATGACTAAAAATGCCCCCCCCCATAGTGTAGTATGTTAAAACCAGACAGCAATTTATTAAAGACAAATGGGTTCTTACATCAAAACTATCATAAAAAGTGCATTAAAGTAAAATCACTGCGTTCGAATGTCTTCTCACGTCACCTTCCGGTCCACAACTCTATCCGGACACACCCTACGCGTTACGTCACGTTGCGTGACTTCATCAGGACTGATGAAGTCACGCGTCGTGGTGTAATGGGGATAGAGTCGTTGAGTCGTTGACCGGAAGTGACGTGAGAAGGCGTCCAAACACCGTGATTTTACCTTATTGCGCTGTTTATGATAGTTTGATGTAAGAACAAATTTGAGGGCTGGCTCACAACGATGCAGGTTGCGGTTGATGCGTTTTGCATTTTGCACATGCCTTTTTAATGCGTTTTTAAGAATTTTTTGGGAGGTGTTTGCTGTCTTGCAGCAGAAACCAGCAAAAGCACAGCACAAATGCATCAAAACAGCAAGCACTGTGTTTCCACTGCATTTCCATTGTGACCAGGACCTCGGATGGAAGAAAATCTTAGCAACTGCACCTCCTTTCATTTTAATTCCTCATCCCATGCCGTGTACTGTATATGTTTTGTACTGTAGCTGTGTGTTTATCTGTGTTCTTGAAGTTTTGGTTGAAATTCTTATAGTAACGTTTATTCTTTTTCCAGGATGGGTGAGACTTTGCAGTCACTTCTTCGCCATCGTCCTTCTGCTGATTTCTATTCTTCTTGTGATGTCCACCACAGTGCTGGCCATAACTTGTAAGTTGGGCTGTTTTCTCTCCTTGAATATCTATACTTCTTCCCAGCCACCCGTGTGGTTTGCACCTAGTATGTATATCACTAGTCCTCTCTGGGTGGTTGAGGATGCCCCCCAAGATTGTGTGGCAGGCTAACACTGAACTTCTCCGGGTGGAATCCTTGGCTTATTGTGGGGGTAAAATGAAGGTCAAGAGCATGTCACTTTAGTCTTTTTAGGGTTTTATCTGCCTAGTAGATTCTGAATAGAGGATTAGCGGTGCAGGATACCTCAAAAGATAGCAAGATACGTCTTCTAGTAACAGTTAATATTGCCCTTGGCCCTTTGAGAGCAGCCAACTAGATTAAAGATCTAAAGGTCTCCTTCTTTCTCTAAGTGAATTCTAGGCCCTTGACTCTACATGAGCAGTCTCTGGTTCTTTGCTTTCAAGGCAGTGAGTTCTTCTTGCAATGTCCACTGGCAGCAACTTCTTCCAAGCTCTGCAGAACACTCTTTTCCATATTTGGTCAATGATGTCACCAGGGAGATCCCGCCCCTTTGTTTATAGTCAGCTGTCATCCCCTGGATATGTAATTTGTGGATAAGCAGTCTTCGGGAGAAGACTGTGTCGGTGGCCAGCGGGTTTTTCCTTTCAGTTGGTCAGTGGACATCGTTCGTCATAACTGATGTGGATCTGAATCGCTGGATCATGTGATTGACAAGGGATTTACATTGTGGTTCTTTTTTTTTTTTAAATAAAGGACTTGTCAAAGACTGAGTTTTTTTTTTTTTTTTTTACATTTCACTTTTTTTTATAATAAGGGGTGTTATGTACCCTTTTCTCAATCACATATGGGTTGGCCAGTATCTGCAAGTTCAAGTGACTTGTTTTGAAGAGGAAAATGGCCTCTTCTGAGTTCAGAATACCTTATGGACTACAGAAACCTTCCACTCAAAAGGGCCACCGATGGATGGTAATGGGACGTGATAAAAGCATAGTCACACATCTCCTGAGCAACATGGATAATGATGATGACCAGGGTTCTTTCTCTGATTGTGTAGAGGCTGCCAGCACACATACGATAGCGACTCCATGCAGACTGACCAAGTAACCATTCTAGGGGATGTCTTTTTAGGTTTTATTGCTGATAAAATGTATAACTGGGGAGGGGTAATGGCCATGGGATACTCCGATCAATGCTAGCTCCACTAGAAAGGAAACTAACTTCACTGTCCTACAAATAATACTTCTTGACCTCTAAGCCCTTGTACACACGGTCGGACATTCCGACGGAAAATGTCAGATAGGACCGTGTTGTTGTATAATCCGACTGTGTGTGGGCTCCATCGGACTGTTTCCGTCGGAATATCCGACTGACAAAGTTTTAGAGCTGGGCTATAAAAAATTTCCGTCAACATGATCCGATCATGTGTAGAGAATTCCGATCGGACAAAGTGCCACGCATGCTCAAATCAAATTCCAAGACCAAAGCTATTGGCTACTAGCCTGAACGTAGTCCCGTCGTAACGAAATAACATCATTACGTTACGAACGATTGGATTTTGCAACAACTTTGTCCGACCGTGTGTATGCAACACCAGTTTTGGACAAAATCCGTCGGACAAAATCTGACGGATTTTGTTGTCGGAATGTCCGACCGTGTGTACAAGGGCTAAGACTGGAAGGAATGGCCAGATCAGGGGGAACTGTGAGAACTATGCCCCATACACCTACACTGGCCTTTATATCCTTAAAAGCATCAACTTCTCCCGGATCAGCAAACAGTCTTTTACGCCCGAGGTCACTGAATAGCTTCTGCTCCCAGATTTAGCTTCCTGTTCCCTTCTAGTAAGATATTAGTAGACTGGATTCTCAAGGGTGAAGTCTTAAGGATGTCTCTGCAGATGCAGGTATGGGCCCCCTTTGGGTCTGCCATAGCTGGGACCCTGATGAGCGTCAAATTAGACCAGCAGCAAGGCCTTCAGGGATGGCAGAGATGTGTTGGGATGAACACCCAGCATACGCTAAGCCCTAAACAGGCTTCTGGGCCCAGCAGCATAGACAGTCCAGCAGTAACTTCTCAGTCCTCAGCAAGAGAGTAAGCACATGGCCTCCACAAATATTTATACCTTCCCCATCAAATGCAGCCCCTGTGCCATAAATTGCAGCCACTGTGCCCATAAATTGCAGCCACTGTGCCCATCAAATGTAGCCACTGTGCCTATCAATTGCAGCCACTGTGCCCATCAAATGCAGCCACTGTGCCATCAATTGCTGCCACTGTGCCAACAAATGCAGCCACTGTGCCCATCAAATGCAGCCACTGTGCCCATCAAATGCAGCCACTGTGCCCATGAATTGCAGCCACTGTGCCCATCAAATGTAGCCACTGTGCCCATGAATTGCAGCCACTGTGCCTATCAATTGCAGCCACTGTGCCCATCAAATGCAGCCACTGTGCCCATGAATTGCAGCCACTGTGCCCATCAAATGCAGCCACTGTGCCCATCAATTGCAGCCATTGTGCCCACCAAATGCAGCCACTGTGACCCCCGCCCGCTCGCTGTCTGACCGGTACTTACCCACATCTCGGTGGCGAGTCAGGCAGCGGCGAGCTGGGTCCTCCATGTGTCTCTTCTTTCTTGCTGCTAGGCGTACAATGGCAGTGCCTGTCCTTTCAGCCAATCAGGTGATGGGTATCAGATTGGCGGTTCATTGTTAGAAAAGCAAATATTTATTTGCTTTTCTAACACACCCGGGTGGGCTCCGAGCGCAATACTCTGCGCTCCGAGGCCACCTTTTGTGAATCCTATTAGCGCCTCTGGCTCTAATCAGGTGCTTCGAAAAATCACCCCCCACCTCTGTAATTCAGGTGCCCGGCGTTCTAAAATGGGCCAGACGCCTGAATAGGGGGTGGCCACGGCAGCCATGGATAGATTCATGCTATGTATGTATCTATCCATTCTACATAGAGGGGGTGGCTGGAGAGAGGTGGTGGTGCCCGTGCGCCCTTAATGGATGGGCTGCCCCTGTTCATAACTCAGCCTGGCAGGAAAACCTCATACTGTTGCCAGTGGCGCTAGTGACACCTACTGACAACAGTGAGAGATCACGACCCCACTGAGCTTGGGGAGAAAAAGCAAGTGCAACTATACAAATCAAGACTGGGCATGACTGCCACCCAGCCAAAAACTATTTAGCAACCTATCCAGGAGGGTGCTACATAGAGGTGAAGTGAAGAACTGTTTTTATAGTCCTGTCCTAGGGTAACAACACTGCTTCTCCATGAATACAGTACAGTGAGTGAGAGTAGTCACCCTAGGACAGGAAGCATGGTACTTTCAGGATCACCAGGTGAAAATAAAGTAGAAAAATAAGCCTGAAAATAGAAAACAAATGTAGACTCCACATCTAAGGACTAAGTAAGCTGCAATATATTATATTTGTGTTCTTAGGTTTAGATACGATTTAAAGTTGAGAACTTTTTGTTGAATAAGATGATTTGTGCTGATTAGCCCACCTTGATTTCATGTAACAGAACAGTTCTTGATCTTCCAGTGTACCGCCATTTTGAATGCACCACGACCTTCTTAGAACAACTCCGGGAGGGGCAAAGACTACCAAACAAGACTTTTTCCCCCTGCAGCTCTATGTCCAGAAACACTGGGGAACTCATCCTGGAAAAAGTAGAAGAGATGAGGGACTTCCTGACAAAAACACGAGAAGTACTGGAGCAGAGCCAAGCCATGATGGTGGAACTAAAAGAACTAAATAAGAAGATTCAGATGTCAGACAAACATAGAAGGTATGTGCGAGATTTTGTACATGTATAGCACTTACCCTGCTGGTATATAATGGGCCTCCTACCCTTTCTAGTGGTGACCCACCTTGTAGCGGCACCTGACAACACCACACCAGTGGCAAAGGTAGGCTTCAGTATTTCTGTAGTTTATTTGCCCAATAACTTGTGGAGAGAATATTAGGGGTACAGAATACCTACAAAAATCAAAAATATCCCAGGCCTTTCAGCAACAAAGTTGGATGGAGGACAAAAAGAATATTCTCCGGCGTTCAGGTAAAGTGTTTAGGCTGCACTTGGCCACATATCTTCAGTCACTCAATGAAAAAATGGCTAGGGCCCTCAGTTTGAATTTCAGCACACAAACTGCATGGAGTCTGCATGTTCTCCCTGTGTTTTGGGTTTCTTATGCCGCGTACACACGATCGGACTATCCCGCGGACTTATTCTGGCGTACAAACTGCCAGACTTTCCGAACGAGCGGACCTGCCCACACACCGACGGACTGAGTCTGCCGAACTATGGCGGGAGTCCGCCGTACTTTTGAAATAAACGCACTTGCCTACACACGGAGGAAAGTCTGTTCATTTTGAACGCGGCTCCAGGTAGCCGGGACTAGCGAAGGAAGTCAATGTCGCCGCCTACGGCGGCAAGATTGACACGTCGCTGGCCCCGTCACCTGGTATAGACTTAAAGGGGAAGCCCTATGCTGAAAAAACGGTGATGGGGTGCCCCCAAAGTCCATAACAGACCCTTATCCAAGCACGCAGCCCGGCTGGTCAGGAAAACCGGTACCAGGCCGCGTGTGGGCCCCTGAGCCGTACCAGGCCGCGTGCCCTCAACATGGGGGGTGCTTTGGGGAAAGGGGGGCCACGCGACAATGTACCCCTACCCATTCACCTGTGAAAAAAATGTAAATAAAACACAACACGCAAGGGTTAAAAATAATTTATTGCACAGCTCCGGGGTCTTCTTCCGTCTTCGGGGGTCTTCTCACCAGACTCCTCCACTATCTTCTGCTAGTTTTTTTACTAGCGGAGGAGCCCGGCTTTCTTCTTCGTCGCCGCCCGGGGGTCTTCTTCCGACTTGGGGGTCTTGTCCCCCTCTTCGGTTCTTCTTGCCAGGCATCCGCGCCTTCTTCCAGCTCTTTTACAAGCGGTGGCCTGGTCTTCTATCGCCGGCGCTGCCGCCTTCTCTTCTTCTTGTTCTTCTTCTTCTTGTTCTTCTTCCTTTTTTGTGCGGATGTCTGGCAAGAAGAACCGAAGAGGGGGACAAGACCCCCGAAGTGGGAAGAAGACCCCCGGGCAGCGACGAAGAAGAAAGCCAGGCTCCTCCGCTGGTAAAAGAGCTAGCAGAAGATAGCGGAGGAGTCCGGTGAGAAGACCCCGAAGACGGAAGAAGACCTCCGGAGCTGTACAATAAATTATTTTTAACCCTTGTGTGTTGTGTTTTATTTACATTTTTTTCACAGGTGAATGGGTAGGGGTACATTGTACCCCATACTCATACACATAGGGTGGGGGGCCGGTATCTGGGGGCTCCCTTATTAAAGGGGGCTCCCGGATTCCGATAAGCCCCCCGCCCGCAGACCCCAACAACCAACGGCCAGGGTTGTCGGGAAGAGGCCCTTGTCCTCATCAACATGGGGACAAGGTGCTTTGGGGTGGGGGGGCACGCGGCCCCCCTTTCCCCAAAGCACCCCCCCATGTTGAGGGCACGTGGCCTGGTACGGCTCAGGAGGGGGGGGGGCGCTCGCTCGTCCCCACCCCTCTTCCTGACCGGCGTGCTCGGATAAGGGTCTGATATGGACTTTGGGGGGACCCCCACGTCGTTTTTTCGGCATAGGGCTTCCCCCTTAAGTCCATACCAGATGATGGGGCCAGCGATGTGTCATTCTTGCCGCAGTAGCGGCGACATTGACTTCCTTCGCTAGTCCCCTTTACCTGAAGCCGCGTTCAAAATGAACAGACTTTCCTCCGTGTGCGGGAAAGTCCGTTAATTTTAAAAGTACGGCAGACTAGCACACTCAAGGCCGGATTGTCCGCTGGACTCGCAGGTTGCCAAGTATAGACAATGCCATGCTGTCAGTTGGCGATGGGTTGATGGTTGTTATTTAATGTGCTATTTTGTACTACACTCACCTCAACGTTATTCTATTGGCACCTCTGTTTTGGTTGCATTTTTTTTCTTTTGGTAGTTTTGCTGACAATTACATTGGATGAGCTGGTGGGGTGTAAAATCTAAACAAGGGTGAATTCCAGCTGTTTTAAAATGTTTTAATGAAGTATCCAGTAGGCCGTTTATTCCAAAAGTATATAGCTCCCTATGCACTGAACATATTGTTATAATGAAATGTTTTTTTTTTCATATCTCTGTGTGAAACTTTACAAGTAAACCAGAAGAAACCTCTGAAAAGAAAATCAAACAGAAATTGAATCCACCTTATAGGAGCAACACTGAAGAGAACAAGACCCCAGCCCAGAAGAACAATACTCAACAGAACCCTAACCCAGCCCTGAAGACCAAACTGGACAGAACCTGAACCCAGCCCAGAAATTCAATGCTTGACAGAACCTGAACCTAGCCCAAAAGTTTAATGCTTGACAGAACCTGAACCCAGCCCAGAAGTTCAATGTTTGACAGAACCTGAACCCAGCCCAGAAGTTCAAAGCTTGACAGAACCTGAACCCAGCCCAGAAGTTCAATGCTTGACAGAACCTGAACCCAGCCCAGAAGTTCAATGTTTGACAGAACCTGAACCCAGCCCAGAAGTTCAATGTTTGACAGAACCTGAACCCAGCCCAGAAGTTCAATGCTTGACAGCACCTAAACCCAGCCCAGAAAACAGCACAGTGGCTGGTCAGCACTAGTGCTGTTGGCTCACATCCCAACCATGGCACTACCTGCCTGGAGTTTGCATGTTCTCCCTGTGTCGGCGTGGGTTTCCTCCTGGTACTCCGGTTTCCTCCAAAGACATGCTGGTTGGTTAATTGGTTCATGTATAAATTGGCGATAATTTGTGTATGCATAAATGTGAGTAAGGGACCTTAGATTGTAAGTTTCTTGAGGGTAGGGACTGATGCGAATGTACAATATACTTTATATGTAAAGTGTAAATAGTATCTCCCTTGTCTTACCCAAAATTATGGCCCGTTAACGTTAGTGCCCTCTAGCTAGTCTGTTTCTGATGTAAGAATTTTTCCCTGTTAACCAGCCAAGCTTTATTACCTCCTGATTGATAATTGAAATGCACCCATCCCCCATCCCTATCAATATAAATATAAGCTTCTTTTGGGGGAAGTATTTGCAGAGGGCACATTTGCAACTGGGGCTCTTTTTCAAAGTGGGGCTATTCCTATAAGTGGGAGCACTTCTGACTCTGCACCTCAATGAATGTACAAAGCAAATGAACACAAGAAAATACTTTGAAAAACACCACACAGGCATCAGGTGACCTTGTTTACCCCTTCAGCTTTTTCTCCTTGTAACATGCACTCTCTACCACTCCTTTTGGCAGCTCTGTCCTCTATCCTTAAACTATCTCTCCTTCACCCTTCTTCTCCCCCCACAGCATATATATATATATATATATATATATATATATATATATATATATATATATATATATATATATATATATATATATATCACCCTCACTTTTGTCCCCTCCTTATTACTGCACCCACCAACTCCCGCTAATTCTAAATCGACACACACAAAAAAATCTCCAAGCCCCTGGGGCATGTCCCCTCATATAAATCCCACTCCCATATTACCTCCCTCACCCTCCTGCTTCTCCTAACCTCTGGAGATATATGCCCAAACCCTGGGCCTCCATCATTTAACTGTACCCCATGCACCCATCACCCTGCACCCTCTGGCAGCAGCCGCAATCAACACAATTTAGTTACTATTTCTATTCTTCCCAAGACCAGACTCCCTTTCTCTATGTGCCCTTTGGAACTCCCGCTCTGTCTGCAACAAACTCGCCTCTCTCCATGACATCTTTATTGGCAACTCATTCAACCTACTCGCCATTAACGAAACTTGGCTCCCCGAATCCGACACTGTGTCTTCTGCTGCCCTATCCCATGGTGGTCTTCTCTGGACACACTCCCCCAGATCCAATGGACGTAAGGGAGGAGGTGTCGGAATCCTTCTAGCCCCACAAAGCACTTTCCAGGTACTTCAACCACCTCCCTCTCTCTGTCACTCTCCTCTTTTGAAGCTCATTGCATTCGTCTTTTCACTCCAGTTTCTCTAAGGATAGCTGTGATTTACAGGCCCCCTGGACCAGTATCAACCTTTCTTGATGACTTGTCTGCCTGGCTACCCTACTTTCTTTCTTCTGATATCCCCACAACCACAATCATTCTCGTTAGTATCCCTATTAATACTAACACTCCTGCCACTTCCAAACTTCTCAGCCTAACCTCCTCCTTTGACCTGAAGCAGTGGATACACGCTCCTACTCACTCTGAAGGCAATACCCTTGACCTCGTTGCTCTCACCTTTGCACTCCATGCAACCTTTCTAACAATACATTCCCTCTCTCTGATCACCACCTTATTAGGTTGTGATCAGCATCCCTATTAATACTAACACTCCTGCCACTTCCAAACTTCTCAGCCTAACCTCCTCCTTTGACCTGAAGCAGTGGATACACGCTCCTACTCACTCTGAAGGCAATACCCTTGACCTCATTGCTCTCACCTTTGCACTCCATGCAACCTCTCTAACTATACATTCCCTCTCTCTGATCACCACCTTATTAGGTTGTGATCAGCATCCCTATTAATACTAACACTCCTGCCACTTCCAAACTTCTCAGCCTAACCTCCTCCTTTGACCTGAAGCAGTGGATACACGCTCCTACTCACTCTGAAGGCAATACCCTTGACCTCGTTGCTCTCACCTTTGCACTCCATGCAACCTCTCTAACTATAAATTCCCTCTCTCTGATCACCACCTTATTAGTTTCACTCTCTCCCTCTCCTCCACCTCCTCTCCCTCCAACTGCCTAAAGGTTACCCACAGAAACCTACGTCATCTCAACCCTTCTCTTATCTACTCTGCTATTGACAACCTCTACGACAAAATCTCACCTCTATCCTGCACCAACATAGCCACTTCTGTCTACAACGCTTCACTTCTAGCCTCACTGGACCCACTGCCCCCCCCCCCCTCACCTAACACAGAATCAGGCCTCAACCCCTTCAACCTTTGCAAAACAGATTATACAAGAAGTCTGAAAAAAAAAACATAGCTCCCTTGTCACCTCCTCCCATGCTCGCCTCCAGAACTTTTCCAAAGCCTCTCCAATCCTGTGGAATGCCCTACCCCAATCTGTCCGCTTATGTCCTACTTTATTAGCTTTTAGATAATCCCTGAAAACCCTTCTCTCCAGAGAAGCCTATCCTACCCACACCTAACAACTGTATTTTAATTTTCTCCATCAGCTCACCCCCCACAGTTATTACCTTTTGTTCCACTTGACCCTCCCTTCTAGATTGTAAGCTCTAATGAGCAAGGCCCTCTGATCCCTCCTGTATTGATTTGTATTGTAAGTGTACTGTCTGCCCTCATGTGGGAAAGTGCTGCGTAAACTATTGGCGCTATATAAATCCTGTATAATAATAATAATAATATGTAAAGCACTGTGTAAATGAAAGGCACTATATAAATACCTGTAATAAAAAAATAAAAAAATAATAAGACCAATGCTGAACAGAACCTGAACTCTGTCTAGAAGATGAATGCTTGACAGAACCTGAACCCAGCCCAGAAGATCAATATTGGACAGCACCTGAACCCAGCCCAGAAGATCAATGCTTGACAGAACCTGAATCCAGCCCAGAAGATCAATGCTAGACAGCACCCGAATCCAACCCAGAAGGTCAATGCTTGATAAAACCTGAACCCAGCACAGAAGATCAATGCCTGACAGAACCTGAACCCAGCCCAGAAGATCAGTGCTGGACAGAACCGGAACCCAGCCCAGAAGATCAATGCTGGACAGCACCTGAACCCAGCCCAGAAGATCAATGCCTCACAGAACCTGAACCCAGCCCAGAAGATCAGTGCTGGACAGAACCCCCGAACCAAGCCCAGAAGATCAATGCTTGACAGAACCTAAACCCAGCTCAGAAGATCAATGATTGACAGAACCTGAACCCAGCCCAGAAGATCAATACTTGACAGAACCTGAACCCAGCTCAGAAGATCAATGATTGACAGAACCTGAACCCAGCCCAGAAGATCAATGCTGGACAGAACCTGAACCCAGCCCAGAAGATCAATACTTGACAGAACCTGAACCCAGCTCAGAAGATCAATGATTGACAGAACCTGAACCCAGCCCAGAAGATCAATGCTGGACAGAACCTGAACCCAGCCCAGAAGATCAATGCTAGACAGCACCCTAATCCAGCCCAGAAGGTCAATGCTTGATAAAACCTGAACCCAGCCCAGAAGATCAATGCCTGACAGAACCTAAACCCAGCCCAGAAGATCAGTGCTGGACAGAACCCGAACCCAGCCCAGAAGATCAATGCTTGACAGAACCTGAACCCAGCCCAGAAGATCAATGATTGACAGAACTTGAACCCAGCCCAGAAGATCAATGCTTGACAGAATCTGAACCCAGCCCAGAAGATCAATACTTGACAGAATCTGAACCCAGCCCAGAAGATCAATACTTGACAGAACCTGAACCCAACCCAGAAGATCAATGCTTGACAGAACCTGAACCCAGCCCAGAAGATTGATGCTGCACAGCACCCCCACCCAGCCCAGAAGATCAATGATTGACAGAATCCAAATGTAAGAGTGTAAGCTCCTCTGGTAAAGAGACTGATGTGACTGGCTGAGTGTTCTCTGTACAGCACTGCGGTATATGGCAAGGCCATATACAGTATGTATAATGCTAGTGATGGGGTGAGGAGGGGATGTCACACTTTGTCTGGCGGTGAAGTGTTTGTGGTCGGGAAGTGTGAATCTCTGATAGAAGTACTGTGATGATATCAGTCGGTGAGATCTACCACACAGGATGAACAATGAGGAGCTCCTATGGTAACAAACACAATATGAGAGATCCTATAGATGTATTTTTTGGTTATGAAGCCCACAATGGTTTCTTGCACTGGGCACACACATACACAATTGCACGTATATTGTATATTGAAGTCCACCCAAAATTGGTCTTGCAAAATTGGGTTGGTGCTGCTGGAATAAATCAGATCAGGGTTCCTGGCATCCAATTCTCCCAATCTAGAATTCACTATTTGGCACTGATTTCAGCAAAAACAACAACATTCTGAAATATACAAGCGTGACTCCACCCACCAGCTTCCATCTATAATTGACATATTAGCTTTGGGAGAATTGCACAGGACCCCGCGCAAAGACGACTAGAACCCCAGGCAACCTGGAAAACGTGTACTGATCTGCACTCAACCCCACCCCCTCACGGAACATCCTTGGAAGAGGGCCGGTCCTAGGTAAGATCAGTGCTGCTGGTTCCAGGCCCTGATAGTTTCATAGTTAGTAAGGTTGAATAAAGACACCAGTCCATCCAGTTCAACCTGAGTGGGTGTCTACAATTGTCCCTATCCCTGTACATTGCACACTCATGTTGGTCCCTACCTTCAAGGAGCCCACAATCCAAGGTCCCCATGCATATACTAGGGCCAATTTTGAACAGAAGCCAATTTACCTACCTGCATGTCTTTGGATTGTGGGAGGAAACCGGAGTACCCGGAAGAAACCCACGCAAGCACAGGGAGAACATGCAAACTCCAGGCAGATAGTGTTGTGGTTGGGTTTTGAACCAGCGACCCTTCTTACTGCTAGGTGAGAGTGCTACCCACTACACCACTGTGCTGCCCTAATAGTGACTGACACCTTACGAACAGGGGTACACTTCAGAGTAATTAACTACAAAAATAAGCCAATAGAAATCTTACATGAATAAAGCTGACACTTAATAATGGGCGGAGCTCTTCTGGTATTGCACAGCCACCAGGGTGCCAGCAATACACTTTAAAGCGGCGGTCCCCAACGTTTTTAGTAACAGGGACCAGTTTCGTGGCAGTCAATTTTGCCAGGGACCAGGGGGGTGGACTAGATATTCACAGAGTTTGTCCTAAGCCCCACAACCCCACAACCCTCCTTTACAGTGTCCACAGTCCCCCTTTACATTACAGTGCCCCTTTACAGTGCAGTCCCCTTTACATTAAAGTGATTGTAAAGCCTTAAAGTTTGCATTTTATGCATTAAGGTAAAAAACCTTCTGTGCTGCAGCGACCCCCCCCCCCCCCAGAACCTCCTTTTTCTTACCTGAGCCCGAACAGATCCAGCGATGTGCACAAGAGCACAGCCACTGTCGCTCTCCTCATTGGACAAATTGATAGCAGCAGGAGCCATTGGCTCATACTGCTGTCAATCAAAAGATGGGACATGGGAGCAGGGAGGGCCGAGCCGAGTACCACTGTCTGTGTCAATGGATGCAGCAGCGGGACTTGGGAGCGATCCCACACCGGGTGCCCCTCATGGAAAGCGGCTTTCCATTAGGGTACCAGGTGAAGAGAAGGGACCTGGAGTGCCAACGGTGCACCCCAGAAGCAGAGGATCGGGGCTGCTCTGTGAAAAACCATTGCACTGAGCAGGTAAGTATAGGCATGTTTGTTATTTTTATTTAAAACAAACCGAGGGATTACAATCACTATATTGTCATGGGGGCTGCACTGTAAAGGGGCACTGTGATGTAACGGGTGCTCCACTGTAAAGGGGCACTGTGATGTAACGGGGGCTGCACTGTAAAGGGGCACTGTGATGTTACGGGGGCTGCACTGTAAAGGGGCACTGTGATGTAACGGGTGCTCCACTGTAAAGGGGCACTGTGATGTAACGGGGGCTGCACTGTAAAGGGGCACTGTGATGTTACGGGGGCTGCACTGTAAAGGGGCACTGTGATGTAACGGGTGCTCCACTGTAAAGGGGCACTGTGATGTTACGGGGGCTGCACTGTAAAGGGGCACTGTGATGTAACGGGGGCTCCACTGTAAAGTGGCACTGTGATGTAACGGGTGCTCCACTGTAAAGGGGCACTGTAATGTTACGGGGGCTGCACTGTAAAGGGGCACTGTGATGTAACGGGGGCTCCACTGTAAAGGGGCACTGTGACGTAACGGGGGCTCCACTGTAAAGGGGCACTGTGACGTAACGGGGACTCCACTGTAAAGGGGCACTGTGATGTAACGGGGGCTCCACTGTAAAGGGGCACTGTGACGTAACGTGGGCTCCACTGTAAAGGGGCACTGTGACGTAACGGGGGCTCCACTGTAAAGGGGCACTGTGATGTAACGGGGGCTCCACTGTAAATGGGCACTGTGATGTAATAGGGGCTCCACTGTAAAGGGTGTAGCAGAGTGTCCCAGAGAGAGCTGGGAAAGGTCCTCTTTGGGGGTTTATACATCCCCCAGGCTCCTCTCATATACATTCAGGGATCTCTGATCCATGGTCCAGTTCGGGTCTTGGTCCTCTCCCCCAGGCTAATTTAAGCTCACCTGAGCAGACAGCCTTTGCTCTCTGCCTGGGAAACCCAGACAATGCTGGTCTGTGAAGAGCACAAAGGTTGGTAAAAGCTGTTAAAGAGGGAGTCCGCCGTTTTTTTTTTTTTTAAAAGCCAGCAGCTACAAATACTGCAGCTGCTGACTTTTAAAATAAGGACACTTACCCGCCCAGCGCGCCCGCGATGTCAGCACCCGAAGCCGATCTCTCGATCGTCTCTCGGGTGCTGCTGCCGCCATCTTGGGTATAGGAATCGGGAAGTGGAGCCTTTTGGCTTCATTTCCCGGTTCCCTACTGCGCATGCGCAAGTCGCGCTGCGCAATAAGGATTGTCCTCGCTGTCTCTGGGATCCGTGTGTTTCCCAGCAGGCAGCGGGGGACCTTCGGAAAGGGGCGTAGATTCTGCGGAAAGGGGCGTAGCTTCTGCAGAATCTACGCCGGAAGTGGGTGCAAATACCTGTACTGTACAGGTACCTGCAACCCCCCTCCCCCCTGAAAGGTGCCAATTGTGGCGCCGGAGGGGGGGAGGGTTCCGATGAGCGGAAGCTCCACTTTAGGGTGGACCTCCGCTTTTAGGAGGTTATGTGGCAGCTGACAGGTGGTAGGCTTGCTCAGACTGGTAGTTAGGACCTGTATATATTGTGTAGTTAGAGCCGAGACACGGCTAGGTTTTTGTTTTGCTATTGTTGTTCTTATTTGTTTTCTGGAACACGGCACAGCGCCTGTATATAGACTTGTATATAACACAAATAAACACTGCACTGTTTGTCACTACCTCACTGGATTTGGTATCTGTGCCTGAAAGACTGCTCAACCCAGGGAGCTTTGTACCTGCTACCTGTCCCCCAGGTTACAAGGGGCACTGTGATGTAACAGGGCTGAACTGCAAAGGGGCACTGTGATGTAACGGGGGGGGGATGCACTGTGAAAGGGACACAGTGATGTAACGGGGGGGGGGGGATGCACTGTAAAGTGACACTGTAATGTAACGGGGGGGCTGCACTGTAGAGGGGCACTGTAATATAATAGGGGCTGCACTGTAGAGGGACACAGTGATGTAACGGGGGGATGCACTGTAAAGGGGCACTGTAATGTAACGGGGCTGCACTGTAAAGGGGCACGGTGATGCAACAGGGGCTGCACTGTAAAGGGGCACTGTGATGTAACGTGGCCTGCACTGTAAAGGGGCACGTGATGCAACAGGGGCTGCACTGTAAAGGGGCATGGTGGTGTAACGGGGGCTGCACTGTAAAGGGGCACGGTGATGTAACGGGGGGCTCCACTGTAAAGGGGCACTGTAATGTAACAGAAACAAAGATTATAGCTGCCCCGCCCCTCCAGTGCCTATTCTGTGTGTATACTGTGTGGCCCCATAGTCTTCTATTGCCTGGGGGCCCCATAGTCTATTGCCTGGGGGCCCCATAATCTCCTATTGCTCGGGGGGCCCCCATGAGTTGTCAGTCCGCCCCTGACTGAAAGCACAGCTATCCAAAGAAAATGTATTTAGGGTATAGGTATAAAAAGTTTGCTGAACAAATGTGGCATACAGCTCCAACAAAATTTGCCGTACTTTGTTCTAGAACTATCCTGCTGTTTGTTTATAGGCACCATCTAGTGGACATAATGTGGTATCTGTTTTTAAATACCTTAAAGTGATATTAAAGGTTTGATCTTTGTTTACCTCCCGACCGCCCAAAGGGCGGGCAGCACAAATATTATGAGCCTGAGCCAGCCGCTCCCGCCCCCTCCGCAGCCCGGTGCTCCAAAGAGCACTGGGGGGGGGGGGCAGAGCGGAGATCCGTGACTTGTAGTCACCACTCTCTTCTCTGGGAAGGCAGAGAACAGTGAGCTATTGGTGATCATGTGATCTTCCCAGTTCTCTGGCTTAGAGCAGGCAGGGGGCAGCTGCTTATAGATGCTGCAGGATGAAGGTGAGTATGTATGTATGTTTTTTTGTTGTCCCACTCCCTTAATGCACAGTGCAGGATTTTTTTGGGCCCGATGAGTCCAGTGATATAGCACTGTATAGACATAGAGTTTATCTTGTACAGCAGCGGTCATCAACCCTGTCTTCAGGGCCCACTAACAGGCCAGGTTTGCAAGATAAGTTGGAAGGCTGGCCGCAGGCTAGCCTGAATTTGTAGGAGGAGTCTGAGGGCTTTAAAATCCCTCCTCCTCCATCAGAGCCTTCGTCTGCTCATTTCTGGGTGGATGCACGTCACTTCCGGCCACAGCTTGGTGTCTATTCCTGTCCCGGGCTCCATCGGGGGACCATTCGCTCGTCCCCCCCTGGCAGCCCTGGGGTTCTACCGGCCTGGGGGGGGGGGGGGCGTCCATCTTTCCACCTCCTCATGCGCTTCTCCCGGAGCTCGTGCCGGGGGGAGCGGGGGGCGTCCATCATTCCTCCATCCACCTGCTCATGCCGTTCCGTACGGCCCGCCCGCTTCTCCCGGCGCTCGTTCCGGGGGGGAGCGGGGGGCCGACCATCACTCCTTCCTCCACGTCTTTGCAGTTTCGAGCCGCGCGCCCGCTTCTCCCGGCGCTCATGCCGTGGGGGAGCGGGGGGGGGGGCGTCTTTCATTCCTCCCACCTCCTTATGCTCCTCCATGCCACCCGCCCGCTTCTCCTGGCGCTCGTGCCAGGGGGGAGCGGGGGGCCGTCCATCACTCCTTCCTCCATTCCTCCACCTCCTCGTGCAGTTCCGTGTGGCCCGCCCGCTTCTCCCGGCTCTCATGGGGGGGAGCGGGGGGCCATCCATTCCATCCTCCACCTCGTCACTCAGCTCCTTTCTGGCCAGCGTGCGGCCTGCCCATTTCTCCCGGCACTCATGGGGGGGGCGGGGGAGTGGGGGGTTGTCTGTCCTTACAACCTCCACCTCAGTCTCCCCACAGCCATTCCTGGGCGGCGTGCAGCCGCCTCTCTCTCCCGGGGCGCGGGGGGGTCCGTCTTTCTCCGCGGATTTCATATATATATATATATATGTATGTATACGTATGTGTGTATATATATATATATGTGTGTATGTATGTATATTTTTAAATCTGCGATTTTCCTCGCGAGGGGGAGGTGATCCCCCCTCTCCCCTCACATGTGTGGAGTGCCGGCTGATTCTCTTGGTGGGGGGGGGGGTAGAGTTTCCGCCGGGAGTAGGGGGGAGTTTGGCTGCAGTCAGCTCCTCTGTCCTGGGGGGGTCTGGCTCCATGAGGGGGCCGCCCGCTTCTCCTGGTTTCCGCCGGGAGGGGGGGTGGGGGGTTCTTTCGGCTGCTGTCAGCTCCCATGTCCAGGGTAGTTCAGGCTCCACATGGGGGCCACCCACCTGTTTCTCCCGGTGTTCCGCTGGGAGGGGGGGGGCTTCGGCTGGCCGCCGGCTCCCCCTCGCATCTTCTGGTCCACACTCTAGTGCATTGAGACTGTGTGTGTGTATTTGCACACACTTTGCCCACGGGGGGATGTGTTCGGCCACCAGCCTGTTCCTCTCCCCATGGAATGCTGGCTCACAGGGGGCCGCTTCGCTCGGTACTCACGTCAGGAGGGGGGTGGGGTTGATTGGCTGCTCCTCTCCCTATGTACTGCGGGCTCCATGTGGGGGCCGCCGCCTGATTCTCCCCGTTTCAATGGGGGGGGGGGGGTCCGTCTTTCTATCCTACATTTCAGTCAGTTTTGGAATCTGCGACTTTCCTCTTGGTGGGGGTGAGGGGATCGGCGGCCGCCGGCCCCCCCTCTCCCCTCACATGTGCGGAGCACCCGCCGTTTTCTCCCAGTGTGTGGGGGGGGGGGGGATTGGCCGCCGACGGCTCCTCTCTCCCCATGCACTCTGGCGGCCTCTGGCCGATTCTGGAGGGGGGGATCGGCATCCACCCCCCCACATCCATTGCCGCACACCTGGTGGGGGGGTCAGTGTTCTGTCCCCTCCTGCTCCTCTGATCTGGCTCCTCCAGGAGGGGGGGTGCGACGGGGCTCTGGGGGTGTACGGTCACTGACATGACCACCCACAGCTATATTACTATGGCAGGTCTGCCAGGGTTACTGCTGTCTTGTTAATTTACTTCTTTGGTCTGTGTCGGTCGCAGCCTGCGTTCTGTCCAGGTTTCGGTCGTAAGCATTTTCTATCCAGCATGTTCTGTCACAGCGTTTGCTGTCCAACATTTCTGTCAGTATTTTCGGTCACAGCGTTCCTGTCCAGCATGTTCTGTCACAGCGTGTTCTGTCATTTCGTTTGTCCAGCTTTCAGTCATGGCGTCACCCTACACCTACCACTTGCCGGCCAGTTCACCTCCCGGGAACTCTCGCCATGCTCCATGGAGGGGAGGCCCCCCCGCGCGTCCACACACCCATTTCAGTCACGGGGGGTTTTCACGCCATTCGGCCCCAGGTTTCTGTCTCTGCGTTCTTCTGTCATCACGTTCCGTCCTGCATTTCTGTCATCACGTTCCGTCCTGCATTTCTGTCATCACGTTCCGTCCTGCATTTCTGTCATCACGTTCCGTCCTGCATTTCTGTCATCACGTTCCGTCCTGCATTTCTGTCATCACGTTCCGTCCTGCATTTCTGTCATCACGTTCCGTCCTGCATTTCTGTCGTAGCGTTCCGTCCTGCATTTCTGTCGTAGCGTTCCGTCCTGCATTTCTGTCATCACGTTCCGTCCTGCATTTCTGTCGTAGCGTTCCGTCCTGCATTTCTGTCGTAGCGTTCCGTCCTGCATTTCTGTCGTAGCGTTCCGTCCTGCATTTCTGTCGTAGCGTTCCGTCCTGCATTTCTGTCGTAGCGTTCCGTCCTGCATTTCTGTCGTAGCGTTCCGTCCTGCATTTCTGTCGTAGCGTTCCGTCCTGCATTTCTGTCGTAGCGTTCCGTCCTGCATTTCTGTCGTAGCGTTCCGTCCTGCATTTCTGTCGTAGCGTTCCGTCCTGCATTTCTGTCGTAGCGTTCCGTCCTGCATTTCTGTCGTAGCGTTCCGTCCTGCATTTCTGTCGTAGCGTTCCGTCCTGCATTTCTGTCGTAGCGTTCCGTCCTGCATTTCTGTCGTAGCGTTCCGTCCTGCATTTCTGTCGTAGCGTTCCGTCCTGCATTTCTGTCGTAGCGTTCCGTCCTGCATTTCTGTCGTAGCGTTTCTGTCCTGCATTTTTGTCGTAGCGTTTCTGTCCTGCATTTTTGTCGTAGCGTTTCTGTCCTGCATTTTTGTCGTAGCGTTTCTGTCCTGCATTTTTGTCGTAGCGTTTCTGTCCTGCATTTTTGTCGTAGCGTTTCTGTCCTGCATTTTTGTCGTAGCGTTTCTGTCCTGCATTTTTGTCGTAGCGTTTCTGTCCTGCATTTTTGTCGTAGCGTTTTCTGTCCTGCATTTTTGTCGTAGCGTTTTCTGTCCAGCGTTTCTGTCAGATCCGTATGGGCTGAGGTTTGTTTCATTTTGTTTGTCGTCCCTTTATTTTCTCTCCCATATAACACACGTCATATGGTGCATGCTCATTTCTTTAAACTTCTACCCACCACGGTTTGTGGGTATACTAGGCCGGAGGGTTGTTTGCTACCTGTCTGCTTTCTGTCATGGCATTTTTTACGTAGCTTTTCTGTTAGCCAGGGCTCATTTCCTGGTCTGTCACGCCTACGGACCATACGGGCTGAGGTTTTGTTTCAATTGATTGCCGTTCCGCAATCTTCTCACCCGCATACCATACGTCATACGTTGCATGCTTATTTCATCTCACTTGTACGTCTACCCACCACGGTCTGTGGGTACACTAGCCCTGAGGGTTGTTTGCTATCTGTGTCTGTTGTTCTGTCACAGTTTTTCCATTGGTAGCATTGTCATTCATAGTGCATGTTAGCTGGGGCTCACATCAAGGGTCTGTCACGTCTATGGACCCATACGGGCTGAGGTTTCGTTATTAATTGATTGTCGTCCCACAATCTTCTCGCCCGTATACTGTACGTCATACGTTGCACGTTTATTTCTTCACTCTTGTACGTCCACCCACTACGGTCTGTGGGTACACCGGCCAGGAGGGTTTGTTTGCTATCTGTCTGTTGTTCTGTCATAGCATTTCGTTTATAACTTTCATGTCATAGCTTAATGTTCGTAGTATGTCGGTTAGCTAGGGCACACATCCAGGGTCCGTCACGTCTACGGACCCATACGGGCTGAGGTTTCGTTTTTAATTGATTGTCGTCCCACAATCTTCTCGCCCGTATACCATACATCATGCGTGCACGTTCACCATACCTTTACTACTACCCACCACGGTCTGTGGGTACCTCAGCCCTGAGTGTTCGTTTTTTAATTACCTGTCTTGGCGCGGCAGGTTGCTCGGGCTCACTCACTACATACACTAGGGTTTGTGTCAGCATTAGGTTCACATTCACGCGCTGTTGGTCTTGTCATTTCTGCACTTACATCCTCATACTTGTTAGGTGCGTAGGGGTATTGTTTCGTGTGTTGGTTGTCTGTTCTCTTTTCGCTTGTTGTGTGTTTCTTGGTTCAGGGTTTGGGGTGGGTTGTGGAGGAGGCCGGTGCACATTCATCCCTCCACCATGGCATGGGGGTTCAGTGCTTGGTAGCACCCCATTTTTAGGGGTGGGACCAAACTCTCTTAGCTCAGTTATCGCCGGGGTACCCCTTTCCCGGCCTCAGCTGGGGGGGGGCAGTATTCAGTGGGTTATTCCCCCACTCTGTTCAAACCTCTTACATCCACCAGTGCAGCGCATGTTTCGTGCAGGATTCTTCAACCAGTTCATGAAGTTTCTCTATGCGCTCTGTAATGTTCGGGTGATTAAGCACAATTGGTAGATGCACGTTTTAGTCTACATCAGGCAGGCGTTTTATGGTTAAGGGCCTGGTAGCCCACGTTTATTATAAGAAAACAAAATATTAGTTCATCCAGTAATCCCACGCAGGGGTTTAAATTCATTCAGCACACAAATGAACATACCAAGCCACCTGGCTCTCAATTGTCAACAGTTCCTCTGCTTGCTCCCAACAGATTTGTCAACTCTTTCCAGCCCCCTGGACTCACCGACTTCCTTAGTCTTCCTGACTCTCAAGGTTTGTCAGCCTTTCCCAGTCCCTTACACGGACTACAGTCTCCCACAGGGCAAACCACTCTTCAACCAGCAGCAAGCTGCTCACACTCCTCCACCCTCCTACAACTTCCTGTCTTGCTTTTTAAAGACACTGCCTTAACAGGTGGGTTAATCAATTGTATTCCCTTAAAGAGAGCACAACCCAAACGGAGGGGAAATATAGCGTCCTTCCAGGACCCAGCCACGGCGTCCATTACAGCTCTTATTTGTTAGTCAGGATGGTGGGGTTCATAGCCCGTTAGGCTTGCACTGAGGTCTCATCTGCGGCTTCTGTTCTTCTCAGTACGCCTTCAGGTGTGGTTGGAATTTCTCACAGTGGCTTGTAAAACTGGGGGCAGTGTGGTCTCGCATAATCAATCTGGCCATTGGTTCTTATCTAGAGTTTGCAGTGGGCTTCTCACAAGGCGGGATGGTCTCATAGGTTCATGTTTATGGCTTTCGCTGGGTATTGCATCAGCAATTTGGCCTCATCTGCCAATTCCATGAAGTTTCTAGCAGGTGACCAGTTTTCAGGACCTATAAACTCCTGTCAAGCTGTCCATTTTTGTGGCTCACCCTCTCTAACCATCAAGGGAGAAGAGTCAGGGATGTTTCTCTTTGGCATGGCTACCAGTTACCGGACAGGTCTTCGTGGTGTTTCAGACTTCCTGTCTCCTTCCTTGGCAGTTCCCAGTTAGTGCTCCAGGCAGTTTCTCTCTTACCACTTACCCATCTATACCAATGAAGGGGATGTTGTAAGCTAGGGGTTTGTGGTCATATTTCGGTACCTTAGCCTTGGTGTCGGGCAGTAAGTTGGCCTTCTCTGCATCATTCCGTGGGTCTGCGCTTTCTCCATCCTCTCACTACCAACAGTTGTTCTCACACCCAGGTTACTTGCCAAACCTGGCTGGAATCCTCAACCCCCCCTTTTCTGGTTATTCATCTGGTTCCTGGGCAATTTTGGTAGGTCTCGCAGGGGGTCCTTTCTTTACATCAGGTTCATGGGGCGCTGGAGATCCTCCATGTTAGCAGCTACATACGTAACCCCCCTTTTCTGTAGTCAGCCGGGCATTCGCATTTTCCGGACTAAACGATTGTTGCGGGCCTTCTTTGTAGCTTTCACATCACACCTACTTTGTGTCTTTTTGCCCTCTTTTAGGCATACTGTCCAGCCAGGCCAAGGCACACCTCAGGCCTTGGTAGTTGGGGTTATCGTATTTTCCGTATGAAGACTCTGACTACAAGTTGGAAGGCTGGCCGCAGGCTAGCCTGAATTTGTAGGAGGAGTCTGAGGGCTTTAAAATCCCTCCTCCTCCATCAGAGCCTTCGTCGGCTCATTTCTGGGTTCCCACCCACCCGTTCCCCCATTTTTTCATCATTTGATTTACATTTCATACATTCATTCAGGGTATGCCCTCTTTTAGGCATACTGTCCAGCCAGGCCAAGGCACACCTCAGGCCTTGGTAGTTGGGGTTATCGTATTTCCGTATGAAGACTCTGACTACAACTGAAATACATCACAGGTGATATAATTTGCTGCTCAGTGATTGCAGTATTCTAGCCTGCATCTCCCCAAGGTAATACATAAAACCTGGCTTGTTAGTGGGCCTTGAGGACAGGGTTGATGACCACTGCTGTACAGTGTTGACCATTGGAAGTGAAATACAGTCCTGAGGTCTGTGAGTTCTTCTAGCGTGGAAGCCTTTAACCTCAAGTTACCATTGTTATTTCTGTCACCAAACGATAGTACCATTTCGCTCTGTTCCTACCAGGGTGATGGTTTGGTGTGGAGGTGGTCTCCAATCTTGATGATTTGGTGATGAACTGGTCTTTAGTCTTCATGGTTTGGTGAGGAGGTAGTCTCCAATCTTTTTGGTTTACTGAGGAGGTGGTCTCTAATCTTTATGGTTTGGTAAGAAGGTGGTCTTTAATCTGGATGGTTTGAGAAAGTGGTCTCCTGCCTTGACAGTGTGGTGAGGAGGTTGTCTCCAATCTTTTTGGTTTGGTGCAGAAATAGTCTTCAGTCTTTATGGTTTGAGGAGGAGGCGATCTTTAATCTTGATGATTTGGTGAGGGTGTGGTCTCCAATCTTTATGGATTGGTGAGGAGACAGTCTTCAATCCTGATGGTTTAATGAGGAGGTGGTCTTTAGTCTTGATGATTTGGTGAAGAGGTGGTCTAAAATCTTGATGGTTTGGTGAGGATCTGATCTCCAATCTTTGATCCATCGCTCAGTGCTATCAATGTAATTCTTCAGAAGAAGTGGGATCTATAAAACCACAAAACCCCATGTGTAATTGGAACCATGCCATCAGACCAACAAGCAAGACGACATTGATATGAGTGGGAACGAAGGGTCTGCTTTATGAGAAATGTACAGTATATGGTGTAAACCTATATGCCTAAGGGTGTGGTTTATGAAAGGAAAATGTGAAGAGATATATATATATATATATTTTTTTTTTATTTTTTTTTTTTTTTTATTTGATAGATAATGTTGTTGTCTTTTAACCCTGAACATTGCAGACCCCAAAAAGGCTAATGATTTGTGTGTGTGTGTGTGTATGTATATGTATATGTATGTGTGTGTATATATATATATATATATATATATATATATATATTTTTTTTTTTTTTATAAATGTGTTGTGAAAATCTTTTCAACAAATATTTTGAATAAACTTACTGATATATTAGAGGATGTGGTTCTGTATTTCACAAGTAGCACCTTAACCATCTGCAGACCGGAGAACTTTAGACATTTTTCTCTGGGTAGAAGCAAAGGAGCACAGCAGGCTCTATGGCAGCCTAGCACAAAGTACAACACAAAGAGCCCCACTTCTAAGCCCACGTACACACGGTCGGAGATTTTGCCAACCAAATCCGTTGGATTTTGCCCGTCGGATTTAGTCCGACGGATTGTGTCCGAAACTGTTGCATACACACGGTCGGGCCAAGTTGGCGAAAAATCCGATCTTTCAGAACGTAATTTCGTTACGATGGGACTACATTCAGGCTAGTAGCCAATAGCTTTGATGTAGGAATTTGATCTGAGCATGCGTGGCACTTGGTCCGATGAAAATGCTATACACATGATCGTATTGGGTCTGTCCGGCCCAGTTGGTCGGGAAATATTTCCAACATGTTGGAAAATTGGGTCGGACGGAGATTCGGACGGAATCAGTCCGATGCATACCACACACAGTCGGATTATCTGACGACACGGTCCGATAAGACTCATTCCGACAGATTCTCTGACCGTGTGTACAAGGGCTTAGAAGGTGATCCCCAGCAGTCACACAAATGTCCTCTCTTCCCACTCTCCATGTGAGACTGACCCCAGCAGCATGGGCTTTCCAGTTCTTATTTCCCCTTCTAGAACACAGTTCATCCCGAGACATGTAGTCCCACGTGGGCTTTCCTGATCAGGGGCTGCCTCCCTGGAGAATATATCCCCATAAGCCCCTGGTATCCCTGAGGTTAATGGGCCAGCTCTCCTCCCTTGGCTGTGGCTGCAGCCAATCGCAGTGTCCTCTCTTTAAGCGGCTGGGGGAGATCTTACCCCCCCCCCCCCACCCAGCCGCTCGGTACATTTATGGCTGGGGACAAAGAGGACAGCTCCAGCAGCGTGGGTGGTGGTTAGTAGGGATGAGCTTGGTGTTCGAGTCGAACATCGGCTGTTCGCACGTTCAGCGAATAACGAACGTTATGGGCTGTTCGCGCCAAATTCGTGTGGCGCTCACAGCCCACAATGCACTGCACCATCGCAGTGCATTGTTGGCTCATGATTGGCCAAGCATGCACTGTGACCCCCGCATGCTTGGCCAATCACAGCGCCGGCAGCGACGAGAGCCATGATTGGCCACAGGCAGGATGCCTGTGGCCAATCATAGCTCAGGCTGTGTAGTACACGCCCCAGACTATATAAGTCCGCCAGCGCGGCGGCCTTGTGTAGTGTGTTGGCGTCTATAGGAGTTAGTGGGTGTTCTGTGTACCTTCAACACAGTATACACCGTTCGTTATCGATTTAGCGTTCTTGCTCTTCTGTAATTGAGCTTTCAGTCAGCTGTAGGAGATCGTGGGTGTTGTCTATGTGCCCTGACCGCAGTATACACCATTATATCCACCTATATAGCTAGCTATATTGCTCTTCTGTAATTCAGCTTTCAGTTAGCTGTAGGAGTTTGTGGGTGTTGTCTGTGTGCCCTGACCGCAGTATACACTATTATCCACCTATATAGCTCTTCTTTAATTGAGCCAACTGCCATCTGCAGGAGTTAGTTGGTGTTGTGTGCCTCCAGCACAGCACAGTATACACCGGTATCTACACTTTAATTCCTGTTGTTCTATAATAAAGGCATCTGCAGGAGTTAGTGGGTGTTGTGTGCCTCCAGCACAATATACACTACCCAATTGCTGGTTTTCCCATCTCTCTTCAGGCCATTACCATGTCTGGAAAGCCAACAAGGAGAGGCAGACAGGCATGAGCCGATAAAAGAGGGCAAGCAGGCTCTGTGTCTAGAGACAACAGTGCTGGTCGTGGACGCGGTGCATCATCATCAGCACATGGCCATGGGACACGCTTGTCCTTATTTTAGGCAGCTGGACATGTTGAGCCGCATCATGCCGAAGACTTGGTAGAGTGGATGACCAAGCCCTCTTCATCCTCCTCATCCTCTCTCACCCAGTCTCAGGGTACTAGCAAAGCAGCTGCCAACGCATCGTCTTCCCTCCTCTCAATGTCATCATCAGTGACTAGACATGTGCATTTGTTTTCGTCCGAATGCATTTTCGTCCGAATTTCAGGTATTTTCGTTTTCGTTTTGACAAACGATAACGAAAGTGCAGATTCCGAAAAACGAAAGATCCGACATAAATAAATGCTTTTTTCGTTTTCGTTGTTACAACAGTTTGATATAGAATAGGAGATTTGAAGTGACCGTTCGATATAGAATAGGAGATTCGACGTGACTCCATATGTCTATTGAACCTGTGGTCGAATGTGCCTAAGTTTCGTTTACCTCTATTAGTCCTATTATATAGAAAAGCTTCGACAGAGAGTAAATATTCGACATAGAGAGAACAGAATCGACAGAGAGAAACGATACTGGAATTTGGTGGGGGAAGTAAATAAAAAAAAAAATAATGATAATATTCGACGGGATCGTTGCACGTTTAAATAATATTCGACGGGATCGTTGCACGTTTAAAATAATATTCGACGGGATCGTCGCAACTATACGACACTGCAATCGTACATTTCGGCAATCGAATGCTCCGCCTATAGGCTATATAGTTTAGCAGCTCCATCGAATCTTCTTTATCCATTCGACAGATACCATAAGCCTTCCAAGACAGATTCGACCGTAATTCATGTGGATTTTCGGACGAATACAATTTTTGCACGAAAAACGAAATAAATAAAAACGAATTTCGGGAGTAACTAAATAAAATTTACGAACGAAAAAACGAAACGAAATATTCTAGTCTGCACATGTCTATCAGTGACTCCTTCCCTAGACCCACCACGTCCTCCTGAGGAGTCCCCTGAACTCTTTAAACACAGTGTTGGGTACATGCTCCAGGAGGATGCCCAGTGTTTTGTAGGCTCTGATGATGATACTCAGCTAGAGGAAGGCAGTAGCGTTAGCGCAGAGAGAGGGGATGCTCAAGAAGGACAGCAATCTGGCAGTCATGTTCCACAAGCTGCAGCATACTGCCAGGTTTGCTCCAGCGATGAAGAGGGAGGGAATGATGAGGGCACTGACTCCACATGGGTTCCTGGTAGGAGAGAGGAGGAGGAGGAGGCACATCTCCAACGAGGCAGGATGCCCTCCGGGGGCCAGCTTAGGGGCAGCACACCGACTGAATCACACCGCAGAGCTCCGCCTGTACAGGGCTCTGCCTCTGCGTGTTATTCTAAAAGTTCTTTGGTGTGGGCCTTTTTTGAGACGAATCAGATCGCACCGCTACTATTTGCAACATATGTCTCAATCGTATCTCCCGTGGCCAAAACATCAGCCACTTGGGCACCACATGCTTGACCAGACATATGTTGACCTGCCATGCAGCTCATTGGCAAGCGTACCTCAAAGACCCACACCAAAGAACAAAGCGAACCTCTCCTTGCGCCTCATCAGCTGGGATCTCCAACCCCACTAGACCTTCAGTCCTCTCTGAAACCTGCTCTGAGAGGAATGAAGGTGTAGAATTAGGTGTGTCACAGCCAAGTGCTTCCGGGAACTCTGCTAGCAGTACACCCACGTCCGATTATAGCAGGCAAATTTCCCTGCCCCAGCTGCTGGACCATCAAAAGAAGTTCACTCCCAGCCATCCACATGCCCAGCGGTTGAATGCTAGCTTGGCTAAATTGCTAGCACTTCAACTGCTGCCTTTTCAGTTGTTAGACTCGGCCCCCTTCCGTGAGTTTTTACAATGTGCGGTTCCTTATTGGCAGGTCCCCAAACGCCACTTTTTCTCACCGAAGGCGATTACGGCTCTCTACCGGCATGTGTAAGTCAATGTCCTTGCCTCGCTGAACAGGGTGGTCAGCGGTAAGGTGCATATTACCGCTGACGCATGGACAGGGACATTACCTGTCTTTCACGGCCCATTGGGTCACTCTTCTGGCAGAAGGGAAGGATGCAGGACAAGGTGCAGTAGTGTTGGAGGTTGTTCCGCCACCACGCCTCCAAAATTCTACTACTGGTTGTGACACACCTCTCTCCTCCACTCCCTCCTCCTCTTCTTCTTCCTCCATGGCCTCTTCCAGTGCTCTGTCCACGGAACCAGTGGTGCTCCGTAGGCGTTCCAGGGGCTACGCAAGTACGCAGGCAAAACGATGCCATGCCGTGCTTGCGCTGGTTTGTTTGGGGGACAGAAGCCACACTGGGGCAGATATTTTGTCAGCTCTGCAGGGGCAGGCCGAGAGGTGGTTGACGCCACACCAGCTTAAGCCAGGACTGGTGGTTTGCGACAATGGCACCAACCTCCTCTCCGCCCTCCGACAGGGACAACTGACCCATGTGCCCTGTGTGGCTCACGTCCTTAACCTGGTGGTGCAGCAGTTCTTGGGCAGGTACCCGGGCTTACAGGATGTCCTGAAGCAGGCCAGGAAAGTCTGTGTGCATTTCCGCCGATCATTTAATGCCTGTGCTCGGCTGGCTGAGCTCCAAAAGGAGTTGAACCTGCCCAAGAACCGCCTTATATGTGACATGCCCACCAGGTGGAACTCAACGTTGGCCATGCTGCAGCGGCTGCACACGCAGCAGAGGGCCATCAATGAGTACCTGTGCGACTACGGCACCAGGACAGGGTCAGGGGAGCTCATTTTTTTTTTTCTCACCACACCAGTGGGGGATGATCAGGAATGCATGCACTGTCCTGTCACCGTTTGAGGAGACCACAAAGATGGTGAGCAGTGACAGTGCATGCATCAGTGACACTGTACCTCTTGTCCACCTCTAAGAGTTTACGCTGCGTGGAATAATGGACAGGGCACTTGAGGCAGAACAGAGGCAGGAAGAGGAGGACTTCCTTGCCTCTCAAGGCCCCCTTTATCCAGACAGTGTTCCTGCTGTCCCACCCATCACACAGGACGAGGAGGAGGATGATTGTGTCAGCATGGAGGTGGAGGCTGGCACTCAGCATCAGCAGCAGAAGCAGTCTTGTAGGGATGATTTACAATCCCAAGAAACACGTGGACTTGTATGTGGCTGGGAGGAGGTAGCTGCGGATCATGTTGTCCTTAGTGACCCAGAGGACACCGGACCGAATGCCTCAGCTAACCTACGCTGCATGGCCTCCCTGATCCTGCAAAGCCTGCGGAAAGATCCTCGTATTCTTCGGATCAAGGAGAGGAACCATTACTGGCTGGCCACTGTCGCAGGGGGAGCAGAGGATGAGACCTCTCCGGGAGGCCTTGCAGAAAGGTCTGTGCAATGTGTTCCCAGAGACTGGGAGGTTACAAACTCCTGGTCCTGGACAACATGTTGCTGAGGCATCGGTCAGAAGGAGCGGTGGAGAAGGTGGCCGCCTGACTGATGCGTTCAGAGAATTTTTTAGTCCGCAGCCCCAAGGTATAATCGGTTCCAGCAACCATCGCCAGCGGCTGATTTACATGGTGCAGGAAATACCTAGGGGCAAGGTCAGACTTGGACACCTTTCCCACCAAAAATCCTCTGGCTTACTGGGTCTTGAGGATGGATCACTGGCCAGAGCTTGCGCAGTATGCAATTGAGCTACTGGCCTGTCCTGCATCCAGCGTTCTTTCAGAACGCACCTTCAGCGCTGCTGGTGGCTTTGTTACCGATCACAGGGTGCACTTGTCCACCGACTCGGTTGATCGACTGACCTTTATAAAGATGAATCAGTCTTGGATCACCCACAGCTACCAAGCACCTGAAGCTGATGTAACCGGATATTTTTTATTTTTTTTTTGAAATATCACATCCCTTCAAGACTGTCCTGTTATGTTGATTGTCTATCCTCTTCCTCCTCCGCTGATATGTTGGAAGAACATTTTTGGTTCTGGGCGATGCCACCAGCCCAATTTTTCAGCCGCGTTTAATTACAATTTTTGATGCAATGCTTTGCAGCAGGGCTCATTCCTGCACTACAACTAGAGTATATGGGAGAGGTTGCAGTGTCGTAGCACCAGTGCCTAAGGCCCAATTTTTCAGCCCCTGTTTAACAGGGGCATGTAATTACAATTCTTGATATAATATTTCACAGCAGGGCCTGTTCCTTTGCCCACCGAGAGTAACTGTGAGGACTTATAGTGTTGTGGAACCAGCACCACAACCACCAAAGGCCCAATTTTTCTACCACTGTTCAACAATGCCATGTAATTAAAATTCTTGATATAATCGTTCACAGCAGGGCGCTCCAGCGCCCACCAAGAGTCACTTTGAGGGCTTACAATGTTGTGACTTTCAAACATCCAACTTACAAACGTCTGCTACTTGCAAACGGAAGGAGACAACAGGAAGTGAGATGAAAAAAGACGGACGGCAAAACAAATTATACAGGGGTGATAACGCTTCCCTATGTTTTCCAAAATGCTTAAAAATAGATTTTTTGACTGGAGCTACACTTTAAAAATGTACCAGTTCAAAATTGCAAACAGATTCTACTTAACACAACAAACCTACACAGTCCCTGTCTTGTTTGCACCGCCTGTATACTGCTGTTCTTAGTATATAGGGCCTGGGGGCCCCATGTCTTTCCTTTTTTTTAATATGGGTACGGGGTTCCCCTTAATATCTGTACAAGACCCAAAGGGGCTGGTAAGGGGCGGGGGGGGCTACCCATGCCATTTTTCTCAATGATTTTCATCCATATTGCAGGAACCAGATATAACATTAAAACCACAAGCAGTTTGAAATGACTTTTTTTCTGTTTAAATGTCATTTTGTGCAGGGACTGTTCTAAACACGGGAAACACATGCTACTTCACAGGCATACTATAGACACCCCCCAGGCACCATATTTAAAGGAATATTTCACTTTTTTTTTTTTTTTTTACTTTAATCGTCATTAAAATCAGTACTCCCGCAAAAACAGACGTTTTTAAAAACATTTTAGGCATTGACCCATGTCCCCTGGGGCAGGAGCCAGGTCCCCAAACCCTTTTTAGGACAGTATCTTGCATATTAGCCGTTAAAATTGGCACTTTTTATTTTGAACGTTCGAGTCCCATAGACTTCAATGGGGTTCTAAAGTTCGTATGAATTTGCGGTCCATTCGAAAGTTCTGGTACGAAGCGGGGGGTGTTCGGCTCATCCCTAGTGGTTAGTAGTGCACAGGGCCATGTGGCTGCACATAGCTGCTCAGACTTCTCCTATCAGAAACTAAAAATAAAATATAAAGACACGAAAGAAGGGGAAAAAAGCCCACCTTAACCATACTGCGGCAAGGTGGCTCGGCTGTCCAAGCCGACCTACCTGTACGTCAATCTGTGCATGAATAGCTCCCAACTGTCCCTGTATTCGAGGGACTGTCCCCGATTTGGAGCAATGTCCCTCTGTCCCTCTTTCCTCCTCATTTGTCCCTCATTTTGGTCTGATCTATGTTCAAAAAGTGTTTCCCAGTGCTGAACCTTTTTATCCAATTTCTAAATTGGCTTTTAAAATTTACAAATGCAGCAACGTAAAGGAATAGTAGTGGTAAAAAAAATACCCTTTTGTGGATTTAATTAACCTTTTGGGAGTGTGGCAAGGGCATGTCCTATGGCTACATACGTTTGCTAGTAGGTGTCCCTCATTCCCACCTCAAAATGTTGGGAGGTATGTGTGCATGTGGTACTGCGGGCGTGCTGCGAGAGTTTTAGCGGCGCTTTACCGCTGTTTAAGAGGCGCTTTTTTCGACCGCTAGCTGTTGTGGCCCTTCCAGGCACTTTGGATGTGCTGGCCATTAATTTCAATGGGCAGGGTGTTTTGGGAGCGCTGTATACCGGCCCAAAGATGCTGCTTGCAGGGCTTTTCCTAATAGCCGCCCCAGTGTGAAAAGTTGTGCTGAAATGAATGGGAGAAGGGTTTCAGGCTCTATTTCTAGCATTAAAACACCTGAAAACTGCCTCAGTGTAAAAGGGTCTTGGAAACACCTCCCTAGGGAACACTTAAACCCTCGATCGCCCCCTAGTGTTAACCCCTTCACTGATCCCCAGCATTACTAGTAAAAACAATAAAAAGTCCCAAAATCTATCTCCTATTTTGTAGACGCGATAACTTTTGCTCACACCAATCAATATATGTGAAGGAGGAGAGAGAGTTAACATGACTAAAACTTTAGTATAGCTGACAGAGGAATATCTCTTATTTTAGGGTCTTGTTTGTCACGATGACCACAGCATAGATAAGGTCTGGTAAGAACTGGTTTTGAAATGATGTCTTCAGACAAAGTCAGAACGTCAGCATTAGTTTAAAATATGTTTTTAGATAATATCTCCTTTCAGCTATAATACTAGTTTAAGACTATGTCTGAGAGGCTATATGTTTGTATAGGAATTATGTGTCATGTGATGAACTCTGTCCTCCCTCCCTTCCCTCCTTTCTCTTTAAGTTGTGAAATATTCTTTGTCCATAATTTGTATAAAGATGAGATTCTTGCCATTAAAAGCAAACATCCATTGAACAACTTTCTTGTTTGCATTTGATGCTTCCGGCACTCCGAAAGAATTTTGCTGATTTGTCCAGGTCTAAGCAAATTTAACCCCTTCAATGCGCTTATTGCGATTGTAGCGCCGGCTCCTGAAGAGCATGCACTATGTTTTTATAAATGTAAGGTTACACCTGCCTGAACTGCAGTTTGGTTTGGGTGAAATTGTCTAAATTTGGACCTCAGCATCAGTCTGACTGGACTATGGGATGTTCAGTCTGACCACAGGGGGCTCCGTCTCTTCTGGCAGGCATGGAACTACAGTCTGGTTGGGTGCTTTAAGATTACTCTTTCTCGAAGACTGCACAGTGGGAGTGGCACTCTTGCTGTGCTTTCTGGGAGAGGGTACTTAAGATGGGGATGTCACGTGGTTCAGGGTTCCGGTCCAGAAGGATGTGCTGACTTCACGGTTCTGGTGCTCCTGACCAGCCCCCAGGAAGGCTATGGCCTGTGGTGCGGATCCACCCGACTTGTTGTCTCGGGGCTGGCTAGCCCGAGGCAAGGAAACTAAAGGAGGATTCTGAAGTGTTTGGGTGCCGTCTCCGGTTTGGGAGAGACCCATTAGCTTCATAACATTCCAGGGATAGGACTCTTCAGAAGAAGACCACGCACAGGTTGGTTTCTTAGTAAGAGCCTGGAAGGGCTGAAGTACCAAAGTGAATCTGGTCTCGTGGATATCGTCAAGCTGGCTGAAAGATCCAGGTATCACCCAAGCTTAGTTTTCCATTGTTGTGTTCTACAACAACGTCTGTGGCAGAGACTTTGTTCCTGAAGTTAAGCACCTTGTTGGCTGCTAGGCCTTGTGAGAGAGGGACTATCCAACTTGAGTGAACATCCAGTTGTGAATGGCTATTCTCTGGATTTAGTCAAAGCAAGTTCTTCATTATTGACTTTGACGCTAGGAGTACCTGAACTTCCTTCCTAACCCTCTGATCCCGATTTAAGAGACTGTTCATTGTTTACGTTTTTGCAAATAAAATCCCTTTATGCGGATCTATTGTCAGTCTCTCAAGTTACTGGGCTATCTACCACGGGACACCCCTAGATGTGAATTGAGGAAAGGAAGGTAACGGTAAGCCCAATTAAACCAGCAGCTCCTTCGGGGGTTAGTGCTACATGATTTTTTTTTTTTTTTTTTCAAACATATGTAGCAGAATACATATTGGTCTAAAATGATGAATAAACTTGTTTTTTTTTTTTTTTTTTTTTTTTTGGATATGTATTATAGCAGAAAGTAATTTTATTATTATTATTATTATTATTATTTATATATATAATTTTTTTTATTTATTTTTTTTTTTTATTTGTGTATAGTCCAAAAAATAAAAACCGCAGAGATGATCAAATACCACCAAAGGAAAGCTCTATTTGTGGGGAAAAAAAGGACATCAGTTTTATTTGCGTACAGCATCACATGACCGTGCAATTGGTAAAGCGACGCAGTGCCGAATCGCAAAAAAAATGGCCTGGTCATTAAGGAGGAAAATCCTTCCGGGCTCAAGTGGTTAAAGAACTTCAGGATTGCTTAGCAAACAGCAGCTGCTGGGGCAATGAACACTTGGATGATAAGTATGTAAAGTACAATATAGTGTATATAGTGCAGGAGTCTGTAATGTAGAGTACAAGTAGCCACACTGCCTTAAGCAGGTGTATCTTTAAATTTACTGTTTCATGGCTGCAGTCAGCCAATGCCATTTGTAGCCTGTCTTGTTCAGTTTTCCTTAAGTTCAGCCTGGCTGTCATTTCTTTCTTCTGCCAGTAGGTGGCGCTGTTGGTGTAAAATCACACAGTGGGTCTGAATTATGAACATGCATATCTTTTCCCAGCCCACCACTAGGGGGTATTCTGTGCTGGTGGTGTATTTTTTTGAAAGGGTGTAAAATATTTGGGGGTGGCTAATGCAAGCCCCCCACCAGGCTGTGGCCTGGGATGGGTGCATTTGTAGAGTTGCTTCTTCAGGTCCATCTGCCTAAAAGGGCCTGTAGGTGACTAGGCTTGGAGTTTGGGCCTGAAAGCAAATGGATTTGGAGCTGTCCTTCTTCTCTGAGCTCAGGATGGGGTTTCAAGAGGGCTGGAGGATGACGGATGTTTTTGCTCCTGCTCATATCAGTGAAAGAATTCAAACACAGGGTTGTCTGTCTTGACTTGAAGGCCCTTTTCCTGTATAGTGATGCATGAAGTTCCCGGAGTTCAGCTATAATATGAGCATCTACATCTCTAACCCTCTCTTCCATGGGTTGTGAGAAATAAATTCTTTTTTTGGTTTCATCTAAAAGTGACTGGCACCTATCTATGTCTACATGTCCCACCACTGCCTACGTGATCTACCAGCGAGGTGAAATGTCAACCCACCATATCTTTCAGGGTATCACCATGCTTCCAGGGGACGGCAGGTGCTACATACAATATAGTGTATATAACATAAAAAGGATGTCGGGTAGAGTTCAGGGGTCAGGGAGTGCGACGCACAGAGTTGAAGGGTCAGGGGGGTGCAGGACTCCAGCCAGAATTCGGGGAATGCTAGGATTTTGTTGACCCTGCGGAATCTGGGATGGTTGGGAGATATGCATTATAGCACTGAATACAACAATGAATTAATTATCTCTATCTGAAAATACTCACTATGCACTCCAAGTCTCCACCCCCACCCTGAGCTGGTATGATGTAGCTGAGTGGCACACCAACCCACCCTGAGCAAGCTGGTCTTAAGGGGGGGGGGGGGGGGTACAGTGGCACAGTAACCAGGTAGCTGAGCCCAGCGCCACCAGAAAGAGAACCACACTGCCCAGTGCCACCAGAGAGAGTGCTACACTACCCAGTGCCACCAGAGAGAACACCACACTGCCCAGCGCCACCAGAGAGAACTCCACACTGCCAAGCGCCACCAGAAAGAGAACCACACTGCCCAGCGCCACCAGAGAGAACTCCACACTGCCAAGCGCCACCAGAAAGAGAACCACACTGCCAAGCGCCACCAGAAAAAGAACCACGCTGCCCAGGGCCACCAGAGAGAGTGTCACACTGCCCAGGGCCACCAGAGAGAGTGTCACACTGCCCAGGGCCACCAGAGAGAGTGTCACACTGCCCAGGGCCACCAGAGAGAGTGTCACACTGCCCAGGGCCACCAGAGAGAGTGTCACACTGCCCAGGGCCACCAGAGAGAAAGACTAAGCCAGTGCCAGGGTACAGACGTGCTACACTTCTGACCAGATTCGCCCTGGGCAACTCAGAGTGAGCAATTGTCCAGCCGGAGGGATCACTGTGCTGTTTCGCTGGGTCTGGTAAGTGGGCCTGTCGGCCAATATCCATTACTGATCCTAGGGACTGAGCCATTAGGAACTGCCTAACCTGCTATCCTCTAGCCCTAATACTGCCTTTAGGCCTTATTGACCGATCCAACATGCACCAACGATCGGCTGCCAGCTCGAAAATAGGGGGGGTATGGGGGGGGGGGTGACACCATGTTTTACCGCACCAGGTGACACCAACCCTAGTGACGCCACTGCTTACTGCGATCTCTTCATTACTATCTCTTGCTTCCATACCTCCAGGCTAGGTCCCTTTGTCCCCTGTGCTGCATTATAGGTCCCGAATATGGAGTGCCGATCGCTAGGAAGGGGGTCAAGGTCCCCAACCCCCTCACTACCGGGGTGACCATCTCCCAAGACAGGCCCTGACCTTCTACTGGCTGGCTTCTCTCTCATTCACATAACTTCACTGGTTACCGTTAGCAACAGGAATATATCTGCATCTCCCCCCAAACTTTTCTGTACAATTAACCCTTCAATGGTGGCTCTCTTGTAGGACCTCTTCATCCCTTTGTTATACAAGCCCTGTTCGTGATACGCCCTGCTTGCACCTTTTTGAATAACTTCATGCCAGGCTTGATTGAGCTATGATTAAGCACCATTTGATAGTGTGAAACGCGTCAGTTCTTCTGTCCGTTCTGCTGTGGCATGTATTTTCTGATTGCGTTTGACGAATAAAGGCTATTTTTTGGAGTACGGCTGCCCAGAAACGTTTCTAAAATCTCATTTCAGCCCAGGCTTGACAACAGTTAATGAAACTTTACTGACGATTCAGCAACACTTTACTGAAGATTTAGTAACTAATTATACCTATTCGTATGTTATGGTTTTCACAGAAATTAATTGAAATATTATAGATTTTGTGATTGTTATGCCGCGTACACACGATCGAATTGTCCGGCGTACTTAGTCCGCCGAAACGCATTTCACCGGACAATTGGATCGTGTGTGGGCTTCAGCGGACTTTCTCAGCGTAAAGTCTGGCGGACTTAGAAAGTATTTTTGCAGTCCAATCTTTCCGCCGGACTTGGGTTTCAGCGGACAATACGTTCATCAGTATGCTAGTCCGGCGGACTAAGAATGACGCATGCTCAGAAGCAAATTACGGAAAGGAAGCTATTGGCTACTGGCTATTGAACTTCCTTTTTTCTAGTCCCGTCATACGTGCTGTACGTCATCGCGCTAGCAAACGCCGGACTTTCTGTGTGTCCGTGTGTGGCCAAGTCCGTTCGGTAGAAAGTCCGCCGGACTATCCGCCGGATTGTTTGCCGGACTAAGTACGCCGGACAATTCGATCGTGTGTATGCGGCATAAGATTCACTTTGTAAATAATTTTATCCATACTCCTTAAAGCGGGAGTCCGCCGGGAGTCCGCGTTTTTTTTTTTTTTTTTTTGTTTTTTTTTTTTTTTTTTTTTTTAAAGCCAGCAGCTACAAATACTGCAGCTGCTGACTTTTAAAATAGTGACACTTACCCGCCCAGCGCGCCCGCGATGTCGGCACCCGAAGCCGGTAATCTTAGTGTTGTCTGTAAAACATGCCCCTTTCACCAGATTCCTCAAGACAGTGTGTCGCACTCCCCTCTGGGGTTTAAACGCAACTTGACTCCCTTTGACAAAGCCGTAATGACGAAACACGTCAGGGCGTGATCTTACGGCGACCGGACGTGACATACTGATGCCTTGTGTTCACTAGAACTGAGGGAGGAAACCCGGGAAGGAATGCGGGTCGGCGTGTTTTGCTGAGCACACCACGGAACCATCTTTGGACCCTCAGTAAGGTTTGATAATAACATGGACATCAAGTTATAGGACCAATAGAAAGGCAAGGACTGACTTTTTTATTTTTTTTATTTTTTTTTATTACACGTTTTTATGATCTGAGTGTTGTGAATTCATAAAAAAAATGATAATGGGGGGCGTGGCCTGACCATGGAGGAGTGAAGACGTGTGTCTCCTCAGCTCCGTCTCACCGCCGCATGATAGCAGCATAAGGAGGGTGAATCCGTCCCCATCCTCACACAGCGATGTCCCACAAGAGCCGGGCGTCGTCCCAGCAACCGCGGGTGGACCGCTCGAGACAAGCGCAGCTGGATAACTTCTTCCCGGGGCAGGAGGAGAAGGCCCGGGAGGCCTCCAAAATGGCGCCAGCCGGCAAGGCCCTGAAGACTGGCAAGACCGCGCCGGCCGCAAAGTCGCACCGGAGGGATGCATCACCAATACCTTCCCCGCAGTCGGTGAGTGATTCGGCCCCCCCCGACCTCCCCAGGGTCCCCCGGGTTGCTGGCAGAAGCCCCTGACGAACCAGACCCCCTGGCTGACGCAGATATCAGGCGCCATATTCTGTCCCTCCCCACCAAGGCTGACCTGGAGCGCTTTGCTGAAAGAGTGGAGAAGGCGTTTAAAGAGGACATTGCACAGCTTAAGGCAGACACAGTACACTTGGGACCGCATAGACTGGTCCTACCTGACAGAGGTGCTTCACTCTATACAATTAGGCCCGCGGATGTTGACTACGATCGCGGCCCTCTATTCCACGCCTTGTGCTCAGGTCAAGGTGAATGGGACTTTGTCGGCCCGGTTCCCCATTAGAAACGGCACGAGGCAGGGATGTCCTCTTTCACTCCTCTTGTTTGCCCTGGTGCTGGAGCCTTTTCTCCGCACGGTGAGGGCTAGCCCTGATATTAAGGGCCTCCAAGTTGGTAATACAGAACACAAACTCTCGGCCTATGCTGATGATGTGCTGTTTCACCTTATGGACCCCCTGCTCTCTCTGCCAAACCTGATGAGGGAATTGAAACATTTTGGGTCGTTATCTAATTTTAAGATAAATTTTTCAAAGTCAGAAATACTCCCCATTCAATTGGCCCCTCACCTAATAGCATCCCTCAAGGCAGCCTTTCCCTTTGTTTGGACTATGTCGTCCCTGCGCTACTTGGGAGTGCACTTAACAAACCGTTTTGATACCCTATACCTAGCCAATTACCCACCTTTATTGGATGCGGTCAAGAGAGATCTCTTGCAATGGACGGGAACGGCGTTTACATGGTTTGGTCGGGTGAACGTCTTAAAGATGAATGTCCTACCACGTATACTCTTTTACTCTCAGATGATTCCGATCCCCTTACCCAAGTGCTTCTTCGACCGCTTAAGTAGTATGATGTCTCGCTTTATTTGGAACGACCGTAAACCTAGAATAGCCTTACGGGTGCTACGTCGTTCGAAGAGGAGGGGTGGCCTGGGTGTCCCAGACATCAGACAGTATTATCAAGCTATAGCCCTCCAGAAGATTCTGGATGGGCATTTCCACTCTCGAACTAAGCTCTGGGTCCCTCTGGAGAAATGTCTGGCGGGTAGGAACTTATCTTACGTGCCCTGGCTGCCCCGGGAATATAGGGGCCTGGCGGAGATGACCTCCCCCTTGACAACCCATGTGTTTTCAGTTTGGGACAGGCTCAACCCACTCCTAAAGCTGGCTCCCCTTATGTCCCCGTTGGCCCCACTGGGTGGCTTCTTATGGTTCCCGCCGGGGGAACAGATGGCTTTCTTCGAGAATTGGGTTGATGATGGGAACGCTAGTTGCGGGAAACTCATGAGGGATGGTGGTCTTATGCCGTATGAAGCCCTGCCCGTGGGTAGTCGCGGCTCACGAATGAATTTCTGGAGATACAGACAACTGCACCACTTTTTCCAGGTACATGGTCATACTATTAGGGATCCCTTGTCCCTCACCCCGTTTGAGCGCATTTTTCTTGCGGAGGAGCCGACTCCACACCTGGTTTCTGAGTTATACCAGCTGTTGGACTCGGCCGGCCCCCTGGCCACCCCCGCCTATATCAGACGATGGGAGACTGACATAGGGACGACGTTTACAGAGACGCAGTTATCACACCTTTATTCCCTCACCCATTCGTCCTCTAGAGACTCCAAAGTCCAGGAGACCAATTTTAAACTATTGGCACGTTGTTACCGGGTGCCAGCAGACTTAGCTTGTATTTACCCCTCCGCATCGGAGTTCTGTTGGAGGGGGTGTGGGCACCGAGGGACCCTAGTTCACATATGGTGGGATTGCCCCCTAATTCGACCCTTCTGGGAAGACATACAGGGCCAAGTAAAGGTAGTGACGGGGATAGATGTCCCTCTCTCGCCGCTGCACTTCCTTCTGCAGGTACCCCCGGTCCCGCTCAGTGTATATAAGAATACTGTGCTGGCACATTTGCTGAATGCAGCAAGACGCCTGATTCTGATATACTGGAAAAGGCCTGGAATCCCCACTCGAGAAGAGTGGTGCAGGGGAGTGAATGCGGTGAAAGAGGCGGAGAATTGGGTTGCCACCTGTAAAGGCCTTGAAGACCGATTTCATGATGTCTGGAGACCCTGGTCGGCATATGCATCGGACCCTAACCAAGTACCCTCAAGTTTAGACGTGGCTCTGCTGGAGTTGGCAGACCCTACCCTTAAGGCTCTCAGATTGGGTGGAGCCCGGGGGGGGACTGGATTTCCCCCTGGGGGCTCTTAGCAAGGGAATAATGCCTATGAAACTTAACGTTCAGGAATGGTGTGCCCGGTGCGGACAAAGCAGACATTTGGAACTTTATACTCAGGTAAATTGACCTACTCTACCTCTCTTCTACCTGTCCTTCTCTTCCTACCTCCCTTCCCTTCTTCCTACCTCTCCTAATATACCCCCCCCCCTTATCCGCTGCAGACGCAGTTGTTCTTCCTTTCTACCCTATGGTGTCCTTTTCTCTCCTCCTCTCCCTCTTTTCTTATGTCTCAACCTCTCCCTGGCCTGAATGTCGTGGAGCCTGAGATACCGGAGCTGGTAGATGGTGGGCTGTGATCCTTTCTTTAACCCCGGGGCTTCTGGGCGAGAATTTCCGAGGTTGGCAGGTGGAGACGTTCTGGCCGACCCTCTGTAGTGATGCCGGACTCCCAGGATACGCTGGCGGTGGAGGGCGGCTAGCTGGCGGCTGTTAGGCCCCCCCCCCCCCCCCTCTACCCTAGTGACGGGATGGTGTCCACACTTCAGATAACTTTTATACCAGAGTAGTCCCAACGCCTACTAGGCTGTTTTTTACCCTTGCAACTATAAGGTTTCGCCAGCCTACCTACTATATATATACCCACGACATTCTTCCATTCTCTGAGACTCTGTGACCTCTCTCTTTATGTATGTCTATTTGTTCAACTTACATGCTGTTAAACTGACCCTAGAACGGCTTTTCTGAGGCCGATAGGTATTGCACTTCATTGTGATGTTGGGCTTGTCTTGTATTTCATGTTTCTGTCTCTGTTATATTGCAATAAATACTGATTATACAAAAAAAAATGATAATAATAATAATACATGTAGCGGTGGGCTCCTGAAGAGCGCGCGCTATGTGTTTTTCAAAATGAAACTTTGCCTAAACTACAGTTTGGTTTGGGTTTATTTGTCTAAATTAGACTTCTGTATCAGTCTGACTGGACTGTGAGATGTTCAGCCTGGCCACAGGGGGCACTGTCTCTTGTGGCAGGCGTGGAACTATGGTCTGGTCAGGCGCTTAAGTTACTCTCTTTCGGAGCCAGGTCAGTGGGAGTGGCCCTCTCGCTGTGCCCTCTGGGAGAGGGTATTTAAGATGCGGACGTCACTTGGTTCGGGGTTCCGGTCCAGTATGATGTGCTGATTACATGGCCCTGGTCCTCCTGACCAGCCCCCAGGAAGGCTATGGCCTGGGGTGCGGATAAACCCGACTTTAACACCTCGGGGCTGGCTAGCCCAAGGCGGGGAAACTAGAGGAGGATTCTGAGGTGGATGGGTGCCGTCTCCAGTTCGGGAGAGACCCATTGTACTTCAAGCATTCCAGGGGAGGACTCTTTAGAAGAACACCACATACGGGTTGGTTTCTTAGCAAGAGCCTGGAAGGGCTGAAGTAACCAAGACAATCTGGTCTTGTGGATATCGCCAAGCTGGCTGAAAGATCCAGGTATCCTACAAGTGTTCTACAGCTTAGTTTCCCTACGTGTTCTGCAACAACGTCTGTGACAAAGACTTTGTTCCTGAGGAAGCACCTTGTTGGCTGCTAGGCCTTGTGAGAGAGGGACTGTCCAACCTGCATGCTCATCCAGCTGCGAATGGCTATTCTCTGGATGCAGTTAAAGTAAGCAAGTTCTTTAACGTTTTTCCTGCCTTTGACATTGAGAGAACCTGAACTTCCTTTCCAACCCTCTGATCCCAAGTTGAAAGACTGTTCAATGGTTTGAGTTTTTGCAAATAAAATTCATTCAAGTGGATCTATTGTCAGTCTCAAGTTACTGGGTCATCTACCACGGGACATCCCCTAGACATGCAACAAGGAGATCAAAACGGTAACGGTAAAAAAATAACCAGCAGCTCCTTCGGGGGTTAGTGCTACATACATTTAATATTTACTGGCAGACATATGAGATTATAGTAGGCCTCAAAAATGAAGTGAATTATTGCTCTTGAAAAGCAGATGAGCTTATTTTCTCTTTTACAAGTCTCCAATATATCAACTATTTAAGGTTTTTACAAGCAGATGTTGAAACAGACTTGCGGGAACAATAAGGTCCCATTTCACAAAACAAAGAAGATGGGTACCTACCTGTGGGGGGTAAATAAAAAAAGACACAACCTTTAATTCAAGGAGAATTTGAGTAACTAGGTCCTGTTGTATCAGAGGATGTTAAAAATGTAATTTGGGTACAGCGTAGCATGACCGCGCAATTGTCATTGAAAGTGCGAGAGCTCTGAAAGCTGAAAAATGGTCTGGGAAGGAAGAGGGCAAAAGTTCCCTGTATTGATGTGGTTAAAGAGGAAGTAAACCCTGATGAGTTTACTTCCTTTCATTCCCTGTAAAGGCAAAGCATAACTGAGTACTATGCATCGCATCGCATCGCATAGTAGTCCATTATGTGTCACTTACCTGACACAGGAGCCAGCGAAGTCACCGCTGTCCCCTGTAGTTCCGAGCGTCCATCTTCTTGGTGGGTCTCGCTGCTCCGGCGCTGTGATTCGCCGGAGCAGTGATGACATCACTCCCGCGCATGCGCACGGGAGCCGAGACTCGCGGCATTGCCGTCATCGACGATGCCCTGCTCAGTGCGCCTGCGCGCCGCTGTCTACGGCGCATGCGCCGTAGATAGCGGTGCCCGTCTTCGGGCAAATATCTCCTAAACCGTATAGGTTTAGGAGATATTTCTTGGACCTACAGGTAAGCCTTAATCTAGGCTTACCTGTAGGTCAAAGTGGTTTGTAAGGGTTTACAACCACTTTAAGGAAAGTATCCAGACCTTTCTTAAAGCAATCTACTGAGCTGGCCAGAATGACCTCTGGAGGGAGTCTATTCCACATTTTCACAGCTCTTACTCCATAGCGCCCAACTGTCCCTGATTTTGAGGGACTGTCCCTCATTTGGAATAATGTCCCTCTGTCCCTCTTTCTCCCTCATTTGTCCCTCATTTTGGTCTGATCCATATAGTTGTATATAAAATGCACTTTTAATCTTTCAAGAACATGTTTCCCAGAGCTAAACCTTTTCATCTGACTTCCCAATTGCTGCACTTGTACATTTTAAAAGCCAATATAAAGGAATAGTAGTGGTAAGAAAAAGTCCTTGTGGATTTAATTAACCTTCTTTTTTTTTTTTTGGTTAATTCTCCTTTATAAGGGTGTGTGGCAGGGGGGCGTGTCCTATGCCTACATACATTTGTTAGTAGGTGCCCCTCATTCCCATCTCAAAATGTTGGGAGGTATGTAACTGTGATGCCGCGTACACACGATCGAATTGTCCGGCGGACTTGCTCCGGCAAACAATCCGCCGGACTTTATAACGAACGAACTTGGCCACACACGGACACTCCGAAAGTCCGGCGATTTCTAACGCGATGACGTACGCCGGGACTAGGAAAAAGGAAGTCCAAGACCCAATACGGCACCCTTTGGGCTCCTTCTGCTGATCTCGTGTGTATCTCGTGTTAGTAGAAGTTTGGTTAGAGATGGTTTCGCGATTTTTAGACTTCAGCTTAATTGGTTAATTTTCTGCGGTTCAGTCTGTGCCCGTGAGGTTTGTATCCGCTTTTCAGTGTGTGTGGATCAGTTGTGAAGAAACCTTTCCGTATTTGGAGATGAAATCTCTTTTCCTCTAGACATAAAGAGTGCCCCCTTGTCCTCTGTGTTGAATAACTCAACACCAAGTTCACTATATGAACCCCTTATGTATTTATACATGGTGATCATATCCCCCCTTATATATGTATACATGGACATCATATCCCCCCTTATATATGTATACATGGACATCATATCCCCCCTTATATATGTATACATGGACATCATATCCCCCCCTTATATATGTATACGTGGTGATCATATCCCCCCTTATATATGTATACGTGGTGATCATATCCTCCGTTATATATGTATACATGGTGATCACATCCCCCCCTTATATATGTATACGTTGTGATCATATCCTCCCTTTATATATGTATACGTGGAGATCATATCCCCCCTTATATATGTATATGTGGTGATCATATCCCCCCTTATATATGTATACGTGGTGATCATATCCTCCGTTATATATGTATACGTTGTGATCATATCCTCCCTTATATATGTATACGTGGAGATCATATCCCCCCTTATATATGTATACGTGGAGATCATATCCCCCCTTATATATGTATACATGGAGATCATATCCCCCCTTAATCTCCTCTTCTCAAGAGTGAATAAATTCAGTTCTTACCTGTAGTCCATATTAGTCCTGCTGGCGGGGTCACTTCCTCGTACCCAACTACATGTTCCACAATGCTTTGCTCTGAGTTCTCAATGGGAAGAACAAACACACACCAGAGTCCAGCATGCACTAGAGGGAGCCAAACCCATAATAAGACTAAAAAAACTGTCCCTACACAGTAGCTGACCTCGGCTACAACAGGAAGGGATGTTTTCTGACTTCTGACCCACAACACCCAAATCGTGTCTGTGTCGCCCACCAATCTTCAGATCACTTGTGTTCCTTCAGATAAATCCATTTCCTCCGGGTAATTCGGTTTTCTAAATGTTCAAATACAAAGGAGGAGGAAATATTCCTGAGGCAATGGCAGAGGTTTACTAAAACTGGAGAGCGCAAACTCTGGTGCAGCTATACATGGTAGCCATCAGCTTGTTCAATTACGTTTTTTGACAAACCTGAAAGCTGATTGGTTTCTATGCAGAGGTGCACTCGATTTTGCACTCTCCAGTTTTAGTAAATCAGCTATGTTTCCACAAATTATTAAATGTCTTTTATTTCCCCCAGATAGGGAGATTATTGTCAGGAATCCTCCTGTGTATTATCTCTGTTCCTCTGTATAAGGATTCCTATGACTACGAGTCTCAGCCTCAGCCCCTCCCTGTGTACAGAACTGGTCACACTGGTTACTTTCATTTCTCTCGTTTGCTTTCAGCGATGGCGTCTGCACATCTGAGCAAGGAGCTGGAATGTTCCGTCTGTCTGAGCATTTATACAGATCCCGTAACCCTTAAATGTGGACACAACTTCTGCCGGGACTGTATTGGTCGTGTGTTGGATACAGAGGAGGAGTCTGGAGGTTATTCCTGTCCTGATTGCAGAGAAGAGTTCCAGGATCATCCTGCACTGCGGAGGAACATAACACTACGGAACATAGTGGAGAATTTCCTGTCTTCTCAGCCAGATCAGGAGAAGTCCGGGGTCTTCTGTACTTACTGTATTCACACTCCTGTACCTGCTGTGAAATCCTGTCTGATGTGTGAAGCTTCTCTGTGTGACGATCACCTGAGAGTCCACAGCAAGTCACCAGAACACGTCTTATGTGACCCGACCACTTCCCTGGAGAACAGGAAATGCTCCGTCCATAAGAAGATCCTGGAGTATTACTGCACTGAGGATGAGACCTGTATCTGTGTGTCCTGCAGTTTGGCCGGAGAACATCGGGGACACCAGGTGGAGACTCTGGATGAGGCCTCTGAGATGATGAAGAAGAAGAAACTGAGAAATGTTCTGCAGAAACTGATGACAGAGAGAGAGGAGACGGAGAAAAGAGTCCAGAGTCTGCAGGAACACAGGAGGAAAGTACAAGGAGAAGCAGATGATGAAACAGAGAGAGTCACTGTCCTGTTCAGAGACCTCAGGAGACGTCTGGAAGACCTGGAGAAGAGAGTCCTGAGGGAAATCTCCAGGCAGGCTGAGAGGATCACTCTATCGCTGTCTATTATGATCCAACAGCTGGAAATAAAGAAGGATGAGCTGTCCAGGAAGATGGGGGACATTGAGGAGCTGTGTAACATGACGGATCCACTAACTGTCCTACAGCAATCAGACACAGGTGACTTGTGTTATACTGAGGATGGAGATGATGAGGACAGAGAGAGACATGATAAACTCCTCCATGATGGAGGGGATCTGGATGTGGGGGGGATCTCACACACATTACACACAGGTCTAACTGATATCATGTCTGGGGTAAATGTACAAATATGTCCAGGCACACAGGTCTATCCACATTCTACTACAAAGGGCGAAGGTCACATCAATACTGAACCATCCAGGAGATGTCCCCAACCCTCCCCCACCATGCAACCATCCAGGAGACCACCCCAACTCTCCCCCACCATACAACCATCCAGGAGACCACCCCAACTCTCCCCCACCATACAACCATCCAGGAGACCTCCCCAACCCTCCCCCACCATGCAACCATCCAGGAGACCACCTCAACTCTCCCCCACCATACAACTATCCAGGAGACCACCCCAACTCTCCCCCACCATACAACCATCCAGGAGACCACCCCAACTCTCCCCCACCATACAACCATCCAGGAGACCACCCAAACTCTCCCCCACCATACAACCATCCAGGAGACCTCCCCAACTCTCCCCCACCATACAACCATCCAGGAGACGACCCCAACTCTCCCCCACCATGCAACTATCCAGGAGATGTCCCCAACCCTCCCCCACCATACAACACTCACACTGCCAGGCTGGAAGGCCAAATATTGGGGTTGTACAGCAAACATCGGGGTTTACAGACATATTACTGGATGTGAGGACAGCTAGTAATAATCTACATATATCAGATGATAGAAAAACTGTATCCTGGTCATTCTCACATCAGAATCGCCCAGAAACACCAGAGAGGTTTCAGTATTATTCTCAGGTGATGAGCAGTCAGAGGTTCTCCTCGGGGAGACATTACTGGGAAGTGGATGTCGGGGGGGCAGTTATCTGGATAGTCGGGATGTGTTACCCCAGTATAGACAGGAGAGAAGAGCAGTCAGGGATTGGATGTAATAAAAAGTCCTGGGGTTTGGAGAGAAGGTGGTGGGATAATCTATACTCAGTGAAACATGACAGTAAGAACATCCTATTACCCGGCAGTATCTCCAGTGACAGAGTCAGGATAGATCTGGATTATGAGGCCGGGCTGATCTCCTTTTATGATCTGTGTGACCCGATCCAACATCTCCACACCTTCACCACCACCTTCACCGAGCCCCTCCATGCTGGGGTATATGTATCGGAAGGTTGTATAAAGATATGTGGGGGGAATCAGATGTGAGAAATCTGGCCAAAGGCTGGAAACATCACAGGGGGGGGGGGGGGCAGAATATGATTGGTGCAATATTCAGCCCATAGGAGGTAGCCTTGAACAAGAAACTATATTACTGATAAATGTATAAAGCTGCAGGCTCCGGGGCAGCCATTTTCATCCTTAACCTCACTTCACCACCTAGTGTGTCACTGAGCAGGAACAAGCCGGCTTGTTCTGGGTTAGTAACATATTATTTGTGTAGCCAGGATCAGGATGAATGCCCTGGGGCCTGCACCTTTCTATAGCCAAAATGTTTTTTCAGTTTTGAATTGAGTAGGGAAGGATTAGATCCCCTGTTGGGTATTGTATAGCTATAATGTACAACAACACAGACAGAAATAATAGTAGAGTAGAGTAGGGAAAGTCTATAACCTGTCAGAGTCTTATTTATGTCTGTGTTCCTGTTGGAGATTTTTCTTCATTTCCTGTCTAGTTGATGCCTTGGATAGCAGTAAAATCCTGACAGAGGTTCTAAGAGGTTCTAATCTTCCCCCACTCCATCTAAAACTAGAAGAGAAAAAAAGAAGTTGACATGGACTACTCAAAATAAGTTACCATATGACTACTTCATATCCATCCAAAACTAGAAAAATAGGTGTTGTGGGTGTGGTAGTGTGGAAAGGTGTATAGGAGAGGTATACCATCTCAGGAAGAGGAAATCCTTGGCTCTGTAAATGGGAATATTGATCAGTAATTGGATATAGATACGATGATGGGATGTATTGGACTATTACTAGAATCAGCGTAAACCCCTTCAGTCCTGGCACCTCTTTGATCCTAAGCCCTTGTACACACGGTCCGACATTCTGACAACCAAATCCGTTGGATTTTGTCCGACGGATATTGTCCGAAACTGTTGCGTACACACAGTCGGACAAAGTTGTCGGAAAATCCAATTGTACATAACGTGATGACGTTATTTCATTAGGACGGGACTATGTTCAGGCTAGTAGCCAATAGCTTTGGTTTAGGAATTTGAATATGAGCATGCGTGGCACTTTGTCCGTCAGAGTAGACTACACATGATCGGAGTATGTCCGATCGGAGCATTTTGTCGGAAAATTTTACGGACAAGTTGGAAAACTTGGTCCGTCGGATACTCCGACGGAAACAGTCCGATGGAGACCACACACAGCCGGAATATCCGACAAAATGGTCCGATAGGACACGTTCCGTCTGAATCTCCGACCGTGTGTACAAGGGCTTATATAGCCAAACAATTTTTACATTTCCTCTATGGCCACATTCATTCGATAAGGTGACATAACTATTATATACTTTAATAATTATTAAATAATATGTGCCTGTATGCTAAGGTCAGGTCCTTTATATAACAATAGGTTCTCTTGCTAGAAAGACTTTGCAGAAAGATGTTATTAGAACAAATTGTTGATCTACAGATCCTTGGAAGGTCTTGTTGTGGAACATGGAGAGAGTTGGTCTCCTCCTTCTACAATGAGATATTTGGGAGTCTGGAGGTTGGTAAAGCTGATAAGGTGTTCAGAGATAACAGAAATTAAAGTCTCTTGTAATTAATGATGTGCTTCTTGAGTAAATTTCTTAGGTGAATGATTTATAATGTAAAATGTTGATGTTCAGGACGGTCCTCCATGACAATGAAGAGGTCAGATCCTTGGTCCTCCTGCCATGTCTAAGGATCTCCGCACACCTTCATCTCTCTACTTTCTAATCTTTACTTTTACTTTGTAAAGCCGCACACACACGATCAGAAATTCTGCCGGCAAAAGTCGGAAGAGAGCTTTTGGTCAGAAATTCCGACCGTGTGTATGCTCCATCTGACTTTTGCTGGCCAGCAAAAGATTGAGAGCAGGTTCTCTATTTTTCAGTCGGAAAAAGTTATGATCGGAAAATCCAATCGCCTGTATAAATTCCGACACGCAAAATTCCAACGCATGCTCGGAAGCATTGAACTTAATTTTCTCGGCTCGTCGTGGTGTTGTATGTCACCGCGTTCTTGACGGTCGAAAGTTCAGAGAACTTTTGTGTGACCCGCGTGTATGCAAGCTAAGCTTGAGTGGAATTCCTTCTGAAAAATCTTGGATGGTTTTTCAGACGGAATTCCGCTCGTGTGTATGGGGCATGACTCTTCTCTTCTAAATAAACTTCCAGAACCTTCGCTGTGATCAGATGTGGTCTATTTCTTTATCACATTTCACAATAAGTCGGCATTAGTTGTAATACCGATGTAACACAGAGATCAGTTTTTTTTTTTCTGGGACAAACAGAGCTCCTGGTTGTTGGGCAGACGGCATCATTGGTGTCCTAACAACCAGTAACTCGTCCCCACCCGAAAAATTCAGGCATGACAGTGTGAAAAGAAAAAGTGATGGCGTTCTTCCAAAAATTCGTACCAGGCCCTTTAGGTCTGGTATGGATTTTACGAGCAACCATATTAAAAAAAAAAAGTGTGCCCTCCCACCAAATTATATGCCAAGTCTTTCAGGTTTGTTGCAGTATTTCGCGGGGTAACCCCATGCAAAAAAAAAATGTATGCTCCCCTCCAAAATCCATACTAGGACTTCATCCAAGGATGCAGCCTTGCTGGCCAGGAAAGAGGAGAGTGATCGTGCAGCCCCCCTCCTGGACCATAATATGCCACATTTCCTCAGCATGGGGGGGTAACTTTCAACCAACTTGTCCTCATGTTGAAAAGGGTCTCTTCCCCACATCCCTGGTTTTGTGAAATCTGAAAGCCCCTTTAACAATAAGAAGACCCTTGGATACTGGCCCCTGCTATGTGAGTAAGTACAGGGCACATAGTATCCCTACTCATTCACAAATAAATTGTAAACAGTAAAAAACAAAACGCACAGTTTTTGACAAGTTCTTTAAACCCTTCTTGCCGATGCCTCATAGGCCTTTGAGATCATCGAAGGCGGGCATTACAATTATGTGGTCACATGATCAGAAGCTGCCAATCACAATTATGCATCGGGAGCTTTCCATGCCACTTTACTTCATGTGCTAGGAGCGCGTAGTGAGCACGCTCTCAGCACTCTTATCACAGTCAACCGTTCTCGATGGATGCATACAGGCAGTGTCTCAGTGTTAAACCCCCAACTAGCGTACGCTCAGTGGGAACAGGTTCATTAAAAGCAAATGTTCCATCAATCACATTGTCCACTGATGCAGATCCATGCCAATCAATCAATCAATGAACAACGCCCGCCAGCCTGCCAAAGAAAAAACCCTGTTGACCAGCAACACATCTAATCCCATTGCTTCTCTTGCACTGAAATACATCTCTGGGTTGCTTCTGCTAAAGTAAACAAGGGGGTGGGGTCCCCTGGTCAGGGGCTGACTGGGAATAAAAACCAGCCGTGGAAAAAAATTCATACCAGCCCCACAGCATAACGTCATTATTTTCTTGTTCATGAGAAGGAAAACCATACATTTTAAAGCACATTTGATGAAGAGTGTATTATATATAAATACAAAATCACATAGGGAGATATATGCAAATTCCAGTTGAAAGTGGTAAGTGGACAATCATCAAGGGGGACAATCATGCAGGGGGGAGTGGAGAGTACAGGGGTGGGGAGTGGAGAGTGCTGGGGGTGCCAAAAAAACAGGAGTGGAGAGCACGGGGGGGGGGGGGGGGTAGAGAGCGATAGGTGGAGCTTGAGACCACCAGGGGGCCAGAAAGAACAGGGGTGGGGAGAATGGAGGGCTGGAGAGCACTGGGATGGGGGCCGGAGAGTGATGGGGAGAGCTGGAGAGCACTGGGGGGGGTGAGAAAGAACAGGGGGAGAGCACTGGGGGGAAAAGAACAGGGGGGAGAGCACTGGGGGGAAAAGAACAGGGGGGAGAGCACTGGGGGGAAAAGAACAGGGGGGAGAGCACTGGGGGGAAAAGAACAGGGGGGAGAGCACTGGGGGGAAAAGAACAGGGGGGGAGAGCACTTGGGGGGAAAAGAACAGGGGGGGAGAGCACTTGGGGGGAAAAGAACAGGGGGGGAGAGCACTTGGGGGGGAAAAGAACAGGGGGGGAGAGCACTTGGGGGGGAAAAGAACAGGGGGGGAGAGCACTTGGGGGGAAAAGAACAGGGGGGGAGAGCACTGGGGGGGAAAGGACGGGGGAGAGCACTGGGGGGAAAAGAACAGGGGGGGAGAGCACTGGGGGGAAAGAACAGGGGGGAGCACTGGGGGGAAAAGAACAGGGGGGGAGAGCACTGGGGGGAAAAGAACAGGGGGGGAGAGCACTGGGGGGGAAAGGACGGGGGGAGCACTGGGGGGAAAAGGACGGGGGGGAGAGCACTGGGGGGGGGAAAGGACGGGGGGGAGAGCACTGGGGGGAAAAGAACAGGGGGGAGAGCACTGGGGGGAAAAGAACAGGGAGGGAGAGCACTGGGGGGAAAAGAACAGGGAGGGAGAGCACTGGGGGGAAAAGAACAGGGAGGGAGAGCACTGGGGGGAAAAGAACAGGGAGGGAGAGCACTGGGGGGAAAAGAACAGGGAGGGAGAGCACTGGGGGGAAAAGAACAGGGAGGGAGAGCACTGGGGGGAAAAGAACAGGGAGGGAGAGCACTGGGGGGAAAAGAACAGGGAGGGAGAGCACTGGGGGGAAAAGAACAGGGAGGGAGAGCACTGGGGGGAAAAGAACAGGGGGGGAGAGCACTGGGGGGAAAAGAACAGGGGGGGAGAGCACTGGGGGGAAAAGAACAGGGGGGAGAGCACTGGGGGGAAAAGAACAGGGGGGAGAGCACTGGAGGTAAAAACAGGGGGGAGAGCACTGGGGGGAAAAGAACAGGGGGGGGAGCACTGGGGGGAAAAGAACAGGGGGGGAGCACTGGGGGGGGAAAGGACGGGGGGAGAGCACTGGGGGGAAAAGAACAGGGGGGGAGAGCACTGGGGGGAAAAGAACAGGGGGGGAGAGCACTGGGGGGAAAAGAACAGGGGGGAGAGCACTGGGGGGAAAAGAACAGGGGGGAGCACTGGGGGGAAAAGAACAGGGGGGGAGAGCACTGGGGGGAAAAGAACAGGGGGGGAGAGCACTGGGGGGGAAAGGACGGGGGGAGCACTGGGGGGAAAAGAACAGGGGGGGAGAGCACTGGGGGGGGGAAAGGACGGGGGGAGAGCACTGGGGGGGGAAAGGACGGGGGGGAGAGCACTGGGGGGAAAAGAACAGGGGGGGAGAGCACTGGGGGGAAAAGAACAGGGGGGAGAGCACTGGGGGGAAAAGAACAGGGAGGGAGAGCACTGGGGGGAAAAGAACAGGGAGGGAGAGCACTGGGGGGAAAAGAACAGGGAGGGAGAGCACTGGGGGGAAAAGAACAGGGAGGGAGAGCACTGGGGGGAAAAGAACAGGGGGGGAGAGCACTGGGGGGAAAAGAACAGGGGGGGAGAGCACTGGGGGGAAAAGAACAGGGGGAGAGCACTGGGGGGAAAAGAACAGGGAGGGAGAGCACTGGGGGGAAAAGAACAGGGGGGGAGAGCACTGGGGGGAAAAGAACAGGGGGGGAGAGCACTGGGGGGAAAAGAACAGGGGGGGAGAGCACTGGGGGGAAAAGAACAGGGGGAGAGCACTGGGGGGAAAACAACAGGGGGGAGAGCACTGGAGGTAAAAACAGGGGGGAGAGCACTGGGGGGGGAGTGAAGAGCACTGGGGGAGGGAAGAACAGGGGGGAGCACTGGGGGAGTGGAGAGCACTGGGGGGAGAACAGGGGGGAGTGGAGAGTACGAAGGGGAAGAACAGGGGGGAGAGCACTGGGGGAGTAGAGAGCACTGGGGGGAGTGAAGAGCACTGGGGGGTGGAGAGCACTGCGGGGGAACAGGGGGGAGGGCACTGGGGGGGGGGGGGGTGGAGAGCACTGGGGTGGAGAGCACTGGGGGAAACAGAGGGGAGAGCACTGGAGGAAGTGGAGCGCACTGGGGGGGGGGGGAACAGGGGGGAGAGCACTGGGGGGAGAACAGGGAGGAGAGCACTGGGGGGGAGGGGTGAAGAGCACTGGGGGGAGGGGTGAAGAGCACTGGGGGGAGAGCAGAAAGGGGGTGAAGAGCACTGGGGGGCAGTAAAAGAAGTTGGATAGAAGGATCGGCAGGGGGGCTGCATATACAGGAAATTCGCTTTCTATATTCCTCCATGCAGTCGCTGAATGCTTGATTCTCCTCTCCCTCCTGCAAGCATTCAGTGGCTGCATGGAGGATTATAGAAAGCTCATTTCTTCTATATGCAGCCCCCCTGCTGATCCACCTATACAGGCACATAGGGTGGGCTGCATGGGCAGTATCTCCTTCTCTTGATCATAGCGCTGGCTGGCTCTGTGTTCGGCGGCCGCTCTGAATCATGGCCCCGCCCCCCAAGACTGGCTCGTGTGATAGGCGGAACGTTGATTCTCTCTACTATCACACGAGCCGGTCTGGGAGGGCGGGGCCGTGTTACAGAGCGGCCGCCGAACACAGAGCCAGCCAGCCAGCTCTGTAATGCGCAGTAGAAAGCATGTATGCAGCCGCAAGTAAAAGCAGCCCCAGGGCAGGCGGCCTACCGGGAAATCTCCCGGTATCCCGGTAGGCCAGTCCGGCCCTGCCCCTGGTTGACGTGTAGCAAGGTCCCAGGGCTCCTTTAGTCTAATGAGAACCTCTAGAGCTAGTACCAACTGACATCCTTCTGTATTGGGTGGGTCACAAGGCATGGTGGGTGTAGTGTAAGATGGATTTGTGGGTGCCAGACACTTCTTGAATGCAAAGACCTCCTGATAGTGGTCCTTTCCAAAGAACATGGGTATGTGCTCCTCACAGGAGCAGCCAGCTTTGTAGCGGTTGCTCATCTGACTAATAAGGGGTCAAAAGCTCGCAAGCGGTATAAAGTAGAGTGTCCTAACATGTACAGTTGTGACCCGGAAAGTGCAAGATCTTTAACTGCGTACAGCGGGCACATCAGAATACTTTGGAATCATACCCTCCCTTTTTATTCTTCCTTGCTGCTGGAGGACTGATGCCGCGTACACGCGATCGGAATTTTGGTTGGGAAAAAACTCTGATGGTTTTCCCCCGACAGAATTTCCGACGGAATTCCACTCAAGCTGTCTTGCGTACCTGCGGTCGCACCAAGTTCCGACCGTCAAGAACGCGGTGACGCACAGTACACTACGACGGGACTAGAAAAAGGAAGTCCAATAGCCAGTAGCCAACGGCTTCCGTCTCGTAGTTGAATCTGAGCATGCGCAAGTTTTTTACGCGTCGAAAATTGCGCGCACACACACACGATCGGAATTTCCAATATAGAACGTTTTTCCATCGGGAAAAATTGAGAACCTGCTCTCAAAATTTTTAGCTGGCGGGAATTCGCCCCGGCTAAATTTCTGATGCAGCCTATGCGCGGTCGCATTTTCCGATTTGAAAAGCTCTCGTCGGTCTTTTGCTGGCCGAAAATTCCCGATCGCTTGTACGCGGCCATTACACATCTGCATGCTGCTAATGCTATGGGAGTTGTATGGATTATTTGCAGAGAACTTTATGCCGCTGGATACTCTACAGGTGACCCAAAGAAAAGGTGCAAGAAGAATATGTAGGAAAATTGCGATATAAGTATTAGCCCTTGTACACACGGTCAGACATTTTGACAACCAAATCCGTCGGATTTTGTCCGTCGGATTGTGTCCGAAACTGTTGCATACACACAGTCGGACAAAGTTGTCGAAAAATCCGATCTTTCAGAACGTGATGACATAATTTCGTTACGATGGGACTACGTTCAGGCTAGTAGCCAATAGCTTTGATGTAGGAATTTGATCTGAGCATGCGTGGCACTTGGTCCGATCGGAATTCTCTACACATGATCGGAGTATGTCCTATCGGACCAGTTTGTTGGAAAATATTTCCAGCAAGTTTGAAAATTTGGTCCGACGGATATTCCGACGGAAACAGTCCGATGCATACCACACACAGTCGGATTATCCGACGACACGGTCCGATAGGACACATTCCGACGGATTCTCCGACCGTGTGTAAAAGGGCTTAGAATGGGTGAGGAGGAATGGACCATGATGATGTGTAACTACAATAGTGTATTTTAAGTGGAAACCGCTAATTCTTCATTCAACCCTCCCGGCGAAAGAGTATCAAGAGAGTATATCCAGAAAGTCTCCCTCTCGCAGAGACGGTGAAACCTCTCTGCTTCAGGGAGACTCGTCCCCGGTATCTGTTCGACTACCCAAACTTCTAAGCCTTGGGTGTTGATCTTTTCCCTCTTCCGCTAAGCGGTTATGTTCACCAAACCGTTTTCTAAGAGGGGCGATTGGTTCAACCTATATAGAGCAATTTATACGGTGATGTGATGCAATATACCACTGTAGCACTAACCTCCAAAGGAGCTGCTGGTTTTATTCGGGCTTAGCGTTACCTCTCCTGCCCACCTCTTCATCTTAGGGGGGTCCCGTTGGAAAGTAGCCCAAATGATGATAGATCAGACACGTGGTCCTTTTTGAAGATTCATTTTGGGATAACACCAAAGAAAGACAGAAAACACAGTCCATCAATAGAGGGTTAGAGGATAAGGGGAGTCCAGGCACCTAGTAATTGCGGGTTAGAGGTATTAGTCAGATTCAGAGGACAAACAGCTCCACAGACTGGATCTAGCAGTCACCGGATAGGCCCCTCTCACTTGACCTAGCAGCCGATGCGATGCTCAACAAAGTCTCTGCCACAGACTTGTCATGTGAAATTAGAAATCTTGAGAGTTTTTAGGAAGAACTACCATACAGTACCAGATTCTTTCAGCTGACCTGGCGATACTGTATGGATATTGATCCGGGTTGCGTCCTCAAACTGAGTTTCCAGGCTCCTCCAAATACACCAGCCTTGCGCTCAGTCCTCCACTGGAAAAGTCCTCCCCTGGATCCTCCAGCTTTCTTGGCTTCTCCCCGCAGGTGAGACAGCACAGGACCACCCCTGGATCAACAGGCCCCAAGACATTTCTGGGCCTACACTTTCAGGCCGCGTACACATGCGGGGACTGTTCGCCCAACTTTGTCCGTCAAACAGTTTCGGCAAACAGTCCGCTCAAACTTAGCATGGGCGGACATGGCCACACACGACGGACGAACAGTTTGCTGAAACCGTGCGCGATGACGTGAACGGCACGTACGACGGGACGAAAAATACGACGTCCTATACACTGCATTATAACTTTCGGCGTGTAAATCCTTTCTGAGCATGCGCGGAACTTAGTTTGACGAACAAGCCTACACACGAGCGGACTGTTCGCTGAAACAAGGTTTCAGCGGACAGTTTTTCGGAAATTCCGAAAAACCTTGTTCGTCAAACTGTCCGCTGAAACTGTCCGCTGAAAGCCCACACACGAGCGGACTGTCCACCCAAACACTGTTCAGCGGACAAAGTTGGGCGAACAGTCCGCCCGTGTGTACGCGGCCTCAGTTGCAAGGCCTCGGGCCAGCCGGCCCTGAGGTGCAGATCCAAGCAACACAGGCCCCAGGCCAGGAGGGCCCTGGAATTGGGATCACAGACCCCGGAAAATGAACCCAAAAAAATGGCATCAGTACCCTAAATACCCTCTCCCAGAATGCACAGCAAGGAAACCACAACCACTGAACCATTTCCGAGCAAGAGGTGGCATTCAATGCATCCAGCCTGCTGCTGTTCCACACCCACCAAAGGTGACAGCGACACCTACAGTGAAGTGGGAATCAGTGCAACCCAGCTGGACTGGTACAGAAACCAGAACTTTTAGAGAAATTAGTCTGAGCCAAACTACAGCTTTAGACAATTAAATTTGAAAAAAAGAACAATAGCGTCTGCCCATGAGGAGCAGGGCGCTACACCACAAAATCAGAGGAACTGTCACGTACCTGATGTTTGAGCCTGACGTGCAGTGGGAAGGCTTTGCATACAACCCTGGTTCAAGGGTCACCAATGTTGCAACAGTGGCTGCAAGAGCCTGGCAGTGTATGGGGGCCTGGGTCGTTTTCTGTGCAGTGGATGCGTCACCAGGGAAGACCAGTGGGGAACCAGGAACAGGAAGCAGTTATATGCAGAGCTGAGGAGACACTGGAAGCGTAGTCAGACAAGCCGGCTTTGGGAACAGACGATCAAGCAGATATAAAATATAGGCAGAGAATAGTCAGGATGCAGGCAAGGTTCGGCAACAGGATATCAGGCACTGGAGAGGTAATCGTACATTGACCAATTTAGCACAAAATTTACAGTCTTATATCAGAGACGGTACCCATCTGTTAGAAATACTCCAGCCATACACATGGTAAACGAGTTACTCCTTGGTTTCACTGGATGTCAATTCACTTTACACCCCATACCCCACCAATTTGACCTTTCTGTACTCAATAATTTGCGCTGCTGATCCATTTTTCAACCCTAGACAAGTCCCCTTTATTTTGAATGTCACCAAATTTTGCCCCACGCATAACTATTTTAATTTCAACTGTGACTTCTTCCTCCAAATCCAAGGGACAGCGATGGGTGCACATTTTGCACCCTCATATGCCAACCTGGCCATGGGGTTATGGGAGTCCAGATACATCTGGAATAATAACCCCTTTGCAAAAAACCTGGTGTTTTTCGAATGCTACATAGATGATATAATCATCTGGGATGGTCCTCCTGACCTTGTTGCAGATCTTGTGCAACTGTCAGGAATAGGGATGAGCCGAACACCCCCCGGTTCGGTTCGCACCAGAACTTGCGAACGACCCCCGCGTTCGGTACGAACGTTAGAACCCCATTGAAGTCTATGGGACTCGAACGTTCGAATTGGAAAGTGCTAATTTTAACGGCTAATATGCAAGATAGTGTCCTAAAAAGGGTTTGGCGACCTGCCTCCTGCCTCAGGGGACATGGATCACTGCAAAAAAAAGTTTTAAAAACTACCGTTTTGGTGGGAGTACTGATTTTAATGACGATTAAAGTGAAAAAAAAAAGTGAAATATTCCTTTAAATATGGTGCCTGGGGGGTGTCTGTAGTATGCCTGTGAAGTGCCACGTGTTTCCCGTGTTTAGAACAGTCCCTGCACAAAATGACATTAAACGGAAATAACACCATTTAAAACTGCTTGCGGTTTTAATGTTATATCTGGTTCCTGCAATATGGTTGAAAATCATTCAGAAAAATGGCATGGGTAGCCCTCCCTGCCCATTACCAGCCTATTTGGGTCTTGTACGCATATTAAGGGGAACCCTGTACCCATATTAAAAAAAGGAAATGTGTGTGGCCCCCAGGTCCTATATACTCAGAACAGCAGTATACAGGCGGTGCAAACAAGACAGGGACTGTGTAGGTTTGTTGTCTTAAGTTGAATCTGTTTGTAATTTTCAACTGGTACATTTTTAAAGTGTAGCTCCAGTCAAAAAAAATATTTTTAAGCTTTTTGGAAAACATAGGGAAGGGTTATCCGCAGCTACCTCCTCCCAGCCACGTACAAGTCCACGTGTTTCTTGGGACTGTAAATCATCCCTATAAGACTGCTGCTGCTGATGCTGAGTGCCAGCCTCCACCTCCATGCTGACACAATCATCCTCCTCCTCCTCTTCCTCCTCCTCACCCTCTTCCTGTGTGATGGGTGGCACAGCAGGAACACTGTCTGGATAAAGGGGGCCTTGAGAGGCAAGGAAGTCCTCCTCTTCCTGCCTCTGTTCTGCCTCAAGTGCCCTGTCCATTATTCCACGCAGCGTATGCTCCAAGAGGTGGACAAGAGGTATAGTGTCACTGATGCATGCACTGTCACTGCTCACCATCCTTGTGGCCTCCTCAAATGGTGACAGGACAGTGCATGCATCCCTGATCATGCCCCACTGGCGTGGTGAGAAAAAACCAAGCTCTCCTGACCCTGTCCTGGTGCCGTAGTCGCACAGGTACTCATTGATGGCCCTCTGCTGCGTGTGCAGCCGCTGCAGCATGGCCAATGTTGAGTTCCATCTGGTGGGCATGTCACATATAAGGTGGTTCTTGGGCAGGTTCAACTCCTTTTGGAGCTCAGCCAGCCGAGCACAGGCATTAAATGATCGGCGGAAATGCACACAGACTCTCCTGGCCTGTTTCAGGACATCCTGTAAGCCAGGGTACCTGCCCAAGAACCGCTGCACCACCAGGTTAAGGACGTGAGCTACACAGGGCACATGGGTCAGTTGTCCCTGTCGGAGGGCGGAGAGGAGGTTGGTGCCATTGTCGCAAACCACCATTCCTGGCTTAAGCTGGCGTGGCGTCAACCACCTCTCGGCCTGCCCCTGCAGAGCTGACAAAACATCCGCCCCAGTGTGGCTCCTGTCCCCCAAACAAACCAGCGCAAGCACGGCATGGCATCGTTTTGCCTGCGTACTTGCGTAGCCCCTGCAACGCCTACGGAGCACCGCTGGTTCTGAGGACAGAGCACTGGAAGAGGCCATGGAGGAAGAAGAAGAGGAGGGGGTGGAGGAGAGAGGTGTGTCACAACCAATAGTAGCATTTTGGAGGCGTGGTGGCGGAACAACCTCCAATACTACTGCACCTTGTCCTGCATCCTTCCCAGCAGCCAGAAGAGTGACCCAATGGGCCGTGAAAGACAGGTAACGTCCCTGTCCATGCCTGCTGGACCATGAGTCAGCGGTAATATGCACCTTACCGCTGACCGCCCTGTCCAGCGAGGCAAGGACATTGCCTTCCACATGCCGGTAGAGAGCCGGAATTGCCTTCCGTGAGAAAAAGTGGCGTTTGGGGACCTGCCACTGAGGAACCGCACATTGTACAAACTCACGGAAGGGGGCCGAGTCTACCAACTGAAAAGGCAGCAGTTGAAGTGCTAGCAATTTAGCCAAGCTAGCATTCAACCGCTGGGCATGTGGATGGCTGGGAGTAAATTTCTTCCGCCGGTCCAGCAGCTGGGGCAGGGACATTTGTCTGCTATAATCGGACGTGGATGTACCACTAGCAGAGTTCCCGGAAGCACTTGGCTGTGACACACCTAATTCTACACCTTCATTCCTCTCAGAGCAGGTTTCAGAGAGGACTGAAGGTCTAGTGGGGTTGGAGATGCCAGCTGATGAGGAGCAAGGAGAGGTCCGCTTTGTTCTTTGGTGTGGGTCTTTGAGGTATGCTTGCCAACGAGCTGCATGGCAGGTCAACATATGTCTGGTCAAGCATGTGGTGCCCAAGCGGCTGATGTTTTGGCCACGTGAGATACGCTTGAGACATATGTTGCAAATAGCAGCGGTGCGATCTGATGCACTCGTCTCAAAAAAGGCCCACACCAAAGAACTTTTAGAATAACGCGCAGAGGAAGCGCCCTGCGCAGAGGAAGCGCTCTGCGCAGGCGGAGCTCTGCGGTGTGATTCAGTCGGTGTGCTGCCCCTAAGCTGGCCCCCGGAGGGCATCCTGCCTCATTGGACATGTGCCTCCTCCTCCTCCTCCTCCCTCCTTCCAGGCACCCACGTGGAGTCAGTGCCCTCATCATCCCCTCCCTCTTCATCGCTGTAGCAAACCTGGCAGTATGCTGCAGCTTGTGGAACATGACTGCCAGATTGCTGTCCTTCTTGAGCATCCCCTCTCTCTGTGCTCACGCTACTGCCTTCCTCTAGCTGAGTGTCATCATCAGAGCCCACCAAACACTGGGCATCCTCCTGGATCATGTACCCAACACTGTGCTCAAAGAGTTCAGGAGACTCCTCAGGAGGACGTGGTGGGTCTAGGGAAGGAGTCACTGATGATGACATTGAGAGGAGGGACGACGATGTGTTGGCAGCTGCTTTTCTACTACCCTGAGACTGGGTGAGAGAGGATGAGGAGGATGAAGAGGGCTTGGTCATCCACTCTACCAAGTCGTTGGCATGTTGCGGTTCAACATGTCCAGCTGCAGAAAAGAAGGACAAGCATGTCCCATGGCCACGTGCTGATGACAATGCACCGCGTCCACGACCAGCACTGTTGTCTCTAGACATAGAGCCTGCTTGCCCTCTTTTATCGGCTCGCGCCTGTCTGACTCTCCTTGCTGGCCTTCCAGACATGGTAATGGCCTGAAGGGAGTTGGGTAAAACAGTAGTTGGGTAGTTTATATTGTGCTGGAGGCACACAACACCCACTAACTCCTGCAGATGCCTTTTTTATAGAACAGCAGAGATAAAGGGGTATATACAGATGTATACTGTGCTGTGCTGGAGGCACACACAACTTCCAATAACTCCAGCAGATGCCAATCGGGCCCAAATAGAGAACAGCTATGTAGGTGGATAATAGCGGTATCTACTGGGTACAGAGCAGGCACACAGCACGCACTATCTCCTGAGTGACACTACTGACTGCAAGCTCTATTGTTAAAGATGGACCATTAGCTATATAGGTGAGGTGAATATCACGGTGTATACTGCGGTCAGGGCACGCAGACAATAACCAGAAAACAGCAGAGTTAAAGGGGTATATACAGATGTATACTGTGCTGTGCTGGAAGCACACACAACTTCCAATAACTCCAGCAGATGTCAATCGGGCCCAAATAGAGAACAGCTATGTAGGTGGATAATAGCGGTATGTACTGGGTACAGAGCAGGCACACAGCACGCACTATCTCCTGAGTGACACTGCTGACTGCAAGCTCTATTGTTAAAGATGGACCACTAGCTATATAGGTGAGGTGAATATCACGGTGTATACTGCGGTCAGGGCACGCAGACAATAACCAGAAAACAGCAGAGTTAAAGGGGTATATACAGATGTATACTGTGCTGTGCTGGAGGCACACACAACTTCCAATAACTCCAGCAAATGACAATCGGGCTCAAATAGAGAACAGCTTTGTAGGTGTATATAGTGGTATGTACTGGGTACAGAGCACGCAGACAGCACGCACTAACACTACTGACTGCAAGCTCTATTATTAAAGCTAGATCACTAGCTATATAGGTGAGGTGAATATAGTGGTGTATACTGCGGTCAGGGCAAAGACAGTAACCACTACACAAGAGCAAAATAGTAAATCAGCCAAAAACAATTGGTGTGTAACTGTGTTGAAGGTACACAGAACACCCACTGCTTCAGATGCTAACAAACACTACACGAGGCCGCCTGAAAGGCAGCTTTATATAGTGTGGGGCGTGCACTACACAGTCTGAGCTATGATTGGCCACAGGCAGGATGCCTGTGGCCAACCATTGCTCTCCTCGCTACTGGCGCTGCGATTGGCCAAGCATGCGGGGTCACAGTGCATGCTTGGCCAATCGTGAGACAGCAATGCATTGCGCCATCGCAGTGCATTGTGGGCCACACGAATTTTGCCGCGAACGGCCCAAACGTTCGGAATTCGGCGAACGCACGAACGACCGATGTTCGAGTCGAACATGCGTTCGACTCGAACACGAAGCTCATCCCTAGTCAGGAACCATGAATCAGACGGAGACAGAAAATGCAGTAAAAATCACACCATTTATTATAGTGGTAAAAATGGTACAAATAGTGACATGGACATTTATAAGAGTTGCCTATCTATAAATTTCCATGTCAAATAGTAAACGTAGTCAAATCATAGCCAGGGTGCGGTAACCCAATCAGGAAGTCAGAACAATCCAGGAAACCAGGGAGCCAGAGATCAGTGCAGTCAGAGCAGCAGACAGGATCAGGAACCAGAAGGGACATCAGCCAGGCAAAGTCTTCAAACAGGAACGCAGCAGAGATACGGTGGTGTGAAAAAGTGTTTGCCCCCTTCCTCATTTCCTGTTCCTTTGCATGTTTGTCACACTTAAGTGTTTCGGAACATCAAACCAATTTAAACAATAGTCAAGGACAACACAAGTAAACACAAAATGCAATTTGTAAATGAAGGTGTTTATTATTAAAGGTGAAAAAAAATCCAAACCATCATGGCCCTGTGTGAAAAAGTGATTGCCCCCTAAACCTAATAACTGGTTGGGCCACCCTTAGCAGCAACAACTGCAACCAAGCGTTTGTGATAACGTGCAATGAGGCTTTTACAGCGTCCTGGAGGAATTTTGGCCCACTCATCTTTGCAGAATTGTCCTAATTCAGTTACATTAGAGGGTTTTCGAGCATGAACGGCCTTTTTAAGGTCATACCACAACATCTCAATAGGATTCAGGTCAGGACTTTGGCTAGGCCACTCCAAAGTCTTCATTTTGTTTTTCTTCAGCCATTCGGTGGTGGACTTGCTGGTGTGTTTAGGATCATTGTCCTGCTGTAGAACCCAAGTTCGTTTCAGCTTGAGTACACGAACAGATGGTCGGACATTCTCCTTCAGGATCTCTTGGTAGACAGCAGAATTCATAGTTCCTTTTATCACGGCAAGTCTTCCAGGTCCTGAAGCAGCAAAACAGCCCCAGACCATCACACTACCACCACCATATTTTACTGTTGGTATAATGTTCTTTTTATGAAATGCAGTGTTCCTTCTACGCCAGATATACTTGGACACACACCTTCCAAAGAGTTCCACTTTTGTCTCATCGGTCCACAGAATGTTGTCCCAAAAGTCTTGGGGATCATCAAGATGTGTTGTGGAGAAATTGAGACGAGCTTTGATGTTCTTTTTTGCTCAGCAGTGGTTTTCTCCTTGGAACTCTGCCATGCAGGCCATTTTTGCCCAGTCTTTTCCTGATGGTGGAGGCATGAACGCTGACCTTAACTGAGGCAAGTGAGGCCTGCAGTTCCTTGGACGTTGTTGTGGGGTCTTTTGTGACCTCTTGGATGAGTCGTCGCTGCGCTTTTGGGGTAATTTTGGGCGGCCGGCCACTCCTGGGAAGGTTCACCACTGTTCCATGTCTTCGCCATTTGTGGATAATGGCTCTCACTGTGGTTCGCTGGATTCCCAAAGCTTTGGAAATGGCTTTATAACCCTTTCCAGACTGATAGATCTCAATTACTTTCTTTCTCAATTGTTCCTGAATTTCTTTGGGTCTCGGCATGATGTGTAGCTTTTAAGGATCTTCTGGTGGACCTTACTGTGTCAAGCAGCTCCTATTTAAGTGATGCCTTGATTGTGAACAGGTGTGGCAATAATCAGGCCTGGGTGTGGCTAGAGAAATTGAACTCAGGTGTGGACAACCACAGTTATAGTATGTTTTAACAAGGGGGGCAATCACTTTTTCACACAGGGCCATGATGGTTTGGATTTTTTTTCACCTTTAATAATAAACACCTTCATTTACAAATTGCATTTTGTGTTTACTTGTGTTGTCCTTGACTATTGTTTAAATTGGTTTGATGTTCCGAAACACTTAAGTGTGACAAACATGCAAAGGAACAGGAAATGAGGAAGGGGGCAAACACTTTTTCACACCACTGTATGTTGACCAAGGCGAAGGCACTGGAGATCAAATCCATGCAGCTTAAATAGCCAGCAGGGAATGTTAACAAGCAGCATATGATCACCAGGTGAGTCACTGTGGAATGATGAGTCCTGCCAATTAATCGACAGCTGAGCAACCTGAGCTCTAATGCCGCGTACACACGACCAGACTTTTCGAGGGACTAGGTCCGGCGGTATTTCCAACAGAGTTTCGGCAGAGTTCCGATGGACTTTCCGAATGAACGGACTTGGCCACACGCAATCACACCAAAGTCTGACGGTTTCGAACGTGATGACGTACGACTGGACTAGAATAAGGAAGTTCATAGCCAGTAGCCAATAGCTGCCCTAGCGTCGGTTTTTGTCCGTCGGACTAGCATACACACGAACGGATTTCTCGGTCCGGCAGAGTTCTGGTGGAAAAATTTAAAACGTGTTCTATTTTTAAAGTCCGCGGGATTTTTGGCAAGCAAAGGTCCGATGGAGCCCACACACGATCGAATTGTCCGTCGGACCTTTGCTGTCAAAAAGTCCAGTCGTGTGTACGCGGCATTAGAGGGGACAGACAGAAACATTGCAATGATAATCCTTTTGGACTCTCATTCACTTTTGTCCAAGATCGCAATTAATTTGCTTTCCTTGACCTTGAACTCAGCCATGAGAAAGGAGTCATCCAGGCCAAAAATTATACCAAGCCCACTGCAGGCAATTTCACTACTTCAATATAATAGTTGTCACTACCCCATATGGACCAAAAACATCCCCAAGGGCCAATTCTGTTGGCTGCGACAGAACTCTACAAATACTACTGACTATATCGAAAACAGAGCCCTACTCACCACTAAATTACTTGACAAGGGCTATCCCAACACTCTTGTACAAGAAGCACACACTTTTTATCTTAATGGCAAACCTGCATGCAAAGAGACGGAAAGCTTTGATAATTCGACCAGATTTGTAACAAAATTCCACCAGAAATACCATAACATGGTACTAACACATCCTTGATAAACATTGGAGTATCCTAACGGAGGATCCACATCTCAAAGCTATTCTTCCCACCAAACCCCATGTCACATACCGCAGAGCCCCCAACCTCAAAAATAAAATTGCCCCTAGTAATTTACAGCCACAAATAAACATTTATCTCACACAATTATGTCTTATCGCCCTTATCAGCATGTTTCAATGCAAAAAAGCACCGTGCAAAACGTGCGTCTTTGTTAATCGTAGGAAAAAATTATTTTCGCCCAAAGTAAAAACGTACAAATTCACAAAATTTTACAACAGTTCCTCTGATTTTGTGGTATACTGCATCACATGCCCGTGTAAATTTCTCTAGATAGGTCGAACCATTTGCCTTCTTAGAAAACTGTTTGGTGAACATCGCCGCCTGGTGGAAGAGAGAAAAGATCAACACGGCATCCCTCGCCACTTCGCTGAGTGCCACCAAAAATCCACCCAAGGCTCAGAAGTTTGGGTAGTCGAACAAATACCGGGGAGTCTCCCTGAAGCAGACAGGTTTCACCGACTCTGCGAGAGGGAGACTTTCTGGATATACTCTCTTGGTACTCTTTCACCGGGAGGGTTGAATGAAGAATTGGAAGTTTCAACCATCTTATAATACACTATTGTAGTTACACATACATCATTGATCCATTCCTCCTCACCCATTCTAATACTTATCTTTCAATTTTCCTACAGATTCTTCTTGGTCTCGTTTTTTGATGGTTGGGTGGATTTTGTCTATAGGGTGGTGGGTGTTGGTTCGGTGCTAATAAATATGAATCTGGCCTACATGTACACACTGACATCACCTAAAGACCCCCAAAACACCCTCCCCCCTTTTTCCCACCTTTCCCTCCCCCCCCCCCCCCCCCCATTTCCTTTGTCCCAATAGGGCCTCTTTCCATGTTGTCGAGCCAGGCTTGCAGCTGGCACCATGGACACATAGCCCTCCTTACCACCTTCAGTATCAGTTTCACATGGCAGTCATTTCTGATAGTCCAGATTCTCACTCATGAAATCCCCTCCCTTTCTCTCATTAGGTTATCATGCCTCTTATCAGCTTATACTGTGTGTACCCCATATACTGATCTACATTCCCTGACCCTGTATTCTCCCTACATGTACCACCATAAAATAACACTCATTCTATATCTTCACATATGCTTCCCTGTCCATTCCGTGATCCCCTCATTCCATTTTCACTGTATCACCACATTAGCCACCACACATTCTAATCATGGTCAGTATATACAATTTGAATTATTATGTAGTCTTAAAAATTTTTTAATTTTACTTAATTTATATGGTTCAAATTTTATCCATTGTTCTATTTGATGTAGCCATCTTTTACCTTATTCATTTCCACCCCCTCCCCTTTCCCCCCTCTATTCTGAATCAGCAATTCGTCATATTGGTTATCCATTTGTTTTATTATTAGCTATTTGGTATTTGTCCACAAGATGGCGCCACCACTAGTATGACCATACACACCCACTGTTTTATTATTTATGTTATTCCTGTCGTTCCCCCTCATTACCACTAGATGGTGGACTCTATATATTTATAAGCGTGCACAATGACTTGCAAAAGTATTCACCCCCTTGGCATTTTTTGTGTTTTGTTGCCTCACAACCTGGAATTAACACGGATTGTTTGAGGATTTGCATAATTTAATTTACAGAACACGCCCACAACCTTGAAGATTTTTTTTTTTTTTATTGTGAAGCCAACAACAAACAGGACAAAATAACAAGAAAAAGTCAATGTGCATAACTATTCACCCCCCTAAAGTCAATACTTTGTAGAGCAACCTTTTGCGGCTATCACAGCTCCAAGTCGCTTTGGATAAGTCTCTATGAGTCTTCCCACATCTCACCACTGGGATTTTGCCCCATTCCTCCTCCTTGCAAAACTGCTCCAGATCCTTCAAGTTGGATGGTTTTTCGCTTGTGAACAGCAATCTTTAAGTCTGACCACAGATTTTCTGTTGGGTTGAGGTCTGGGCTTTGACTAGGCCATTCCAACACATTTACATGTTTCCCCCTTAAACCACTCAAGTGTTGCTTTAGCAGTGTGTTTGGGGTCATTGTCCTGCTGGAAGGTGAACCTCCGTCCTAGCCTCAAATCACACACAGAGTGCTACAGGTTTTGCTCAAGAATCTATCTGTATTTAGCACCATCCATCTTTCCCTCAACTCTGACCAGTTTCCCAGTCCCGACTGCTGAAAAACATCCCCACATCATGATGCCACCACCATGTTTCACAGTGGGGATGGTGTACTTGGGGTGTTGTGATGTGTTGGGTTTGAGCCAGACATGGTGTTTTCTTTGATGGGCAAAAAGTTAAATTTTAGTCTCACCAGACCAGAGCACCTTCCTCCATACATCAGAGCAGATCACCTTCCTCCATACATCAGACCAGATCACCTTCCTCCATACATCAGACCAGATCACCTTCCTCCATACATCAGACCAGATCACCTTCCTCCATACATCAGAGCAGATCACCTTCCTCCATACATCAGACCAGATCACCTTCCTCCATACATCAGACCAGATCACCTTCCTCCATACATCAGAGCAGATCACCTTCCTCCATACATCAGAGCAGATCACCTTCCTCCATACATCAGAGCAGATCACCTTCCTCCATACATCAGAGCAGATCACCTTCCTCCATACATCAGAGCAGATCACCTTCCTCCATACATCAGACCAGATCACCTTCCTCCATACATCATACCAGATCACCTTCCTCCATACATCAGACCAGAGCACCTTCCTCCATACATCAGACCAGATCACCTTCCTCCATACATCAGAGCAGATCACCTTCCTCCATACATCAGACCAGAGCACCTTCCTCCATACATCAGACCAGATCACCTTCCTCCATACATCAGACCAGATCACCTTCCTCCATACATCAGACCAGATCACCTTCCTCCATACATCAGACCAGATCACCTTCCTCCATACATCAGAGCAGATCACCTTCCTCCATACATCAGACCAGATCACCTTCCTCCATACATCAGACCAGAGCACCTTCCTCCATACATCAGACCAGAGCACCTTCCTCCATACATCAGACCAGATCACCTTCCTCCATACATCAGACCAGATCACCTTCCTCCATACATCAGAGCAGATCACCTTCCTCCATACATCAGACCAGATCACCTTCCTCCATACATCAGAGCAGATCACCTTCCTCCATACATCAGAGCAGATCACCTTCCTCCATACATCAGACCAGATCACCTTCCTCCATACATCAGACCAGATCACCTTCCTCCATACATCAGACCAGATCACCTTCCTCCATACATCAGACCAAATCACCTTCCTCCATACATCAGAGCAGATCACCTTCCTCCATACATCAGAGCAGATCACCTTCCTCCATACATCAGAGCAGATCACCTTCCTCCATACATCAGAGCAGATCACCTTCCTCCATACATCAGACCAGATCACCTTCCTCCATACATCAGAGCAGATCACCTTCCTCCATACATCAGAGCAGATCACCTTCCTCCATACATCAGACCAGATCACCTTCCTCCATACATCAGACCAGATCACCTTCCTCCATACATCAGAGCAGATCACCTTCCTCCATACATCAGAGTAGATCACCTTCCTCCATACATCAGAGCAGATCACCTTCCTCCATACATCAGAGCAGATCACCTTCCTCCATACATCAGAGCAGATCACCTTCCTCCATACATCAGACCAGAGCACCTTCCTCCATACATCAGAGCAGATCACCTTCCTCCATACATCAGACCAGATCACCTTCCTCCATTCATCAGACCAGATCACCTTCCTCCATACATCAGAGCAGATCACCTTCCTCCATACATCAGAGCAGATCACCTTCCTCCATACATCAGAGCAGATCACCTTCCTCCATACATCAGAGCAGATCACCTTCCTCCATACATCAGAGCAGATCACCTTCCTCCATACATCAGACCAGAGCACCTTCCTCCATACATCAGACCAGAGCACCTTCCTCCATACATCAGACCAGAGCACCTTCCTCCATACATCAGACCAGAGCACCTTCCTCCATACATCAGAGCAGATCACCTTCCTCCATACATCAGAGCAGATCACCTTCCTCCATACATCAGAGCAGATCACCTTCCTCCATACATCAGAGCAGATCACCTTCCTCCATACATCAGACCAGAGCACCTTCCTCCATACATCAGACCAGAGCACCTTCCTCCATACATCAGACCAGATCACCTTCCTCCATACATCAGACCAGATCACCTTCCTCCATACATCAGACCAGATCACCTTCCTCCATACATCAGACCAGATCACCTTCCTCCATACATCAGACCAGATCACCTTCCTCCATACATCAGACCAGAGGACCTTCCTCCATACATCAGAGTAGATCACCTTCCTCCATACATCAGACCAGATCACCTTCCTCCATACATCAGAGCAGATCACCTTCCTCCATACATCAGAGTAGATCACCTTCCTCCATACATCAGAGCAGATCACCTTCCTCCATACATCAGAGCAGATCACCTTCCTCCATACATGAGACCAGATCACCTTCCTCCATACATCAGAGCAGATCACCTTCCTCCATACATCAGAGCAGATCACCTTCCTCCATACATCAGACCAGATCACCTTCCTCCATACATCAGACCAGATCACCTTCCTCCATACATCAGACCAGAGCACCTTCCTCCATACATCAGACCAGATCACCTTCCTCCATACATCAGACCAGATCACCTTCCTCCATACATCAGACCAGATCACCTTCCTCCATACATCAGACCAGAGAACCTTCCTCCGTACATCAGACCAGATCACCTTCCTCCATACATCAGACCAGATCACCTTCCTCCGTACATCAGACCAGATCACCTTCCTCCGTACATCAGACCAGATCACCTTCCTCCATACATTTTGGGAGTCTCCCACGTGCCTTTTCCCAAACTCAAATCGTGCCATTGTGTTCTTTGATGAAAGTAATGTCTTTCTTCTGGCCACTCTGCCATAAAGCCCAACTCTATGGAGCGTACGGCTTATTGTTGTCCTATGTACAGATACTCCAGTCTCTGCTGTGGAACTCTGCAGCTCCTCCAGGGTTATCTTAGGTCTCTGTGCTCCTCTCTGATTAATGCCCTCCTTGCCCGGCCTGGGAGTTTTGGTGTGCGGCCATCTAAATACCACTCATTTTATGTCTTCATATATGCTCCCCTGTCCAATCCGTGATCCTCTAATTTCGTGATCACTGTATCACCCAATTAGCCACCACACATTCATCTAATTGTGGTCCGTATATACAATTTTAATTATTATGTAATCTTAAAAAAAAAAAAAAATTCATAATTTATATGGATCATTTTTATTCATTGTTCTCTTTAGTGTAGCCATATTTTACATTATTCATTTCCACTCCTCCCTCCCCCTCTATTCTGAATCAGCAATTCATCATATTGGCTATCCATTTGTTTTAATATTAGCGATTTGGTATTTTTGGGGTTCATCTAGGGTTAAAAGATTGAGAAAGCCTGCATTATAAAGTCTATAAAGTTTTTACTCAGAAGGCGCTTCTCTCTCTTTTTTTTTTTTTTTTTTTGCTTTGTCTACATGTACCGATCTTGGCCTTCGGGGATTTCAATAACGTCCTCAATCCCCACCCGGATAAACTTTCTGTTGCTCCGCGGACTGTAGCCCCTTCCACCCATAGAACCGGCTTTGCTAATCTGCTTACTGAATTGGGTCTTAGGGATGTGTGGAGGGAGTAGCATTGCCACCCATCCGGGATTCACCTGGACAGTCCAAGTTTTGAATCGTGTGTCTGGGTTTCAGACCACCTGAAACCAGGACACAGTTTTCAGAATGGACTGTGGCTCACCAAGTACCACAACCACTGAGTGCATAGGTGTGCACACGGGCCCCCACCTCCATCCACAAACAGGAGAGGAGAGAAGGACTTGATCTACTCCTCCTTCTCCTGCCACTACCCCTCTCTCTGCCCACCCATGGGCCCCACCTCCATACACAAACAGGAGAGGAGAGAGGGCTTTATCTACTCCTCATCCTCTTGTCCCTACCCCTCTCTCTGCCCACTCATGGGCCCCACCTCCATACATAAACAGGAGAGGAGATAGGGCTTGATCTACTCCTCCTTCTCCCGCCCTTACCCCTCTCTCTGCCCACCCATAGGCCCCACCTCCATACATAAACAGGAGAGGAGAGAGGGCTTGATCTACTCCTCATCCTCTTGTCCCTACCCCTCTCTCTTCCCACCCATGGGCCCCACCCCCATATACAAACAGGAGAGGAGAGAGGGCTTGATCTACTCCTCATTCTCCTGCCCCTACCCCTCTCTCTTCCCACCCATGGGCCCCACCTCCATACACAAACAGTAGAGGAGTGAGTGCTTGATCTACTCCTCCTCCTCCCGCCACTACCCCTCTGTCTGCCCACCCATGGGCCCCACCTCCATACACAAACAGTAGAGGAGTGAGTGCTTGATCTACTCCTCCTCCTCCTGCCCCTACCCCTCTCTCTTCCCACTCACTCTCCAATCCCTGGCGTTCAATGCCTCAGGTAAGGGATGTGTGGGCTGGAAGTTTAAAGCTCAGCAATGGACAGATACTTTGTGGATGAAAGGTGTTGACGCCTGATCCTCCACCATCCAATGTCTGTGACAAAAGTCTCTTCTCCTCCATCGCTTCTCTCTCCTGCCTCCAAGCGAGTGAATGAACTAATGTAAGAGGGACTCAGATGTAAGGGATGCCCCGTGGACTCTGATGTAAGGGGGTTTTGGAACCCTAATTTATGGGTGGAATGCTGGGAACTCTGATGTAAGTGGGAGGTTTGGTGAGCAGAAACTCCCATACATCAGTGTTCCCCTTTACACCAGAGTCCACAGTGTTCCCCCTTAACCTCTTCCCGTCTGCACTATAGCTGAAAGACGGCTGCAGCGCGGGCCTACTTTTCCAGGAGGGCGTCTATAGATGTCCTCCTGTGCTCGAGCGGCCTGCTCACCCCCTACAGGGCACACGCATTGCACTCTGTGATCAGCTAGTCTTTGAGACTCGGCTTATCACAAATCGGAGTACAGGGTTGATCCCGACCCCTTACCACGTAATCAGCTGTCAGCCAATGACAGATGATCACGTGATGTAAACAGAGTCGGTGATCAGCTATTTTTTCTCACGAAAAAAAAAAAAGCAGATCACCGGCAGCTGTCAGAGGGACTTCAGTCCCGATTGTGGAGAGCTTCTGTGTCCACCTGTGTCACCTACCAGTGCACAACAGTGCCGCCTACCAGTGCCCACTAGTTCCATCTACCAGTGCCCACAGTACCACCCATCAGTGCCCACAGTGTCATCTATCAGTGCCCACAGTGCCACCTATAAAGGTCACCAATCAGCGCTTAATCACCAGTGCTGCCTATCAATACCACCTATTAATGCCACCCATCAGGGCCCATCAGTGCCATCTTATCTTTGCCCATCAGTGCCGTCTTATCAGTGCCTATCAGTGTCGCCTTATCTGAGCCTCTCAGTGTCTCGCCTTATCTGTGCCTATCAGTGTCACCTTATCTGTGATTGTCAGTGCAGCCCATCAGTGCTCATCAGTGCCCATCAGTGCAGCCTCATCAGCGAATATCAAAGAAGAAGAAAAATTACCCATTTGCAAAATTCTATAACAAGCTATGAAACATGTTTGTTGTTTTTTTCAAAAATGTCTGTCTTTTTTTGTTTGTTTAGCAAAAAATAAAAACCCAAGTGGTGATTAAATACCACCAAAAGAAAGAGCCATTTGTGTGAAAAAAATTATAAAAATGTAATTTGGGTACAGAGTTGTATGACCGCGCAATTGTCATTCAAAGTGTGACAGCGCTGAAAGCTGAAAATTGGTCTGGGCAGGAGGGGGATTTAAAGTGGTTGTAAACCCTTACAAACCACTTTGACCTATAGGTAAGCCTAGATTAAGGCTTACCTGTAGGTCCAAGAAATATCTCCTAAACCTATACGGTTTAGGAGATATTTACAAAAAGACAGCCACCGCTGTCTACGGCGCATGCGCCGTACACAGCGGCACGCAGGCGCACTGGGCAGGGCGCAATTTTGCGGCGATATGCCGCCAGGGTCGGCTTCCGTGCGCGTGTGCGCGGGAGTGACGTCATCGCGGCTCCGGCGAATCACAGCGCCGGAGCAGCGAGACCCGGAAGTCACTCCGGGATACATGGCAGCGGCAGACATGAAGACGGAGGACCGCTTCGGGGGCTTCGTTCTCAGGTAAGTTATTCATAATGAGCTGGTATGCTATGCATACTAGCTCATTATGCCTTTAAAAAATAGCTTTGTGCCACTGAAGTGTTTGGGTTTGGGTTGAAGAATAAGTGGCAACCCTAGGAGGGAGAGATATGTGGATGTTAAATGCTATTCATGTCAGTCAGCCTCTCGCGGCGGTCTATCACTCATTGACCTGGGTCGGGGTAACTCAGCAATGCTCCCCTACAGTATATGGGTGACCCAGCTTATGATCCTCGTCTTCTCTCAGACAGCTCTCCCTTCTGAGTGCGCCTTGCCAAATCTGACTCACCAACCTGTCCAGCAAGATAACCCATTCTGGTTGACGCTCTTCCCAGCCTCGGATACCCTCCCTAGGGTTTTAGCGGAGTTCCTTAAATTGAATGTCAATTCTGCTCCAGCAGTGGTTGTCTGGGACTCCTTGAAGGCTTTTTTTTTTTTTTACGAGGGCTTATTATACATGACATCATAAATATTAAACATAGGAGGACACTGTCTGGATGGAAGTGCAGCGTAGAGAGGTGGAATTAGTGGCAAATCCTACCCCCCCCCATAGAAACTGGATCCAAGTCCAGTCTGTATATAATTCCGTGGACCTATCCACTGCAGAAAAGAGGCAGCAGCGTTGAATTTAGACATGTGCAGTTAATTTTGTCCCGAATTGAAATTCGTACAAATTTGCGTTTTCCAGAAAATCGGATGTATCCGAATTTCCGAATTACAATAGTACTGAATTTCAAAAAATCTGAAATAACGAAAAAATTATAACCGGACGAACTTCCAATAGTTTTTCGATTAGTTTGCAATTTTGAATAGTTTTTAAATTTGAAAAGTTTTCAGATTCAAAAAGTTTTTGAATTCAAATAGTTTTCAAATTTGAATAATTTTTTTATTTGAATTCGAATCGTTTTTCGAACTTTAATGTTTGCGCTAGCAGTGGAGCCTTTGGCAGTCCTCACTCGTAGAGATCCCGACATTGTAAAGAGGGCCAATGGAGGAGAAAATCTCTTTGTATGTGGACAACGCATTGCTATACATGGGTGACACCGCTGGCTTCTTGCAGACCGTGACAGAGACCATTCACAGATTTGGTGAATTTTCTGTATTGACAATAAACTGCACTAAATGTATTCTCATGCCTTTAGATCCCCTGGCTGCACCCCTCCCTGCCAATGCAAGTCAAATGCCCTTTAGCTACTTACTTTAAATATCTTGGAGTGGTGGTGTCTCCAGAGCCCTCTAGTTACCTCCAGCTGGACTTGGGACCTCTGCTGGACAGATAAAAATTGAAAAGCCAAAGCTGATGCAAACTACCTCTCTCCATAGTAGGGTGAGTTATTGTCACGGTCAGGGGTGAGGCCGAGATGCTGAGAGGGCTCCCCTTGCGGCCGAGTGCAGCACAACCCTGAAGTTGACACAGGGATGCAGTGCCCACAGTAGCACAGGTTGCCAGGTAGCAGCAGCAGAGGTCAGGTACCGGGTAAGCAAGCCTCTAGGGGCAACTGTGCTAGGAAGTCCGAGAGTGGGCAGCGGAAGTCCAGAGAGTGGTCAAGACAGGCCGGGATCAGGTGCAGGAAGCAGATCAGGAGCGTCGGGTACAAGTCAGGAGTCAGAGCCAGGAGAATAACAGGAGCAGGTCAAGCAAGCCGGGTCGGTACACAGGAGATCAGATAACAGGAAACACGGGTACAGGTTCACAGGAGAGCTGACGATAATCCAGCGATGCGGCACTGTCAGGCGAACGTTTAAATAGGCGAGATGACCGGGTCACATCGTGAGCGCGTCGGGGCGATCGTACGGCTACGTCGAGTACGTTGTGTATCCGTAGCATCACCGCGTATGCCCGCCCGGTTAGACGTAGCGTCGGTCGTTCGTCTTGAAACTACTTTGCGCTTACGTAGGCGCCGACGCGCGCTAACACGAACGTACCTCGTGAGATTGCGGATATTTCCCTGACAGTGCCTCCCCCCAAGGGGCAGCCTCCGGATGCCCAACCGAGCCCATTTTTCAGGATACCGGCTGCGGAAACTGTGTATAAGCTTAGGAGCATGTACGTGATTGGCAGGCTCCCAAGAGTTCTCCTCAGCAGAGTACCCCTTCCATTTGATTAAAAACTGGACAGTCCTACCTCTCCGACGACAGTCAAGGATGGACTCAACTTCGTATTCGGTCTCTTCACCAACCTGAACTGGAGGCGGGGGCACTTCTTCTCTTCCTGAAAATGGACTAAAGGTAACACGTTTAAGGAGGGAGACATGAAATACAGGGTGGATCTTAAACGATTCAGGCAAAACAAGTTCAAAGGCTACGGGATTAATCTCCCATTTGATCTCAAAAGGACCCAGAAATTTAGGTCCCAATTTCCGGGATGGACAAGGCAGTTTAAGATTTGCTGCTGAAAGCCACACCTTATCTCCTGCCTTGAAGGTAGGGTTAACTCTCTTCCTCTTATCATACTGCTTCTTGTATTCCTCCTGGGCCCTTCTCATGGTATCTTGAAGTACTAGATAGTTTGAGTGAATGAGATTTACTCTGTCTTGGACTGCCGGGACAGACGATTCAGGAATGGTATTAGGCAGGAATGAGGGGTGGAATCCGTAGTTTGCCCAGAAGGGTGACTGGTTGGTGGAGGCGTGTACTGAGTTATTATAAGCGAATTCCGCACAAGGTAACAAGGAAACCCAATCATCCTGGGAAAAGGAACAGAAGCATCGCAGGTATTGCTCCAACGTTTGGTTAGTCCTTTCGGTTTGTCCGTTGCTCTGTGGATGATGGGCAGAAGACAAACATATTTTAATTGAGAGCAATTTACACAGTTCTTTCCAAAATTTGGAGGTGAATTGTACCCCTCTGTCCGATACAATGCTGTCAGGTATCCCGTGTAACCGGACAATTTCTTTTATAAAAGTTTTTGCCGTATCTAGGGCAGAAGGAGTCCCTCTTAACGGCAAAAAATGCGCCATCTTGGACAGGCGGTCTACGACCACCAAGATGGTCATAAACCCTTCAGAGGGAGGTAGTTCTACAATAAAATCCATGGAAATTTCTTTCCATGGTTTCTCCGGGACTGGCAGTGGCCTTAACAGACCCCAGGGTCTGGTGTTAGATCCCTTGTTGCGTTGGCAGATGGTGCAGGAATCAACATATACTTTATAGTCCGCCCTTAAAGTAGGCCACCATAGGGACCGCCGTACAAGGTCCGTCGTCTTCCGCACTCCAAAGTGGCCTGCAAGTTGGTGGTCATGGAAAGTCTTTAATACCAGTAACCTGGCTTGCCGGGGAACAAAAATCTTGTCCTGATGCCATAGAAGCCCTCCTTGGCTTCTCAGGGAAGAAGCTTCGGTCTCCGTACACTGCCTAGTAGCCAGTTCGATAGAAGACCTTAGGTCTGGTTGAATCAACAAGAAGTTTTGGGGAGACAAAATTGTACTGGCTGGGACTCCTTCTGGGGTATCGGGAAACATCCGAGATAAAGCATCCGCTTTGCTGTTCTTAGATCCTGGGCGGTAGGTAATGTGGAAATTGAATCTTGAAAAGAACAAAGCCCATCGGGCCTGTCGGGGTCTCAGACGTTTGGCTGTACGGAGATACTCTAAGTTTTTATGGTCCGTAAAAATTAGAATGGGGTGAGCGGCACCTTCCAGGAGGTACCTCCATTCCTCAAGAGCGGTTTTGATCGCTAGAAGTTCCCGGTCCCCTACATCATAGTTCCTCTCTGGGGAACTCATCTTTCGAGAGAAAAAAGCTACAGGATGCAGTAAGGCTTTGGGACCTTGACGTTGGGATAAGATCGCCCCGGTGGCCACCTCCGAGGCATCAACTTCTAGCACGTAGGGCAAGGCGGGATCTGGATGCTGCAGGATGGGCGCGGAGGTAAAGAGGGTCTTGAGCTGGTCAAAGGCAGACTGAGCTGCTGGGGACCAGTGGAACTTGGTGTGTTGGCGAGTGGTCTGAGTGATGGGGGCTACAATGGTGGAGAAGCCCCGTATGAACCTTCAGTAGAAGTTTGCGAACCCGATAAACCTCTGTACACCCCTCTTGTCAGAAGGAGCGGGCCAATCCAGGATAGATTTCACTTTCTGCGGGTCCATGGCAATTCCACCTGTGGTAATGATGAGTCCCAAGAAATGAATGGATTCCTTCTCAAAATCACACTTCTCGGCTTTGACATATAACCCGTGAGTTCTAAGAATACATATCACCTTCTTAACATGTACCCTGTGAAGCTCTAGTGAGGTTGAAAAAATCTGAATGTCGTCAAGGTAGGCGACAACAAAGTGGTCTAGATGCTCCCGAAAAATGTCATTAATGAAATGCTGAAAGGTTGCCGGGGCATTACATAGTCCAAAGGGCATGACTAAGTACTCAAAATGTCCGAATCTTGTTCTGAAGGCGGTCTTCCACTCGTCCCCCTCCCGGATACGGACAAGATTATAAGCCCCACGTAGATCGAGTTTAGTAAAGATACGTGAGGTATGGAACCTCTGGAAGAGTTCAGGGATGAGCGGAAGAGGATAGCAGTTTTTAAGGGTAATATTATTTAATTCCCGATAATCCACACATGGTCTTAGGGTCTTGTCTTTTTTCTCCACAAAGAAGATGCCTGCTCCGGCAGGGGATGAGGAGGGACGAATGAATCCTTTGGCCAGGTTCTCGTCAATGTATTGTCTCAGAGCCTCAAGTTCAGTCTCAGAAAGGGGAAATATCCGACCAAAAGGGATGGGGGCCCCGGGTAACAATTCAATGGGGCAGTCATAGGGGCGGTGTGGAGGTAGGATATCGGCTTTCCTCTTGTCAAACACGTCTCTGAATTCCTGGTAGACTGTTGGTATGTGAGGAGCCGGACTGGGTACAGGTTGTACAGACAGACAACTGGGCAAGTTGTGGGGTACGGAATCTAAGCAGTGCTGCTGGCAGTAGGCAGATGTGAAGGATACCACCTTTGTGGGCCAATCGATCTGGGGATTGTGAGCCTGTAGCCAAGGAATCCCTAGGATAACGGGGAACATCGGAGAACTCAGAACATCAAATTTAAGGAATTCCCGGTGACCTGAATCGGTGATCGCCAGGATGGGACTAGTTTCCTTGGTGACATGACCTGAACTGGGTAGAGAGCCATCGGCCAAACGGACGGTCAGTCTCTGTTCCTTGAGGTTAAGTGGAAGAGCCAGACTCTTAGCCAGGGTTAAGTCCAGGAAGCAACTACAGGCTCCAGAGTCAATTATTGCTTGTAGGGGGATTCCGCTGCCTGCCACCATCAATGTGACTGGAAGAGTGATGTGGGCGGAAGCTGACCTTGCTACCTGAAGATGAGATGGAGTGCTTGGGACTGGTTTACTCGGCCTTGTGGGGCAGTTGTTAATGAAATGTCCCGATTCCCCACAGTAAAAACAAAGGTGTGCCTGACGGCGAAGAAGTCTCTCTTCGGAGGTTAAAGCGGGACGGGGCATGCCCCTCAGAACGGGAGCTACTGCTGGGCGAGCTGAAGGTGGGGCCTGGATGGAGCAAGAAGTCCGAGTGCGTTCAGACTGACGTTCCCGTAGACGCCTGTCAAGCTGGATGGCGAGTAAGATGAGATCCTCAAGGGTAGTGGGAATCTCCAATCTGGCTAACTCGTCCTTAAGGGCTTCGGACAACCCCACCCGATACTGATATTTTAGTGCTGCTTCGTTCCAGCCGGAGTCAGAGCTCCAGGTACGGAATTCTACTGAGTAGTCCTCCGCAGGTCGCTCACCCTGGCGAAGGGCGTACAAGGTTGCTTCGGCTGTAGCTGTCCGAAAAGGATCATCATACAAGCGAGCCATGGCCTCAAAGAACAGATCCAAAGTATCCACGTAAGGGCTGCATTGCTCCAGCAGGCCATGGGCCCACATCTGGGGATCGTCCCTCAGCAGTGAAATGGTGAACCCCACCTTGGTCGCTTCTGAAGAAAAGGTCTGAGGTTGCAGGGAGAAATAGAGAAGACATGAGTTTTTGAAGGATCTGAATTTCCTTCGGTCCCCAAAGAAGCGTTCCGGGGCTGGGACTCGTGGTTCTGGGGCAGCTGAGGTTGTAGAAGCAGGAACTTGACCAGAGGAGGTGGGTGGTTCAAGCGGGTGTTGCAGGCGTTCCTTCAGCCAATGATATCTCTCTCGGAGCTCCTGAATAGCTGGAGTAAGGGCCGTAAGTTCTTGTAAAACGGCCTCCAACGGGGAGTCGCCTCTGTCGACCTCTGACATGGCTGGATTATACTGTCACGGTCAGGGGTGAGGCCGAGATGCTGAGAGGGCTCCCCTTGTGGCCGAGTGCAGCACAACCCTGAAGTTGACACAGGGATGCAGTGCCCACAGTAGCACAGGTTGCCAGGTAGCAGCAGCAGAGGTCAGGTACCGGGTAAGCAAGCCTCTAGGGGCAACTGTGCTAGGAAGTCCGAGAGTGGGCAGCGGAAGTCCAGAGAGTGGTCAAGACAGGCCGGGATCAGGTGCTGGAAGCAGATCAGGAGCGTCGGGTACAAGCCAGGAGTCAGAGCCAGGAGAATAACAGGAGCAGGTCAAGCAAGCCGGGTCGTTACACAGGAGATCAGATAACAGGAAACACGGGTACAGGTTCACAGGAGAGCTGACAATAATCCAGCGATGCGGCACTGTCAGGCGAACGTTTAAATAGGCGAGATGACCGGGTCACGTCGTGAGCGCGTCGGGGCGATCGTACGGCTACGTCGAGTACGTTGTGTATTCGTAGCATAGACTGATTCCGGATAAAGCCTGTAGGTACGTCCCAATAGTAACTGACTTACTATGGGGCCACAGAAAGAAGAGGAGGAGCCAAGAGTACCAGCTCCTTCAGGGCCACTCTGTGCAATACTACACAGAGCAGGTAGATATAAGGGGGAAAAAAACGTTACATTTGCTTTAACCACTTACCGACTGCCCCATAGCAGATTCACTGCTACAGGGCGGCCACGCTGCACAGGATCACGTATATATACACGTGATTCTGCATGTCCGGGATATTGGACACAAATGCACACCACAGCAGGCTCGCTCCCGCTGTACTTGTGCACAGCGGAAGCCGATCAGTGGGTGCGGGGGACTTGTCCGCCGGTACTCACCAATCGTTCTGTACACAGGCAGAACAGCAGCCTGTCTATGTAAACAAGGCAGATCACCATTCTGTCAGTATAGAAGGCATTGTTCCTGTGTTCTTGCAAAGCAGGGGACATGGATCTATGCCTTTCATTAGTAAAAGGGCCTCCCACACAGAGGTAAAACACTGGTTAGGCACACAGTTATCCCTTTAATCGCCCCTGATGTTAACTTCTTCCCAGCCAGTGTCATTAGTACAGTGACAGTGCATATTTTTGGCATTGATCACTGTACTGGTGTCACCGGTCCCCAAAAAGTGTCTCTTAGTGTCCAATTTATCCACCGCAGTCCCACTATAAGCCGCTAATCGCCGCTATTACTAGTAAAAAGAATAAAATAAAAATTCCATAAATATATCTCATAGTTTGTAGACACTACAGCAGGGATATGCAATCAGAGGACCTCCAGCTGCTGCAGAACTACAAGTCCCATGAGGCATAGCAAGACTCTGACAGCCACAAGCATGACACCCAGAGGCAGAGGCATGATGGGACTTGTAGTTTTGCAGCAGCTGGAGGTCCGCTAAATGCATATCCCTGCGCTACAGTATAACGTTTGAGCAAACCAATCAACATGCGCTTATTGGGATTTTATTTACCAAAAATATGTAGCAGAATATATATTGGTCTAAATTGATGAATAAATTCTATTTTTTTTTTTTTATTGGATTTGTTTTATAGCAGGAAGTAAAAAAAAAAAAAAAAAAAAATTCTTTATTTTTTTATATTTTTTTTATTTTATTTTTTAATTGTTGCTCTTTTGATAATATCGTATCTCCATCACCACATTGATCACATTGGAAATATCCTCCCAACGGTCTCCTTCTACAAAGTCAGTCCCATGAAGCCATGGCGTTTAAAGTCCCATAGCCGGGTATTGTTTGCACATTTCTTTTCGCTTCCTAAATAAAGGTCGTCATTTCCTGTTTTGCAATAAACGGGAGGGGTGGAAGCTCAGAGGGGGGGAGGGGTGAGAGGATCGCTGGGCTGTCAGCAGATAGAACAGGAGACGTCTATGAAAATACAGCATTGGGTGTTACCGACCTTCGCAGATACAAAGGATTCCTCGTCGTTTCCCTCCTCTGGATCGGATATATTCCATCAGTAAGTAACGATTTTGTTATATATTTTTTCTGTTTATCCGCCTAGTTCTCTGTATCTGTGTGCACATTTCTGGTATATGAAATACACTATATTGTCAAAAGTATTGGGACACCTGCCTTTACACGCACATGGACTTGAATTGGCATCCCCAGTCTTAGTCCGTAGGGTTCAATATTGAGTTGGCCCATCCTTTGCAGCTATAACAGCTTCAACTCTTCTGGGAAGGCCGTCCACAAGGTTTAGGAGTTTGTTTATGGGAATGTTTGACCATTCTTCCAGAAGCGCCTTTTGTGAGGTCAGGCACTGATGTTGGACGAGAAGCCCTGGCTCACAGTCTCCGCTGTAATTTATCCCAAAGGTGTTCTATCGGGTTGAGGTCAGGACTCTGCGCAGGCCAGACAAGTTGCTCCACCCTAAACTCACTCATTATTATTATTATTATACAGTATTTATATGGCGCCAACAGTTTGCACAGTGCTTTACAATATGAGGTCAGACAGTACAGTTACATTACAAGTCAATACTGAAGGAATCAGAGGGGCCTACTCGTTAGAGCTTACAATCTAGAAGGGAGGGTCAAGTATTATTATTATTATTATTAGTATTATTATTATTCAGGATTTATATGGCACCAACAGTTTGCGCAGCACTTTACAATATGAGGGCAGACAGTACACTTACAATACAAATCAATACAGGAGGGATCAGAGGGCCTTGCTCGTTAGAGCTGACAATCTAGAAGGGAGGGTCAAGTGGAAACAAAAGGTAATAACTGTGGGGGGGGATGAGCTGATGGAGAAAATTAAAATACAATTGTTAGGTGTGGGTGGGGTAGGCTTCTCTGAAGAGAAGGGTTTTCAGGGATCGTCTATAAGCGAATAAAGTAGGAGATACACAGACAGATTGGGGTAGGGCATTCCATAGGATGGGAGAGGCTTTGAAAAAGTCCTGGAGACGAGCATGGGAGGAGGTGATGAGGGAGCTAGAGAGTAGGAGGTCTTGAGAGGAATGAAGAGAACGAGTAGGTTGGTATTTAGAGACTAAGCTAGTGATGTAGCTGGGGGCCGAGTTGTGGAAGTAGGGTTGCCACCTCATCCCTTTAAACCCCAACACATATGAATTACACGGGTTCTGAGGCTAATTTAATGCAGATAAGGCGCCACATGATTTTAATTACCACCTTCATCGGCCACAGAACCCGTGTAATTATTATGTGTTGGGGTTTAAAGGAATGAGGTGGCAATCCTAGGGTCAAGTGATACAAAAGGTAATAGCTATCGGGGGTGAGCTGATGGAGTAAATAAAAGTATAGTTGTTATGTTTGGGCGGAATAGGCTTCTCCGAAGAGATGGGTTTTCGGGGATTGTCTAAGCAAGCAGAGTAGGAGATAGTCGGCTAGATTGGGGTAGGGAGTTCCATAGGATTGGAGACGCTTGGGAAATGTCTTGGAGGCGAGCGTGAGAGGAGGTGACGAGGGAACTAGAGAGCAGGAGGTCTTGGGAGGAATGAAGAGGACCATTGGGTTGGTATTTTGAGACTAGGCTAGTGATGCAACTGGGGGCCGAGTTGTGGTTGGCGTTGTTAGAATTTTGAATTTAACTCGTTGGGTGAGCGGAAGCCAGTGGAGGGATTGACAGAGAGGGGTAGCAGACACAGAGAAGTTGGTAAGGTGGATGAGCCTGGTAGCAGCATTTATGATGGACTGAAGGGGGATAGCCTATGAAGAGGTAATCCCGTGAGGGGGGAGTTGCCATAGTCAAGGCGAGAGATGACCAGGGAGTGAACTAGGAGTGTTGTGGTGTCATTGGTTAGGGAGGGGCGTATTATGGAAAATGTTGCAGAGGATGAGACATCAAGATTTGTAAAATGTTTGGATGTGAGGCTGAAAGTAGATTTCAGAGTCCAGGGTTACACCTGGAACCTTGGCATGCGGGGACGGGCTGATAGTAGCGCTATTGATCTTGACAGAGTAATCAGGGGAAGAGGCACACAGGGGGAGCAAAAATTATGAGATTCGTTTTGGATAGATTGAGTTTGAGAAAGTGGTGTGTCATCCAGGCTGATATGTCTGTTAGTAAATGAGTGATACGCGAGGAGACTGAAGGAGTGAGCTGAGGGGTAGAGAGATAGATTTGGGTGTCGTCAGCGTAGAGTTGGTTTTGGAAACCATGGAAGACTATTATCTGACCCAGGGAGGAGGTGTAGATGGAAAATAAGATAATAATAATAATAAGGTCCCTGACAGAGAAGAGGAGAGGAGGAAGTTGTAAGTGACACTGAAGGTGCGGTTGGATAAATAGGATGAGAACCAGTGAAGAGTACAGTCGCTGGCACCAAAGGCATTGAGTTTTTTTGAGGACCTTGCTTTATGCACTGGTCCAAATCATTTGGTGGAGGGGGGATTATGGTGTGGGGGGTTATTTTTCAGGGGTTGGGCTTGTCCCCTTAGTTCCAGTCCCTTAGTTCTTAAGGTGTCAGCATACCAAGACGTTTTGGACAATGTCATTGTCCCAACTTTGTGGGAACAGTTTGGAGATGGCCCCTTCCTGTTCCAACATGACTGCACACTAAGGATGGGCGAACGGTTCGGCCCAAGCATGAGTTTGGGTGGAACATTGGCTGTTTGCCAAACACCCAAATTATCGGGGCGTTCGACTGTTTGTTCCGCCTGCCGAATGACCACAATGCACTGCACCACCACACAGTGCATTGAAAGCCCTAATTGGCCTAAATAATAAAAGCTTTGTCCAATCAGGGCACAGAGCACTTTTAGAACCATGATTGGATGCTGTCATAATGACTATCCAATCATGGCTCATTGCTCTTAGTCCCACCCCACACTATAAAAGTATTCGTTCAATAGCGACCATTTTTAGTGTAATATCGGCGTGGAGAGAGATAGAACAGGGCTCTGTTCAGTGCTACTAGAGAGTTAGTGTGCTATTCTGATTCTATTGTCAGTGTAGAGCATCAATTTAGTGTGAATCTAGTGAGTTTAGTCAGTGTGAGTGTTGTGACTGTTTAACACAGTACAGTATATTTAATTGCGTTACTGCAAGTGTAGCGCAGTATTTTTCAGTGTGTTACCTTCTGTTTAACGCAGTATAGTTCAGTGTGTTACCATCTGTTTAACGCCGTATATTTAAGTGAATTCATGCACATTTAATGCAGTATATTTCTGTGCATTCCTGCACGTTTGATGCAGTATATTACAGTGTGTCTGTGCAGTTTTATTGCAGTATATTGTAGTGTGTCAGTGGAGTGTGTTTGTGTAGTGAGTACTCAGGTTAAAGTGCACCAAATACCACCTTCCATTAATTAAAGTGCAGCCATGTACACATTTCAACATCTTTATTACATTTTGTTAATAAGCCCCCCCCCATCATGTCTGGGAGGCCAACAAGGAGAGGCAGATGTTCCCACTGCACTGCGAGGGGGCCAGCAGCATCTGTGCCCACAGGCAAAGGTGGACATGGTCAGTCCTCAGGCGAGATATATTTTCCTCTGTTTGGTGATGTTGTCCCTACTATCCAGCCACAGAATGCAAAGGAGGTGGTGGGCTGGCTTACTAAACCATCCTCATCCTCCATCACCCAAGCAGAGACTAGTGCGTTGTCCACTGCAGCTGCCAGAGTGGCTAAACCTGCCTCCTTGTCCACATCTATTCCTGCCATAGCCCCAGGATCAGGTATGGAGGAGTCATCTGAGTTATTTGAACACAGCATTAGCCACTTGCACCTTGATGATGCACAGCCTATACTTGATTCAGATGTTGGTTCTGAGGTTGAGGAAGGCAGGAACATGAGCCTACAGAGAGGGAAGAACACTGGTACCCAAATTGGCAGTCATGTTCCCTCAGCTGCAGCATATTGCCAAGTTGCCAAGTTGGCTCCAGTGGTAATGAGGATGGAGGAGATGATGATGATGAGGTCACTGACACGACTTGGGTGCTGGATAGAGAGTGGGAGGAAAGTGAGGGTGAGGCACAACCCCAATGAGGCAGCCATCATGGAAGAGTAGAGAGCAGTCACCCTTAGTGATGGACGAACTTCCGACGGGGCGAACCGCGAACGTGGCCAAAAGTTTGCGAACCGCAATGTTTGCGGCAGACCCCATTGACTTTAATGGCAGGCGAACCTTAAAAACCTCCAGGTCATATTTTCAGCCACAAAATACTTACTAGCTGTGCACACATAGTCCCACAACATGGACACTGACATGCAAGAAGTATTAAGTGAATCTGGGATCGACAACGACAAGCATTCTTTTTTTATCTGTGAAATTTTGACAATTCAGGAGCGCATGAAGGCCATGGAGGAGAGGCAAGGTCAGGCCAGGCAATGAAGGGGGTGCAGGAGATGATCAGTGCCACAGTCAGGGCAGCGCAGTCCTGTGCCAGTGTCCCAGTGTGCCAACCTCGTTTGAGCCCCTCCCTCTGCCTGGCCCTTACCCCCACCTATGCAGGGCTCCACTGCGGTGGTCCGGAGGTGCCAGTTCAGTGCTGATCCTCAGCTATGGTGCTGGCACTGCCTGCTGATTGGCTTCTCCGCTGCTATCTCCCTCACTGTCTGAAACCAGCACCGCGATAGAGACTGTACTGAGACCCTATATACTGTACACCTATACCAGTCCTTAAAAGGACCTTTGTGGACCTAGTAGCTAGTGATTTGCATACTGCCCCTGCTCCAAACACCAAACCGTCCCTCAGTCCCTACACTGATAAAAGACAGCTGCAGAATTGGTCAGCAAGCACTCAGCAGCACAGCAGTCAGCAGTGCACCATAATATACTTGAAAGAAAGTATATTCTAACTGTATTACAACCCTATATACTGTACACCTATACAAGTCCTTGAAAGGACCTTTGTGGACCTTATAGTAATAGCAAGTGATTAAACTGACTGTCCCTGCTCCACACAGCATCCTGTCCCTACACTGACAAAAGACAGCTGCAGAATCGGTCAGCAGTGCACTCAGCAATCAGCAGCACAGCAGTCAGCAGCAGTGCACCAGAACCCTATATACTGTACACCTATACCAGTCCTTAAAAGGACTTTTGTGGACCTAATAGTAATAGCTAGTGATTAAACGGACTGTCCCTATTCCACACAACGTCCTGTCCCTACACTGACAAAAGACAGAATGTAAAATGGCCGCCAGATCAGGTCTATTTATAAGGTAGGCGGAATGTCCAATCGTCCATGTGCTGAAATGTCTCAATTGGCTGTCCTGTACCCCATGATGGATGTGTCATGGGACAAAGTCCTTCACAATGTAAACAAATATGGCCACCATGAACAGCGCCAGAAGTCCGCCGGTTTGGCGAATCGCGAACGAGCAAAATTCGCCGTGAACCGACCGCCGGGCGAACCGCAAGGCCATCTCTAGTCGCCCTATTCCATCGCATTGTGGAGCTGTTATCTCACGGCCCACTTCCCACAGCTTAGCTTTCTGGGCCTTTTTTAGCACATGTGCAGCCGATGTTGCAATTCTCAAACTTTTGTCTCAAGCACATCAAGTGTGGCAAAAACACCAGCCATTTGGGTACCCCACGCTTGAAAAGGCATTTAACCTCCCACCACTCAGCCCGTTGCCAAGAGCACCTGAATGCCACAGAAAAGGGGAGTAAATCTGTTCTTCCTCCTTACGCACCTCAGTCTGCCCCCACTATACCGCATGACCTCTCAGCAGCCTGACAGGGATGATGATATAGCTCAGGATGTCCCAGGTCCTTGCAGCACATCTGCCAGCAGCACACCACCAGCTGTAGGCTATAGCCGGAAAAATTTTCTGCCCCATCTGCTGCAGAGGGAAAAAAAAATACAGTCACTGCCACCCACATGCCCAGCGTCTAAATTCAAGATTGTTAAAGCTGCTGGCTTTGCAACTTCTGCCTTTCCATCTGGTGGATTCTGCCCCTTCTGTGAATTTGCAGAATGTGCTGTACCACAATGGCAGGTTCCCAAACGCTATTTCTTCCCATGTAAGGCCATTCCAGCTCTGTACCATCACATGGAAGGCAATGTTGTGGCGTTGTTGGGTCGTGGGCTACATAGGTTTTATTTTGAGCCTTTTAAACGTATGGCCTATGGGAATATACTTTGCAATGAGTCCACATGCAGTCTTTTTGAAGAATTCCTATTTCTGTTCTGTGTCCATTGATGCCAATATTCCCTCGCACACACGGTCGGACATTCCGACATTCCGACCACAAAATCCATCTGATTTGTTTCCAACGGATTTTGTCCAAAACTGGTCTTGCATACGCACAGTCGGACAAAGTAGTTGGAAAATCCGATCGTTCGGAACGTGATGACGTTCGTTCGTTACGACGGGACTACCTTCAGGCTAGTAGCCAATAGCTTTGGTCTCGTAATTTGATCTGAGCATGCGTGGCACTTTGTCCGACCGGAATTCTCTACAAATTTTGTTGTCGGAAAATTTGAGATCCTGCCCTCAAATTTTTTCCGTCGGAATTTCCGATGGGAAAAAGTCCGATAGAGCTCACACACGATTGGATTTTCCGACAATATAATCGGATCGGACCTTTTCCGTCCGAATTTCCGACCGTGTGTACAGGGCATAAGTCCTGGAGAGCAGCCCTCATCCTTGGAAAATTTTGCTTCCTTAAAGTGAAGTGTTTTTATCTTTCCCGTATGTGTTTGTTGCTTACAGCTAACATTGAATGAAATCATTTTATGCTCACTGCTACCCGGATGTTCCTTTATATGAATATTGGTAATAAGCTCTGCATGTGTCTGTGTGAACTACTACCTCACATGGATTACAGGTATCGAATGGACTTTCAGTTCCAGAAGGTATAGCTTTGCAAGTTACAACCTCTCAGTCTGCTCTGTACACTCTATTGTAAACTTCTTCTTCCCCTGGACTATATCCTACCTGATGCTTTGTCTCTCCCTCACTATCCTGCTTTACAATCTCAACCACCCAGGTACAGACTGCCACCTCAACCTCTCCTCCCTCCTTATCACTAAAGCCCACTTCGCAGCTGCAGGAAAATCGCTGGAAAACGCAGATCTCTGCCTGTTGTCCCCTCCCTCAATGTAGGAAACCACCATTATTGGCCCTTCTTAGCCCTTGTACACATGGTCGGACATTCCGACAACCAAATCCGTCGGATTTTGTCCGAAACTGTTGCATACACATGGTCGGACAAAGTTGTCGGAAAATCTGATCGTTCAGAACATGAAGACGTTATTTTGTTACGGCGGGACTACGTTCAGGCTAGTAGCCAATAGCTTTGGTGTAGGAATTTGATCTGAGCATGCGTGGCACTTTGTCCGATCGGAATTCTCTACACATGATCGGAGTATGTCCGATCGGAGCATTTTGACGGAAAATTTTACCAACAAGTTAAAAAACTTGGTCCGTCGGATACTCCGACGGAAACAGTCCGATGGAGACCACACACAGTCGGAATATCCGACAAAACGGTCCGATCGGACACATTCCGTCAGAATCTCCGACCGTGTGTACAAGGGCTAAGCCGTCTGACCACAATTCAAAGGCCATGAATTACACGATTGGTAATTTCTTGCTATGGCAGTGAATAATTGCATTCTTTTATGGTATTTTATGAACTGTGAATGTCTAGAGTTGAGGTCAAACCCATGGACAAACATAGCTGGAAGCTCTTGACTAGCAGGAAGTGCTGTCATGATTTAGCCTGCCATTTTCCTGCCTGTGCAATTCTTACCTCCTTGCTGCAGTGCTTCTTGTAAACCTGTATCTCCTTCACTTGTGCTGTTTGGCTTCTGTGCTTACCTATGGGCATCGCCTGCTATTCTGTGGGTTTATATTTTCTTCTCTTTCATCACTTCATGGTCCTCCCCCTAGTTGGCTTGCCTATATAAGACATGCATCGTGTAGCCCATATTCCTGAGGAACTTACTGATTCTCTGAGCTACCGGTTGTTTACTAATATATGTATCCTGTATCTGACTATCTGTGTACCAATTCCAGCTATGTCTACCATCTGTGCTTGCTTGCTGGCTACCCTGACCTTGACTTGTTCCTGGTTTTCCTTCAGGCTCCTGCTGCTTGTACTCTGCACACGTGAGTGGTCTCTGCATCGTCAGCTGGGTTTTCATGAGGGGTGTGACTTGGTTCCAGCTTGCTGCAAGTCCATTCCCATCATCAGGGGCCTGGGGCTTCGACTCCATGCCAAATCAGGGTTCTCCAGGGCAATCTACAGGGGCTCACTATCACATACAGACTCCTGACAGTTTGCTCAGGCCATGAACTCCTTGGAGACACTGCAGCCTTTTCTGGAACAGCTTCAATGTTTGATTTAGAGAGTTGATGTCCAGCAGGCTTATCTAGAGCTGGCTGTGCACTGTCCACAGAAACTTTCCCCCTGTTTGGACTAGCTGCAGGTTGTGTCCATTTCCCCTCCCTCCATTCCTGCTTTGATTCCTATTGCTCTGGCTCCCTTTTTCCTCCTGTGCCGGATAGGGCTGGGCTCAGGCGTGTTCGGATCGTAGCCCCAATGTACCTGTGCAATCTCGCCAGGAAGCCCTTCAGAACACTGCCAATCATAGGCGGTGTATGTATGTGCAGCTGCAAACTGGGAAATGCCTCACTGCCTATGATTGGTGGTATGCAGTGAGGGCATCCTGGCTGGATTGCTCAGGTGGGTTGGGAGTATGATCCGAACACACCTGGACCCATCCCTAGTGCCGGACAGTCCTTCAAAACTCCATCTGCCTCTGCCGGCTCACTTTTCTGATGATCCAAAATGTTGTCTGGGCTTTATCAACCAGTGCTCAATTCTTTTAGAGCTAGCGGCACTCCATTTCCCTTCTGATAGCTCCAGGGTGGTGTACATAATATCTCTCCTTTCCAGTGAGGCTCTGGCTTTGGCCTCACAACTGTGGGAGAGTCAAGATCCTACTATTTCCAGTCTTACTGCCCTCCAGCAAGCTTTCTGTAAGCCCTTCAATGTGCCTGACAGGGCCTCATCTGCTGCTGGAGCACTTCTTTGGCATTGTCAAAGAATCAGGACTGTTTGATAACGCAGTTCAGTTTCGCACCTTGGCCTCAGGAACTAGCATGGAATAATGAGGCCCTTACTGCAATCTTTTGGCAGGGTTTAGCAGATCGTGTTAGGAACAAACTTGCTGGCAAAACCATACCTTCCACCATGGATAACTTGATCACCCTTTGCATACAACTGATGCCTGCTTCCAGGAGGAAAAACTGGAAAGGGCTTGTCCACTCCCCCATTGGATTATATAGCTCCTGTTTTATAGGAAGCTCCTGAATGGCTTAACTCTGCAACTATGTTGGCATCTGAAGAACCTATGCAACTAGGGCAGACACACCGCACGCCACAAAAGTGATCGCATCGCCTAAAACTCAGTCTATACCTTTACTGCAGGGCTGATGGTCACATACTAAAATCCTGTGTGCCCGGGAAATCTTTCGGGTCTAGGTCACTCAGAGGGGGATGATCTAGACCAGAACTTGAATTCCGCCACCTTCCCTCAATTTTTCATACCCATCTTTATTCATTTGGCCCTTAACTCATATCAAGTATCTGTATATGTAGACTCTTGGGCAGCTGGGAACTTCATTGAGCAGTCCCTGCCCTCTGAATTGGGCTTTCCTCTCGTTTCCTTGATGATGCCCCTCTCTGTATTTGCATTCAATGTCTTTACCTTGGCCTTAGGACCCCTACGATTCACCACTACCACTACCTCCATAATTATGCATGTCGGTCACAATGCCATAAGACTTGTCTCCCTAAGGCCGCGTACACACGGGCGGACTGTTCGCCCAACTTAGTCCGCTGAACAGTGTTTCAGCGGACAGTCCGCTCGTGTGTGGGCTTCAGCGGACTGTTTCAGCGGACAGTCTGACGAACAAAGTCTTACGGAATTTCCGTAAGACAGTCCGTTCAAACTTGGTTTTGTCCGTCCAAACTTGGTTTCAGCGGACAGTCCGCTCGTGTGTAGGCAAGTTGGACGGACTAAGTATCGCGCATGCTCAGAAAGGGTTTACACGGCCGAAGGTTGCATTGCAGTGTATAGGGCGTCGTTTTTCTAGTCCCGTCGTACGTGCTGTACACGTCATCACGCACGTTTTCAGCGGACTGTTCGTTCATCGTGTGTGGTCAAGTCCGTTCATGCTAATTTTGAACGGACTGTTTGTCGGATTGTTTGACGAACTTAGTTGGGCGAACAGTCCGCCCGTGTGTACGCGGCCTAAGGTGCCAAACTTCAGGCCATCTCCAACTGGCCTCAGCCCTCTGGTCTGAAAACAATGCAATGTTTTTTGGGTTCACCAATTTCTATTGTGAGTTCATTTCTGGGTATTCCACTCTGGTGGCCCCAATCACTTCTTTGACCCAGAAGGTTGCTGATGCTAGAACCTAACCTTCTGAAGTAGTCAAGGCATTCTACAAACTCAAAGTAGCCTTTCTCTCGATATCTATTCTCATTCGTCCAGACATTCTCCAGCCCTTCTTTTTGGAGGTAGATGCTTCATCCTTGGGTGTGAGAGCTGTTCTTCTTTAAATGCATAATAGCAAGCTTTGAATCCCAGACAAGAGCGATAGGCTCTCTTTTTTGCCAGGTTTAACTTTGGCATTACCTTTCGGCCTAGTTCTAAAAATGGCAATGCTCATACCTTTTCCAGATCCTTTGAAATTATTGACTCTGAGTTATGTTGAACCAGAACCCATTATTATGGTCACCACACATCTTCAGTCTTCATGTATCCCATCCAGAAAGACCTTTGTGGTTCCCCCCCTTTGCTCCAGGCTTCTCAAACGGGCACATGATTCCGAACTCTCTGGACATTCTGGTGTACAACATACCTGTGCTTTTTTGCAGCGTTACTACTGGAGGCTCTCCTTTCGGAAGGATGTTGAAGATTATAATTAGGTTTTCTCCATTTATGTGCAGTCTAATACACACGACCGGACTTTTCAACATCAAAAGTCCGACGGAATGATTCCGGCAGACCATTCGATCGTGTGTGGGCTGCAGCGGACTTTTGATTTGCAAAAGTCTGACAGACTTTAGAAATGGAACGTTTCAAATTTTTCCGCCAGAACTCCGCCGGACCCAGTTCCTACTGAGAAATCCGCTCGTGTGTGTGCTAGTCCGACGGACAAAAACCAACGCGAGGGCAGCTATTGGCTACTGGCTATGAACTTCCTTATTCTAGTCCAGTCGTACGTCATCACGTTCGAATCCATCGGACTTTGGTGTGATTGTGTGTGGCCAAGTCCGTTCATTCGGAAAGTCCGTCAGAACTCTGTCAGAACTCCATCAGAACTCCGTCGAAAGTCTGTCAGACCTAGTTCCTCGAAAAGTCCGGTCGTGTGTACGCGGCATTAGTCTTCCACATCTGCTCCAGCAGGTCTTATTTTACTCCTGCCTATTCCAGATGAACCTTGGCATTGCATCTATATGGACTTTATCTGTGAACTACCCCACTCAGCAGACTCCACCATTATCTGGGTGGTTGTGGACAGGTTTTTCAAAACGTATCACTTAACTCCACTTCCAGCACTACCCTGAGCTGTCACCCTGGCTTTCATCTCATCAAGGAAATCTTGTGTCTTCATGGTATGCCCTCACACATCATTTTCGATAGGTAAGTTCAATTTACAGCTCATTTCAGGAAGGCTCTGGCCTCATCCTTTAGAATCAAGTTGGACTTCTCTAGGGGGCTTTTACCCACAGTCAAATGGGCAAACTGAAAGGGTCAACCAGAATGTTGAACAGTATTTGTGTGCCTTCATTTCTACCCTGGGCTGAGTTTGCCCTCAATAACCACGCTAATGCCAGCACTTTTGAGTCTCCCTTTTTCACAGTGTATAGTCATCATCTTATACAATCCTTCAATTCTATCTGGCCAGATGTTTCTAAGAACTTGCATTTCAGGTACAAAGTAGCTGCAGATCGCCATCAACCACGCGTGAGTCCTAAATTTCTACCTGGTGACAAGGTTTGGCTCTCTTATCTGTCTCTGAGAACCCTCTATGAAATGTGCTCCTCATTTCATTGGTCCCTTTACAATTCTCTGCCAGGTTAATCATGTCTCTTTAAAGCTCTGTCTCCCTTCACATTTTAAGTTCTCAAATTTCTTCCATGTTTCTCTCTTGAGGCCGTACATCAGGGGTAGGCAACCTTGGCACTCCAGCTGCAGTGGAACTACAAATCCCATCATGCCTCTGCCTCTTAGCCCTTGTACACACGATCGGAGATTCCGTCGGAATGTGTCCGATTGGAGCATTTTGTCGGATATTCCGACTGTGTGTGGTCTGCATCGGACTGTTTCTGTCAGAATATCCGTCGGACCAACTTTTCCAACTTGCCGGAAATATTTTCCGACAAAATGCTCCGATCGGACATACTCCGATCATGTGTAGAGAATTCCGATCGGACAAAGTGCCACGCATGCTCAGATCAAATTCCTACATCAAAGCTATTGGCTACTAGCCTGAACATAGTCCCGTCGTAACGAAATAACGTTATCACGTCGGATTTTCTGACAACTTCGCCCGACCGTGTGTATACAACAGTTTCGGACAAAATCCGTCGGACAAAATCCGACGGATTTGGTTGTCGGAATCTCCGACCGTGTGTACAAGGGCTTAGAGTTATGCTTGTGATTGTCAGGGTCTTCAATTGTCTCATGGGACTTGTAGTTTCAAAAGAGCTGGAGGGCCAGGGTCGCCTACCCCTGCTGTACATCATCAATAGGTTTTCATTTTCCCATACTCTTTGTCATCCTTCTCCAACAGTCAATACCACAAATCAGTATGAAATAAAGGAAATCTTGCATTCCTCATTCTCATGTACTAACCCCAGATTCATCTACAGTCTGTGCTTGTCTGAGCCCGTCCAGACCCCTGCTTGCTCCTGGTTTTCCTTCATTCTCCTTCTGTTTGTACTCTGCACATGCGAGCGGTCTCCGCATCCTCAGCTGGGTGTACCTGGGGGGCCATGACTTGTTTCCAGCTTGCTGCAAGTCCATCCCCACCATTAGGGACTGTAATGGACCTCCGGTCCTCAACAGGACTATGTTTGTCGTAAATGCTTCCTCTGTCCAGTACCACACGATCCAAGAATCTTAAGCCCACCCAGTCACTGGCCGTAACTTAGTGTAGGGTGAAACTGTGTATTGAAACACATGTACAAACAGATATATACAACTCAGGGGACAATCACCCCCTCCCTTGGATTCAGGGCGGGGTCAACTGTCCAATCAGCAATAAGGAACACACAGGACAGTTGTATTCAAACTTCTCACCAGTAAACAGTCTTATCAGCAGGGAGGGGCTGCTAGAGGAATCCCCCGCCCCTCCATATAGACATACATCCTATAATATACTTTTCTCCCAAGGCAGACAGACACAACAGAACAATGGAATACGATCACACCCCAAACAATCTCAGCAAAGAGTCCATGAACAGCATGAGACAACACACAATATATACAACATTCCAGTGTGGCTGTACAACTAGCACAGATCATACTTTGGTTCTTGGTCACTCTGTGGCCCTAATGGACACAGGATAATTTACATATAGGAGGGGCCGGTGGAGCTGGACACAGAGTTTCCAGAGCTCAACAAGGTAAGCTGGGTTCCACAAGCCCCCCACCTAAAGTGACTCCCGTCACAGAGATCCCCTTTCGGGAGGGAACTAACACAGGAGGAGACCCCAGATGGGTTGACTTCGAAGTTAGTCAGTAGATTCAGTCCCCCAATTCTGGAATTCACACAGTACCCCAAATAAATTGTCCCAAACATAGCAGTACTCACCCAGCTAACCTCTGTATCTCTCAGAGAACATACCCGCCGCTGGGGAGAAGTGCGGACTGGCCCTTCTCCCTGGAGTCCTATCAGCAGGTGGAAAGAAGACAAGATGACTGGGCTTTACTGGGAATCTTGTTGATGGGAGAGCCCATCTGCATTATGGTGTTGGCTTCCCCTTCGGTACTGAATAGTGAAGTTGTACGGTTGTAAGGCCAAACTCCACCTTAGCAGGCGGTCATTATCCCAAGACCCGATTCAGCCAGATGAGGGGGTTGTGGTCCACGAGGATGGTAAATTCCCTGACGTACAAATAGGGTTGCAGTTTTTTTTTAAGGCCCATACTATAGCCAGGCACTCCTTTTCTATGGTGGCATAGGCCATCTCCGTGTCCAGAAACTTTCTGCTAGGTGCTTCTCCCCCTCCTCATTTACCTGGCTGAGGACAGCCCCCAGCCCATATGTGGAGGCATCCATCTGTACAATGAACCTTCGCTTGTAGTTGGAGCTGCCAGGATGGAGTTGAGGGCCTCTTTCAGCTGGTCAATGGCAGTTTGGCAGGCCGGGGTCCACGTCACCACCATGGACATGGTCTTCTTGGTCAGGTCTGTCAGTGGCTTGGCAATTGTGCTGAAAGCTAGCAGTGCCCTAAAAGGCCATAGCCTGTTTTTTATTCTGAGGAGTGGGCCAGTCCCTAATGGCTTTGATTTTAGCTGGTTTGGGGCACAATCTGCTTCCCCCACCCTGTCATCAAGGTATGCGCAGGCAAATTCTTGGCAGCCCGGCAGCAACTGATCCACCGTGCGCTGGAAGGTGGCAGGGGCATTCTCCATGCCAAAGGGCATGCTGAGAAATTCAACAGTAACCCTAGCTCAAGTCCAGTGTAGTGACATTGCGGGCCCCAGCCAGATGGTCCAGTAGGCCATCTATACGGGGCATCGGGTAGGCGTTGCTAACGGTGTGGTCATTAAGACATCGGTAGTCTACACAAAATCGAATGGTGCCATCTTTCTTGGGTAAAAGAGCAACAGGTGAGGCCCAGGGGCTTTGGGAGGGTTGGATAATTCCCAGGTCCAACATTTTATTCAGTTCTTGTTTTATGGTGCTCTGGACAGATTCTGGAACTCGGTAAGGGACTTGTTGGATGGGCCGGGTTTGCAAGATTTCCACATAATGAGTGGTGAGGGTTGTCTTTCCAGGCTGAGAAAAAAAGACAGGACGGTGGTGGTGCACAACAGTTTTCATAGACACCTGCTGTTCCTGGCTGAGCTGGAGGCCCAAGGGTACATGGTGTACGTCAGCCGAGTGGCACGCTACCTCCAGGAGATCAAGCAAGACTTTGTTGTATTCTTCAGAGGGTAGGGGGCAGACCGCCAGGACAGGAAGGTTTCTGTCATGGTATTCCTTGATCATATTGACATGCACATTCTTTTGCCGCTTCCCCCGATCATCTAGCGCGAGAACATAGTTGGTCTCAATTAACTTCTTGATGATTCGTATGGGTCCCTCCCAAGTAGATTGTAATTTTTTATGTATATCTGTACCAAGCTTCCAAGGGACCCTGGTGAAAAAGCAGGCCAGAGCTAAGACTTCACGCCCTGAGGAACCCTAAGTTGGCGATCTACAAGGGCTCACTATCACAGATTCTCACACAGAAGTCCAACTACTGATCAACTTCTGTACAACAGCCCTGCTGGAAAACTTTCTCTCGATCAGCTTTGCAGGAAGTCTGCCCGCTGTCTGAATACAATGATGCAATGGGGTTGATTTACTAAAGCTGAAGAGTTCAAAATCTGGTGCAGCTCTGCATAGAAACCAATCAGCTTCCAGGCTTTTTTTGTCAAAGCGTAATTGAACAAGCTGAAGTTAGAAGCTAATTGGCTGCCATGCACAGCTGCAGCAGACTGTGCACTCTCCAGTTTTAGTAAATCAACCCCAATGTGTGGATGGGAGAATCGGGTTACTTTTTTTGTTCAACCCACTGGTTGCACAAAAAAAAAAAAGGACTTGAGTATGGCCAGCTTCAATCTCAGCCTCGCCCTGTGTAGGAATGTACAGAACCGGTCACATTGGTTAATGAGCGTCAGATACTTTCACTTTTGTTTCTTTCTTCTGCTTGCAGGGATGGCATCTGCAGATCTGAGGAAGGAGCTGAAACGTTCGATGGAGACATATGGAAGAAACAATGGCGGTGCAGAGGAGTGTCAGAGACATATGGAAGAAACAATGGCGGAGCAGCGACATATGGAAGAAACAACAGCAGATCAGAAACATATGGAAGAAACAACAGCGGTAACGAGAAATATGGAAAAAACAAAGGCAATGCAGAGACATATGGAAAAAACAATGGGGGTGCAGAGACATATGGAAAGAACAACGGCAATGCAGGGACATATGGAAAAAACAATGGCGGTGCAGAGACATATGGAAGAAACAATGGCAGATCAAAGACATATGGAAGAAACAACAGCGGTAACGAGAAATATGGAAAAAACAAGGGCAATGCAGAAACACATGGAAAAAACAATGGGGGTGCAGCGACATATGGAAGAAACGATGGCGGATCAGAGACATATGGAAGAAACAACAGCGGTAAGGAGACATATGGAGAAAACAATGGCAATGCAGAGACATATGGAAAAAACAATGGGGGTGCAGAGACATATGGAAGAAACTTTGGAGGTGCAGAGACATATGGAAAAAACAATGGCGGTGCAGAGACATATGGAAGAAACATTGGAGGTGCAGAGACATATGGAAGAAACAATGGCGTTGCAGAGACAGATGGAAAAAACAATGGCGATGCAGAGACAGATGGAAGAAACATTGGTGGGGCAGCAGCATATGGAAGAAACAATGGCGGTGCAGAGATATAGGGAAGAAACAATGGCGATTCAGAGACATATGAAAGAAACAAGGGCGATGCAGAGACCTATGGAAGAAACAATGGTGGCGCAGAGACATAAGGAAGAAACAATGGCGGTGCAGAGACATATGGAAGAAACACTGGCGGCGCAGAGACATACGGAAGAAACAATGGCGGTGCAGAGACCTATGGAAGAAACAATGGTGGTGCAGAGACATATGGAAGAAACAATGGCGGTGCAGAGACATATGGAAGAAACACTGGCGGCGCAGAGACATTTGGAAGAAGCAATGATGGTGCAGAGACCTATGGAAGAAGCGATGGTGGAGCAGAGACATTTGGAAGAAATAAAGGCGGTGCAGAGACATATGGAAAAAACAATGGCGGTGCAGAGACATATGGAAGAAACAACGGTGGTGCAGAGAGATATGGAAGAAAGAAAGGCAGTGCAAAGAAATATGGAAGAAAGAAAGGAGGTGCAGAGGCATATGAAAGAAACAAAGGGGGTGCAGAGGCATATGGAAGAAACAATAGCAGTGCAGAGACATATGGAAGAAACACTGCCGCTGCAGAGACATATGGAAGAAACACTGCCGCTGCAGAGGCATATGAAAGGAACACTGGGGGTGCAGAGACATATGTGAGAAACAATGGCGATGCCGAGACATATGGAAGAAACAACGGTGGTTCAGAGACATATGGAAGAAACAATGGCAGTACAGAGGCATATGGAAGAAACAAAGGGGGTGCAGAGACATATGGAAGAAACAATGGCAGTGCAGAGGCATATGGAAGAAACAAAGGGGGTGCAGAGACATAGGGAAGAAACACTGCCAGTGCAGAGACATAAGGAAGAAACAATGGCGGCGCAGAGGCATATGAAAGGAACAAAGGGGGTGCAGAGACATATGGAAGAAATGATGGCAGTGCAGAGACATATGGGAGAAACAATGGCGGTGCAGAGACATATGGGAGAAACAAAGGGGGTGCAGAAACATATGAAAGAAACAAAGGGGGTGCAGAGACATATGAAAGAAACAAAGGGGGTGCAGAGACATATGAAAGAAACAAAGGGGGTGCAGAGACATATGAAAGAAACAAAGGGGGTGCAGAGACATATGAAAGAAACGATGGCGGTACAGAGATATATGGGACCATCGTCATGGAAAATGATGAATTAACATGAACAGAAATAGAAAGATCACAGAGAATGTTCTCCGAGCATACAGAGCACACGTTACTTTCATATCTATCTATCTATCTATCTATCTATCTATCTATCTATCTATCTATCTATCTATCTATCTATCTATCTATCTATCATTGGTTAAACTCAATGGACTTTTTTCAACCTATGTTACAATGTTACACTGCACAGGCATGGTCTACCTTTGCCACTATCAGGAAGCCGGTCCACCACTGTCACCATCAGGAAGCCAGTCTATCATTGTCACGATTAGGAAGCCCGTTCACCATTTTAACTATAGTAGAAGCTGGTCGACCACTGTTACAATCAGGAAGCCAATTTACCATTGTCACTATCAGGAAGCAAGTCCATCGTTGTCACTATCAGGAAGATGGTCCAACGTTGTCACTGTAAAGAAGATGGTCCAACGTTGTCACTATAAGGAAGGAAGTTGGTCCACCATTACCATTTCTTTTTGTTTTATGAATGAGTGACTTGTATAGCGCTACCTATGTGAACTGAATTGGCTCAAGGCGCTTTTTGCAGCCAGTGTCCTGAGCATAGTCCTTAACCCCGTGGGGTCCCGACGCACTTACAAACACATACAGCATACACATATTTGGCCACTTCTTTTTTTCACAGGATTTAATTAACCTACCAGCATGTCTTTGGAGTGTGGGAGGAAACACACGCAGTCACAGGGAGAGCATACAAAATCCAGGCAGATGGTGCCATGTTCGGGATTTGAACCAGCAACCCTGTTGCTGCTAGGTGAAAGTGCTAACCACTCCACCAATGTGCTGCCCTTATGCCACTCTCTATCTAACTGCAACCCACCCCCCCCCCCCCAAAAAAAAATAAATAAACAATATGAGACACCTTTAGGGGCAGGGTGGGCTAGAGTTAGTTAGGGCACAGTACACCCATGGACTTGGTCCTCTCCAGATAAGGGAAAAAAGTATTTACACTTTTCACAGGTAGAGGACCTTTAGGCCAAGTCGGTATTCCGTGAAATCAGCTTTGGACTGCTATTGCTTTGGACACTATTTGATTTTGCTACAGACTCCTTGGGGAGAGGCCACCACACTTCAGTCATAGACTTCACCTAACTTCCTAAATTCCCCAAATAGGCTTAAGTGCCTTCATGGTGCAACCTCCTAGGGGTTGACCAGGGAGATATAAATATTCACAATTGATTAGTGCAACCTTCCACACTATTGCCAGGAACACTCCCCAGCAGCAGACAGAAGCAAACAATAACCTGAGTCTGGGAGAGACCCAAGAAAACTGAATTATAAATCCTTAACCACCCGGTTTAAAATCAGAGACCAGGAAGGGATCCTTCGGGTTGTAGAGAGACAGAGAGTGGAATCTACTAATATTCCAACTCAGAATAGGCTCCATCCTCTGACGGATTGGAGAGGGAATGAATCAGATTTAAGAAGAAGAACAAAAGGGGGAAGAGAAATATAACTGAAGGTATATATATATATATATATATATATATATATATATATATATATATATATATATATATATATATATATATATATATATATATATATAATTTAAGATCAATCTCCCTCACTAAAAAGCTAAAGTATTGGATTTGGTGCTTCAGTTTGGCCCTAAATCTAAGCTGAATAGATGTAATGCATATATTTGATTTGAACAAGTTTATCAGAAAACTAAACGTTCAATAATGAGTACGGGGTCCCACTCAGAAGGACAATTATTTCAGTATGAAGCAAGGGTTTATCAATAGTGGCCTTGGAAATAAGTCAATTTCCAATCCCCTAAAGGCCCCCAACCATCAGGTGGAGATTTTCTTTAGGCAGACGGTGAATGGAGAATTACGGGATCTACGTATAAAGAAATGTAAAGATGTTGACCCAGTTACTAAGGGCATATGGATGTAGCACCCCACCACCCCTAGATAGGCTTCTAGGATGTCTGGTAACTTCAGTTCTGTTTGGTTCCTCTGTAATCATTGTAACAGCTGTTGATTTCTGTGGCTGTTATGGGTTTCACCAGGCTGCAGGTTTGATTGCTCTCCCCTGCCTTCTGGACTGGAATATAGGCGGTTGAGCAAGGACTGAAGAGCACGTAAAGCAGTCTGAGGCCTGGAGCAGCCTTGTTCTAACCCCGCAGGACTGGACAGACTGCTGGAGTTTGCTGCATGTTTATCGAGGTCCCAGCTGTGGTAAAGCTGGGGTGGGGGGGGGGGGCTAAGAAAGGGACCCTCATCTGGGGATCTGGTCTGGAGAGCTCACTGAAGAGTTCCAGGTGGAAGTTAGCAGGAGTCTGACTGGATACTGGTAGGAGGAATCTGGTGATCCTGTGACATTGTGAGAACTGACCTGAGCTCAGGGTCCTAGTGACTGTGTGCTGTTTCCTTTGGGGTAGAAGAGCCAGTGGTAGTCCGGGATGGAATAAGTTTTTTTTAAAAAAAGGACTAAATATTGCTATCCGTACTATGCTTAGTAAAGTAGAGTATCCTCCTGCAAACATTCAATGAATCTGGAGTATCCCATATCACCCTGCACCCTATCCAAGTTCTCCAGAAATAAAAATCCTAAAAAGACGCCCCCTAGAGTCATTACTGAGCCAAGAATGAATGAGCTATTGTTGTGTGCCTGGCTGCCTCTGCTCTCGTTTTGGGAAAGAACCGGTTAAATTACAGCGGGTAGGGCTAGATTCGATTTGAGAGAATAACCAAGATATTGACATATCTCCAGTGGACAAAGGGAAGGGGGGGGGATGGAAATACCTATGAGAAGTTGGGAGGTAACCCAATAGTGATGTTTATGAAGGAATTGAAGGATCTGGTAAAAAAAGCAAAATACTTAGTCCCTTTGGGAAGCAGAATGCCTATAATTTATTGTTTGCCCACGAAACATAAGAATCTGGATAGAGCCCTGGGAAGACCCATGGTGGAGTGGGCTCTACTCGATACATGCTAGGATAGACCCCCGGTAAAACCCATAGTGGAGAGGGCTCAACTCGATACATGCTAGGATAGACCCCCGGGAAGACCCATAGTGGAGAGGGCTCTACTCGATACATGCTACGATAGACCCCCGGGAAGACCCATAGTGGAGAGGGCTCTACTCGATACATGCTAGGATAGACCCCCGGGAAGACCCATAGTGGAGAGGGCTCTACTCGATACATGCTACGGTAGACCCCCGGGAAGACCCATAGTGGAGAGGGCTCTACTCGATACATGCTACGATAGACCCCCGGGAAGACCCATAGTGGAGAGGGCTCTACTCGATACATGCTACGGTAGACCCCCGGGAAGACCCATAGTGGAGAGGGCTCTACTCGATACATGCTAGGATAGACCCCGGGAAGACCCATAGTGGAGAGGGCTCTACTCGATACATGCTAGGATAGACCCCCGGGAAGACCCATAGTGGAGAGGGCTCTACTCGATACATGCTACGATAGACCCCCGGGAAGACCCATAGTGGAGAGGGCTCTACTCGATACATGCTAGGATAGACCCCCGGGAAGACCCATAATGGAGAGGGCTCTACTCGATACATGCTAGGATAGACCCCCGGGAAGACCCATAATGGAGAGGGCTCTACTCGATACATGATAGGATAGACCCCTGGGAAGACCCATAATGGAGAGAGCTCTACTCGATACATGCTAGGATAGACACCTGGGAAGACCCATAGTGGAGAGGGCTCTACTCGATACATGATAGGATAGACCCCTGGGAAGACCCATAGTGGAGAGGGCTCTACTCGATACATGCTAGGATAGACCCCTGGGAAGACCCATAGCGGAGTGGACTCAACTCGATACTGTAAGGTGCGCCCCTCATTGATTAGCTCGAGCTGGACTTTAGTGGTCACTGGAAAGCCCTCTCAATCGATTGGGTAAATCAGACAACCATACGCATTGAATGGATTATCCTGAATACGTGTTTTTTATTTCCTGTATACCACTTTTATGTGCTTCAAACATTGCATAAAGACAGAGGGAAGGCCTGTTGTCAGCCAATCAAAATTATACAAGACACACAAAACACAATGGCCTTTTGAATGACCAATCATATACATCCACATTTATGTTCGTCATACATTAAGCTGAATTTTTTAGGAGAATTTTTGATAAGAAAAGCTTCCCAGACATATATATATATATATATATATAAATATGTTTCCATGGCCTTAAGCTGTCTATCATAATTTGAACATAAAACCGCAATATTTCATTTCGCCTTGCAATGTTCTAAGTCTGTAAAAATTAAATGCCAGCTGCGACCACAAGCGCGTCCTGTTTTCCAAGCGATTTTGCACTTCAGAAGAAACTTGCAAAAGCACTGCAGGTGAAGCTATTTCCTGTATAAAATATATATATATATATATATCAAATATGTATATATCTTTGCAAGCAGCTTTTAGTATAATAAGATGAGTATAAACTTAAAGGGTGACTCTCCCTACCCTTACAGATACATGCTAGGATTGGAGAATGTTTTGACTACTATCTCCGACCGATCGTAATGGAAAATGCTGGCTTTCTTAAAAGATAGCAAAGATGTGATAAGGATCCTGGAAGGGATGGAAGTGGGAAAAGAGACTATATTTGCCACTACTGATATAACCTCCATGTACACCAATAACATATGAAACCTGATGGAATGGAAGCGGTAAAATGGGAACTAACAGGGCCCACTTGGCCTCTGGAAGATTTTACCCCCTTCATGGACTAAAGCACTGCGCTATTTTAACTGGTAATTGCACGGTCATGTAACACTTTACCCGTATGAGATTTTCATCATTATTTTCACACAAATAAAGCTTTCTTTTGGTGGTATTTGATCACTTCTGGGGGTTATTTTTTGCAATATAAATGAAAAAAGATGGAAAATTTAAAAAAAATATATATACACATATATATATATATATATATATATATATATATATATATATATATAATTTATTTATTTATTTTTTATTCTTTTTACTTATTGCTATAGAACACATCCACTAAATTTCTAGAAAATTAAATGTAATAAAAAATTAAAGAAAATCAATCTTTCATCCATGCTAAAATGGATGCTATAGATAAAAACCAGATGACAAAGTTTAATATCATATGGAAACCCTGGATTAAATATTATACATCAGATAATATTGACAACCGAGTTTTATTCTTATGGTGATTACGATTTTTTATAGAATTACAACATTAGCTGATATATAAAACCTCCTCCGGAGAATTTTTCCCTCCCCTTCCCCTCCTATATACCTTTTATGTTCTTCCCTTACTATATAATACTTACTATAAACATACTTTAGAAGTTATGGTCAAAACTTTAAAATCATATATTTTCTTTTAGACATATTTATATTTTCTTGGGATTAAAATGTTTAAAACTCAGCTATAAGAATGTTTTCAAATTCTAAAATATATAAAGGCCATTTATTGTCATTCCCACGAGAATATCTTGAAATTCTTCTTTGCTTTGTATCATCCGTACTTCAATATGTCTACTTTTTATTTCTGGTATCACATAATTTGTCTTATATTCTGTACATGTAATTTATTTTAACATAAAATAAAAACTTTTGAACGAGAAAAAAATTAAACAAAAGTCACTTTTTTTCTTTTTTTTGAGAAGTGTTGGTTTATAAATAAATAATTTTATTGCACATAAAAAGTGTGTATGTGTTATTTTTTTATTTTCTGCAATTTTTCCTGTTTACAAACATTGTAAAGTTATTTACAAATGAAGCAAAGTAGGGATCTTCAATTTCATGCTTTTTTTCAGTGTGATACGTGTAAATATATTCCAAATAATAGTGGTGTGCATTGTTGGTAGAGCTATGTGGCTCAACAATGAAGTGCTCATGTATTAAAATGCAAAAAGTGAAAAAATAAATATATATATATATTATATTTATATATTTTTTTTTACTTATTGCTATAGAACACATCCAATAAATTTCTAGAAAATTAAATGTAATAAAATTTTTTACAAAAGTCACTTTTTCTTTTTTTGAGCAGTGTTAGTTTATAAATAAATATTGTTATTGCACATAAAAAGTGTGTGTGTGTGTGTGTTATTTTTTCTTTTCTGCAATTTGTCCTGACAACACAAAATTATAATTATTGTGCAAAACATTGTAAAGTTATTTACAAATGAAGCAAAGTAGGGTTCTTCAATTTTGTGTTTTTTTTCCAGTGTGTTACGTGTAAATACAATTAAGGTGTTCAACAATTAAGTGCTCATGTATTAAAATGCAAAAAGTGCAAAAAAAAAAAAAATGTTTATATATATATATATATATATATATATATATATATATATATATATATATATATATATATATATATAATTTTCCTTTATTTTTTTTTTACTTATTGTTATAGAACACATCCAATAAATTTCTAGAAAATTAAATTAAATAAAAGATCAAACAAAAGTCACTTTTTTTTTGAGCAGTGGTAATTTATAAATAAATAATGTTATTGCACATAATAAGTGTGTGTGTTTTTTTTTTTTTTTTTTCTTTTCTGCAATTTGTCCTGTTTAATACAACACGAAATTATAATTATTATGCAAAACATTGTAAAGTTATTTACAAATGAAGCAAAGTAGGGTTCTTCAATTTTGTGTTTTTTTTCCAGTTTTTCGGCATTAGAGGCGCCTCTCTTCTCTTTTATACTCTGGAGCTCCTGCTGGATTTTGCTTCTAATCCCCTTGTAGGAGGCTTCCATTTGTGGATGGACATTTTACGGTTAAACAACCAATCACATTGCTATAATCTTTTTATATGGACTATAAACTGAAGGACTTATGAATAAACGGTTGTGGAACGAATCATTTGAATTTCCATTATTTCTTATGGGGAAATTCGCTTTGATATACAAGTGCTTCTGGCAGGGAGGTGCACTAATGCCGTGTACACACGGTCAGACATTCCGACAGAAAAAGTCTGATGGGAGCGTTTCGTCGTATATTTCGACCGTGTGTATGCCCCATCTGCATTTTTTTTTTTCGTCGAAAAATTCAGACGGACTTAGATAGAGAACACGGACGGAAAAAAATTTCGAGTGGAAAAACCGCTCGTCTGTATGCTGTTCCGATGCACCAAAAAAAATCACGCCTGCTCTGAAGTAAGTACTAGACGGAAGCTATTGGCTACTGGCTATTGAACTTCCGTTTTCTAGTCCCATCATACGCGTTGTACGTCACCGCATTCTGGGCGGTCGGAATTTGGTGTGATCGTGTGTATGCAAGACAGCTTGAGCGGAATTCCATCTGAAAAAACCTTCAGAGTTGTGTGTACAGGGTGTAACTGATTAACTGACACTGACATCAATAGTGACACTAATACAGTGATCGGTGCTAATAATATACACTGTCACTGTACTAATGATACTGGCTGGGAAGAGGTTAACATCCAGGGCAATCAATGTTTACTGTGTGTGTGTGTTATGTGGCACTTTTACTAAGCAACCTTGCTGTTTTTTTCCCCCTGCTTCAGGGGAAATAAATGTAGCGGCCACGACCTTTGCAGGGCGGTCTTGACTTATTGGGCTTGCCGGTTACCTCCGCTTGGCTTGTTATTCCATGTCTAGGGGTTCCCAAGGTTGGTACCCAACAACTTGGAGGCTGACACCAATAAAGTCCTTTTGAAAGGTTTTATTTTGCAATGGTAACATCCAACAACACAGTCTCATATGGGAACACAGGACAAGGGTGAAGAGCTCAGACACCTTGAACTGCAGACATAACAAAGTCTCTATTACCACCCAGAGAGTAGCCACTCACAGATGGGCACTTCAAGGCTGAACAGATCTCTAGCTGGAGATCATGGCAATCAGCACGCTAACTCAGAACTTGTCAAATTCTCCAACCATGTACAAGTTATACCTTGAAAGTGAACAGGAACCTTTTTCCTCAGTACCTGGAACGTTCTCTGTCTCCTTGGTAGTACTGGAAAAAGTGTGGATTAGTCAATGTCCTTCCCAACTCAGTAACCAGGCACTTCTCAGGATGCCACTTGTCGGCCCTCCTTCCGAGGAGTCCTTCCCCGGTCACTTTCACGAGCTGTGGTTCCCCTCCATGCCGAGAGCACACCCGGACACTTTGAATCCTCCCTCCCTAGACGGATCCCTACCACAGACCAGACGGGTCTATTGGGGGTAACCAGCAGAACCATGTTGCGGGATGTCGAACACCCCGTGACCGGGACCCCTCGCGGGTCTACCCCGGTCCTGGAAACCAAGTCCAGACCACATGGGCCTCATGAACTCCTCTCCCAAAACACGTGACCTCAATGCCCCTCCATGCCGAGAGCACACCCGGACACCTTGAATCCTCCCTCCCTAGACGGATCCCTACCCCAGACCAGACGGGTCTATTGGGGGTAACCAGCAGAACCATGTTGCGGGATGTCGAACACCCCGTGACCGGGACCCCTCGCGGGTCTACCCCGGTCCTGGAAACCAAGTCCAGACCACATGGGCCTCATGAACTCCTCTCCCAAAACACGTGACCTCAATGCCCCTCCATGCCGAGAGCACACCCGGACACCTTGAATCCTCCCTCCCTAGACGGATCCCTACCCCAGACCAGACGGGTCTATTGGGGGTAACCAGCAGAACCATGTTGCGGGATGTCGAACACCTCGTGACCGGGACCCCTCGCGGGTCTACCCCGGTCCTGGAAACCAAGTCCAGACCACATGGGCCTCATGAACTCCTCTCCCAAAACACGTGACCTCAATGCCCCTCCATGCCGAGAGCACACCCGGACACCTTGAATCCTCCCTCCCTAGACGGATCCCTACCCCAGACCAGACGGGTCTATTGAGGGTAACCAGCAGAACCATGTTGCAGGATGTTGAACACCCCGTGACCGGGACCCCTCGCGGGTCTACCCCGGTCCTGGAAACCAAGTCCAGACCACATGGGCCTCATGAACTCCTCTCCCAAAACACGTGACCTCAATGCCCCTCCATGCCGAGAGCACACCCGGACACCTTGAATCCTCCCTCCCTAGACGGATCCCTACCCCAGACCAGACGGGTCTATTGGGGGTAACCAGCAGAACCATGTTGCGGGATGTCGAACACCCCGTGACCGGGACCCCTCGCGGGTCTACCCCGGTCCTGGAAACCAAGTCCAGACCACATGGGCCTCATGAACTCCTCTCCCAAAACACGTAACCTCAACACCTTAAGTACCCCTCCCCAGACTCCCCAGCGAGGCCCGGCACACCCACTGATTGGTTCAAAAAGGCTGATACCCAAAACGTCCAACCAGGCCTGGTTCTTGCTTGTCACGCATACCTCACTGTACACATGACCAGGCAGAACTTCCAACACAGCCCAGCCAAACTGATGTCAAAGTTCAACCTACGTAATTAACCCTCAGAACCCCTTTACTGTTCTGAGGCAAAAACTAAATTTACACAGGAATTACATTTTGCCCAAATAATACACAAAGAAGCAACAAGATTGCCTGTCAGTGTTCGGCGCTCTGTGTTGTTTACAATGATGGAGCCAATCAGCGGGTCCCAAAGATCAATCATTGGCCGGGACCCGCTGATCAGCTGTGGCGTATTACGGCACAGCCAGGGTGGCAGGCCGCACACAACCCTGACCTGAAAGTGCTGATCACGTATAGATATGACGTGACCTGGCGCAGAGCGGCCCCCCTTCAGCAGCATCTCTGCGGGTGGGCGTTACCAGAGTACAGAGGAAGTTTATTTTGCAGGCCCTAGATTTTTTGGAAAGTCCGGTCATTTCTGGTATGGTGGTCAATAGTATGCACAAAAAAGCAAGGTGTTGCGAAGGGGGACTGAAAATTTGTCCCCGAGCTTACCAAATCTCTTCATGGCAAAATGGCGGCACAAAGCCATTTTTTGGGGAAAATCACGAGTCAAGCTGCGTTTTTGGAGGGTATTTACCCACTTCGGCTCTTCTACATGTTCACCCCTTATGGACCAGAGCCATTTTCTATTTTTTTGCTATTCACCTGTTTATTCAACAATTTTGCTCTTTACGTATTTATTGGCGTATAACACGCACATTCACTTTAAGATTGAAGTTTCAGGAAAAAACATACATTTTAAATAAGGAACTTTGAAGCAAAATAAAGGTCAGTGCCCATCTGCAGCCTCACCAATGCCATCAATGCAGCAGCGTCACCATTGTCATCAATGCAGCCTCACCATTGCCATCAATGCAGCCTCACCATTGTCATCAATGCAGCCTCACCATTGTCATCAATGCAGCCTCGCCATTGTCATCAATGCAGCCTCACCATTGCCATCAATGCAGCCTCACCATTGTCATCAATGCAGCCTCACCATTATCATCAATGCAGCCTCACCATTGTCATCAATGCAGCCTCACCATTGTCATCAATGCAGCCTCACCATTGTCATCAATGCAGCCTCGCCATTGTCATCAATGCAGCCTCACCAATACCATCAATGCAGCCTCACCATTGTCATCAATGCAGCAGCCTCACCACTGCCATCAATGCAGCAGCCTCACCATTGCCATCAATACAGCAGCCTCACCATTGTCATCAATGCAGCCTCACCATTGTCATCAATGCAGCCTTGCCATTGCCATCAATGCAGCCTCGCTATTGTCATCAATGCAGCCTCATCATTGTCATTAATGCAGCCTCACCATTGCCATCAATGCAGCAGCCTCACCATTGTCATCAATGCAGCAGCCTCACTATTGCCATCAATGCAGCAGCCTCACCATTGTCATCAATGCAGCAGCCTCACCATTGCCATCAATGCAGCAGCCTCACCATTGTCATCAATGCAGCAGCCTCACCATTGTCATCAATGCAGCAGCCTCACCATTGCCATCAATGCAGCAGCCTCACCATTGTCATCAATGCAGCAGCCTCACCATTGCCATCAATGCAGCAGCCTCACCATTGCCATCAATGCAGCAGCCTCACCATTGCCATCAATGCAGCAGCCTCACCATTGTCATCAATGCAGCAGCCTCACCATTGCCATCAATGCAGCAGCCTCACCATTGCCATCAATGCAGCAGCCTCACCATTGTCATCAATGCAGCAGCCTCACCATTGTCATCAATGCAGCTTCACCATTGTCATCAATGCAGCAGCCTCACCATTGTCATCAATGCAGCTTCACCATTGCCATCAATGCAGCAGCCTCACCATTGCCATCAATGCAGGGAAGGGGGGGGGGGGCGAGACGAGCACCAGGGCTGGACTGGGACAAAAATTTGGCCCTGGACTTCATCCAGACCGGCCCACTTTAATTTTGCAAATACACACAAAAACAGTATATAAACTATACATAATTGCGCAAAAAAATACGATAAAATTATTCATCAGTTACTGTAACCAGTGGCATTAAATTATTCATCAATTACTGTGACCAGTGGTATTAATATTAATTTAATGCCACTGGCCACGGTAACTGATCAATAATTTAATGCCACTGGTCACGGTAATTGATGATCAGTTACCTTGGCCAGTGACATTAAATTAATAATTGACCAGTGGCATTCAATTAATATTAATGACGCTGGTCACGGTAACTGATTAATAATTTAATGCCACTGGTCAATTATTAATTTAATGGCACTGGCCACAGTAACTGATGAATAATTTAATGTCACTGGTCACGGTAAATTATTTATCAGTTACCATGACCAGTGACATTAAATTATTTATCAGTTACCATGACCAGTGGCAATACATTTACCCCTTCCCCTCCCCCTGCCATGCTGCATATTACAGTAATCACGGACACTGACAGTAACAGCCAGACTCTCAGTTTATTATTAATCATGCTGCCATGCAGCCTGCATCCCATATAGCATCCGATTATCTTATTATTTAGTGCTTGAATTACACTGATAAGACTATTCTTTGTCCCCTTACCCTGTCTGTGCTGCTGTCTGAAGTGGACTTGG